>NC_088981.1:12419364-13126239 GCF_963932015.1 Anas acuta
AAAATTGGCTTTGCTGGCAGTGCCACAGTTTCTGTTGCGTGGAAACATCTCGAGTTGTCCCTTCTGAACGCCAAACAACATCCTGAGCCTCGGTCTGGCTGGGGAGCTGTAGGTTTCCTGGTCCAAACTCCAGGGATGTCCTCCCAGGCATTTGGCATGCTTTCCTCATTTGAGTGCCACGATGCTGAGTCTGAACGCTGGGGTATGGCCGTGTCTGCTCTGGTTTGCTCATAGACTTCCCACGTCGCTTCAGCACAATAATGAGCTCTCCAGGCCTTTGTGAAGTGTGGGCATAATGGTGACACCTAAGCAATCTGCTCGCAAGCCTGATGGTTTTGGTGGGTATTGTGTTCGCATCAAGGTGATGCTTGGTGGTCCTATGAGAGATGTTTTCTCTGAAAACCCACACTCATTAAAGAGAAGAGAGATGAGCGTAACAAGCTGTAGACGAGTTATGTGGAGCAAGCGGTACAGCTTTTTTAGTTACATACATTGCTTTTTCTTTTTCCTGGCAGTCATCAGATCTCTTTGTGTTTTAAAAAAAAAACTTGACAGATGCTGTAATGTTTTCCTCGCTTCACATACTTCATTTTTATGGCTTCCAAAATTTCAGTTTCACTGCTCTTTATAAGCTGGCACCACAACACAGTTTAAAGTCTTTTAATAGAAGAACATATGAAAGCTACTGCAACCTTTTGTCTGTTCATGCATTCCTACTAACAACTAATGTACTTTAGCCTACTCGTTGCTTTTAGTATTTTGCCAGTGGGATTTACAAAGGTTTTTCTTTAGCTTTTCTTCCTTGACTTGTAGAAAAAAGATGTTTTCAGATCTAACTATTTTTGGGCTTGAAGGTGCCTCTGGCATTGCCAAATGACTTTTTTTTCTTTTCTGTATGGAAGTAAAAAGTAGTATAAAACTAGGGAAGTGATTGACTGAAAATTTGCTAACATGTCAGACTTCGGATTCAGGTTCAGACAACAGATCTTTTTGGCTTGAATAAGAGAAAACAGTTTGTAGTTGGATGTGTATACACAGACGTTAAGTCTATTGGATTGTTTTGTTTGTTTTTCAAGTATTTTGTGTTTCTATTCTTTATTCTGAATTCATTTTGAAGAAATGAGAACAGTGCTTGACCTGTCTTGCAGAGCAGTTACTGGTTCTCTTGGAAGATATAGGGAACTCCCAACACACGGTGTGCCACAGCTGCACCAGTGGGCTGGGGAGAGGGAAAGCTTATTGTGGCTCCTCACGTGGCCTGAAGTTGGAGCAATTTCTAGGAATTCCAGTCATTTCAGTACTTTCTGTACCCTTATCTTCCCGTTGTGAACACCAACTATTTTCCTGTTCTCCTTGGTGAGCCCATCTGTGGGTGCTGCTCGTGCTGTTGTGATGTGTGGATTGCACTTCGAAGCACTGATGCACGTGTTTCTAAAAACCGTGCTGTGGGTCCACAGTATTATTATTATCAGTATAAATACCAACACTGTGGCATTTAAAACAAAACCTGTGGAACATATCCTTCCTGGGAAGGTAGATGGCTTTCAGAGTGAAGAATGTTGATGTTACTGGCAAGTACGTCCTGTGCAGGGGATCTATTTCTGCTCTTCATAGTGTGAGCCTTTAGATCCTGGCAACATATTTTAAACTATGACAGTACTGCCCTTTTAAAATGTGTTTTAAAAGATATGTGACAGTCTAGGAGTAATTTGCAAGTGAAGTACCTTTTCCCTTTGGGATGTCATAATTATTTTGGAGACTTAATTTGTCAAGTATTCCCTGCTGAGTTTTTGAAATATTAGTTTGCTTTCTTGAGGTTTCTATGATGTGCAAGGGCAAATTTGGATATTTGATCCTCTGGCTATAACTGCTATTGGTATGACAAATAGGTCAATTTGTGCTTCTAATAATGCTGATAATGTGGCATTCGAATCCTTGATGACAAACAAACAGATATGTATGTTGTGGAAGAAAATAAGAAGCCTCTTCACAAAAAGCAGAATGTTTATATGATTATCTTCAGTCATTATACTTTGAAATGTAACATTTATCTTGGCATTCGGCTTCCTTCTGTACTCATGAAGGCCCCTCTCTCATTTATTACTGTTAGCATACCAGAACAAATGTCTTTCAGATGTGAAAAATCAATCATCTCAAAAACGTCTCCAGTAGTTATTTGGGTGGATTAATGCAAGGTGTTAGGAGAGTAAGGTTGAAATGAGATGTCATAATTGAGCAATGCAAGTCACCAGAGAAATAATAGTAAATTGATCATAGTTCAAGCTTTAGAAGCTTTTTTTTTTTTTAAAAAAAAAAAAGTACTGATATGCAATACATTAGAATGGTATGGAATGAACACACGCTTTGTGAGTTAAGTTGATTGAATACAGCACAGTTCTGTATTCTTCAGATTTCTGGTTGCTGGCCGCAAATCTGTTTTCAAAGCTACTTCATAGGCCCCTGGAAAATAGAAAATGTAGGCCAATAATGGACTCATTCCGTAATCTCTAATGCTTGAGCATCAAGTCCAAGCAGTCTTGTCAAGTCTGTATAGCCTTGGCACATGCACAGGAGATGAGCAGCGATGGTTTTGTCAGATGAATTGCAGACAAATAATCAATTTTTTTCCCCCAAACAATTTGAAAAAGCTGTCTACATCTACTGACAGTTTTTGTTGATTTGAAGTAGAAATAATCCTGTCTGCATAGCAGGGTTGGTGTGGGGGAGATAGTTATCCAGATACCGTGTTCCATCAAGTGTTTTTCCCTTTCAAGATGCTAAAAAGTAATGTTTTTTTGAATAAGATCACCTCCACTTATGCTATTCTTTGCGGAGTCAATTGAAGTTATGGAAAATATGTTGCTAACTTGTGCCACATCCTGACTTGTCTTCAGTGACTGAAGCTTCCATGAGAGGAGGAGAAGGGTTGTTAATATATTGCCAATAGAATAATATATTATAGCATATTCTGAAGGCAGAGGAATGCTTTATTATATAAACGTAACCTCTTCCCCCACTATTCTGATGGCCTTAACACGGTATGTAGGTGATTTCCCTTTGCAGCATACAAATAAAGTTAGAGAAATTAGATGTGTACCCATGTTAGGGGTTTGTGTATATTTCCTGTGAAGGGATAACTGTTTTCCAGCATACATGGATCAAATGCTGAAGCTGATTTCAGGAGAAGAAATGATTTTAAAAGCTGAATGAGTTTGCTGTCTGTGTGTAGGAAATAAGTGCTGGTAATGCTTTGAGACTTATAGATTTTTAGGCCCAGAAAAAGCATATATAGTCCTTTAATACCTAGGGCTCTTTTGTAGTATGTCTGTTGCAGTGGGTCTGTTAGAGCCCCATGAGGATGATTTTGTTTTAATTTATAATAGCCACTGTCATGGGTTTGTTTAATTTGCATTGTAATGAGCCATTCTTTTCCAAGAAAGTGTCAGTAAGGCTAAAGTGTCTGTCTGCAAACTACCCACAGGTCATATTATCCGAAATCAGAGTGCTTTTGTGGAAATTGGGCAACTAATTATTAAATGCCAGTTGTCATTGCTGTAAACTCTGCAAGTACAAAAGAAGATGCTAAGGGGAAAAAAAAAGGCAAAGCAGGAGACCACAGATATTTCAGAATTAACTCTGGGTTTAAAGTGGGAGGGGGGAGTGTTGATTATTTTATGGTATTTTGACATCAAATTAATTCATGGAGTTGAGTTATGCCTTGTGACTTTTTTTAGCGTAAATACAAGAGGGTATCGAGAGTAAAAAGGGAGCAGTGTGAGGCTAAGAAGAGCAGAAATGTTGATTTGGGATCATGGCATATGCCTTTTCTCAGTATGGGTTTCACAGATCTCTAAAGAGCTGTGGTTGGATGGACATTTTGCATCAAAAATGAGTGTTTGCACAGGCAAGTGAGAGACTGTGTTGTTAGTGATTACGATGTGAATATTCAGGTTTAACATTCACCATATTGACTTCAATGGGGCTAAGCTTCAGAGCATACCAGTGTATAAGCATTTTAAGATCAGTGATGTAAATAAGTCTTTAAAGTGCCAAGGCTACTCCCTTGATTCACTGAGGGAAGCATTGGTTGTATGACGGCTGAGGTCAGAATCATGCTTTTTTTTTTCTTATATCATTTTAGTTCCTTAGAGGACAGCTGTTGAATACAGTGAATCTTAAAATAAAACCATTACAGAAGATGTTACTGTGCAGGCTTTCCTTGATGATAAATGATTAAGTTAATTGAGAAAGATGTACAAGTTTGCAAAATGATGGTTTTCTCCTTCCTTGCCCTCAATTTACATGAATGTGGATTGGTCCCTTTAATTGCAATATCCCTCCTCTTACTCTGAGATCTGCATTCGTTTGGGAGACTCTCCAAAAACATCATTGAATGATCTGTGTTTACATTGTGCGTTCATTTTAATTCAGTGTTGTCCCACCAATGTGCCTAGACACAGCAGGTATATGCAGCCATACACCACCCTTGGAAGAATCTCCTTCCAGATGAACCGTACCTTCTCTTTATGAAAAACATTTATAAATTAGCAAAGATGAAACAATAAAATTCAAAACCACTAATGAATTAAGTAGTTTTGTTTAGATGCAAAGTAATTCAGCATGGATCATTAAAATTAATTAGAAATAGTTGCTTATTTCAAAGCTGTAAGGATTCAAAGCAGATGGGATTTAGGAGGAAAGGGTAAGAACCCTCCCTGTATCTTCTAAGTTTTAAAAATAACCAAGTGACTTCAATGATGTTCAGTCCAGTAAGGCTTCTTCAGCTGGTGTGCTGATAATGCAGTGATGTCTCTCCCTTTCACGTAGCATCCCTTTGGATGCTTGATTAAGTTTTTTAATTTTCAGTTAAGTACTAAGTTTCTGAAAATATTAATCTTCGAATTAATAAATGTGGTATTTTAAAACTTTCTCAGGAGCCTCCAATCGGAGAACACTCACAGTTCTGGAAGAAACCAGAGCGTCTGAGCAATGACTTAAGAGGCACAATAGGTGACTAAAAATATTAGAAGATTAAAATACAAAACTCTGCAAAATCCAAACAAGACTCTGTCATGCTTTCAGCATGACACTGCCAAGCTCAGCTGACAAAGCTGAAGCTGTGATGTTGGATGGAGGTCACCGAAACCTACTTGCCACTTGAAATATTCAGCTGCTGCCATGTTGAAGGCTGAAGCGCAAATCAGACAGGTGCGTAGTCAGTGAAGAAGAGCAACGAAGAGCATTATTTAAAGATCCATTTCACTGTTTTACGCTTTAGCATACATGTTGCTCCCACTGCCCAACAACCGTTCTGTGGTGTGCGGGTGTTATTTCATCCTGGTTAACTGGTCTGGCACTGAGAGGTGACTCTTGAAGTGATGGGGAAGCCCAGTATGTGTTGGGAGTCCTTGGGGTAGCACAGGAGGCTGAGGGACCACACCTGCTGCCCTCCCAGGACTGAGCAATGACTGGGAAGCCATGGGCCCTCAGT
Source organism: Anas acuta (assembly GCF_963932015.1). Lineage (NCBI taxonomy): Eukaryota > Metazoa > Chordata > Aves > Anseriformes > Anatidae > Anas > Anas acuta. The sequence goes on from NC_088981.1 coordinate 12,424,856, forward strand.
AGGCTGGGTGCCTCAGTCCCACCTCCAGCATGGATTTAGCACACAAGTTGTGTTCCGCAGGAGTTCAGCTGATCTGCAGATCAGCTGGTGTCTTGTAATATTTTAAAATCTGAAATACTTGAGATAGCAAAGGGAAATACTTCTGTCATTTCAATGCATGCAACAACAGCGACAGTACTGCTAAGGCAGTCTTTAGCCTCTCCAAACAAACGCTATGAACAAATTGCTTTTAGGAGAGTTGAACTCCACACTAGAAACCCAGGTATTTGGAACTTACATACCGTTTTCCCTGTCCTACTTAGTCTTCTTTCATGGAGTGTAAAGGGAGCCTTTGCTACAGGCTGTTGAAGATGTGAGCTGTCACAATGTAGATACCCACTTGCTTCCCAGAGGGCCAGAGATCATAAACTAGAACTTTAAAGGCAAATCAATAGCTCCTATAATACATTAATTGACACCATGTAAGTTTAAAGGCAACATTCAGTGAGTCAGCTAGCCAGATGGTAGTGGGGAGCCCTGGAACAAACAAAGGTATGGAATAAAATGGCTTTTATAAACGAATAGCCCAGGCTATTTCTTTTTAAGTGTGCTTGTGCCTTGTACAGCTGGTCCCCTTTTGAGGGGCGGGGATCTCAATTCTTCTGTTTTAAATAATGTATGCAGTTAGTACTCCTTTAGTACTTGGGGAAAGAAGTCAGCCAGAACCAAGATCAACTTGAACTAATGCAGTTTTCTCTAAAAATGGAGTTGAGGTAGTTCACTGCAACTGTAGGCTTTTTCACTTGAGTGTTCACAGCCTCAGCTCTTGGATGTTGAGGTTCACAGGAGTTTAGGCTTAGTGAGGGTTATCATTAACCTATTCTGAATGTCTTCCTTTGTTGGGGAAAAAGGAATCCGAATTCCATGTGTTTTTTTTTTTTTGTGACTCTACACCTCATGTAGTGTTTTTTTTTTCCTATAGGCACTGTACCAATACATTTCTGTATTGCTTTATGTGGCTAGATAGCATAAGCATGAAAGGACATTGGTTGCTACACCCCAATTCCTACAGTAACAGTTGGAAGATGTGATTTAGTTGGGTTGTACTAAGAGTCGAGGGTTGAGCATAGCTTGTTCCCTGTTGATCCTTGAACGTGGCAAATTACATGTAAACCTGCTGAGTATTTCTGTGATGACCTGGGAGATGGAGTGGGGTGCATGCTTATTAAATCTGCAGCCATTTCAAGCTGTGCTGTGAGCACACCAGAAGCCAGGAGTACAACTCAGTGATGGTGAGTTAGAGAAACAAATCCAAAAAGTCAGATAATGTTCAGCATGGATGAGTGTTGTGCTACCAGGAGTAAATAGCAGAAATCAGCTGTACAAATAGCAGATTGGCAGGGATCTTGGGGTTAGAGCAGATCACAAGCTGATGAGGAGTCAGCAAGATCCTATTGGTACACAAAGAGAAAACTTGAAAGTATAAACAGGGCTAAGGCCTGCCAGAGGTACAAAGTAGTTCTCCAAAACTCTGTTCAGCTTTGGCAAAGACTGATCGTAGCTTGCTGTGCCAGCTGGGGAAGAGAACAAACACTTGAAGGAATTCTGAAGGAGACCGGAGGTCTTGAAAATGCGATGCTGCTAGGTATGTATAGGAGATGTTCAGCCTGAAGAAGAGAATAAAGAAAATAGAAGTTGTATTTGTATGGAGTCCTGCAGTAAAAAGAACGGGAACAACCTGTTTTGCCTTTCTGTGAAGAACAAGACTAACAGCAAAAGCTAGGAAGTTATAGCCTAAGAAAAACTACCCATCTGTTCTTAAAACAAACAAACAAAAAAACAACAATAACAAAAAAAACCACCAGCATTTATAAAAACAACCTGGGAAGGGGATGGAGTTTGCACCTTTGGGAATCTTTAAGGACAGTTAGAATAAAGTTTGTCAGTTGTTCTTCTTCTAAAGCTGGGAAACAACTTCCCAAATCCCCAGCAGCTCTACTACTTTAAGTACTTTCAGACTGGAAGTCGTACCCTGCCTCCATTTGTGAGAGTGGGATGGGATTGCATACTGGCAAGTGCCTGGGAGAGCGAGCCAATGTCTGGGTGTGGGCTTGCTGAGATTTTGTCTGGTCACTTGGCAGATGAGATGCACAAGAAGTACAAGAGATGTAAGTACTTGTAAGTGACAACAGCTCTTCTCACAACTAATGGAGGTCTCTTGTAGCTTCACAGGAGAGCCTGCTGCTGTTCTGGATTACAGCCCTGCTGTATGTATGTGGTTGTCCCGAGGAACTGTGAAGTTGTCACATGAAAATGCAGCTTATGTTTTGAAAAAAGGCTTTTGAAATGCCTCTTTTTTTTTTTTTTAACACCAAGGGAGTGTAGTAACCTGCCAGACATGTAAAGTGCTGACAGAGAATAAATGTGGTAGCCGTGCCCATGGATGAGCTCCTGATGGGCTCCCTGTAGGTAGTCAGATATTCCAAAGATAGCTTGAATTGGATTGCATTTTTATTTCATTGAAGGAGATGAAGTTCGTTACAAATACAGGAAGTAATGGGTCAGACACCTTACTGCTTCACTGAATAGTCTGATTAATCGACTGTTGATCTGTAGTGAGAGAAACAATGTAATTAGAAAACAGGATTAACTGTAAGCAAGCTTAAATCACGCAGTTTAAAAAAACTGCAGAGAAAAATCCTCTCTTGCAAATCACATTCAAAGTAGATTTGTTTTTTATGGTTAAGCAGGTTGCTTTCCCCTGAGTGAAGAAGCATCATCTACATGAATGATATACACATACATACATACATATATTTATTTATTTATTTATTTAACCCGAAGTGTAGTGACAACCATGTCATGCTTCTGAAACAGGAATGTTCCTGTAGTGGCAGGAAGAGATTCAGCTGTGCCTATGTAATCCCAGGGCAACCACGTCTAGCATACTGGTGATACAGAAAATCATGTTCCAGGGCAGGGGGGAACACCCCACCCTAACAAAAACCTCTCCCAAACCCAACAGTGGTCAGAAGCAGACAAAAATGCAAGTGGTTTGTGTCCGTAAGCGATGCCCGGCTTGGGAGCAGGAGCAATGCTGCAATACAGAGGCTGGAGAGCAGCTTTCTCTCCTCTCAATTATGCCCAGGAAACATGCAATTTGAGGTTACAGTTCCTTTGTGACTCCAAGGTCCTATAAACGTAGGAGAGAATGAAATTTGAATAGTGTGTGAATATGGCTTAGCAAATTAGTCTCTTTTCTTGGCTGTTCTCTAACTCGCTGTAAGCCACTGCATCTCCCTCTCCAGCAGAGAAGTGACTCTTCCCTCTACGTTTCTTTTTGCTATGCCCTGGCTGGGTTTAGGAAGGCAGAGGGGCATCTCTTACTGCAAGAGGGGAAAAAAAAGCTTTTGTTTGTTTGCCTCTGCTGAAGAGGAGTGTGTGGATGTAGATGCCCTGCTACCTGAGGGGGGAAGGAGGCTGTTCCTCTCCTCCCTGACCCCGTGGGGACAGGGACGTGGTGTGCTGCGTGCCCAGCCCCTGCCTGATGAAGGCTGCCTTTATGTGGGGAGCAGCCCAGCTGTGGCAAATTGCGAGAGGCGCAGGTACGGCAGTTAAAGCAGTCGGCAGGAACTGAAGCCCTAATTTTGCTGTATGAAAGACCTGAAGGGAAAAGGTTGCCAGCCGTTTAAGCTAAAAGCGGTAGGAGGCTCACTTGGCTGTGTCTCTGTCTTAGGGCCTGACATGCGTTTTGTTAGTGCTCAGTATTTCTGGATGCTTAGCCCAACTTTCTGTTGTCAATGAATGTTTAATTTTATCCGTTTTGCATTTGATATGCATCATCTCTCCTCAGGCCTAACCTACTTACGCAGCCAGTGACAACCTCCAAACCTTTTAGTGAGATGCTTTCTCAGTTATCAGCACCGGAGTAGCTATGGACTGGGAAGGTTTTCTGCTTCCTAACATGTGACTGAGCTCTTTTTGTCTTGCAGCATTTTTATTTTTGTTTTTCTTGCAGGTCATTTGCTCCCAACTGTCTTCCAGCAGGAGCCTTGTTTGATGTGCTGATGGCGAGGCATCTTCCTCACAGCCTGTTGCCTGGTGTGCTGCACTTATCTCACCGCTTTCCCAGACTCTCACGCCCTTTGCTTTCTTCTGCCTTACGACCATTTTTTCCCCCTCCCAACTTTTTTTTTTAAAAAAAAAAAAAAAATCCCCATTCCGTTGCATCTCCTGTGGCTTTCCCCTACTTCCCAGTGGCTCCCTGTGTTTGAGTGTTTGCCAAGGGCAGGACATCAGTGGGGCTGGTGAGCACATGTTTTTGCAGCTGCTGCGTGAGCCCAGAATCCACATTTTGGGTGGAGAAGCTGCTGTTTGCTTGCCACTGTGTGTGTATTCATGAGCTACCACCTTGATAGGTCCCCTGTGAGAGCTGAGGTAGGATGGGAAAAGGATTTAGAAGTGGTGAGCTCCTCATCCGTAGTTGAGGGATTATGCCCACAGGGGTGGGTTAGATACACAGCTCTCCAGCACTACAGCTTTTATTTCCCTGGTATCTAACAGTGCCATGTTCCAGTAGGACTTCAATCAGTGAATGTACAGGGGAGGCTTCGTGTTTCCAGGCTTCTGCTTCCCTGGAAATGGAGCTGGTGGTGGGTTCGTGGTTAGAGTACAGTTTATCTGTCATTGTTTTTGCAGTTTGCTGCCCTAGCATGTCTGAAAGCTTTGGCAAGTGTTATGCCTGGTTTAGCTGGCTGGTTTCTAACACCTCCTAAGACAAGGAGAAGCCCTCTAGCCAAGTGGAGGCAGCATGCGGGGTTGGGGGGAGTGAAATTCAATTAACAGATTTGAGACTTGAGCCCACGGAAACCCGGTGTAGTGCTGCTATACCAGTGAGCTGCTATTAAAATCACGCAGTTCAAAATCCTCAAATACAGTGACCGTGAATTGTGCTGAAGTTGGATAAAGTTTTCTCTTGCTGACCTGATCTGCAGCTTTATAGTCTGTGTTTTGCCAAGGGCTCCATGGGAAACTCTTGTGGTGCTGCTGAAGAATAAGCTCTGTGATTTTTCTGTCTCCTGGTGAATCTGGGTGTATGAAGACAGTGACGCGGCTGGCTGATGTCTGCTACAGAAACAGCAGGGTTCCAGGTGGCAGCTGGCTGCTGGGGGGGGCTTGGGAAGATGGTATCAGTGAACAGCTGCCCCAAAAGGGAGCCTGGGGAAGTATTTGCAGAGGGTTTCAGGTTTGGATTCCTTTCAGCCTTGTTCTGCACAGCCCTACTGTGATTTGTTGTCCTAACTTGACTCCAAATTAAAACACTGCCATCTCAGAGTGATCTACTATCTGGAGCGTGAAGTATATCATCTCTGACTCAAATACAGTGTGAGCAGCAAACCCAGTGGCTTTTGGTGTGGTTTTCTTTTCACTTGGCGTAAATGGTTTCTCAATACATTTAGAGATGCAGCTGCTTAAAACTTCAAAATTTTGAGATACGTTTTCGATGAAATGACACTTGTTATCTTACTCTTTTCTGTTGCTGCAGGCATTATTTAAAACTAAATCTGACTGTAGGTACTAGGAGCTATATATACTTAATTTCTGTTTTCGTGACACTCCACTAAAATCAAATTCAGTATGATTTGTAATCACTTAACCGTGCCTCATTCAGTCATGGTTTCTATCATGTTTTTCAGCCAAGACTTCTGTTCATGGTAATAGGGACAAGGTAATTTTGCATCCTAAGGGACTGTAGTACTATGGAGTTTATAGTTTCTGGTCCTCCCTTCCTCTTTCATGGTCTTTATTCTGGAATGCAAGTTGGCTGGGTCATAACAGCAGTGTTGAGCCAGAAGACTTTGCAGTTCATTAAATAGGACAGTTTTCTCTTAATCCTTTTCACAAAAATGTGATTCATTGTGTGATTGACTCATTTGTTGGCTGTTGAGAGAATGCTTTTTCCAGTTTTGGTTAAACACATCACCTTGCCTCATGATAAATTAGAGTAGCATTAACATCACATGTTGATGTGTGTTTTGTTTTCTTTTTCTATTTTGCTGTTGTACTCCGTCTCTTGGTCACTTGAAATAGAATTGCTGGGGAAAGCACAAACGTCATGTTTGTGCAATGAACGCCAGATCTGGTGGCCTACGTCAGAAAAGGTTGTAATTGTGACACCGAGTTAACCAGCTCATCATTTCTGCACGTGGACTGCTACCGTGCGGGGGCAGAGGGGAATGTTAGTGTGTGGCCATTACAAGCGCAAGGTTAAATCCAGCTCTGTGCCCGCTCAGACCTGTGTGCTCATCCACCTGCAGCAGTGCAGCTGGAAAATGCAGCCATGCCATGGCGAAGTGAGGATGGCTTTGTACTGTAGGCCAGTGAGCATCAGCTTGAATGCAAGCTCGTGTCAAAGAAGCCAGGGCTTTTTTTTGGGGGAAGTGAAGGTTGTTTTTCTTGCTAACGCATTCCCTCCACAAACCACCCTAAGCCTATGCATCTGCAGGGCGAGAATTCAGTTTTACTTTCGTTTAACAAGCATACAAAAAAGTGATCAGTGTGTTTCCTAGGTAATAGAAGTAGTAACAATTTTGAATATGCAACGGTGCCTTCCATGTACTTCTGCTCACGCTCTCACATACAAAAGATAAGGGAAGAAATCAATGCAAAACCGTTCCAGTAACTAAATAGATCCCTATTAGTTTTCAGGCAATTGATTTTTAGTAGGCATTGTGCATGTTAGCTGTTCTTTTTTGCTGTGAGTGAGGTGGGATTTCCAATTAGATTTTTAACTGTCAATGATTTACTAAGCGCATTATGTTATTGATTGTTCCACAGAAGGAACAGTTGCAAAAATAATAATAAAAAAACCTGTGCAAGTGAAGGCTGAATTTTTTCAGTTACACTGTAGTTACAGATGACTCTAATATGTTGATTTTTCTCCAGTGCCGTTTCTTTTTCATGATTAGGTTTGAGTTTCTTGAGAAATTTATACTATAATCAGATTGGCTTCTTGGAAAACTCTGCTGTATCATTTTAGCGATGCAGAGAGTCCGTGTAAAGAGCAGAATAATAACGGCTTCAACTTTCATATTTGAATTTCACTGCTTTTGAGGTAGTAGCATCAGTCATGATTAGATTTGGTCAAATAAACTCAAAGCTACTGTGTAAGAGCGATCTGTGATGCTTAGTGTAATGCAAGAGATTAATCCATTTTCTCACTGTAGGGCACAGCTACCAACTCTTTCCTTTTAAGAACTCTATCTTCTTTTTAATGATATATTATGAATAATAATTTGTATTCATATCTTACCTGCTAAGCGATTTTGAGTTTCAGTGAATGAAACTGAATGTTTGAGCCACCAAATGTGACCAAAATGACATTGTGATGGCAGGGAAGTCTTGCATTGCAGTAAACTGAGTCTATTGATCCTGATGAAATGAAAGTTCAGTGGAAGAGCTGATGGAAAAAGTAATGGCACAAAAAGAGGAACTCCACAACTGATCCAGATGAACTGGCTGGCTGTGACCATTCTTGTGAAAGAAGCGGAAATGCAAACAATGCAGCAGAAGAAACTGTAATGGAAAAAAGTACTGCAAGTGTTGTGATTTCCCAAATATAAATTTGATGAATTTTCACCTGGAAAAGGACGTGTTTGGTTTATTCAACTAAGACCTAAGTGCTCTGTATGGCTGCGAAAATAGGAACTGAATAGCGAGGGTTTCTCCCCCCAGACAACTGGAGTATATAATGACTAGAAGTTCAGAACTTCCAAAGTATTTTTAAGGAAAAAAAAGAATATGATCAGGTAGCATGTTCACAATGTATACTGAAAGGCAAATGCAATCAAAATCCATTACAGCATGTTGCTGCATACGGTAAAACAATGTCAGCTCAAAAGAAATCTTGGAAATAGCTGTAAGGCAGCTGTAGAGGATGCAGACTTCTGTGTCACTTGTTACACACCCGTGAACATGTGGTTTATAGAATGCAAAGCGTTTGACTATGAGGAAGATGCCATTTAGAAATATAATTATTTCTTCTGGGGTGAAATATAGGGAAAATTGACATGGCACCTAATGTTTTCAGCTGAATCAGTTATATTGATGGGTGAAATAAACATACTTTCTTGAACACGTACTTTGGAACTTACAGCTTCACTGTATATGTAAAAAGATAGAGATTTCCTACGTACTTGACTGAACAATCAGAATAATTTTGGGAACAGCGGTTGAAGTTGATCAGAGGAGATGTCTGTGTAAGAGATGCCACACAGGAAATGGTGTGGCAGCATTTCAGAAAAAGGTGGCAAAATGCAAGGAACAATCAGTGGAGCATTTTTAGTGTCAGCATAAAAAATCAAAAAATTATGTATTCTTTCCCTCTCAAATCAATCATACAACATAGTTGGTCTCCTGTAAGACTACTCAATTCTCTGACTTCAGTATCCCAGGTAACAAAACACAGAGATACAAAGAGATGAGGAATATGATACCCAGACAACAGCCAAAAAAGCCCTCAACCCAAATTGAAGATACAGATATATCTATAACCAGTTATTAAACAGCTAGCATGACGTGCACTCATAAAACTGCATAAATACACAGTGCGGAAGTAGCATGTGTTTATAAATTGGTTCCTTTATGAGCTGTTAGGTAAAGAGAATCTGGATGTTGCTGCTAGATATTGCTGTCAAGTCTCATCTAGCTGGTTTGGTCAGAGAGGCCTACCGTATCTGTGATTTGGATCTAGACTCTTAGATATTTGGGGTTTTATGACTGAAGCTTGAATTTTATTGAGAACCAAGTTGTGTTTGGGAAAGAAATAATCATTCTGAAGGGTTTCGATTCACTAGTCTTCTGATTCTGACCATCAGAAGCTCTCATGAGCTCCATTCCTTTTCAAGTGCTGAGCCACTTCTGTAAGCGCTTCTTGATCTGGTACATACTCACAATGAACTTCATTTGCACCATGCATAAGCTGCACAGCCACAGATAGTGGAGAACTGTGTCAGGGTTTATTTTTTAAAGTGCTTTTTGGCTTTCAAATAAACAGTCGGGGAAAATGATCCAGATGATCAAAATGAAAGACAAAGGATAACCCAGATGAAGGGTCAGCATCTGTGTAAACTTGAATGCCAAACACATGTGTGGCTGTATTGTATCCTTCACAGGAATGTTATTTATCATATCCTTTTACAGTGCTTAGTAGAACAAACAAACAAAAAGAACCACAAACATGCACAAAACAAAACCCTTAACCCTGAATCTCATTTAACTGGTCTAAATACATTTGCATAATGAACAATTAAAAGTTGAAGTCAGATTAAATATAGTCAGAAATCCTGAAACAGCCATTATACCTAAGATTGAATCAAATAATTAGGTTTTGGCATAGGACATGCAACTAGAGGTACAATGTGTGTCCTGTTAGGTTATAACTCTGTTACGTATTTAACCCATGTCACTCTCTGTAATTTCATTTTTTCTGTGGGAATTGGAGATGAACAACTAACCTGGGTTTCAGTCCCAGTTGTGTATAGTTGTGTATTAATGTAGTGAAGCAGACAGCTTTAGACAGAGAAAATACATAAAATGTGTTGGGGAAACATGTTAAATAAATTCTGCTCTAATTGGAGAGGATTGTAGCATGACAACAAAGTTCAGTGATTTATTATCTAAAATTAGATATCGCTGTAAGTGCTAATTGAGTAGAAATATATTTTGAAAAGGCTGCTTAGAAAGTGTATATTCACATGACTCCTCCTCTAAAAAAGCTCTGCTTTTATCCTCGAAGGGCATTGCATCAGCGCAGATCAAAGTCATCAGACATATGTTGCTTTACAAATAATGTATCTATTTTCTTTTTCTTTTAAAAGATATGCCAAATAGAGAGTTATTAAGCTTTTCATGACAATTCGAATAAGATAAAATTTGTCGGTGGTGTTGAGCTGCCAAAAACAAATGATATAATGTCAACATTAGGAGAACAAACTATTCCCCAAACAGTCTGTTGGGCTTTTATGCCAATCAGACTGCACCATATTTTATTCTTGAATGTGATCTGTAATTCTGTGATAACTCCCCCAGACAGAGATAAAAATACCTCAGGTAATCTCGAGCACTTCAGCAACTCAGGATGCAGAAGAATAGCGAGTCCTCACCGCGTTGGGGCGGCTCATCCAGCATTGCTCACACTGCTCCCGGTGAGACCCGTGCTTTCTTTGCTGCCTATGTCCCTGCAGTGGGCACAGCTCCGGTGACTGTGTGGTTTCTGTCCAGTGCTATCAAGCAGGGATGAAAATGGGTCATAATAAGATTAAATTTCTAGTGAGGTTGCCCTTTGTCTCTCTTGTTGTGAATATACACGTAGAGGAACAAAATCACAAGCTGTCACCCTTCGAGGACACATCTCCCCCTGCTTGCATTGCAGTTGCAGTATTGAGAAGAAAAATAAGTACCCAGATTAAGTGTCATTTATGTGGCTCAACATAAAGGAAAACTATATCTTAGTTGTTGCTACTGCTGCGTTTGTGAGACTCTGCCAGTTGCATTAAGACGTTTTCTTTAAAATACAGGACTGAAAGTGAAAAGATGAGCTGCTATCTCGAGCCAAACTGTGCTAACATGGCAAACATGTTGTTTGTCCAGACAAATCTCACTTTCATGCCTCGCAGAGACTGTAAGGAAGCATAAGGGATTCATAAACTTTGAAGTAATACAGCTTGAGTTTGATTGTACAAATTGACAGTTGATGCTGATGAGAAGTGTAGCTGGTCAGATAAGACGAAAAATGACTGGAGGGGTGACGGAGATGGATGGCGTTTGCAGTATGGAGAAGCATGTGGCTTTGTGTGGAGATGCATTGGCTTCATTCCCCGGCAGCCATCAGTTCGGAGAAGGAAGGAAGATATTTCAATTTATTACAGATGATGTCTGAAACGATCTTTAGAAACGAAGAAAAAAATCTGATTGCCTTAGCCGAATTCCTTGGAAGATTAAACACAAAATGTGTTGCCATGCAAAATTTCCCGGCTTCTTTCCTTCTAATTGTGGTTTGTTGTTACAGGATTTCCTCGGAGACTTGACTTAGTCGCAGGACTGTTTTTCTAATTGAAAGGCGGTGTGGAAACATTAGCTTTTTCAAAGGAATCTCTAAACAAAATGAGATAGATTTGCAGGAAAGAAGAGTAAGAAGGTAAAATGATAGCCATGGCTTAATATCTTGAAGGTTAAAATCCTTATTTGGCATTTGGTGTCTGCTTTTTTGGGACAGAAGGCAGAACATATTCAGAGAGGGCAGACCTGGCAGTATGAAATCTGGCTTGTGTGTGGTGAGGGTAGTCTGGACCTCGTTGGATTTTGATTTTTTGGATTTTGATTTTTTTTTTTTTTCAACCACAGTGCAAAGTATTTAACATAACAGAGCTGGGAGGCATTCCCCAAATGTGTAAACGAGGCAGGGAGAACAGTACAAGCTCAAATCTTTGGTGGGGAACTGTAGTCCAAAGCACGTTCCTGGTTCTTTCCCTAATGTCTTTGATGTTTGTGCAAGTTTTCCAGATTACTAGTTCCTGTTTTGTAATAATATAGGAATAACATGATGCTTCCTGATGTTTGAAATTTCCCTTTTGAGTTAGTTGGATGGCTCTTCGAAACCATCTAATCCTGAATGTTTGAATATAAAATGAGAGATGAATTTAGGTGGGAGGGAAAGTGTAGAAATGAAGCAAAAAGTGTTGTATTTCTTAAAGTAAATAGTGTGTATAGTTCACATTTAGCTCTTTCCTTTTGCAAGCAATACCGGGACTCACCTTTTTTTGCATGGTTTGACTGACATTTGGATTTGGATAGTTTCAGAGTGAAACCTCCCACAAAACCAGTTGGAAGCAATTAGTCAGATGGTAGCTGCAGATGAATTGATCATGCTTGTGAGTTGTAATGTGAGAAGCTTTTTATTCCAGGAAAATGTTTGTGATCACTTGTTTTAATCTTATTGTGAAAATGCTTTCTGGTTCCCCTGATGCACGCATGTATGTTATCATGTATGGCCATCAGCACCGTAGGAGTAAGATTAGCATTTTTGTGCATGTGGGCTTGGAGAAAAGTTTTTTTTTCTGTGACTTAAAAACCTTCTTGTCCAATGTTTTGAGCTTTCATGCAAGCAAGAAGGAAAAATTTGAACCCTCAACTTGAATGTGGGAGTGAAAGAGAAAAGCAGTGGAGAAGAACTTCCTCAATGCTTGGTCAAGTATAATAGAAAGTGATCTGCACTGCTAGTGGCTAGTGAAGTAAATAGGTAGCGTATCTCTGCTCATTGTCCCACTCCTCTTCCACCTATGGATTAAAGGTTGTTAGCCAAAGGGTAACTTTCTCGTGGCGAGGACCTGAGTCTTCTCGCGTGGTTGCATTGTATAACCAAACAAGGGAAGTTAGAAACAGAGAAGGGGAGCGCTAACCTTGTGCTCCTCCAATAGTGGCTGTGCTAGTTCAGGACGCTCCCTATATAAAGTGCATTTAATGCGATGTTTACTTGTTATGCAAAGCAGATGTAAATTTATGTAAATATACATACAGAATAGCTTTGACCCTCAGGCTGTTGGCGAGATGCCAGCATGGCCGTGGGTATTGCAGCACTTTGGGTCTCTATATCCTGGCAATTTCCTGGGATTATATTATCATTTGATTTTTTTTTTTAATGCGAGTTTTAGCCACTTAACAGTCTGATCGGTTTCCTTTTCACTACCAGCTTTGCTCGCACAGAAGTAAACAAACGTATTTATCACCCCTGGGATCAGTAAGTGCTAATAAAGTTGCTGTTGCTTGCATTTCGAGTTTGGTTTGACAGGCGTGCTGTAAATGAACTAATAGTGTTTTACTTGCACTGCAGCTCAGCAGGAAAGGTAACAATAGGAGCCTGGAGTGCGGCGTGGGGACAGTAGTGCTTCAGGATGGATACTTCAGAGGGCCTCCTTTGGTTTCAGTTCCAGCAGCTCCATGTTTTCAGGGTAGTAGAGGTGGATTTGTAACAAACTCGAGCCTTCTCTTTTTGGCTTGCTTTTTTGGAAGGGCTACCGACTGTTGTTACACATGGAAATCGTGTACTTACAGTTTTGAAAGCATACTTAGATTTCTGTCTTGAAGCGTATTCCTCTGGGTATCCCTAATAACACAGTGCCTTCATTAAAAAAATAAATCTGCGGCATACTCCATCACAAATCAGGATGCTCTGGTATCAGTTCTGTAAAACTTCGGTACTCTAGTTGCTTGCCCCTGCTATGCCTTTTTTAAACTGTTTGGTGTTCCTGATGGGTATTTCCAGTGAATATTCAGTGTTAAACGTTTCAGGTTTTAATTTTTGAAGCAATAATTACAAATGTAATTAGTCACTGAAGATTAACAGGAAGCTACTTTTCCAAAAGCAGCACTGTGGACACTTTTAGTATAATATTTCTTTTGCAGTACAGATTGTATTAAAATCTGAAAGGAATTTCTCCATTAGTGTGAGATGCTTGACTCACAGAATAAAACATTATTGTCTAATTTGCTCATGAAACTACTTAAATTATAAGCTCCCACTCCTGTAATCAAATATGTAAAATAAATAAAAAGGCGACAAGTAGAACATCTCTTCTCCCTGCGCTCTGTCCAGGAATTTTAATTCCCTGTAAATTAGCAGGCCTTCTTGTATCTCTTCATTTTGTGGTTTCCTTAGACAGTAATGTTGCAGGGCTAACAACATTTTCTGGACATTAACCGTTAGTTTTGTACACTGAATAATTCTTGGTGCGTTTTCATTTCCCTGTTGTTACTGGTGAACTCGCTGTTCATCAGCTTGTTACAGGCCTTGGAAATGAGACCAGTCCCCTTCCCAGATGTGTTGCTGTACGTTGTTTTTCAAGAAAACAAGTGCACAGAATGGGTTTGTGAAGCAGAGAGGTCGTGGCTTTGACACAGGCATCAAAACAACATACCATGTTATCAAGTCACCCAGAAAATACTTAGTTTGATTCATGAAATAGTTACGGGGGGGGAAAAAAAATAAAATATTGTCGTCATCATGTTTTTCTGCTTGAGGATACCTCACAAATGCTGCCTTTTCATGTAGGTCTTCACCTGTGTGCAGCATGGTGACCTATCCTCAGGTTCAGCATTTCTTCTCAAAACCATGTGAGGCGTAAAACATATAAAATAAATAAAAAAGGCAGTGATGGCATAGATGCACCTCTTCCCAAAGGGTTGTCTCCTCTGTCGTCTTCACCTGGGGGACCCAGACCCACCTGCGGTGTAGGATTCTCAGCGTGATTCCTTAACCCACGCTGAGGCTTCTGTTATGCCATATCGTGATGGCGATTGGTATTTACAGTATGGAGATGCTGCTTAGAAAATATCTCTAGCGGAATTCTGTGCTTGGATTGTGCTTTTTGGTGTGTCTGGTAGCTGTTCATTTTTCTTGCTAGCCTTGAAGTTCTCTTCCTAAGTAAGCAGCAGCTTCCTTGTTCCCTGGATGGAAAAATATATCTATACAAACGGGACAATGAAAAAACATTCTAAAAGAGTGAAAAGCATAAAGCAAGTAGCTTTGAGCTAAAGTTTTTGAGATTGTTCTCAAAGACAATTGACAGCATCTGCTAGATCTGAGTCTCATGTTGGCCTCCTTATATTTCCCTAAATGTTTTCCAAATAATAATCCCAGATGAAATTGAAAATAATGTTTCTACCAGGTTTTGAGAGCTCTGATGCTAAATGACATCATGGTTGCATTATATTTTAGAGGCAAACAGCACACAGAAGCATGGAACAAAGACTCCACACAAAAAGCAAAACCCACTTGCACAGGTTTAAAGGGTCTTTGATGTTTTTATCCTGCTCTGGACTTTGATTGCAGAGTCCTGTAGTGTTCTGTAGGCACTAAGGCCTCTGCAGCACTAAAATCTTTTTCAATGAAGAACTTCAGTGATTTTATTTATTTATTTTAGTAAATAACTTTCATTTCCAGTCTGGCTTTTTGTATAAAAAGCTTTTGGATTTTCTTGTCATATTTATTTAGACATGTAGTTCTGAGAAGGATTCTTGCAGAAGGGCATTGTCTTTGTGGGTTTTGTTTACTTCCTTTTAAGTGGAAAGGCTTACAGAGCTAAGTACTTATTAAGATGGCACTTCTGCTCATTCTGTTCATATTGGTATAATCTATCTTTGGAGCAGTGTTGAGCTGAATCAATTATTATGATGGCAAAAGGAAAATGAGATCAAAAAAATTGATGCAGTTGTGTTGCCTATCAAAGTTGTCACTGGATCTCAGATACAGAGCAATTAAGAAGCTGTTGCACTGGTCTTTAACTGCAATGGATAATACTGCTCGTTTGTAAGGTTATTAATGTAGTCACTTGGCTCTGTGGCTATTGATGCCATTGTATCAACCACTCCACTGCTTTCTCAAAAAACTGACAGCAGTAGAGTTTGTCTTTTTTTTTTTTTTTTTTTGTAGTAGTATTTCATCGAGGGCTCTAGAGATACCTAGCTTCCGTGTCTTAGAATGATCTTGAGCCTTTCCTGAAAACTTGTTTCTACCAAGTCTTTTTCCCCTCTTTCTCTAGACTTTATATACCAGTATCTGAGTCTGGACTCTGTTAGAAAGGAACACATAAGTTGCCCGTGTTTTCCATTTCTTTTTTTTTTTCTCAATTTGCTTTCGGATTTCCTTGTCTTTTGGTTAGTCCTTTACTTTTATACTTCAAAGGTGGCCACTGTGGTGAAAGCAATGCTTTGCTCTGATTTCAAGCATTTAGGGCCAAAAGTTTAAAAAAAATAAAATGAAAAACGTAGTTATTTCTCTGCTATAGTGCCCTTTTTTCTGACTATTAGAGGAATTACAAAACCTATTGCAGTTTCCCAGTCCTACTCAGATGGAAAGCTGATGAACAGAGGAAGAATATGCTACACCTGAGTCTACTTGGAACAACTGTGGCAAAGCGGAGCTAGTCCCAGGTTTCTTAAGAGCAGTCCTGATGCCAGCAGTACATCTGTAAAATGGTTTCATTGTTTAGAGTCTTTGAGGAGAAATAAGAGGAATAGTCCATTTTCAGTAATGAAAAACAGGGAGTAAGTTCAGAGTCTGAACATACTCATTTCCCAGTACTACCTTATCCTTACTGTCACAAAGACTTGATAAGGCAGGTTTCGGTGAAACACTTCTGTGTTTTTGGAGTCCTCAGATTGTGAAGACCTCAATCAGAAGATGCATATAGGGATCAGTATGTTTGCATGTTCTTGCTTGATGAGTGTGTTTTTGGTAAAAGCCTGCCCTGGTTGTACTGCAGGGCTTACTCTGTCACCAATACAAATATGCTCATGTTGGAGCTTATGGGAATGTCCATCCTGTTAGCAGCTGCCACGGTGCAGTTTTTGGGCAGGAAAGTGAGGCTTGATCTTGGAGGTCAGTGGACAGAAGAGTTCAGAATAGGCTTTGCATATAGAGAAGCACAGGAGGGAAAATTAGATTGAAGAACTACTCTTACCAGAGCTTTCAAAGTCACCTTTGAAATTTGTGGCATTTGTTCTGTCTCTGCTATTCCTTGATATGTAGACTTCTCTTACTGCTAATTCAGGTCGGATGATAAGTATTGCAAAGAAGAAAATCTCAGCGTTTATTATAACACCCCTGTTAAACACCTGAGTTAGTGGCAATCTGCTTATTTATTTATTTATTTTTAAATAAGATATAGTGTTCTCTCTAAACTGCTGTCAAGTTGCTCATTTGTGTCTCAGATGTGCACATCAGATAGCCTTGCAAAGAGAAATGCCAACCTTCTGAACTAGTTCGGTTGCAGTGCAGAATGTATGTTCTTTAATTGTTCACTTCAGGATCACAAAAACAGAGATGCAATCTCATCAGTATTCACTTGAGGCTGAAGAGCTCCATGCTGTTACATCTGTGTAATTTAGGAAGTTTAAAATAGGCTTTGCAGATGTTGGGAGTAATGGAGTACGTTGTTTACTTTTTATTCATTTCTATCATATGTCATACTCTGTGCATGAATAGTCAATCATACTGGAGTATATCTTCCGTAAGGATTTCCTGTGCTTTCAGTGTGTCTTGTTTATAAATATTTATCTTTGGTTTGTTAAATGTGGGTTAGGCATGGTTACGTGAGGGTCTCCTTCATAAGTGTGCAACGCAAAGTAATTGGTTCTATAGGCAGCAACAATTCAAGTTATTGCTAGTTGATATTGCTAGTTATTGATGATATTGATAGCAGCATGGATACCTTGCAATAATACCCTAACGCTTACTAAAAATGTTTTTAAAAGCAAAACAGCAGCAATGTCAAAAAACAACCAATAAACCCAACCCTATTGAAACAGCCAGGAGCTTAATACCAAAGATCAGGTGTCATGGCTTTGCTGGTGTTGCTGTGATTGACTTAACGTTCAACAAGCTGCGACTTGGTTACAGTGATACCAACAAAGAGAGATCTTCACTGTAAATTGGTAAGTTGTTACTTCTCTGGAAAATGATGCTCTTAGTAGAAGATCCATGTGATACTCATTTGGCTGGGCAGAGTGTCTTTGTAATGCTTTGAATTTTGCTTCAACACAGATTCAAATGTGCAAACTAATTATTCTTTATACTAAGACACATTACTGTATCAGTCATTCCTGTTCCATATATGAGCAAATCGGGAGGCTTTCATTACTGCCTGAGTGTTCAGTTGCTGCTACAACACAATGTTTTCACTCGAGTTCCTGTTAGGAAGTGATTTACTTATGTATGTGCCATACTAAATGATGAGATGAAGGTGAGACCTAACTCAGTCAGTCTTGATGTTCAGACTTGCCGTGTGCTTGGTCCACTGCTTGTTTCGTGGTACACAAATCGTCCCCTTCTCAGAGAGTGAAGCTGTGAGGATGCCAGTGGGCTGGATGGTTTTCAGTGCATTTCCTTGCTTTACTTTAGGAAAGAGTAAAATGTACAGCAAGCATTTGCTGTAGGTATGATCAAATTTACTATATTGATTCCACTAGCAACTGCAGTTTGGGGAAGAAATGTTTATATCTTAGCCAGCTGGAACTGCATTGGACTGTAACTTAGCATTCATGCTGGATTTTTGGTGTCCATGTGTTCATAACCACAAATCTTGTTAAATTAGATCCAGTACTTGCGTCTGTGTGCAGTATATTATCTTTAAAGATAAGCTGTTATACATCTACATATTTTAGTGTACAATCAGACTTTAGCATATAAATGGTCATCCTCGATGCCAAATTTTGCTTGGAAATTGCTTGCAGTGTTCAGCTCGTTCTAAATCATCATTTTTCAATTACATAATATTGTAGGTATTCAGCATACAAACAAAGAAACGTTGGGTTTTGACTTGCTTCCATATGCGGTGGTTTCTTCACACATACTGCAGCTAAAACTTGGGGGCTTTTAAATTTCTGAACGATGCACTGCTAGCACTTAATATTTAAAATAGGCACAGAATGTAAGTAATTGTTTTACTGCAATCAACATATGTCTCTCCATAATTGCTTTGTGCTGTGTACTGGATGAGTTAAGAGGAGGCAACTGTGACTTGAGTATTGTTATCCCCCCCCCCCCCCTTTCCCGTTGTTACAAAGAATTGGGTTTTTAAAAAGTTCCAGAATAAACTCATACCTGTGCCTTTTGGTCTTGGTCACGTCGCGGCGTGGTGAGAGGGGAAAAAAGGATATGCTCTTGCATGGAGAACAGTCCTAGAGAAATGAGTGGGTGATGGGCAGTACTTCTCCTTATGGAATCAAAAGGAAGAATCAGCATTTACCCCCTTTACTCAAGGATGTACAAGTGGGGGAGCATAACTTGGAGACTTGGTGTGCTCAGAAGTCCTTGTTTGAAAGGAGGAGCTCCCTTCCTTGGGCTTTTTTGGGAAGGAGCAGTGGTCTGCGTGGTGTGGTGAAGTGAAAGAGTTGCCAGCACCTTTAGAAATGAGGTGAATAGAAATCAGTGAAGGTTATTGTTAATAGTCCTGTCTGCCACAGTGCTACGCGCTGCCATTTGTGGGCTTGCCAGGGAACCTCAAGGAGTTGATGTTAGCTTCTAACAGCATGAGCAGTGTTGCAACTCTTCAGAGGGAAAACGAGGCGTTAGAGTAAGTTATTACGTTAATTGTTTAAATTATTCAGCAGAAACATGTCAGCTAGAGAGGGTTTTTTGTGTCATAGCTTTGTTTTTTTGTTTGTTTGTTTGTTTTGTTTTTTGTACTGAGAGCGAGAGGGCTCTGTAGCATGTTACTCTGCAGAGTCCTTCAGTTGGGTGTGCTTGAAAAACTGCCTTGATCTGAGGCTGTCAAGGGCTGGTTGGGTAAAGTGAGGCTTCTTTGGGGATCTGTGAGATAAGCGAAGGGGAATGGATGGCATCAGAATAAAGCTAATAGTCAAATTATGTTCTGGCTCTGCAGTTTACTTTGGCACACTGCTGCACGTGATTGTAAGCTGAAAGGATGAAATAAATGGAATTGACTCAGGAAAACGTTTGTTTGTACGGAGTGATGTGTAAGGATGGTGGGACGAGGAAGTAGAAGTGGGGTGGAAGGCTGTGGCTGACCTCTTGGCTGAATCAACTTGCAAAGCCCCTTTGGCACGGAGCAAGTCCCTGGGGTTTCCGTGCTGGGTGAGCAGCGCTGCTGCAGCAGGCGGCTGCCGAGCGTGCCCAGCTCCACTACAGGGAGACCAGGGCGCGCCGGAGGCTGCTGCCCAGGGATCCTCTGCTGCAGGAGATGGAATGTCACCCTTAATATTTGTAATTACAAAGTGCAATAGTGACATCCACAGACAGGAGGTATGGCAACAGTGGATTTGTGACAACTGCCTTTGTGCCTTGCCACGATGCAGCTCCGTCCCCAGAAGCAGGGAACAACACGGTAGCACCCCAGAATATCTTCAGGTTCGCTTTCTCTCCTTTCAAGATAGGTTACAAAATAAACTTGCAAGGATGCTCCTTGTTTCCAAATTGTATATAAAGAAGGAAAGATTTTAAATGAAGGATCACTTCTGCTTTCAGTTTGAAACCTACTACTGAAGAGCAAGTGTTTCTAATGTCTTCAAAAATAAGTTTATTAATAGCTGGGGAGAAAGTGCAAAAGCTCAACTGTACTTATAATATATGCCATGTTGGCACTAATCACTTTGTGATATGTGGCATGATTCCACTAATCACCTATGAGAACTTTCAGAAGTTGTTAACATTTTCTTTCATTTGTACAGCAATGTCAGTCTGTTTTTTTTTGAGGGAAGAATAACCCTCTGTTGGCTTATGCAAATAAATCATCTCTTAATGCACTTGAAACGGAATGATTCCCAAAGGAAGATGAGTGGCAAATCAAACTGGCTGCAAATGAAAGTAACCTCTCAGACCAGAGCTACAAATGTTTTATTCAGACGAACAAAGACTCTTTATTTTAGCACTTCAATCCATTTTCCTTTTGCTTTTTACCAAATAGTACTGTCATCCTGAAATGACAAGGATTGATCGTTAAATTACCATTGCATAATTTGCCTCATCACTCCTCTGTAGACAGTGTTTGATTGAAAGTTCAAGTTTGTTGATGGGTATTGCTAATAATGGAATTTTAAAAGTTTTGGGCAATATATTATAATTTCTTGACAAAGATGCAAACAGTTTGCCACTTAAATGATTAACGTTTAATTAATAGCTTTGTTAAAAAAATCCAATGTGTTGTTTCTAATCAGTTAAAGGATTGTATTCTTTGTGCATCCCAGCGTGACAGGTTTTCTCAGATCACCTTTGTAGCTTGTTGAAAATTCTGAATGTTGCCTTTAACACGGATTGCTTTGCAGTCAGTACATTCAAAGTCATGTAAGTTTTGCTTTTCTGTTGCTTTGTCATGAATTATCTAGGGGATAAGGTTTTGCAAACTTCTATATAGGGTTGTCCTTATAACACTAGAAGGGTGTTGTCATTGTTTAGGAGGGGAAAAATTTTTTTTTTGGCCAAAGTTCTCCAGGTCAGCTAATATGTTTCTGTAAAACTGCCCTCTGCCAGCTGCTGTGTATTGTGTAGCTGTATTTATACTTGTGGTACTTATGTAGGAAGTTTTCTCAGAAAGCAAAAACGTGGCAGGTAAACGTTGCATTGCTTCTGCCAGTTTCCAAAGCTGAATGAAACACGATTGGCTTCTTACTGTATGCACGGGTTGTGCTTCCTCTCTGAACCCTGCCTCGCTGGCTGTATTGGCTCTCTGTCTCTCTGCCAGCACTGTGTGTGTTTCCATGTTCAGGAGGATTTTTGATGATCCAACTTTCAGCTGCCAGAAGCGTAGTCGATGAACTGATGCTCCCAAGGTCACCCGTAATGTGCGTGGGTGTATTTCCTCGCTGCAAACTGTGTTCGCAGCCATCCCAGGAAATGGAGCTGGCTTTGATTTTTGGCTTTGGCCGTAGCTTCAGACAAATCTGCCTCTTCCCTTACAGCTGAGGAGAGAGCGAGCTGACAAATTCAGGGGGAAAAAAGGAGGAGAAATAATGCAGCTTATTGGACCCTTGGCTTTAATTAAAACCCCAGCACAAAGTTTACAAAATGCATGCTGCATGGCTTATGCTGAAGTTCAGTGAAAGCACATTTAAGTGCTCATTTGTTAAGCAGCTGTGGGGCTGTACCTTTGTTTTAAGCCAAGGATAGTTGATCCTGGTCGTGTAAAGATACGTTTGTATCTCTGGAGCAATGCTCTTCTGCTGTTGGTTTTATAATATTTCCTTTTAATACCAGGCAAAGGAAACACTAAGCTTAATGAGGGATTTTAAAATGTGTTTGAAAACAGAATAAATTCCTGTAAACTTAATCCAATTCTTTGTAAGGCAGAAGGCTAAGATTCCCATTTGTATATGTATGAATGCGATGTACATATACTTATTGAGAGGACTTGCATTTTTTTGTAGTATGAATAGTCATGCAGATGGCCTTTATTTCTTTTTAATTTTCTTTTTAAAGACAAGGTAGTTTTGTATTTGGACGTATTCAGGGCAAGCTCTGTGCTTAGTTTTTGCATGAATGGAAACGGATACCGAAATCACTGTAGTCGTCTGGTCTGACTTTTTATGCCTCTTCGTGCGATGTAGGAAGTGTTTGAGCTGGATTTCCCTGATCTATAAAATTGTGTGGTGTGGGCACCACTGTTGACATTAGCTGCTCCATAAGAGAGCTTTATATTTGGCTGTGTTCACAGTGGGTTGCATATAAAATACAAGGAACAAGCTTATCAGCTGGGCACCCAGGCACCGGCAAGGCACGTTTATCTTGGTGGTGCTGCAGCTCGAGCCCCTGCGGGAGCCCAGATGAAGCCTAACATATATCATATGCTCGCATATGAACCTGTTGTCCAGAAAGCAAGAAGCAGTGAAAGTCTCCAACGTGAGTCTGTTAGTAGCTGGGGAGATGTAACAAGACAGCTGTAGGCTGCTTCTATTGATTTCTGTCTTCTTTAAATTCAGGACCTATGACCATGCTCTCACCCCGTCAGCAGCACAGGAGGACCGTGACCTTGTTGTTGCTGAAGTCAATGGGAGTTTTGCTGTTGACTTCAACAAGAGCAGGAGTCCAAGGTGAGAGAACTGGCTCTTTTTAAAATAGAAACAGCCTAACGCTTCTCATTTCTTTTGAGAGTTAGTTAACTGTTTCAGTCTCTGTCAGCCATCGATCCAGAGAAGGTCTTCACTGTGGGGGTTTGTCATCAGACTGAAGTTAGATGCTGTTGTGCAGTGTCACGGCTGCTCGCGTAAGGGTTTTATTACTTGGCATTATTATTTTACGTGTTATAGAAGATGTATAGGGATTGAGATTTACTGACTTTTTTTTTTTTCCCCACGTAATGTTAGTTTGGATTTTGAAGATGCTAGAAGCTGATGGTAGCTTAGCAGTCTTAATATCAGACCTACCTCTGTGACAAACAAGTTAAGTAGCTAGATGCATCAGAGGCAAGCCCCTGGAGTTGTGCAGCAGTTCATCAAAAACAGAAGTAGTTTTCTGAAGAGGTTTTAAAGATTACTTGGGATTATACACACAGGCTGACTCCCAGTGATTTGTTCCTGAAATCCTGCAGAAACTTCTTAACCTTTGAACCCTGGGGATTCTCTTCTGTGATCCTGCAGGGGCCTGTTTGGCAGCAAGGACCAAGAATTTTTCTTGACCAGACTTAATGCTTTGGAGAAGCCAGAGACAGGTGCTCCATTGAGAGGGGAGTTGAGCCATCCAGGTTGCCTATTGTTTCTCCAACTATCCTGGAAATTTCTTGTTAAGGGTTTAAATAAGTGGTCTGAGACGAGAGAATTTAGGGAGCGCAATAAGTGTGGTGAGATCATGATTCATGATCTAGATTCTTATGTATCCTGGTACTAGGCTTTGGGGCCTCGTATGACTAATTCATGGACTGAGGACCAGGCTTGTAACAATTGATCATATCACAGGGATTTTTTAGGTGAAATTAGTACTTTCCTATTCTTTTTGTTGTGTGCAGACTTGCTTTCTGAGTTTGTGGTGATGGGAAAGAAAAAAAAAAAAGAGGTTTAATACATATTCTCCCCTGTATCTTGTTTCTCTTTGGTTTCACTTCGTTATTTCATGCACTCCTTCTTTTACCTTTGTATCTAACTGGCGTTTGCTCCTTGGTGAAGGGCTGTCCTCTGTGATCACACACCTTTCATGCGGTGTGGAAGCAGGAGCTTCTACAGTCTTTAAAAATAACTTTGCTTTTCCATTTGGAGAAATGAAAATTAAGGAAAAGCAAACTGTTCATCCATGCAGTCTGGTCTCTGGGTTTGTATTTTGAAAATATCTTGCCAGAAGGACTAGAACTGTATTTTAACAACAAAAATAAGGGAGGGGGGAGCGAGCAGGTAACAGGGGTAGGGCCCTACTGAAGAATTCAATGTTAGTATATTTTTATTTGGAGTAGTTGGTTTGCTTTAACCATGCTTGATATGGGGCAGAAGGACTGGTAGAAAGCATCAGCAAGTGTTAATATATTAACACTGTGATCTGCTGTGACCTGATCAGTAGGACTTGATATTATGTGAAGTACTGCATTGTGTTTTTCTTTCATAGCTCTTGCTGATATTTCAAAGGAGAAGGTGCTAGAATACCATTAGGCTTCATTTGTTGGAAAATTAACTAGGAGTATGCTAAGTGACTTGACCAAAGAGTGCAACCTGTCATTGCTGAAGATTGGAACAATAACTAGATTTTCTTGCATTTATGTGCATGTATTTGGCAAGTGCTTCCTAAGCTGCTTGAAAGGATGTATAGGAAAGGATCATACGGACTTGTTTATCCCTAATGACCTTTGCCTTTCTAGGACTACTTTTTCCAGTTTTTATCACTCTAAGATGAACAATCTTTGCGTGGTGCCCCTGTATTTGAAAAAGGTGGAAGGTGTCCTCTGAAAAATCCTGGTGGTTTGGATATTTAGGTGGGTTTCAGTGGGTGCATCTGATCCCCAGCTTTCCAGTTTCGCTTTAAGGGTGCGAAGTTACTGGCAGTCTTGCACATACACAAAAGGGTAAGAAAATGAATTGTTATTAGGGAGCGCTGAAAGAAGAGATTGTCATTGAAGAGCTAGAAAAATGTTAATGTCAGGATTGACAAGGAGGTAATTATACCTCTGTAGCTTCGTATTCAATTGACACTTACTAGCAGGAAATCTGTGGAGCGTTTCACTGGCCTGTAGCCTGCCTCCTCCTCATTCACAGTTTCTGCCTCTCTTCTTGGTCTCCTGGTCTCATTTGTGCCTTTTGTATATGTGCACCTGTATGCACCTTCTCTAAGGGGGTGGGGTAGGTTACAGCCCTCTTTCTGCTTTCACCAGGTGTAAGAAGGTAGCTTCATTCAGATGGTAACTGCAGACTGTAATTCGATTCACTGGAAGCTATTCTCAGTGGTGAGGATAAGGGGTGTGCTTCGGTATTTCACATGCCTTAAGTTAGTTGTGCTTTATGTGGCAGGGGCTGGAGGGAAGTTTTTGTTTTAAATACACCGTGTTAAAATTATGGTTAAAATTATATTATTATTTAAATATCACTGTCTCTTCTCAACTCTCTGGGTGTTCATGAGGGTGCTTGTCAGCAGAACCCACAGCTTTGGGCTTCTTTCCTCCACGGAGGTAAAAAATAAATAAATAAATAAAATCTTGCTATAAACTGCTTGGACTAAAGATGCAGGTATTGTAATCATCTAGCTACTTAACATACCAAAAACGATGCACTCTTCGCGGTACTATGGTCCTTTCTGGAAAAGGGTGAGCGAGCATGGGAGGCTGCTCTGTTCACAGTCCAGTTCCTAAAGGCAAAATAAATGCCGGACCATGCTAAGTGCCTGTAATTTGTGTCGATGGGGAGGCAGGTGCCAGGAGCTCTTCATAACCGGCCTTCCAAAACGATCGGCTGGCAATTCACAGACATAAATAGCTGTGGTACTAATTTTTAGAGGTGCTCAGCACCATCTGCTCTTAGAGAACTCACCTTACTGAAGAGAAGGTTAAGTGGCTATTTAATCATGGTCTGTAAGTACCCACTGAGGGATAAGATGTCTGGAGCGAAGGACTCGTTAAAGTAGCAGGCAAAAAACACAAGATCCAGTGGCTGAACCGAAGTCAGCAAAGATCAAATGGGAGATGCAAGGCTTGTTTTGAAGTGAGGGCAATTAGTCCTTGGAACAACTCGCTGGTGGACGTGGCTCAACTGCCCATCGCCGCCAGGGTTTAAATAGCGTCTTATGCTCTGTTGCCATCCCAAGTGGCTGGGCTAGATGGAGGCGAGATAGGGAGGAAGGCCGTGACCTGTGTGGTGCAGGAGGTCACACGAGACGGTAACACAACCCTTCTGGCTGCCCAGCAGTGCACCTGGAGCCCGGGGAGCTCCACAAAGCCCCGTGTCAGAGGGGAATCTCTTCCAGCGGCTCTCCAATGTTCACAATTAGCTTTCATTCTCCAGGGAACTACAAAAGTCTCTTTGTGTACGGAAGATATATAAGCCCTACAGACGGACAGTTACTTTACTGAGATGGAAGTATAAATTCAAATCCCTGATCTGTGTCGGCCAGGGCAAGTTTTTCATCATACGTTGCAAAATGAGACAATGCATGGAACTGAGTCCAGCCCTCCTGTCATCTTAGCTACTGACCTGTTGGCTTAAATACTTGAAGTCTAACCCTGACAGCTAGTTGGGGGACAGGAGGAAAAAAAAAGTCTCTATGAAGTGCTTCAGCTCCAACAAAATGTGGTATTTTCATTAAAATTTCCAATTAGATCATGTGCTCTGGACCTGTGAAAACCAGCTTTTGGTGAGCAGGAAATGAGGCAATCACCAAGTGATTCTGGCTGGAAGAAATTGAGCTATTCCATTGACGAGAGGATGCAGTTCTGCAAGCAGAGGGCTGACCGTGGTGATCTTTGGGGGCACAAGGTCAGGGGGAGATGTTCTTGTTGGGGATGCAGAAGGGGAAGACCCTCCAGCTGCAGGGTGCGGGGGGTGGCAGGAGGAGGGCTCCCCAGGCTGGACCACAGGTGGGCTGGGGTCAGAGCCTGCAGCTCTTGCCTCCATCCAGTAAACAGAGCTGCTGGGTGTGAGCAGGAAGAGGAGATCTTGCCCTCGTGCTGCTGGCATGGGGTGCTTTGCACCAGCACACTATTGCTGGGGTCTGCAGAAGTGCTTAGGTTCACGTGTGCTGTCATGCTTTAGCAGGGGATGGTTACCAGGGCTTCATTTTTGTTTTATTGAATGCTTTTTGGACTGCTTTCTGGATACTGAGAAAACGTCTGCAACCTGAACTTCCTACACCTCCAACAGGAAGGATCCTTGCTGCCTGCAGCACGAGTATTTGTCAGCTCTGTTTTTTTCTGTCGATACTGAGCATCCCAGAGAGGCACCCTTCGTCTGCTTTCTCCAAGAGTAAACTTCCTTATCAGCCTCCCCTGTATCCAAAATCCTCATGCACGTAGCTGGCACAGCAGTCGGATCAGTTGGCAGGTCTGCGGTGCCTGGGATCCAGTAACACCTCACCTGCACAGGATACTTTCCTGCTTCTTCCCTGAAAATGTCTTAGTGGTGGGAGTGGAGGGCAGGGAAAGAAAGGTAACATTTAACCCCAGAACAGGGCAGGAAGAGCAAGAAAAGCTTGTCTTGGACTCCTCAGCATTTGGGGCCAGTCAATTGCTGGTAATTGCTGTCCGTGCAGGGCTTAGCTGTGCAGGCAAAGTGCTTCCCTTTGCCATGTCACTACAGAGCTCAGTGGCTTTATTTAAAGCTTTAAAGGAAATGAAGGGATGCGAGCTTTTCCTAGACTCATCTGCCACTGATACGGTGCACAGTTAATGCTAATAAGTTAATACCGTGTGTGCCTGGAAACAAATGCCTTTTCATTAATGCTGGAAAAGTCTGGCGGCTATTGGATTGGTATGCTTGTTTGATGAAATTACAATGAATCGGTGGTCAAAAGGATGTTACATGGTGATTTACATGACACTTGGGGCAAATTGGAGCAGCTGTAGCTGACACGCGTGGTAAAATGCAGTGGTTACAATATTTTTGGTTCCTTAACTTGTCTCTGAAGTGTTACAGGGGTGTTGGCTTTCACGGGACATGTATAACTCAAAAAATTTAGATTGAGCCTTTTTAAGTAGCTTGGTGTGCATTTTTCCTACATGTTTTAATCACATCTGAGACCACTTAAAAAGTTCACAACGTAATTCAGAAACTGTAGAGGGAAAGACATAAACTTTAACAGCAGGATGTTTTGGGCCAATAATCTCCATGTGCAAGGCTGGTCCTGCAATAGCTGGAGAGGAATCGTGGATGTCCAAAAGGGCAGGGAAACTGTCGTGGTCTGAATGCCCAGTCTGAGCCAAACTTTGGCAAATCCAATATTTTTTTCTTTTAGAGAGCAGCAGTATTATTTAACAGCACACTATTTTGCTTCCTAGGAGAAGGCAGTCTGACCTTATTGAATAAGATGTGAGCATAGTGTACAAGTATAACAAGAGAGAACAATACGAGAAGATCAGAAATAATATCTTGAAAGCTTGCACTGGAAATCTCCAAAGAGGCCTGCAGTCGTCTTCTTTCCATCCCCCTTCTACAGACAAATATTAGACTAAGTTGTTCAAATAAAGTGTGCCCAGGGGAAGGGGGCATGGATGGCTTCATGCTGCAGAATATACATGAACAGCCTCAATTGCAGTCAGGTAACCACAAGTAATTTGGACTAACATCTGGCATTTTATATGTATGGACTTCATTCGGAACTATTATCATCAAGGGATTGGGGTGGGGAGGGAGGAAGGAGTAGACTAGGTTGGCTTCTGTATTTTGGCTAAGAAGATTTAAACTTTGTGGGAGACATCTGCTTTATTTCACAGAAACAGAAAGCAGATGGGGATGACGACATAAACCAGACAGCAGTAAGGTGCAAGGTTAACAGGAATAGCTGTGTCTGCTCTTGAGATACCTGTGCATTTCTTCAAATGAGATAATATATGATTAGAAAAGATTTAATGGGATTTGTATTCATTATCAATATTGCCGTAGTAATTGTTCTGATATTGCCTAAGAACTACTGTGCTGTGTTCACAGGAAAAGATTTATTTTGCTGACGTACGTTGCAAAAAAAGCTGGATCAGCAGTAATAGGATAAACTGATTTCTCCTGAAATATATGAGAAATACTAAAACACTGCCAGTAGCATCACTTCAGAGGGCGTTTCCGTTTTAAAGCTGACTGGTTGAGAGCTGTCTCTGCCAACAGAAGCTTGCTGGAGTTAACCCATGCCCTCACAAGCCTGATTTCTGGACTCACTGTGCCCGAGCACCCTGCGTTGAGCACCAGCACTGTCCAGACTCTGCTACGCTGCTGGGGGGATGCTGGTGAAAGCTCTGACTTTTTTTTTATTATTATTTTTTATTATTATTTTTTTTTACAGCAAGGAATTTCTCTGTTTTGGGAGAAAGATAAATCTAATCCTTTCTCTACTGCAAGACCAAGCAAGCTGCCATTCAGCTGAATTTCTAACTACATTGATTTTGAGGAATAAATAAACAAAAAGAGCAGCTGTAGTCATGGTCTCTCCCAATGTCATGGTGAATACGGTGTGGGAGTGACTCAAAATAATAAACAGTGAGTGCAGCAGTAATTCAGGTTTGGGTAACTCACCTGCTTAATTGAGAAAGCTCCCTTGAACCTGAGCTGTGAAGCCCTGGGTGTGGTGGGTGCAGTAGTGCAGCCCCATGGCCCACCTTGTTGGCACCTTGAGACCATGCCCTGTGTCAAACGCAGCAGCTGTGTGAAACCGGGGATTTACAGCCCCAAACACAGGCTTCCATGGAAGGGAGAATGAAGTGGAGACTCATCTGCCTCTGTCTCAGTGTAACATCTCTCCGCAGAGCCTGGTGCGGGTTCCACCTGCAATGGTTAAATCCTCCCAGTGCCCTGGGCAGCTGAAGTCACGGCTCAGGAGCTCTGGCAGCCTGATGTTTTATTACTGTTTCTGCAGATCTTTAATGGGAAACACTTTAGTGTGAACTTCTTCCATTATGTTTACGCAGTCATATGCAACAAGGCTTTTTGGAAGAGCAGTTTTGTGCATCTTCATAATAAGTATATATTTGTGTGAGATGAAGAATGAGCACACGTGTTCAGGCAAGCGCCCAAGCACATACCTATATGCGTGTGTATCCCTTCTCATTACTTCTGATCTCATCGTGATGTGGTTTTGGATGAAAGAGGCTTGCATGCCTCTGGACTAAATATTTTTAAAGAGTGCTTTAAACGTATTTATAAATGTTAATATTTTTTAACACTGTATGTTTTAAAACTATACTTGTTTACTTGTTTATTTGTACTAAGTCTACATGCTGGTATGTTTTAATGACATTTTTCCAAGGATAAGTGCTTTTCAAGAAAAAAAGGAGTTACAGTAAATATCTTAAGATGGTAAAAATATTTCTAGACATGATTGTAATGATTTCAGTTGGCAATCTCAAATGAAATACACAAAGGTTCCTGTATTCAATGTGAGAACTATAAAATGACAAAAAGCAGTTAATTCAGAAGCTAAGTTAAGTTTTTGTTTCTGTACACAGCATGTGTCTGTTGGTTTGTGATGCTTCATAGCAGTGTTTTAGAAACTATAGGCTCCTGGTGTTTCTAATATTAAAGTATTAAATATTTTGTTTGTGCCAGAAATGCTATATTTCTGGCAGAAATATTTCTGGCATTAAAAATAAATAAAATCTGTGACATTTCAGTTTTTGGAGGCTTTGGAAAATGTCCCAGGATTTTTGGGTTTGGTCAACTTAACAGTGATTAGACATGAAATGTACTTTGGACAGGACACAGGATGTCCATGCATTTTCTTTTAAACACTTTTTTTAGTACTGGGTGTTAATTTCATTTATATTGGAGCAGCTAAATTTATAAGCTTAGGACCCAATTTGTTTGGTCTCGGTTGAAGCTCTTAGCTCAGGGATGAGGTGTTGGGATGGCAGTAACAGAAGCTTTGTGCGTGAAGACTGCATGGGGCTCTTGCTGCACAGGGCTGCCAGTTCCCAAACCATGCCTTTGTGTGCATACATCGGGATCCTGGGCACGGGGCTTGCCTACACCCAGGAGTAACCTGCACATGAGAAGGAACATGAGAGCTGGGCAATAGCCCTTTAAGTCTGGGGCAGGAGAGAGGGCGATGACTTGCTCCTGATGAGAGTACGCTTCTCGTTTCGTATTCTTACTGCTTATGTTACTAGGCTTGGAGGCTCAGAAAATGATTTTTCAAAAAAAAAAAAAAAGGCTGGAGTTGCTGAACTATGGCAAAGAGAACTTCTTGAAATTCATCTGATTCTGCCCAGCACAGATTTCATTTCCTTACAGAGAGCTCTGGAAACTGGCTGGATTTTGAGCTGTGTTTAAATGCCACTCTTTGGCTGCCTGCTTCTGAGAAGCCAAGGGTCACTGCTCAACAACTGAGTATAAATGCGGTCGGTGCAGTAGGCCTTCATTTCAGTCATGCAGAACCAATTTTGGTTTGATGGTATCACTGTTGCATACTTTTAATTGAAACCGTTGTGAGAAATACTGACACAAATCTCATTATTATTCTGCTTTTCCTGTCAGCTTATGGCGCTGTCTGACGGAGTTTGAGATGGCTGTGATCACCAGCCCTAATATTCACACACAGATGTATCCTCGAGTTTGGGAACTGGGATAAGAATTCCCTTTTGATGATTAAAAAAAAAACAAACACGAACAACAAAGTTACCAGTGTGTTCATTAGACTGTTGATCAAACGCTTCTACTAATGCCAGCAGTTACAAAGATTTAATAGGTTTGATACGGGGCTGTGGCACAACCCCAGCAGCCCTTACTGGTCTTACTGAGTCTAAATATTCATCCTGGTGGATGTTCCCTTGCGTTGATTCCCTGGTGTGTGTTCCCCTGTGTTCCCAAACAAACCAAGCCCACCCTCAAGTGTATGTTCAATGCTTCCTTTAAAACATATTAAAAATAACAAGAGTTTTCCTTGGAAGTCATTTTTTCTGCCTTGTTAAGATGAACAGTTCCTGTTAGTAAGCCATCTTTAGAAGATAATTATCTTTTATGAAGAGATTTGTTTAATCAGTAACTTATTGTTTTAAATGACTCCTGTACAGGGATAGATGCAGAAAGAGGCACGGTTGGCAGAGTTGATTTGTAGGTCACGAAAAGTGAGGTGACTTGCACCGTGCTCTTGACTTCCACGTGGGGCCATGTGTCTGGGAAGCTCTTCACTCTGTGCTGCCTGGTACCCGATGCCTGAGAGAAGGGCAAAAGTCCTAAAGAGTGAATTTAGGCAACAAGCAGGGTCATGGAAAGGGGAAAGTTCTTGTGGTCAGGTTTTGAAATTCATAAAACACTTTCTCTTGGCCTTGTGGTTGAGATGACTATACGCAGCTTATCTTGGTGACCTCTTCCAGCCTTATCAATCCTAAAAGTATCTGAGGAAAAAACTTCAAATGCAGCTTTGCGATCCCTTTACCATGCAGGGAGATGTGACTTTCCTGTTCCATTTTGAGGATGGTGATGCTGAAGCAGAGGGGAGAGAGAAGGACGGAAGCCGTTTGCTGTTTTGAGGAAATCTCTTGTGGTCTGTGTGCTTTCAGGCAGCCCCTGAGGGGCTTGGGGGATGTATTTGCTCAGGGACTTATCCCAGTAAGGAGCCCAAGGCAGTGAAAATAATCTTCCTTGCCCCTTTTTACTTGGGAGCTGAACAGATCTGTTATTTTTTCTTTGTCTATTTATACGTATTAAAATAACTCTGTTCACTAACTGATTTGTAGCTCTTTTATGGACTCTTGCGATCTGAGCTCTTTAATGTGTGAGATAAGGTGATGGAAATTAATAGCAGTATTTAGCTCAAGTGATGGCAGCTAATGCCTTAATATCAAAACATCTCATTTCCTTTTCTCTTCCACGCATATCTGAGTGTGTTATATTGTCTTACGTGACTTTCCCGTGAAATAAACCTGGGATTTCAGAACTGGTGCAAAAGTTCAAATACTTCTACATTAACTTTTTGTGTTTCCTTCCTTTTAAAAATAACCCCGATTATTGGTCAGGGTAGATCTCATTATTCACTTTGCTTTTTAATTCTCCTATGGCAGTTGATGTTTCTGTCACCTGTTATTGTTTCAGCTTTGTAACTGCAGTTTAAGATCATAGAATCATAGAATATCCTGAGTTGGAAAGATGCTAACATTCACCTGTAGCTCCTCGCTGTCCCATCCACTTTAAATGGGTGACACTCCCCACTGGAAAAGTAAATTTTCAGGTTTCTTTCTGTGTGCTGAACGTGTTGTTAAATATTTGAATGTTCTCAATACTTAATCACTTAGTTTTTTCAAAGCCACAGAAAAAAGCTGGCAGTCCCTTTGTTTACTTATAAGTAGGAGGCACAGGTAGGGCAATTGTGTGTTGTGTCAGTAGCAGCATGAAAGGAATGTTTGGGAAGACTCTGAAATGTAAATTTGGTGAACAGCCTACCATGAGGGAACAAAGGCAGGGATTATAGGAAAGAATTTGCAAGCAGAAACAGATTAGAGGGACTTTGTTTTTCTCATTAGTTTCTGTTCCTTCAGGAGATCAGCTACAAATCACCCTAAAAACTCAAGAGTCCACTTGCAGGCTCTAGGATGTGAAACTGCTTCCCCCCCCAGTTCTTCTGTCCAAAACCAGCCGAATAGGAGAGAGAAAGGATGAAGACGTGTGCAATGTGTATGCTGATGGGTAACACTGGTCTGCGTGCTTCGTCTAGCAATCTGATCCCTAAAATGAGAGAACCGTGTTCCAACAAAACTTGGTGAGTGGGTAGGAGGATGTCTCCTGAGCTGGACTTGGCTGAAGGACCCTGCTCCTGCATTAGGGGCAGGACGGGAACAACCTGCAGCAGCTGGGGTCTCGCGTGCCCCCTACTTCTGGCCTGTGGCTCTTACCTCATGTGAGCTATGTGGGTGTGTAGTCTAGAATCAGACCATACGCTATTCTCAGATATATTTTTTTCCTCTACTGAAGCCTTCAGCGAAGATCCCCAGTATCTGTAGGCAGTGTTAGGGCTGTTTTCTAGGAAGTGTTGTAAGCAGCTTAGGTAACGGTGTGAGGAAGGAATTTTGCTTCTAGCTTTCAAGGAGCTGCAGGAATCTTCTCTTGGCGTGGGAAACCCACCAGACCTGAAATCTCCTTTCCGGCTCAGTGTGGCGATCAGTCAAAGCCCCGTGTCGATCACTGAGGAACACCCAATTACAGCACGGATTTCCTAATTCCGTCAAAAGTAATTTATCCAATGGCTTGGCCAGCAGTGTAATTGCAGTCTGAGAGTCACATTAGATAATCTGAGCAGACAGGTAGAATAAATTAAAGTAATAACATGGTGGAGCAGGCTAGGTTTGCAGAGCATAGCTTGCTGTCCCCTCATTTCCCCTTCAACCGTATGAGCAGCGCTATGAATTTTTGTGGACCCTTCGAGCCTTGTGTTTTGCTTTCCACCAGCTCTGCTTTCGCCAGTCATTGCACTACGAATAGTGGCAATCACTGCAAGTTTTCTTTTGGACATGCCAGAGTGAGAAGTCAGTTTTAGAAATTGTGTGTTGATGAACTTCATGTGATTCAACAATCTCTATTCCGATGGTTGCATCTTTTAAAACTCTAAATGCAGTTTACGTTGCAGACTAAGGTTTGCCATTCTGTTCAATACATATGCTTGTAAAACCTTGTGTCTTACTGTTCCATGGCATATACATGACGCTCAAATTTTGTTTCCTGTTTTAAAGCAAGGTTTCAAACACTTTTTCTTTCAGTTCATAGAAAGTAATAAATTTTCTGGGTTGTGTGTTATCAAATTAGCACAGTTAAAAATAGTGTAAATGCAAGTGAATTTTCTGTAAGATGCATAGTGATTGAATATAGTATTTCAATTGCATACTGTGTTAAATGGTCAAATACAAAAGAGATTATGAATGGTAGGATCAGCTTGTTTGGCATAACCAAAGTAATCCATAGGCCAATGAAAATCATGTGTTGAGTATTTGTTAGTGATTTCTATTTTATTTTTTTTCCTGCACAATATACTCTCTAGGGATTGCCTTGCTGCTTCACTGTAAGGAAATTGAGATTGGGAGGTATGTTGTTCTTGTTAGAGAAACAAAACAATGAAAGTCAAGGCTTGATACAGTGAGGCTGGAGATTGATAGATCAATATTTAGAATAGTTTAACTTTCCAGTGTTGGCATGTTTACTGTTGAATGGTTTCTCTGTTCTATTAACATATGTATATATATTTCCAGCTTAAAGCAAGATGGGCTTTTTTGGCTTCTTACTCTTGAAGTCTATATTTATTCAGTGTATATATAAGGTTGGCTCAAAAGATAAACATGCTATGAAGATGCTAGCTGTCAAGAAAATGAGGAGAATAAACGTGTCATTAGGTATTCAAAAAACATTAACTGTAGTTTGCCTTAAGCGTTGTAGTTGGCATTCACATTCTTTTCTATTGAAAAAAAAAAAAAGACGGTGTGAGGATGTTTCTATGAAAGTGTTCCTTGTGCACGGAGGATCACTTAATGTAATATAAAACTACTCAATAACTGCCACTCTAAAAATCTTGCAGTGGAAGACTTTTATTTGCGTTATTTTAATGTTAGGAAATAGTATTTCTTTTTGTGAGATGATGCTCTGATTCTTTCAAAAGGATGGCCAAGTGACGGAGGGGGGAAAAATGAATGGAGGGTGTCTTCAAAGATGTGATAGCGTCTTGGCAAAAATTCCTATCTCTGCTGAAAGTCAGACTTTTTTTTTTTTAAATCTCTTCCTCTCTTCCTCAATAGCAGATGTTTTCTGCAAATGCCTAACTGGAGAGGAATGAATCCAGCAGTTTCCCAGTGCCTCATGTTCGCATCATGTGAACACGTGAGCTCGCGCAGAGAGCCCTTAAAGCCAATTAGGTCTGGCAAAAATGCTGCCAGAAGGCCAAGGAGTAACTGGCACAGAATTGAGCCGAGACTCGGTGCTTCAAGTAGACCCAGCTGGGACATGGGCATGACAATAAAGCAAAACATATTTTTGTCACTGGTTGTTCGTTCAGTGGTTCAGCAAAATGCCTCAGTCCTTTGCAATCACAAACTTCAGTGCTGAAGAAAACCTTCCCCAAAATAAATGAAGGAAACACTTTTATTTTTCTTGGTTTCCCTCTCAACATTTCATGTGATGATATTCTAAATGGCTTTGTGTTTACCATGCTGGTACAATCCTTCTCGCATTTTATGATCAGTCTCTGATCTCTGAACTTTATAATTTAGTGTTTCTCAGCCTTATAACCTCCTCGTCGTCTGCATGCATTCATTTCCATATTTTTGAAATGTTTTAATGTTAAGCCCTATTTTAACTGTAGAGTACTTTTTCTCATGTAACGTACAACAGAAGATACACACTTATGAGATTTCTCAAATTAAAATTAATTCTTGGCTCAGGTGGCCAATAGTATTCTCCTGTGTTTTTTTTATCCTGATAAGAAAGCTATAGGTTTCCTTGCTCATGATGAAATTGCCATGTAATTATAATACTAGTAATCTACAGTGCCATTTTGAAGCTACCATAAATGCACAAGAGTTTAACTTTTTTATTATTATTCTCTGTATGCTGTCTAACAAATCAGTTGGTGGTTATCAAATTGATTTCAGCTCATTCAGTTGAGAATTGATGGGTGGGTTCTTGGTAAGTATCTTGGGGTAACTCGGCTACTGGTCCAGGTAACTTGTTCAAACTTCTCTGGTTTGCCTCATCAGTGTAACACTTCTTTGATGTAAGGCTTCTTAACCACTCAAAAAGAAAGTGATTCAAGGCTGGGTATTAAGTTACTAAATGGGTTTGAATGATTTACTCTTATTTTCCTGCTGTTGAACTGCTCAAAAGCTGGTAGGAAAATGCTTCTCTCCAGAAAGTTGGTGGTGTCATTACAGAGGTGCAGGGGCGTGGTTGATCTTTTTAGAGTTGTATGAAACACATGCTAAAACGAAATCTGCAATTGCGTTCCAACTTGAATACCAAACAGCATCACGTCGAAATGCTGATGCATGTCTGGTTGCCTCTAGTAGCATTTAAATGAAAGGACACGGCTGTGTGCTCCTCTTGACCTGCCTGCCTATTTAGAGCTGAGCATCTGCCTACGTGGCTGAGCTCGGTGGAGGTGACTGCTTTCCCAAAGCTGTCCGTGCCCAGGGCCGTTGTGAGTCCCGGTGGCCCGGGCTCGGCCGTGCAGTGAGACAGCTTTCTCTTGATGTGCCAGCTGGGGAATTATGCTGTGGAGGTATTAACTCAGTGAAGAGATTTGACCTCCTGCTCTTTAGCAGGAATATCAAGTCACTGGATAATGGTGTTGTGTGCTTCCACTAACAAGGAGGTTGATTTAAAGTCTTATCAGTTGATGTTCCCACGTGGACCTATGCCAAGGAGCCTTCGTTGAGAAAAAGTACTGAGCTAAAATGGAAATAATGTGCGCTGGGGGGGAATAGCAGCAGTACAAAAATATTCATAATGGCTTGTGTTTAAATAACACACTGCATCGTCTTTCCACGGATGCACATTGTGGGTAATAAAGTAAACACATTTAGGTTAACTGCTGTAGACAGAGGCTGCGTGCCAGTGAAGCAAACCCTTCTGCCCTTTGCGTGAGGGATTTTGCGGCGGTGCCTCGAAGATGAGATCTCGCTGCCTTGCTTCACCCAGTGCGGCTCAGCCCTCGGGAGGAGCAATTCATCGTGGTGGCTAAAAGGGAAGAAAAGCTCTGCCACGTGTGTGGCTGCAGGACAGGTGGCAGAGTGTTTTGATGCCATTTTAGTGTGAAATGGGGCAGTTTGCTGAGCAGGGCCCTCAGATGAGCTGCCTGGTATTGCTGCTGCTCTATTTACCAGACTTGCCAGTGTATAGGAGCATCCCCTGTTCAAGCACAGGGCTTTCAAATATGAACTATGGGGTGCCTTTTGGTGCATCAGGGGCCAAGCTGTTTGCTCGGCCATTATTACTCAGTACGCTGGCATGGGACCTGGGCTAAACCTGACCTACGTGCATCGGCTTTGAGAGTCGCATCAGCCTGCTGAGGCTGCTGTGGCTGTTCTGATGGCCAGGCATTTTGCAGCATATGCTGCCTACTTTGAGTGCATTATTTTCTTTGAGTGCATAATAGTTTTGCTTCAAGCCAATGAATAGATTTAACAATTGTTAATCTGTGTTAGAGTTTAGTTTCAATTCTTCTACTGCTTCTGCTTATTCTCCCAGTCGCCCTGTTTTCAAAGTGTATTTCTAACCCTTTATTATAGGGACCATGTGGGAAGGTGCTGGCTTGTTGGTGGCACTCAATCTCATGTACGTGTCTTTGCAGAGAGGCATGGGTAGATGTCCAGATACGTGTTCAAATCCCAGAAAGCACTCTTAATTGTTCACTGTCCTTCATTTATCTTTGTGAAGATATGGATGCAAACTCCCGTTCCTCTGCTAGTCTTCTTACGCAGCATATATTTGATTTCATAACTGCTCCATAACTTTTACAAGAACTAACAGAAGAGATCATCAGACCCTGCAAATCATAGTGCTGTTTCTTTCCAGTTGGCAATGCAGCACAGCCATCCAGCGTGAGGATCGTCAGTCTTCTAATAGGCTAATGGAAGAGAAAAAGGAGCAGCAAGAAAAGGCACTGAAAATGTACTGAATGCAACAGAAATACACCTTAGCTCAGTCCTGTGAGGGGTAAAATACTGTGCCTTTCAGCTAATAATCTGGAATCCCATTACCACTCAGCCGTAAACTGAATTATTGGTGACGTACGGGCTGGATTATTCTATCTGCTTCTCGTACCATATATCCCAAAGTTGACACTTAATTATGTTGTCCCACAGCAGATCAAGTTTTACAACAGCAACAAAAGATTAAAACGGTTTTATATTGGGGACGTTCAAAGGATAAACAGCACTGTGTTATAGCAGGGAACTGCAGTCAGCTGTGTTGCCATCTGGGAGAGAAGCATTTCAAGTGCTATTAATATTTAAACCTTTTTGTTTTTTAGTTGGTAGCATTCCTAAAAAACTGATTATAACTCCATAGTAAATCTTTATGTCAAAGAAAGCTGTGAATAGTATTACAGCAGCAATTAACATGGGCTGAGCTATAATCTCATTTACTCTTAAGGAGTCTTCTTCAAACATCAGTACAGCAAGAGAGATCAGATTAGGTAACATTTCTGGTGATAAATCTGCTGTTTCATAAACACTATTTGATGCACAGGAGAACAGTGCAGACTATCTCTTTGCTATCTCAGCAGAGCTTATCCATTTTTTTAGCTAATCTTTTTGATTCAATTTGGTAATCACTTAAATATACTAATTGGCTGATTTTATTATTATTATATTCAATGCTAATGTGCTAATTGTTTTTATTTCCATGAAAGTTTTTTAAAAAAATACTTCTCTATTTCAATTTGTTTGTCTTCTGCTCCATTTATTTCTATTAAAACATGATTTGTTTTAATTCTGTATTTCAGAAAATCATTATCATATGTTAGGATGTTAATGAAGAAGGGTAAGGGCAGAGTGAAAAAGGAGAGGCAACCTTACACGAGAGTATTGAATGCAAGGTAGAAATTTTGGGTTTAAATAGATTTGTGCGGTTGAAAGATGTCTGGCTGCATTTCATTCATTTGGTTTACTTGCAGTAAAATGCAGAAATAAAAAGCCAATCAGTGCCAACTCTCTGGGGTTTTACTGTCCCGGTTTCTGGTCAACAAGGCCCAATTGCCTCTTTACTTTCTTGAAAGCCTCATCCCTCTGAAGAAGGCTCCTGTAGCTGTGCCTAATTGCGGGGTGCCTTTCTGCGCAGCCCTGAGCCGTGGCAGGGAATTAGCTCCCCAGAGCAAGGATGCTTTCCTCTGAGGGAGAGCAGGGGAGAGGAGCAGCTTCTCATCAACATGATGCCAGTCCAAGGTACAGAAATGTCTAGGTCCCATCTGGGAGTGGCTCACTCCGTTACAGGCAGAAAAGTCTCCTGATAACACTGTTTCATCAGTGTGTTTATCTTTTTCGCAATGTTAATTATTGTGGTGGCTGTGCTTAGTTACTCCATAGGCCAGTACTGACACCTACAGTGCCAAAACCAAGTAATTGCTAAGAATATGTTGCAGTTGTAGTTTTTTCTTGATTCCCACTGAAGCTGCAGAAACAGTGCACATAAATAAGTTTATGGTTACACTTCAAATTGAGCTCATGCTGCACACAGGCCTGTACATTTAGAGATTTTGCATTTACTGGGTCAAAACTTGGAGTAAGACCCACGTGTTTTGAGTCTCCTCAGTTGTGACAATGCCCTCTCTGAGCTAATTCTGGAAACTTTACCCAGACGTTCAGCTTGCTCTATTTGCAGAAGGTACTCGTGGGTCTGTTGTCTCTGGTGCAGAAGGGCTTCTCGTGGTTCAGAGCTGTTAGTGACCCTCAGTATGGTTAGCAAAGTGCTCTTAGCTCTTTGAAATGTGAAGGAAAAAAAAAAGCATATTCCCAGCTGGTTTTGTTCTAACACAACCTAGAGTCCTTGTACGCTTCATTAATAATTTAAAATACCAAGGTTCAGATTACTTTTTAGTCATGGGAATAAGGAAGGAATTGGAATTCCCTGAAAACACAGATAGCGTGAAGGAATCTAATACAGCTTTTGGGCGGATCAGCTGTGTAAGGGCTAGATTCGAGTAGCATTTAATGAAGAAATTTAGGAGGTTTTTGGAGAAAAGTTTTCGGGATAACCAAGTGCATTGTTCTGTGTCCTATGTATATCAATCACATTTCTATCTTCTGTTTTTCTTTGTCATCCTTTTTAAAAGAAATAAGTATTTCTAAACTCTCAAATGAAAGGCCTTTGGTTGTGTGTGTGTGTGAGGGGGAAGTTGTTGTTAACGCTCTCAGGTCTCCTTGTAAATCTCTCTGTGGCTTCCAGCAAGATTTTGGAAAGCATAGTGTTAGTTCACAGATTATTGGGAAATTCGGGTGCTTCTAAGTTGTGAATTTCACAGAACCTCCTGTGTGTCCACCCCTTCCTGTATCACGCTATAACTAATCCTCGCTTCCATAGGAGCGGTCTCCCAGATTTATTTCTACTGAGGGCTCTCCACTTCATGTGTGTTATCTATTCCTAATACGAAATTTCAACAATATGCACAGCTTGTATCCACAGTAGTCATCTATCACTTGAAAGAAGGCTTTAATTAACGCAACCCTAATTTTAATAAGGTACCAAGCCATGATCTTGTAAATCCTGCTGCACAGAGAATCACTTAGTTCAGGTTCACTTGGAGCAATCCTCAGCAGTGTGGTGCTTTTTATGACATTGTTAATCTAGAAGGCCTTTTTGGAGTAACCGTGTGTGTGTGTGTGTGTTTTTTTTTTTTTTTTTTTTTTTTTTTTTCCTTGTAAGCATATTTTGAATGACTTCTGTTCCGCCTTTCAAGTAATGATACTGTTGCTTGCCTCCTGAACAAAAGTTCTGGTATGGCTGAACTCTTCACCCTGTGCCCACCCTGGGACTCCAAGGAGGTTCACTGCTCTCACGGCCTTTCCAAAAGCATCTTTGCCGCAACACCTAGGCCAGTCAAATTCCATTATTTTCACAGAAACCACTCACGTTCATCATTTCCAGCAAAGTAAATGGGTTATGCCACATCCCTGGCTGAGACGTGCTGGTATAAACATGCTGCGCTTGACACGAGAGCAGAAGGTGGGAAGCGAAGCAGGGAGGGGTTGGTGCCAGCTTCGTGGCCTCACGTCGGAGCCAGCTGGTCACCAGTCCTCACCTGATCGCAAGTGACAGCAGCACGTTGAGCTGCTTGAACCTGCCATGAGCTCTCCCTGCTCCCAAGGGGCTGTCCCAGTGGCTCTGGAGATGTCAGGGCTGGAATGGAAAGACGTTTCCACGAGTGCCCTGTCCTCAGAGCTGCTGCGTGGAGCAAAAGTGATGGCTCCCCAGCATTGTGCCGAGGTCCCCGTGGTGGCAGGGATGGCCCCCGGGCAGCACTGCCTGCTGCCTTCCTGATGTCACCCACAGCCCTTGCTGCATGCAGCACATAGGTGGATTTAAGAGCAATTCCCTTTACTTTTTTTTTTTCTTTTTTTTTCTGAAATATCACCGAAAATGAGCTGCTTGGGCTGTAGTGAGTGTTAGTTCAATGGGGCTATCAGACAGGGCTCCCTGCTTCCAAACCAAGAACCAGAAACACTGGTGTATTTCCCTGACAATGGAAGTCAAGTATATTATTCTGACAGATTTTTAGCACTAAATATCTGATTGCTTATCCACAGCAAAACAGAAAGCTCAGAGGATTGAAAAGCACAAGGCATGCTTTTTCAGATAATAATGACACAAAAATCCAAATACAAATAATTTGGTTGTGTGTAATACAGATACTCTCAGTATTAACTGTTTCTGAACTATTTTGGACCTTCAATCATTTTTTTTAAATGAATGCTACATTTTTCCAAAACTGATATGTTACTTTGTATCACACTGGCTGAGGATTCATTTCCTCATGCAGACCATGTTATCTTCTATGCACTGTTGGGGTTCACACAGTACGGATTTCTGTATTCAAAAAATAAAAAAGTTTTTTTTTAAGTTGAGCATCGTTGTTCAATTTCCTAATCAACCTGTATGATCAAGGAGCTGCGTTTCTAAAACTCGTTGGCTGGTGTTTTTGTTTGTGTTATTAGTAAATAACTGAGTCAGCAAATGGTAAGTAATTTCTTTTGAAACTAAACAATCTTCCTATTGAGGGCTTTTAGAAGAAAACTTAAATGAATATTCAAGTTCCTATTCAGACTGTGTTTACTTTAACTGATGATACATTTTCATTGTCTTATTGTCCTACTTGTGACAAGAATGTAGAATTAGACCTTGTGGTATTTGTGGCTCATAACATGAATAAATGTAATGCGATCTCATTTGTTCATCAGCTGGTAATTGAAAACATCAGCTGAAAGGGTAGCATTTCAGTCTCAAGCTCCAACAAATTTCCCTCAGTTTAGCCGAAGTGAATATGAACTTACTTTGGTCATGTTGCTTCAAGGGAAGCGATGGGAACTTGTTGGATGAATTGGTGTAAACTTTTTGGACCTGCGCTTCTGTTGAACGCTTTTAACTACTCAACTAGTTTTCACGATCTGTTGTCCTGTAAAGTAATAAATGGCCCAAATTTTCTACACACTAATTAAAATTCCATTTCTCATGAATTCCTTAATCGAGAGCAAGTCATTATGTGCTTTGTTGATTCTTAAGTGCAAAGATAATTGCAATGGGCAGCATGAAAGTGGTTTGATTATTGCCTGTCGGCTCTTGTGAATTCTAATAGGTCTAATTGCATAGCATCAATTCATCATCTCAGCATCACTTCTTTTTATTATTAGCTCTCTGAATTGTAATGTGCTCATAAAGAAGTGTAGTAGTATATCAGGGATGACATGGTACCTGTCCTATTGTAATTTTCCTTCCTTACCTAATGTTACTATGAAATTAAAAGTTTATTATACAGTTCTCCTTTGCAGCAACTGGTTGAAAAAAATCCCTGAAGAAAAGGATATTGTTTTCCTCTGAACATGCATGTATTCCTCTACTAAATGACAGTCCTGTGTTATTTTTTTTTTTACTGTGCTTGATCATTCCCATAAATCCTAACCCTAATATTTGTTGAATAATATTATATCAAAAGTTTTGTGAAAGGGCGTGTTGTTACTGAAAACTATTTAGAAGGTAAAGACAGTAATGAGGTG
Organism: Anas acuta; assembly: GCF_963932015.1. NCBI lineage: Eukaryota > Metazoa > Chordata > Aves > Anseriformes > Anatidae > Anas > Anas acuta. The sequence continues at coordinate 12,468,190 of NC_088981.1, forward strand.
AACTTCCCAACAAAACCTTTGCTGGCTGAGAAGCAGGAAAAAAGGAAACATCCAGGTACACTAGAATGGCGTTCTGAGGGAAGTCAGGAGGGGGAGTTGGTTTTGCTGGGTGTCCTTTTTTTCTTCCTTTTTCCTGTTCCCTCTCACCCTGTCCCCACCAGGCAAGGGTATAGTTCAGAAAGTTACCATGAAGATATCTATAATACCTGTAGATGAAATTATAATTTTGTAGCTGAAGATACAGTGCTATGCATTCAGTTATTTTTAAGGACATACAGCAAAATAACTGAAACATCCTAGCTTGATTGGAAGATCAAGTTTCTGCTAAGCCCTGAAGTATTACTAATACTTAAATTATAAAACGCTAACAGTCTGCACAAATACTACTAAACTATATCTGGGAAAACTTCCATCTTGAGTGTTTTTAAAAATGGGAAAATACCATTTTGCTTACATAATGGTTTGCCCTTTTCTAAATTTTCATGAACACAGTGAAGTTGGCACCCTTGATTCCTTGTGCTTTGTATCTCTCCCATCTGCTGCTGTAGTATCAGTGGTATCTGCAGACTTCTCAAAGTGTTAGTAGCCACTGACACACAGTGATCTTCTACACACTGGCCTGGTGAAGTTTAAGCACATCACCCTGGAAATGACACCGCTGAAGCCACTGGGTTCAGCTTTTCCTGCTGTGGTGCCTTGGGACATGGGAACTACACTGAAAACATTTATGTGCAGAAAGACAAGATGCTTACTTTGAGTAATATCAAACGTTTGGCTTGTCTTGAGAAAAAAAATTGCAATGACTTAATGAAAACACATGAAATCACCTATATATGTAGGGTTTTTTTGTTTGTTTGTTTTGTTATGGCTGTTTTGTCAATCATACTTTTTCTTGTTTGACTGTATAATATTGTTCAGCTGGCAAGGTCAGCCAAATTGTTTGCTGCTTCATGTGCTGTGACTTCTGGCTTTTTGTAAACACACAGAGCTGACATTCTTGAAGGAAGTGATTTCACTTCTGAAATAGCAGTAGGTCTTTCCAACAGCCTGTGCAAGGGGAGATGACGTGAGGTACAACTTTATATGTAGTTCTCTAAAAACTCCACCTACTCCTCAAGCTGGCATTAAAGTGGGTAATATGAGCCTGCAGACTCTTCCTGTCTTCGTAGAGAAATGATGCTTTGAGCTTGTGGGCACTGCAGGCTGAAAAAGACTGTTTTGCTTCAGTAACAGGTGCAATAAAATTCAGCAAATATTTTTCTCACTGTGTTTTCCCAAGTATTTTGCAGTTCCCCTCAGCAAGTTACAGCCTTGCATTTGGAAATGGCGTGTTCCAACACTTCAGTTGTCTTTGCAAGTTTTGCCATTGCGATTTTTTTTTTCTAAAGTCATTACCATATTTCCAAACCCCTGCTATCGTTTCTAGCCCTGCTCTGTCTAGTTCTCAGCTCCTACACACCTATAAACTATTTAAGGGGCTTTAGCCTGACATCCCATTCCTGTGGTTATCAGGAAATGCTAGTGACAGGCTAACGGATGCTGCGATATTACTTAGAGCAGAAGTTAACCTTATTTACATCAGTTTTCCTTCTACAGCAAGGCTAAGCTCAAGACTGCCCTTCAGCAGCTCTTTTAGGTCATTACCTGACTTTCCAAAAGGTCGTTTAAGTACATTTTCTCAATTGAGCTGAACAAGGTATGACACTAGTGTTTTTTTAAGAGCTTTTTGTAGCAATGGTGCTTGACATGAAGGAGAACAGAAGCAGTGCAATAAGCCTCTGTGAGTTACTAACAGTTTGCTTTGCAATACGCTTTTTTTTTCTTGACCAAAAAAAAACAAAACAAAACACCACCACCACCCCAAAAAGACAAAAAAAAAAAAAGTGAAAAAAAAACAAATCACACTTGCCTTGCTTCTGATTTTATGCATTTCCTTCTCTTGCAAATTCAGCTATTTGCAACTTCCACTGATGCAAAACACGCAAGATGTTTGTCAAAGCTTGTTTTTCACTTGAATCCACCCAAGCATTATATATTGTACAAAATACCATACCGCAATTTCTGTTAAATATCCTTGCTGGATAGATTTCATTTCTCCACTTTGCTGTTGTATCTGCCAGCGCTCAGAGCAGGCTTGCTGGAGCCTTCCAGCTCCTTCCCACCTCCTTGGTTCTTGCCTGTTGGGGGGCTGTAGCAGGCACCTTGGGGACCACATGCCATGGGAGCCTCACTGATGTGGTCGCAGTCTATGATGGTCACTGTGTGCTTTAACATGCGTTCAAGCATCTGCCAAATTTAGGCATTGTGGCACAAAAGTAATCCAGGCAGCAAAAGGAGTACATCTTTTTCTCATATGTGCAGAGGATCTGCCTTATGTCTCGACTGAAGCCTTTCTATTACTTCTGTTAAAGCAGCATCCATTTTTATCGCTAATACACTTACTTGTTCTAGGTTGCTCAATTAGTTTGCCATATTCAGAGAAGCAAGAGCTGTTTACTAATATTGCATGCAGACAGCAAAATTGAGGCACTGAATTTCTTCTCTAAGTGTTGCATCTACAATGTAATATACAACCTGCGTAGGTATGTGTTTTCCATCATATTTCATCATACCTTTTCTGCTGTTTCCTGCTTGGGTGCTCATACCTTTAACATCTGTTGGGTGGGTTTGCTTTTAAGCTGGGTTGCAGAGTAGTGAATTCCAAAAGCTGATGTTTGTTTTGTGGCCAGCTGATGAAACTGTTTTTTGAAGTAGAAAGTGACTCTGAGGCAGAAACTGGGAGGAAATGGTCAGAAGAATTTATCACTGATGCACTCTCTGCATTTTCACGTGTTGCTATCTGAAATATGTTGATATCAGGAGGGAGCTTTAGTATGGTTTCAGCCACCTAAATTAAAGTAGAATTGATGATAGAAAGTGAGATTCCTCTTCTAGGCATGAAGACTCACGTTACGGTTCAAGGAGCTGTCCAGTTATTTCTCTTGTCACGCTTCTTTGAAGCAATTGAAGTGGCACTGCCAACTTGAAATCTACTCGGCTCTTACAAACGAGTGAAACTTGCTTTTGGGTACCACTTGCGTGCCTGTTCCCATTCATAGTGTTTGTGTGAGACTGGGGAAGGGAAGAGCAAAATTGATAAATATTTCATATTCTTCTCTCTTTATCGCATTCTCGTGGGCCTGAAGGTGCAAAGGTAGAAAACATTTCTGAGGGAGCTGCTTAGACTGGAAGGTGTCATGTCATTTTCCTTTGCTCAAGTCCTTGCTCATCTTTAGGCACCTGGTAGCCTCACTGCTTTCAGTGGGACCGCTCTCACGCTCGCAAGCAGATTGCAAGTTGAGAGCTATAAGTACTGCATTTATTGCTTATGAGGGACATAGCGTATCTCCCGTACAACGTGCAGTCTTGTAGCAGAGCTTCCATGTTTTCCTCAACTGCCTTGTTAACCTCAGAACATGCATTTTTAAAAATACTTGGTGTGTTCAGAGTTCTTTCCACCTTTCTCCTCCTACATCCACTCTGCTTGTGGAGACGATAGATCCTTGTGCAGCCTGTTCATACCATTTCATATCTGTATTCGGTGAGCGACATGTTTGTGGCAAGGGAAAAACTAAACTTTTCTAGCCAGGTTTCCAAAGTCTGAAGAATCAAATTGTGAAGGTAATCAGGCTGATATAACTACCACTAGTTTCTTTAGAAGATGTATGGAGAGTCTGTAATCTAATCACTTCTCTTTCTTGATGAAAATGAGCAAAATCCTTAGAAAAGCATGTATTTTCTGCTGTGCAGGTTACATGCATTAGAGAAGTGTTGCATGAAAAAGGTGTGCTCCAATATTGAAGGTGGAAGGAGTTTATTCTCAAGAAAAGATCGTGCAGGAGAACTAAATGAAAAAATGAACACGGTAACTTTTTGTGGTGTGTCGCTGTCAAGGAATAGATGAACCATAATAAAGCTATGAATATAATAAATTTTTCCTTGAAACTTTAAACAGTTCTTTATTGCTTCTTTAAGAATCCCATAAAATTTTCTACTAGAGAAACAGCTCTAATTTTTAGAAATCTTTTTATGTGAAGTGATCTGATTAAAAGATAAAATAATTAAAAAAATAGCTGTCTATGAAGCTCTTCTGGCTTCCCTGAAGGAAATACGTACCTTTCAAGCGTGAGACTGAGGAGATGTGGTATCTTCAGTCAGTACCCAGCGACTCGGCCCTCGTTTAGGCTTCAGAAATTCGCCTGAAGTGATGCCTCCTGCCTGAAAGGGAGCCTGCTTCTCTTTGAGACCCGGTTTGAGATTTCCCATGCCTGAGGCAAGTGTTACATGTCACTTTCTTGGCTTGTTAGTCATTTCTCTGTAGTTCTCTGGGGATGCCTTCCTTTATTTCAGTGCCCCTGCAGCAACCTCAACCTCATAATAAAATGTAGCTTAATAAGAAATGTTAGTGATGTGCAATTTCTGTTTTGCTCTTTGGAAAACCCTTTATCCAGGAAATCCAGGGCTTTTCCTATACTTTAATGTTAAATGTTAGAGCACTCCAGCTCTGTTTGCCACTTGGAGGACAGTGGAAGAATTGAAGGCTTTCAGTTCTGAATGTAAATCTTTTTTTGGATAAAGTTTTGTTGGTCTGGTATTACGTGAGGCTGATCCAGTCATGGTTTTTGTCATGTTCCCATCCAAAGGGACGTATCTATGCTTTGCTTGTGCGGTACCCCAGCAGAGGTGACTATATGGGTTCTCATGGAATGGTGTTATTGGGCTGTACGCTAAAAGCAGCCCAAGTGCGGCAAGGGGTCCGAGTTGCCAGAAGCTGAGAGCTTTAGCTCATCTCAGATTTCTGTGCCCCTGTGTTTTGTCCAATTCCAAAACTGTGGAACCAAAATTAGTTTTAAAATGCACACTGTAAATATTTTTGCATCTTCTTCATGTTTTTATTTGTATGTTTTCTAAGGGTCATGTTTTATGAAGCTTCTGCTTTGAATTGAGTGTGAAGTGAGGTTAAACATACTGTGGATTTATGTGGCCGCTGACAGCGTTATGTCCTTTGCCATGCTACCTACTTTGGTTTGAAATTTGTGTGGAAGAGCAGGCTGAAACTTCCTCTTATATAGTGTCTTTAAGAATGAATTTTCTCAATTTAAGAGCAAACAAGTTGTGTGCCGAAAAGCTGCACGGTTAAATTATTTGACAGATCAAAAGCAAACACCTCCCCTATCCTCTCCCCCCCCCCCCCCCCCCCAACATCTCTTGCTGCTCAATGAAGAGAGAAATAGAGAATCTTTTGTGACTTGCGCTTTCCTACATCCAAAAAGAATAATCCGAAAGACAGATGAGGGTTTCTGTGTCTCTTGCCTTGGCCACTTGCCAGGAACAACGGTCAGAGAAAGGTGGGGAGCATTACCTGGGCTAAGGAGGTCCCTCTGTGTGTGTTTCCTGAGCCGCATGATGAAGACTGGGCTTGGCAGAGCTCCTCTGTTGCTACAGCAAAATGGAGTTTGCTGCGGTGCGATGAGGACAAAATATCTGCTTGGGGCAATGTACTTTCATTTTCTGTCCTGTTTTCCTAGTTATTGTAAGGTCGTTGTTTGGATAGATGGCTTGCAGAGGTGAACAGGGATAGCAATTAAGCGTTTCTGCTGCTACCATTAGAAGTCCAGATTAAAGAAGAAAAAAGAAGCAAGTCAGGGATGTTGTAATTTCATGTAAAGTCACGTCGTGTGCCTTTCAAGTTTGTTCGTATCGCATCGCATTACGAATATCCCAAGTGGAGCCATCGCGTTTCAGTTTTACATGTAGGCAATTATTTCCATAGAAGTGGTGGGGCTGTCTGTCTAGTCGCTGCTTTGACATCTGTCGTCGCAGTGCTAAATTGCTTTGTGAAACCTATTACTTTGGGATATAGCGGAGTGTCTCTTAATTGCACCTCTTCTCTTGCCTGAACAGAGCCTGCCGTTGTCTCGGGGGCTGATGGGGAGGCTGCGATGGCAGCTGGGAGCGCACCGATGGCAGGGGGGAGCTCACTGGGATCGCACGGGCACACCGTGGCCTTCTCTTTAATGACAGCTATGAATGCCAAAAATGCTTGGGTTTCAACCTGCGGGACCTAATTCTCCGTCCGGCTGTCGAGGCAGTGGTATAACTGCTGTGAACAAGCCCTCTGTGTGTTCGGTGTCCCACGGAGGCTGAACCATCGCGCTCTGCTAAACGCCAGCTGCTGAACACGGGCTGCTGCGGCTCCCGAAGGACCTCACGCTTGGCCTCTCCCTTGGGGATTATTGTTTTCTGTCGCTCTCTGCTGTCTCATACCTAAAATACACACCTAGCCTGCAAAGAAACATACCAGTTAATCGTTTAACAGTAAGCATTCTTTACCTTTTCTTGGGCAGACAATGCCATTTAGGTGAAAAATGGCTTAGATGTTTTACACAAACGGCTTTTAGATATCATAGCTTCTGCACCTAATGAAACATTGTTTGGTTCATCCAAAACACCTATTTAAGCACAGGAGGAAGCTGTGAGGGGGACAGAGTTCAGGCTGAACTGTGCTTATTGATTCAAGCCTAAAAACTGAGGCAGTCGCTTTAAATAAATGCTGATGAATGCAATTTTTCTCTCTGTGTAAGTGATGTGCTTTTACGAAATTTTTGATGATTGCAATAGCTAGAAATGTGAGAAGATATAAAGCAAATACTTCATAACTGGAGAGCTGTGTCATACGTCAAGTGATAGCATTGTGTGATCTACAAAAGATGTTTTCTTGCTTGTAAACTATTCAGCTCAGCTAATCGAGTTTTGGAGGCATATATTAGTAAATAAATTAGGCAGAGGCCTTGGGGGATTCATTTAGGTTGAACTTAAATTAGCAGTTGCTTATTACATGTCAAAACCACACATTTTATGTGCAAGCGCATGTAACGGGCAAGAGAAAATGAACAAGCCAAGCAAACTTGTATACCAAGGCAAAAGGCTACGCGTGCTCTTCAAGAGAAGGGGTAGTGGCCACGTGAGAACGCCTGGAGGTAATTCCACCTCCTCTCTGTTGAACCCCATCTGCATCTTCAGGACCTATATGGTGGGTGCTTATTGTGTAAATCAACCGATAAGATTTACAAATGGTGCCCTAAATTTTCTGGCATTTTGTTCGATTTATTTTTATTCAAGAGCACACAGTGCTCTTCTTAAAAATCCCCTGTCTCAGGCTACAATGGGCAGGGGACAGCCTCGTTACGCATTTGCAAGACAGGACAATTATGGCTCTGAGTGTATGAATGGGATGAAGGAGGGAAACCTGTGAGTGATGCTAGCCTTGGTCTGCTGGCTTGTTAACACTGTGAATGAGCTGCCCATGCTTCTGTGAGGGAAGACATGAGAGAAACCTCCTTGTACTTTTTCATTTTTTTTTTGAAAAAAATAAAATATACTAATATTTTTGCTATTAGTGTTACTTCTGTGGAGAACAATGGCAGTGTATGTGACATCAGTGTCCTCCGTGGGGTCTGTGAGTCACAGCTGCATCCAACTTGGTGCTTTTGCAGCTGGAAGCTTGTTTTTCCTCTTGGCCCACACTGCTCTGCCCACTTTCTGAAGCACTGTGGACACACAGTTGTGAGGAAAACAGCGAGTTAAGATTTATGGACTGATTTATTTAATGAAGGAGGCCAGAGAAAACAAGCCTCACTGGTCATTTTACATTTAGGCCTTGTACGATAAGGCAGACATGGTCTCATTTTTCACTGGCCAATGTAGGAATTTGAGGGAAGAGTCCCTGTGCTTGTGAAATGTTGATTAAATGCATAAACTACATTTATTCTCACTAATGGCTAAGCAAGGACAGCGATATTTTAAATGACAAAGTGCCTGTTATACCTCAAGGTTAGTTAATGGTTTGCATAAGATGCCTGCTTTCATTACAATGCTTCTGATTAAAACAAGAAGAAAAACTGAATGAAAACAAGCCGAGTTGATGCAGAGCCTGTGCGCATTCAAATCGATGTGTCGATGCTGTGTGTCCTCCATTTGGCTGCCGGAATTTCTAAACCAAAAGTCTGAAACTCAAACAATGGGGGGAAAAAAGAGCAGCAGATCCATTCAGATCTCCTTGGATCAGCCCCGTGTTGCAACACAAACCTTAGAGATACCAGTGTAAAACTAAATTGTCAGCCCTAACGCAGCTCTAAAACATGTCTGTAGAGCATAGATCTCTGCCAATGCTTTTTCAGCCACCCTTACCTTTCTTTAGAAGTGTTTCTGGAGGAAAATTAACTCCTTCCGTATTATAAACATCGCTTTAATACTGAGTAGTTTCATTAGCGTTAAAAGCACTTTGATCCATCATTGTGGCCTGAATTCCAGATGAAAATACACCTACCTCTGGGGCTCTTCACCTCTGTGTACTCTTAAAAATGAGAGCAAACATATCTGTTGTGTATGGACAGTGAAAGTGATTTAGGAAGGCAGGGATTGCAGCTCTAATCGAAGTTCTCAGCCTGAAGGCTGACCATGGTAAATGAGAAGCTTCAAAGCGATGCTGGCCCCTCCATTTGGCATAAAAATGTGAATGTTACAAATGGTGAGTGTGGCATTCTCTGAGATCCGGCTGTGCCTAATTTTACTCTTTTGCCAGTTTTTTGAAGAAAAAACAAACAAACATCTGGAGACATGCTGGGGAGCTGTCTGTATCCCTTACTCTTGCTTCACCTCCTTAAGGAACACCCTGAGAGCAAAGGGAGTTCAGGAGCTCCAAGGAAGAGCCAGTGCTGTTTGGTAGCAGGCATCTCTACCAGTCTTTTCCAACCAGAACAAATCTTTTGGGTGTTTCTCTGGATTTCCTTGAGTTTAAGAATCTTTGGGCTATAGGACCACTTCTCTGTTATGCTGTTAGACCTCTGTGAGCACATTGGCCTAAACTCCTAATTGTGCTCATCCCTGTCATTGGTGGTGCTCTTGTTTGTTTGTTTTCCCCTGGTTTGCATTCTTGGGCAAAATGCATCTCTGTGCAAGCTCCCCATCCAAGTCCTCTGCTATCACTGGAGTCTAATCCCAGAAGTCATGCTTGTTTCGGAAGGGCTGTGGGCTTCTCTAGTGTGGATGCCTGTTTTGGCCATGGGTAGGCTGATGTGGGAGCCCAACATATGGGGCTTTTGTCCTGCCAGCAGTGCCACGGGTTTACATTAGAGGCTGGCTGCTGCTGCAGGTGGCTGGAGTAGCAGGGCAGAGGGTTTACAGATTTCTCAGGGATACCAGTTAGTTTTTTTAGGGATAGATGTCTGTAAACCTCCTCATCATCTTCAGCTCTGCAGCATCTGAATCTCACCAGCTTTGTGCAGCTGGGTGAGCGGGGACATTAGAGCAGAAACAAAACTTTCTTGCGACAGACACGCTGGAAGATGGATGCTGTCTTTGTAGCTATATTAAAAATAAACAGCTCTGCTTTAGCCTGTGAAGTCTGATCCTTATATATTAACTTCTTGGGCTGGGGGTGGTGTGGAATCAGTTCTATTTTCTGGTTTGTTTGCTTTATGCCTTTATAATCTCAAAGGATTTTGTCTGGCTTCAAGCCTTAACATATTGGGGAATAGCTTCAGCAGAATAATAGATAGTTCAGGCAATGTATGGATACACAGATTGTATTGACAAGGTACAACAATAAAATCTTTACTCTCCTGTTAATCTGCTGACCAAGAAACAGACTGGCATGTTAATGCTGCTCTGCTTGTAAAATCTTACTGTCACATATTTCTGTATAAGAATGCATTTAAGAAAAGCAATTTTTGAATAATGAATTCTTAAACAATTATATTTTTGTTGGATTATAAACCAATTTATAGCCAGCTTAAGAGTCCTGTCCAAAGAGGCACCTATTCTCAGCTCGTAGAAATTAACACACAAAAGTCAATAATTATATTAAAGGTTACCTATTTATATGAAGTATCTGGCGCAGTGATAGAGAGTTGGTAATGAGGTACCTTGAAAATGCTAAATCAGGAAATTCTGGGAAAAAAAATACAAGAAATATTTCCTACTGTTGAGATGAGAATTTTTAAAGTTAATGTTTAGCAACAGAGGATGAAAGAAATGGAGCATAACACTAAATGAGTGAAGAAAGTTCTACCAACGAGGGCTGAGGAGGTGTTTTACAGAAAGATTCCAGCAAGAATTTGGTGCTTGGGCTGTTCCCCAAACCCCCCATCTTGTTGGTTAGTAACGAATTTTTAATTTAAGCTATTAGGCTTCAGCTTTTGAAATGAGTATAAATTCTTTATACTTTGAAATGCAGAAAGAGGGAATTGTTCTGTGACTTTTTGTTTGTTCATCTTTTATGCTGGGCTGTTAAGTTAGTTTTATAGTCGTTCCTTTATTTGCTTGTTGGCAAGTAGGTGTTATGAATTTAAAATGGATTTCAATACCTCTGATCTTAGTGTCTATAAACATAAAATGGCCTTGATTGAGGTCAGATGTACTGGTATATTCCTTCCCTGTGCTCAATAACTGCAGCTTGCCTCTTTCAAGAACAAATAACAAAGAAAAATGTGTCAAGAGATGCTTTTTCTTTCTCTGAAGTTGCTAGCAGCCAAGTGCTAATGCTCCCAAATGAAAACCTTCCCTGGAAAGTTTCAACCTGAAGCAAACTGCTGTACTTACAGTTTACAGACACCTGAAATTATGGCCTTTCCTAATGGAAGTGCTCATATAACCTTATCTCTCTAAGCAGAAGCAAATTTCAAACTAGCTGTGCTATTTCTTTCTCTTCCTAGGTCTTAATAGTACTCAGTTTATTGTAGTAGCTAAAATGTGTTTGTGAAATAACTTTTCTGAACTCCTGGGTAAAACCACTCTACTTGTTTCCGTCACCTGCTTGCATTCCCATTGTCAGCAGACCAAGGCTGAACACCTCCTCCTTGTTTCAGTTGCCTGAAATGCTGTGGGGAGGGTTTGCTGCTGTTATTGTACAGCAGCTGCGGCGCTCAACAGAAATTGTCCAATCTATCCGTCTTGTTCCCACAACTGGAGAAAATTGCTGTGATCAAAATGAAAAGAAGAGTAGTTAACCTTTTTTATTCACTTCTTGGTGTGGTGGGTTTTCACAGTACTTAGGAAGTTTAGATTCAGGTTTCCATCACATCCAGTTCCTCTGCAAGTCTGGACACTGGGATGCTCTTAGATATTTTTATTTACTGAATGTCAGCGCACAGAGTTCTGAGAGAAAAGCTCAGTATTAACCAGAAAACTACTGTGAAGGTACTTTCCATACCAGAGGTATTGCAAGATGGTGGCCACCAAGATGTTTCTCTTTTCTGGACTGAATTCATGAGAGAAAAGCAGAGGGTTCTTTAAAACACATAGAAAGCTATTGGGAGGTATGTGAAGGAATTTGGAAGGATCAGAGGGTCTGGATAGTTATGTGCGTTATACGGATATCCAATATTTCTGGCTAATGTCAAAAAAGTTTTGGAAATGTTCAAAATGTGGTTTCAGCACATAAACTGCCTTTTAAGTTGTAGAGACCAGGACTTGGCAGATGATGTCTGACTGGAATAATAACAAATATGAAGATAACTGACATTTCAATGTTTGGCCAGTTTCACAAATGGTTTGGTATAGATTGGTGGGGAATAATCAAAGGCCACTTGGACAAACAATAATGGTGTGATTTCTGTAGGATCTGCCAGTAAACTAAATTATTTTGGGGTGTAACAACAGCAGATGTTGCTTGGAAGCCCATCACGTATGGAACAAACACAACGTAGCCAAAGGGGACTGGTGGTGCCTGAATTGTACAGCATTGACTGAATCCTTTTTTGAGGCAATATTACAAAAAAAAAAAAAAAGGTGCAACTGTTTATTGCTTCTGGATGTTGTAGGGGATGATAAAGGGAAAGTGGCAGGAAGGATGCACCTGCCACCATAACTCACTGTGGCATGTTTGCACATGGTGTAAGAATGATGTTGGAAAAGTAAATGTGCTTACTAGTCTGCGTGTGTGTGGGGGGGGGAAATAGTTTTTCATGATACCTTTTGGTTTGTATGTTTCTGGTTTTTTTTTGCTCTAGGCTTTTTACTTCATTTCTCTTGCAGCACTTTAAAGACACTGATTGATTGCAACATTTGATTTCGATGCGTCCAGAGGCATCATACCTGAGATATTCCCTGACTGTACTTTCTCTTTTTGTTCATTAAAATTCTTCAAACAGAATAAGATGCTCTTGTTTTATTGCACAGTGTTTCCATCTGGTCTGATGTGAGAGGAAAGCAGATTCTTTGAATAACTAGTGCATTCATAGGTCCCAACTTTTACTTCTCTTCAAGTGCAGAGGAAAGGCTTTAAATATTAGACAAAAACTCCCTGTATATCTCTGCTAATGTGCCAAGGTTTTGTGGTGAGCTTTCCTGATGAGTAGACCTTGAAGGGATGAGGGTAACTGTTTCAAACTTGTGACCTTTCCTGTGTGTGGTTTGTAGTACACATGCAACAAACATTTAGTATGTTTTTCTTAGTTTTTCCTTTAGCCCAAATGTAGTCTTGCTTCAAAATTTAGGATTTACAGTTTCTCACTTTCATTTAATTTGTGCAAGTGTAGCTTAAAAGACATTTTCTTAGAGTATTGCTCCTACATTTGCGTCTCCATACATATCAGAATGGATTGACTTGCAATGTAGTGGTTCTGTGGAGTCACAAGGGAAATACTAAACCATCTCAAGAACCATAATTAATAGTTACGCCTTCTTTTCCCATTTCTTGCAGATGTGATCCATACTGTTGGGCCAATCGCAAGAGGCCACCTTACTGACACTCATAAAGAAAACTTGGCAAATTGCTATAAATCCTCTCTGAAACTGGCAAAAGAAAACAACATCAGATCACTTGTAAGTACTTTATGCAAGCATGTCGTTTTGGGGAGGGTTTTATTTACTTGTTATAGAGTAATTATTGAAATAATAAGAGGCTTCCAGAAGAAATTCCTGCTTGCATGTGATACGAAAAAGCAAGAAGTTATATATTTGGCCAAAATAATTGCTAAACAAAGAAGAAGGTTATTCTATAAAAGAGTAAGAAAAACTGCCCTTGTAGTGTACAGCAAGTATAGGTGTACAAACCTCTCTCCCATTAAGGTAAGTAGCTGTTCCCGTTGTTCGTTTCATACTCTAATTTACTAAAGATGACCTAAGAAGTTGCTGGTCAAGTGCATAACTGTATGCAGCACTGCCTCAACAGCTGAGAAGTGATTAATTGTTGCTTATTCTGTCCGTTAATGTACCTTCCTAAAAATAAGCATATTGGCCAAGTGGCAGGGTTTTATAGCATCACCTTGCTGAAATAAATCATCATAGGTTTAAAATAGCTTCTTATATGATTTCGCTTTTAATTGTGAAAGTTTTTTGATTGCTTGAAGTGTGCATTACACTTCTGTACCTCAAAATGCCAGATTTTCAAAGGCCAAACACACAAGTGAATAGTTTAATGTATAGGGGGCCAAATGTGCATGCGTGGCTCTGCTCAAGTGTGTGTGTGAAGCAGAGGTGACCTTAGCAGGGACTGATGGGGAGGTGGTGGAAGGGGACAAAGTGGTGTAGCCTTCATGTGGGTCCCCGTGCTGCAAAGTGTGCATCCCCCAGCCTGTCCCACGCCCCATGCAGGGGATGTCCATGCAGAGGCATGGCAAATATAGATGCACAGTTGCCAAACCTGGCACACCATGAGCTCTGGCCACACGTTATGTGGGTGAAATAAAATCCCTGTGTGGAGGGGACTCTCACTGTTATGAACAGCCAAGAATCCTTCTTCAGCTATCTTCTCTCATTGCAGTGATTAAATATCATGTTGCCCTTAACTAAAGGGTACAGAGAAAGGCTGTAAAGAAACCATTTCTCAATAAATGACCAGCTAGGGGAAGTGTGAGATTGTTACTGCAAGATTTGGGAAGGAGTAGGTGGATGCAATCTGGTGGAAAAAGTCAAACCAAAATTATTCCAACTGTGTAAGAAAGGAAGGAAAATGCTTTTTCTGTAACTGTTTCAAGTAAAGTAGGATGCTATACTATGGCTTGATAAAATTTTGTTTGTCAAAAAAAAAATTAGCTGCAAAGTAATCCAGCTTGAAAGTAACATAGGCAGTTAAATGTCTACATGTATGCTAATTCCATCCCCTAATTCTGCAGCTAATTCCCCATTTGTTATGGAAATTATAGTGCAACGTGAGCTTTATGAGGTGGAATTTTAGAACAGTTAAAAAATACTCTTTAGCTAAGTGGACTTTGCTGTTGATAATGTATTCCGTCTCTGTATGTAATTATGGTAGTGATGTACAGTTTATTTTCTGAAGATCAGGCTTTGCTCAGAAAGGAAGATAAGTCCAGGGTTCTGTGCATTCATTTGATGTTGATCTAGTGATACGGTGTTTTGATTTTTCTGCAGCGGCACAAATACCAGGCACTCAAGTTCAGATTACTTGAGCAAAAGAATTTTTATCAAGCAATGCATCATTAGGTTAATTTAGCTGAACTCCACTACCTGTCAAATCTGCTGCCAAGAGTGAATTGTTTCAGCTGTTTATGTGATAGCATGTATGTTTTGCAACTTGGAATGTTAACTAAATCTAAAAAATGTTAATTGGACAAATGGTGTTATAATAGGGTGAAATATCCTGCAAGGGAAAGCTATTAACATATAAAAATGTTAGTACATTATAATAATTTAATAATATTAAATAATACATCATAACAATGTAATATAAAATATATAACACAATTTCCTAAACTGGAAAACAAAAGCTTTTTGAGGAGAAGGACATGTGAGACATAGGGATTTTAGCCCAATTTAGATGTGGCCTACTGAGCCAAAGCAGTTAAGTATTTCTTACTTCTTTTCCGGAGCAAACTATGCTCTTTACGCTCTTCCTGCTAATAAAATCCTCTCTATACTTACCAACATTTTGCCCAATGAGCCCTATCTTTGTCATTATCCAGCCACTAAAGAAAGCTGATACCAAATGGAGTTATTAATTGATTATGATTGTATTTTCCTTTTAACACTATGTACGTAAAGTAGAATGGAAAGCAATATCTGGGGATGTTCTGAACTTTTCTCCAGGACTGTTTAAACACATGGACATTTCTCTCTCCTGCTGTGATTCGCACTGGAGGCACTGAGGTCCCTGTGCTGTTGTACCCACATGCACCCTTCAGGCTCTGGGCAATTACATGCTGCTTTTGTGCCATTCCGATATGCAGGGGGGGGGGGGGGGGGAAGGGAGTTAAATGATGTGAGTAAGGAAAAATAATGAAATTAAAAAAATAAATAAAATGGCACCGGGCATTGGTCAATGCCCAGTAATGCTCATACCTGTAGGGATTCTGTAATTTTAGGACATTATAGGTGGTAGCTTTGTATATAACATGGAATAATAAAGAATGGTGCTATTCAAACCTTTCAAGGGTTTCATTAAAAACTAGCTTGATATTCCAGTAAGAAAAAATGACCATGAGAGAAATCATCCACGGATTATTTTCTTGCTGGTTAGGAGCTGTTGACTGTGCACCTGCTTGAGATAAAAATTAAAAAAAATAAAATACACAACACACAGAGTTTCAGGACACAGCTGCACAGGCTGAGCAGGAGCCAAGAGCCATTCATTCACACCAGCATTAAGAAGCTTAGCAAGCAATATGGATTTTCAAGTCCACATGACAGATCGTGAGCTGTTCTGAAAAGCCCAAAGTCCAGTGATTTCAGTGATGCTTTGGGAAGCAAAGGCTACTTGAGGGTCTACCCTAATGAACAAATCAAGCCTGGAGCAAAGTTAAGATGTATAATTCATTCAATTAAAGAGCACTAGATTACTGCAAGTCTGAAGAGAAGAATACAAAGTGCAAGTGGGTTTTACAAGATCCAATATAGTGGACTTGAAGAGAAGGGAGAAGAAAGAAGAAGAAAAAACACAGATTTTTAATGCTTGTAGAGAGCTGTTACAGAGAACAGAATTACTTAACTTGATTCTAACAGGCAACACCAGCATGGACTGGATTATGGCATCAGATATATTTGCAATAGGGAGAAGATAAACAAGATAAACTTGGGGGGGAAAAGGTTATCCATGTTAAATGAGGAAGAGAAAATCAGATGTGCTGAGTGATGGCAAATTTTGGTTGCCTCTTAGAATTGAAATGCATGTGGATGGGCAAGAGGAAACCAGAAGAATTTTGTAATAGGTACAGAGTGAGTAGAAGCAGTATGCTGTTGACATATATAGGAATTGGTGATAGCAAGCCCAGGTACACTCTAAATAATTAGCTAAGCCTGAAAGCATTGGAGCACAGTTTGTAGCAAGTGAGAATGAAGTGGGAAGGCATTAAGGGGTTGCAACAGTGTGAGTGTGTTGCTCATCTTCAAAATAGAAAAAAACAGCAAGTCTAGGAATTAATGCAAAAAAAAAAAGTAAACTGTTCAAACCATTTTGAATGTGAATTGTGTCATAGGATTCAGAATTGCTTGAGGCGTTATGAATGAGGAGTAGTGATGAATGGCAATGTATCAAGTTGGACAGAAGTGTGCAGGGTGACTCAGGGTGCACCGCTAAGCACAGTTTAATTTAACATCTTTATTAATGATTTTTGAAGAGTACATAAACAGCTCATTAATTACATTTACAAATGATGCTACATTAGGCAGTGTTGCAAACACTAGAAAAGGACAGAGATGTATGATGACAATTGATTACAGAGACTGCGAATATAACCTCATCTAGCATCCGTCACAGCTCCAGAAGGGAGTTTCTGCCTTCACTTCAGTGGAAGATAGGTCAGAACCAAAGCTGACAGCTACAGAGTAACTCAGCTTGGGAAAAGACGAGGTAGCATACGGTGGGGAAAAATAACCCAGTTCACAAACAGTCGAAGGCAGAAGAGTAGTGGAAAACTGGCTTAATGAGGAAATGGTCTTGAATAATAAGCCTCAAATTAGATATACTTAGAGCAGTGACTTGTTTTGTTTCGGTATTACATATTGTTGAGCTGCCTACAGAGAAATGATGGATGCCACGGAGGTTGTAGTCTCTGTTCCAAACAGGCTGGGGAGAACAGGAATGAGATTCTGAACAGCTCAAACCTAACTGTACATGTGTGTATAAATATATTTTATACTGGAGGAAGAGAGGCTTGCCATGATCTTGACATGCCGTGCAAATTGTGAGATGCAGCTTTATAGAGGGGGGAGAGAGAAACGTCTCGCTGTGTGCATGACAAAATGACAGTTAAATGGTGTAGCTGATAATAATTTCAGTTGTGTTAGTGTCTGAGATTTCCAGGCATGGATCAGGGCACCTCTGTGCGAACTCTTGAGGGAGCACTGAAATCTCATCTGAAAATGCTGTTATCTCAGTGTATAAAAAAAATGTGATGGGTAAAACCAGCAATGAGATGAGGGAATATAATGAAATGCCGGTCAGCATGATTGCCAAGGTTCATAATTCACCAGCAGTCCAGCCATGGGCAAGAATTTGCATAGCCATTATGGCAGAGGAGTTTCAGGATCAAATTTGATCGTCCATGGAATTGTTGAGAGAGAAATCACTACCCCTGATATTTGTCTCCTGCCTCTTTTTTTTTTTTTTTTTTCCCAAACATTTTATGCTCCATATGAAATTCCCAGTGTCACATCAGCCATTTTCAGTCTCCTGAAGGTCAGCTACTTCATCCAGCTTTTAGGATACCAAAGTATGTGTGCTTGGTATCCTGCATTCCCCGAACCACACCTCTCTTTTGCCTTTGCGCCTGTTGATGTAGCTGTGCCTGCTGTAGGACATTTATGCTGTTCTCTGGCTATTTGTGAGGTTATTGGCAATGGATGAAAATTTTACACTTGATGAGTCTGTTACATATACAGCCGTTTGGTTAAGTGGATACTTAATGCATTGTTTCTGTTTATCTCCACTTACGTTGTTACAGTTCAGTGGGGAGGAAAAATATCTAACATCATACAAGGAGTTTATTTTAGGAGTAAATATTGGCATTTAAGCAAATTAAGATTCTTAAATGCACAGAATAATTTCCTAATAATGTAAGAAATTGTTATTTGTTGTTGGTCTCTTAATGTGTTAGTAGAAAATGCTGTGCTGCATCAATTAAATCTTCGCTGTCTGAAAGACTATGAATACATTCCAGGCACCAAATCTTCTCTGAAAGGAGCAGAGGTAAAAAAATATTCAAATACGTATCCGTTCTGCCTGTATCTTTTTCTTCTGTAATAGTTTTACATGCCAATTAATCATTAGCTTGGGCAGACCAGGGGAGTTGTAATCGCTGTTTTGAAGGATTATTTTGGCCCGATGTTTGCACACAGTTATAGATTATTTACTTGGTGTGTTCTGACTTTGGAGGATCTCCTGCTCTGCTGTGCTTTGCATACGATGCTTTGAAGCTATTCAATACCCTGGAACTTGCCTGTACGTCGAGCGCTTCCCTGCCATGTACTTCATTCAGGCTTTGCCTGTGATTGAAAAATTTCAATCCATCAAGGTCAGTCAAAGCTGTAGTTACAGAGAAACTTTCTCAACTACACAGAGAACTAAATAATGCACAGCATTATTATTCATTATTATTGTGGCTGGGACCCAAGTCAAAATGTCATTAGTGCGTTTGAAGAAGAAGGAAGTTAGTGCTGGTCCTCACGCAAAAGACAGGCTGCTTCTGCCACTGCTACCGAAAGGGAGAAGTTTTATATGGGGCTGTAGCTCTGTTCAGGACCGCACAAAGCAGTGCCATCTTTGGGATCACTTCTTTTTGGCAGGGGTGATTGTAAAGCTTGAACATGAAGTATCCCACTTTAGACCACACTCTGTGACCTCCACCTATAGGGAGAACTACAGCTAATGTGGGAATGAGAGGAAATCCTCAAAGAATGAGGTTTTGTGAGCTGTCAAAAGAGTCCTGATTACCACCAGCAAATGTATTGACAGGGTTAGATACAAAAGGCAGAAATTTTTCTGTTGGATCCCTAGAGTCAAACTGGAAGAGATCATGCTGATCTAGAGCCTTGCTAGATTAGCTTGCTGTTGAGTTAAAAAAAAAAAAAAAAAAAAAAAAAAAGGAAAGAAAAATACAACCAAAAATACCCACTTGTCTTTCTGCCTATGTGTTTGTGCTGTGAATGCAGAAGGTGCTCCTTTGGGAGAGCAGTTGTTTGGCAGCAGGCTGACCTGCAATGGCAGGCTACTTCTGGGAGGGCAGGCATCACTCCTGGCACTGGGTGCTCGCACTGCCCTGGGGCTGTGGTTAGTACAAAAGGATGCTCTGCAAGGTCAGAATGTGCTTTGTGACATATGCATCCATATCTGGGGTCTGAAGTCAGTGTGCACAATGCATATTACTAGCTGCGTATATGCAGTGCTTTAAAATTGAGGTATTATTTGAGGATTTCTTGAGTAAATATTCCTTTCACATAAATATTAATTTAGTCTATGGGGAGTTCCTACTCATATCCTTTTGAAGGTGTTTTTCACAAACAAGTGACATTTACTCTAACTTCATTCATTGTCCAGTTTTTGACAAAGTTAATACCAATACTAACATAACTTGTCTGTACATAAACACAACCTATTCATTATTCAGAACAGCACACAAGTAATGTTAAGAAAGGTACATGCCATTTATCAATTTATAGTGCTGCAAAAATAACTAAACTGTATTTTTAATTGCCTTAGATATTTGTCCCCACCTATAGACAGGGATTTAAAAAATACTTTGCAGTTATGTAGTCGTATTCTTGGTATTTGTATTTACTTTTGCAAGCAAGTTCTCCTGATAGGGTACACTGTGTCTTCGAGCTTCATGTCAGTGGAGACATATAGCTGCTGTCACGCCCAAATCTTCTGTTATGACCTGTGGACTTAAACTTTTAATATCATTCTTGAATGTTGAGTGTTCTTCCCCCCCCTCCCCCCTCCCCCTTTTCTAAACTATAAAATTAATCAAATAGGGATTTTACTTGAATTGTAGAAAGGCACTTGGAATGGGGTGCTATAAAGGATCAGTCTAACAGATTGTTTTTACATTATTGCCTGTACCTGTCTCTTTCTTTCATGATGTAGAGTTATGTTTTAGGGAAAAGTCAAGTAATTTTTTTTTTATTTTTTATTATGAGGAAACTTATTTCCTGCTGAGAGTGTTACCATAGCAATGAGTTAAGGCTGAAATTCCTAAAGGTTGACTTTATTTTATCATCTGGTTTTCTGATATAGATTCATATCCATCTAGCAGAAGAGTTGTTTGGAAGGAAATTTCTGCAAGATCATAAATCCACTTAATTTGTTTTGTAGGTTTATTTTTTTTGAAACACTTGTTTAACTTCTAAGCTTATGATAGGACTGATCTTACATTTTCAAACAGCTTAGCCCTACTTTTTTGCTTAACTTTTTTCTTCTCTTAGATAGTTTCTAGATAATATCTTTAAAACTAATGCAGCTGCTTTAATTTTAATTGGCCATAAATAATCAATTTAGCTTCATACATCTGCCTTGGTTCAGGAGGTTATGATCTTTTGGATATAGGAATTGCTACAGTTAGTCCTGCTTTTGTTAACCCATGGTAAATCTGCTGTTGGTTATCTCATGTTCTCCCAACCATTTCTTCCAAAGTGATCTTGGCAGATTAGAGAAAAAGGATTGTGATTCAATAAGGATTTCATTAAATGAGGTGGAATTCAACAAGATCAAGTACAATTTGTCACACCTAAATGGAGGTACTTATTAAAGCAAGGAAGGTTACAGAATGACTGTAACCCCAGTCTGAGGTTCCTCAGAAAATAAGCTGGAGTTTGTAAAGGGGCGTTCATCAGAAGTGAGTCATTGTGGGGAAAACCAAGAAAGGAGCAGCTGTAGCATTGACACTTGAACAAGTGTGGCCTATGAGGTTCACATATTGCCCTGCTATGTCCTCTTTGGGGAACTGGAGACAGTTCTTCAGCCAGAGGTGATTGGGGAGCTAGAAACAGCACCAAAAATAGTGAAAGAATGAATTATATTTTTTTAATCTAGAGAGAAGTCTAAAGGTGAGAAGAGGAAGATAAATTTTGATGGATGAAAGGCTGCTGAAGAGTCAACGTTAACAAGTTGTCTGAGGATAGGACAAGAAGTAATGGTCTGAATTGATAGGAATGGAGTGCTAGGTCAATGATTGAGTAATTTTCTGTTTGGAAAGATGGTGAAACACTGGGAAAATTGTGTAAGAGTATTATGGATCCATCAGTGTATGTTTTATAGAGCTAGCATGACAAACATTTTCCACAAGGGGTTTGTGCTTCGGCTGAAGGGGAATATGAAGATTCCTTGCAATCAGGAGTGATTTGTAGTAGAGCTGAAACTTAGCAAATGTGTGTACCAAAGTTGGGGTACCATCACTTGCTGACTGTTTATTGTCTCTTTAGGTGCAAGATTGGAAAATGACTTCAAGTCATCTCTAAGGGTTTGAAGCATGAACCATGATGTTCTAGATGTTTTGGGATGGGTCGAAGTAAAGGATTGCATCTCAGTGTGTGCTGATGCCCTCTGACATGACCTAGCTAGCTGGTAAATGGAAAGGGTCCTTGGTCAAAGTAGTCATATTCTTGGGTTTGTCGATCTCCAAAGATGTTCTTACAACCTGTGTAAATGATCTGTGATCTAGGCATGTTGAAGGTCTGCTTTTCTCACGCAAGGTCTGTATGTGGGCAATCTGCTACCATTTGTTTAAATTTGGGCTTTTAGCACATAAACCACTGCTAAACGCCTGAGGGTTGCCAAAGCCAAAAGGATGAACTCCAGCAGCAAGGCTGCTGCAGCCTTGTGGAAATAGGCAGGTAGCCTAGGTGCTGTGAAAGCTGGCTGTGCAATGCAGAGTGAGATGGGTTGTTTTGTCACAAACCAACAGAAAAAAGGTTTGCGTCTTTTGTATTGGCACTATTTTGGTCATGTAGTTGCACAATTTTTTCTATTTCCTTGCCAGTTTTTCTTCTGTCTTGCTGGTGTGCTGCTGGGAACAGTTTTCCTGTTGAAATAAAGGCACTTGATTTCCTGCTATCTTGCTACCCATCTTGCTCACCACAGAGGGTTTTGTGCAGACATGGAAAAGATAACCAGCTTTGGGTGTGCGCATGTAGCACACGTAAAAACATTTATGAGGATTGCATGCACTTTTTTGAAAAATTAGGCATTTAAATTTTGTTTCTGCTGTTGTGCAGTTACATATTTGGTACATGTTTTCTTAGAGGAAGCAGATTATTTTATTTTTTTAATTTGATGCACATCTGATACACATTATGGTGTTTTTCTGTTTGGTTGGTTTTTTGTTTGTTTTGTTTTTTGTTTTTTGTTTTTTTTTTTTTTGCTATGATCAAGAGTGGAAGGGGCAGCTCAGAGGGACACCTAGATCAGTCACAAGTTTGTTTCTTAATAACATCCCATGTACCAGTTACTTGTGGTGATGATGTGAGCTGATGCAACTCTTCTTTTAGGTTTGGTACAATGACTCCTGAATAGGGATATCCCTTTTTTTGTCCCTCTTCCCCTACCAGCTGTTTAGAAATGTTTTAAGCACAAAGACAATACAGCCCCAAAATGAGTAAGTGCTTGAATTCCTGCCACCAGATGGGTCTCATGATGCTGGAGCTTAGGTACTGCACTGAGTGGCGTTAACAGAAGACAAAGTCACTGTAGCCTTTCCACCCCACTGGTCTGCCCAGGAACAGCTGTCTAGGTAGTATAAAGAAATAATGGCTCTGCTTTAATAAACAGGTTGCGTTATGTCATGACTCTTCATTTGGTTGTTCTGTGATGGTGATGTAGCTGCTCTGTGACATTGGTGATTTTGTGATGGAAAAGAGGGAGAAAGGTTGGTTTTATTCCATCTACTGAAACACAGAATAGACGCTTTAAAAAACTGAACTTGAGGAGTAAAAAGGAAATGGCCTGTCAAGGAATAAATTTTGCAAGTTTGTGTATGTGATGGGTTTCAAGTGTGATAATTCACCCATCACCCTGTGGGAATCCTGTGCTTAAAAGGTTGAAACTTTTTAGAAACATGGCCTGTTGGCTTGATAATTGAGGACCTGTCTCATTAGGGAAGGACAAAGTACAAATCTGTCAGGCAGTGGACCAAGATGCTAGTTATGAGAGACAGCTCGTAAAAACTGGGGATTGCTGGAAAGTGTGTTCCGTAACACTCAGGGGAAGAGGATGATTTATGTTTGTCCAGAGGAAATTGTACTGAAAAATCTTCATTTTGATAGAAAAGGGAGAAAAAGAAAGATTATAAAAGTAGAGTAGAGGAATTTTTATTTGCATATAAATCTCAGTTGTCTGGACTCAAAACGTTTGTCCACATTTGAATACCAGGTCCTGGTAAAGGAAATTAGTAGTGCAAGTTGGTGGCGCATACAAATTCCTAACAAAGCCCATAGCTGTGGCTATCAGGCTCTGTGCAAAGGCATCGTTTTGTGTCTCTCCATTGACCTTCTCCTTGTCATCTTGTTTGCAGTCTGTGGGCTCTTTTGGAGGGCTTGTATTTGCTGCAGAAGGACAGTCTTAAAGGTGTAATCTCTGTTAATACTCACGGGATTCACAGCAAGAGCAGTAATGGAAAATGATAGTTGCAACTGGGTCAAATTCTTTGATATGGACTGCAGTGACTCTCTCCATCAGAAGTGGAGTTGAACTCTGGAATTACAAATTGCTCATTCACAGATTTTCCTGCTGGAGGTAGCCTCTGAGATGCCTACAAATGTATGAAGGGCTGCCTGGCAGATACTGGCTTGTCACTATCAGGTTTTTGCACCCCCCAGCTTAATGATGGGGAATAGAATGTGTGGTGCTGTGGTGTAGCACTGCGTGGTGCTCGCCAGGTCCCTGTCGCTTGACATTTTTCATTTGATAATTTCAAGACTCTTCTGTATATCCCATTTGTTGTTGTTTAAACATTGCCTTCACTTATTTGTATAAAGAATTATTGTGTGAAACTTCTATCTGATTCTTTCCATGAGCGAGTCTATTTTTCAAACAGCATATTAGAAAAATGATCATTTTGAACGTTACAAGTTTTACATAGCGAATATAAAGCAAAGAAATAAAAAATTAAAAGCACAAATGATTTTTTTTTTTATTGGATGGGCATTCTGATATTTAGATAGGTTAAAAACATGTATTATATTGCAGTGTGATACCTATTCAGGATTAGAATAAATATACTGTGAATTGGTTCTGAAAAAATAAACAAAAGGGGCTTTTTTTTTTCCATGAGCCTTATTTGCCAGCTCATTAAATGTGTTCTCCCTGTATGGCTAATAATCACTTTGAGCCATGTACACTGTACAGTAATGATATATTGTGTCATAACTATGCATAAAGAAATAGCAATTACTAGTAGTTGACTACAAAAATTGCACCCTTACCTGAGATTTTTTAATATTGTTTTGGTATGATGATATCATGTTATTGTTTAGGCTTGTACACTGTAAAACCAGGAAAATTTGAATAATCTAGTTGAAATAATATGACTAGTACTTCGGTATTGTGTTCTGATGAAATATTCATTTAATTGGAAAAATTGTTCTCACCAAGTATAAAGTGTGTGCAGTCTATATCGAAGTAAAGAGTTTAAGCAGCCTTATTTTGTCAAAGCTGAGCTGCTTATCAGATCTTAGTGATGTCTGCCAATTAGGATTTAGAGATTTGTTCATAGCTCAGATGAAAGTAAATACAACAAATTTAGTATTTATGGTAAGGGAAACAATTAAATAAAAAAAAAGTATTTTAGCATGACTTACTGTGGCTTGCCATAGGAAAACTTCCTGAGAGGGGAAGAGATTTTATTTTTAAATTGAGTTAATTACAGGTAAAGGAATTATTTTTCTCTTCTCTTTTGTTCCTAAGAAACGATTGCCTAAATAAAACTCTAAGACTAGAACACATGTTTCTGTAGACTACAGCTCTCTTGAGCTTTACTAGTGGTCTTATTAAAATATATACACATACACATATATATATATTTCAAATTGGAACGTAGAAAATACTACATTGCAGATGTTTTTCTAGGGAAATAAGTCAGCATATTCCTAGGTGGGCTTTTCCTTGAGTTGTCACACATTTCTGAGCTTTCTCTCAAATGTACTGTCTGGATTACATCTTCATTAGCTACATCTTTACCTTCATCAATTGCACACAACTGTGCATTTCCAGAAGAGGAGTAAATGTACCATGATCATTTTTGTTCAAACTAAATGAAATAGTTTGAACAAAAAGGTTGGATAGTGTTTGGGCAGGATTATCGCTTAGCATGTTCTCCTTGGACGGCTGGTCCTGTTGCTGTATTTTGATTAACATGGTGCAGTTCTTCACACCACCGCTTTTTTTTTTTTCCCCTGCAAAGAGGAAAACTGCAAGTGTGTCAGAGCATATATGGAAGGTAAGAGCAGAAACCCAGCAAGTTTTTGATATCCATTACCTGTTGGTGTGCCCTGCTGAGGAATTCATCCCTCCCCAAAGCAAAGCAGAGAGAGGCTTTGTGCAGGTAATGTTACTGGCATAGTTGTGATCCTCCCAGCTTGTAAGCAGGTGGTGCTAGTTTGATACAAACTCTTTGCGCTTTTTGTTTTGGGGTGACCTAGATTCCTCCTGGCCACCCCTGTAAATATGCTTCTTTATTTTGGCGTGTTGGAGCTGAAATGTCTCCCCTTTGCCATGTCCCTGAAGCTGAACATCTGGGCGTTTGCTTGATACACGAAGCTTCGTACTGCGTGCCTCCTGCAGAAGGATGACACGTTGCTGCTTATGATTGCGGATTACCTAAACGTTTTTGATATTGATCTTAAACCTCCACCTCCTATTTAGTCCTTGTTTATGTCCTTTCTAAGTCCTTGGCTGAGTGACTTTGCCAACTGGATCACTGTGTATCAGAATTTTATTTTTCAAAACAAAATATGCAGCGGTGCAAAGCATTTCTTCGTACAGCTGCTACTTACAGGCATTCCTGTTTGACCTTTTCTTATCTATTCTTCCAATCTCAAATACACAGAGACAAAGTTTGGTGACAAGGACAAGCTCAAGACAAATATAACTCTTCAAACTGGCATTTTTTCTTTCTTTCTGTTGAATTAATGTCTCCCTTGCATTCTAATCCCCTGTTTACGAACTGCGGTACCGTATTTGCTGCCTTTAACAGACAAACACTGTGTTCCAAACATCATATTATTACTTACAGCAGTCTTGAGTCATTACGTGTGTTATTGCCTGTAGCTTTGTTCCTTTTAAGTATTTACATACTTCCCTTCTTTGATCCCTCACAATGTGTTTTATAATGTTAAATTCTATAGGGCATTTATTTATTCATTTCCCTAATCTCTCTCCATCTCCATTTTGTTCTGTATTTTCACGTATCTTCATTATTACCCCCTTTTTAATCCTCTGAAAAGCTACGAAGGGGCTTTGACTATCGGAGCTGCTGAGCTGAACCACAGCACTGCATTATATAGATGCAAAGTTGTATCCAGTCCTAACTAAAACAGCAAATGCATAAAAATTCCCTTGTTTATCTCGTACATTTTTTTTTTGTCTCTCTGATCCTGGCACAATGGTGAGGATGCTGGCATATAAGCTGAATTTTTATGCAGTATTAATATCTGAAGGTTCATAATTCACCAGTTCAGACAATGCAGCTTCCTGTGTTCTTAGGAGAGTGAACAAGCCTACAGCACCATATCTAGACAAATTCAAATTAAAAAATTGTGCAAAGTAACAGGAATCATAAAAAATCTTCTTCATTAGACCACCAACCATTTGGCAGTCCAAGAAGCATATTACTTAATAAATAAAATTAAAACAAGCAGAAAACCACTGCAAGGTAGCAATGCTGTCTGACATAGGTTCATTTAAATGCCTAAAGTTGCAATGTGAGAGGACGTGTAACCATCATATTTCATTTCAGGACTTTCCCCATAGAAGTTGACATTAACGACTGCTAATTCTACTTAGGCCTGATGCTACTGGTGACTACAGCTTGTAATCAGGTGTTGGGACCAGCCCACCTGATAAATTTAAGGATGCTGAGCTAAATCATTTGCTGCACTGTTGACTTGAATTAAGATTGTAACAACCAGTGTTATTAAAAGCAGGTACTGCTGGTATTTTTCATCACCATTTGCACGTGCTTTCAGTGGTATGTTTCCTTCATTTAATTTTTTTTTTTTTTGGGGGGGGGGTGGTGGGGGGGAGGATGTTCTTCCTTTATGTTGTGAATTTGGCTTAAGTAGGATTTGTTTTTTGGAAGGCCTAATCCAGAGCTTCTGTCCTTGTTTGAAGGGGACTACAGATATTAATCATGAAAGTATTTACCTGGCATGATTTTTGGTAACTTTTTAAGTGTAACAAAATAACCCGAGATGAATGCATTTTAGTGGGGTTTTAAGTGTCCCCGTTTCTCCTACTATAAAGGCAGGTGGAAATGCCCATGGGGATCCAGAGATGTTGCAGCAAGTTTCAGCTGGGTAGGAAAGTTTTCAGGCTGATTCCAGAGCAGTTGTGATGGCTGGAGAGTCAATCCCAGCTGCAAGGCCCCCCTGTCCTGGCTCTGTGCTCAAGAACCTAGACCAAACAGAGCTTTGCTGTAGCTGCACCACCTGTAGTCCCTGAGCTGGGTAGCCTGGATGTGTTAGTACGATTTATCATCCTACTTTTCCATTGCAGCGCAGATGTACTTTAAGTAAATGAAACCATTTTTCTTTATTATCTCCTTGTTAAGAAAGCCAGTCCTTGCATTTTCCCCAAGCGCAGGACTTCTCTGAATAAATATGCAAAGCATCATTTTACAAAATGACATTCTGCTGGATCCCTTGTACTTAGTCCTGCCAGGGGAGGGAGAGCTGAGATGGTTTATAAAACAAATGCGTGCACCTTGCAAGTCTTTACGAGGTAGTTTGGGGAGAATAATGGAATGCTACACAAGTGTCGGGGAGGTTTTAGTTAAATGACAGGCTCTAGAAAAGGCTTTGGAGTATAAAATACAAAGTTTAATTCTCACTAGTACCGAGGTAACGATCTGGGCTTGATAAAAGTGCTTCCAGCCAAATAAAACATTAGATATCTTGGGCTGATTTTGTTAGTTAAAGATAACAATTCCCTTGTTCATATTCTGATTTGTGAATAGCACGTATTTCTTCTGTGACATCTGAAGTGGAGGATAGAGAGTAGGCAGAAATACTCGCGAGTGAATGCAACCTAAGCATAGTTAAGGAAAAGCTTGAAAAATACAAGCTTGGAAAACCCAAGGCAAGCCTCAAATTGTAGGAATGCTTACGGAGAGTGGTAATTACACACAGATGCTTAGTGCTTTTGAGGTGCAGTGGGACTAGTGGCCTCTGTTGGTAATGCTGAACTCAGACTTCCTAAAAGCTTATTTGATGCGCTGGCCCTTTGACCACTCCATGTATTATATTATGAATGTATGGGTGGTGACGCTTAATTAAACTGCCCTTAGAGTTATGGGCTGCTGCTTCGTTGTGCCTCCATTTTTCACCTTGGTATGCCATGTGAGCGTGGCTCGTGGGACAGTGACAGTAGAGAAGTTTTCACCTTGCTTGAGATGTTTGTCTCTCATCTCAGAGTCTTCTGGTCTGTAGAAGAGGTTGAATTGCATTGTAGAGAAATGGCTGCTGATCAAGATTAAGTGCTTCTCCAGTAATTAGTAAACTCTAGTGGTGCTATTAATATCCTCAGGTCTCTCTATCAGTGGGAGGAACTGTTTTGTACTGAGCAAAAAACACTAATTGCAATGAGTGGGTGTCCAGGCCTTTGCCTTAAGGTGTCTTTGGAAAGCTGTGCTCCTAGACTGTTAGCTATCATGGTTTTTCTTTTTCCTTGGGTGGCTCAGGAAAACCTCATGTTGTAAACGTTCTGGGTTCTGTGGGCATCAAGGAAAGCACTGTCCTGAAAGAACTGGATTTAGGGCCAGTGAGCTAAGTTTGTGACAAATGACAGTTAGTTTAGGAATAAGAATAAATTTTAATTTGGTAAATTTTCTGAAGGTATGGAACCTGTAGGAAAAAGGAACACATGCAGTGTGCCTGTTTCCTATTTTCTGTAGCTTTTTCTAGGGTGCTTCTAGTATGTTTAAGCTCTTTCAGACTTCATTGTTGTGATATTTTATTCTGAATAAATCAAATCCCCTTAATGCAACAGGTTCCCTTAATGGTGAAGAGTAGGCTTGCGGCTATACCACTAACCTTTTCTGAGGTATTATAAAGAGAAATAAAACCTTTCAAGGGCTCTTGAATACAATGGTGTCGAGCAATTGCTGAGGTACACATGAGGAAATGTTTGTTTTTACAGAAATACAAAGTTATTTGACTTCCAAATAGACTGATCACATGCTTTTTCTTTTCCCCAACTGTTCTAGATGAAAATTTGGCCTTGGCCAAAGCAATTGGAGTTGAGTTTCCATGTTGTGTGTCTGGAGTAAATCTTAGAGTGTGAATGTAAACTCTCATCACCCAAAATGTCTTCAGCTGGCATAATGACTGCAGTCAATAATTAATCAAATCACAGATTGGAGAAGGAAGGGCTCTGTAAGTGTTCTGGTACATCGCTCATCAGCAACTTCACATGAGAGAATGGCATCAGTGAAAATGATCTAAGTGGGATGGTGTGCTGTGGCAGAAGAGCCCCAAACCGTTAATTTTTTTTCAGAAAGATTTCTGTGGATTCTTCTACCTTTTTTATTTTGAATTTGACACAAACCATTGCGTGCTTGGGGTTTCACTGCAGAAGTGCTCAGCTGTTGCTGCAAGCCATGTAAATGTGCTTACTGCAGCTGATGGTCCCCGCTTCCAATCAGCGCAGTGTAACAAAAATGATTAAAGGCTTAAGCAAAGTAATAATTTAAAAGACAAAAATGCTGGTATACTTTGAAATCTCGTAGGCAATTTTTGCCGTGAGGAGCAGTGACAGACAAAGCCACAGCAGTGGAGGACTTTGTAGTAATTGGATGTGTGCTGAGGGCAAATGCAAGAGTAGCTCTCCCTTGTTCAGCATGATCCTCTGTCTGCAGGGAAGTGTTCAGCTTTCATGGATTCCAGATTCATAAACTGCAGCAGGTAATACAGTGTGCATGGAAAACTAAGACCCTCCTTATGTTTGCTTTGTTTTTCTTTTGTTTTAAAGCTTTTTCCCTACTGAAGCAATATGACAGCGTATAGGATGGCTGAGAGCTGGTGGAGGAAGCGTGGTCTGCGTGTCCTGCCCAGTGTAGCTGATGGAGGGCGAAAGCCTTGCCTCACTGAGCTTTGGAGGCAGCCCTGTATTTATGTCCAGCATGGAAAAAGACAAGCGTAAGGGGACAGGAAATGAAGTCTAAAGGGGCTCTGATTATGGGATTACTAACAGACCAGAAAGAGTGAAAGATAATGCAATAGAAAGATGAAATTAGGTTATCTCATTAGATAAATGATCTGGTTGCAGAAAATGGTTTGAGTCACGGTACCATAGAACTGGAAAGAGACAAGTTAGACAGCAAGTGTCAGGTT
Source organism: Anas acuta (assembly GCF_963932015.1). Classification (NCBI taxonomy): domain Eukaryota; kingdom Metazoa; phylum Chordata; class Aves; order Anseriformes; family Anatidae; genus Anas; species Anas acuta. The sequence continues at coordinate 12,498,724 of NC_088981.1, forward strand.
TGTGTGTGTGTGATTGTTTTTAAGTATTCTGGGTAAAACCACAGCTCAGTTTTGGTAGAAGTCCTAGGAGGTAACCTCAAGGTTGCAGCATATAAGGAAAAGGTCAGGAGGAGTGGCTAGTGAAGGAACAAAATGAAAAAGTGAAAAGTAGGTAGGCAGGTGCGGTGTGGGCAGAGGCAGGCTGGGACAACAGTGCAGGAGGTTCCAGGCAATGCAGTGGCAGGGGTGCCTTTGTGGCCCTGTGGGTCACACACAGGGCCAGTATTTCTTTATAGGGAAAGTCAAGTTTACTCCTTTCCATGCACAAAACAGCTGCCATGAAACAGGTACTGCTAAATCCTAATTACCCACTTTCCAGCTGTTACTGAACTGGTGTGGGCTGGAGGAGTGAGCAAGTCCCCAGGGATGCATGTAAAAATAGTAGGGACTGTCACTGGAAATCATAACCTGACTCATTAATGCAGTCTTTGTAGCAGTGGGAAGAAAACTAACTTTTTGCTGGTACATCCAGAGTCAGTAATTAGCCACACTGTCATACTGTCAGTGTTGTGCTAGTACTTTTACAGTAGCTGCGGATGAGTGGCTCGTCACTCCACACTAGGAACTTGCACTCGAGTCCACGCGGAGATGTGAAACGAAGCAGCTGGGAGAAAATTCCAGATTTCTCCTAGGGAGCTGTGTGGGAAAAGCCTGAGCTAATGGGACGGCACGAACTGCTGCTGCACGTACTGCTGAGCTGGAGCTGTGTCTTCGAGCAAGAGTGATTTCCCTGGTGCTGCTCGCCAGCCCAGCACAACCTGGTGGTGTGTGCTTCACCATCCTCTGTGCTCGCAGGGGCCCTGGGCGTGCAGGCTGGCTCGCTGAGCTCGTTCCATAGCCGGCTCTTGGGGCTAGTGGAGTGCTCACTGCTGTGTTGTGGGGGAAATGTGTTGTGCTGCCTTGTTCCCCTGCTCCCTCTCTTTCTTATAATCAATGCAGAAGGTTGAAGGAGAGATTGCAGATACACCAGAAGCGTGTTATTGTTAGGAGCTTTAATGTATCTTCTGTTTTCTCAACAGACACTGATTTCCACATTTTTGTTGTTGTTTTTGTCATTATATAGGTAATGTTAAAAGCAATGATAGCGATGAGAAGTCTTGTTGAGGTAATGTTGAGCGCAGCAGCTTAGCCTCAAGTATTTTTAATTATTTTTTTCATTGTTACCCAATTAAACTGAACAAATGAAGAAAGTCTAATTGATTTACCTTGCTCAATTTATCTGAATGCTTTTGATAACATTTGACATCATTTTATTAAACTTGATGGAGAAGGGAGAGTGATGGAATGTTTTGTTCTTCCCGCTGTGTTATTTTTGGTAAGTGTCTAGGGTGCATTTAGATAAAGTACAGAGCTAAGTCTGAACAAGAAAGACCTAAATATCCAGTGAATTACTCCTATTTGCATTGAGAAATTAACTGTAATTAGCATTCAAGTTTTAATGATATTGTATTTGTGAAGTTGATAAGGCCTCTGGGAGCGTGGTTGCAAGGAACTTCTATTGTTTACTATATGCAAATCTCTCCACTTAGCTTTAATTAGAGGTTGAAACCTGGAGCAATTATCAGCAGTTGCTTTAGTATTAATGAGCCTGACAGAGCTGTCCATCATGGTGTTTTATATGATTGAGAATTATAATATTGAATCCCAGTTGGTTCACTGTTCAAAGAACTTGCAGCCTTCATCAAGCAGAACTATTTCATTTAGTGTGCCGTGCATTTTGTTAGTTTCAGTCATCGGAGAGACTGAAGTCCTTTTAAATTTCTATAGCTGCTATTTTTGTCATGGTGATGGGAGAATATATGAGAGAATGTCTTTTAAGGCATACATTGCCAATAAAATTGGTAAAATAAATGGTTCTAAGAGCGGTTATATGGTTGCAATATAAAATTTAGTTGCTTGACGTCCCAATAATACAGTTTACAATAAGTGTTGGCTGATGAATTTCCTCACAAAATTAGCTGACGTCTCTTATGTGCTGGCACTAGAGTATTTCCATTCATACACTGCTTTTGGAAGAGGACAACAAGGGGAGAGGTAAGGGAAAGAGAAAAAGCTTACAATGTCTAGCCCTGTAAATGGCTTTATTTCACACTCATGGTAATGGAAGCGCTAAGCCCTGGTTGCTTCTGTTGCTGCTCTTTTATGTTCTTTGGGAGAAGCAGCTTTTGTGTGGAAGAAATAAAAAAAGTTTCCATGGAAGATCTATAGAGAGGAAAAAAAAATTAGAAAATGCCACTTGATGTTAGTACTTGCAGTGAATGCTGTGGAAAGTTTTCTAGTTTTGGACTGTTTCTTTGTAAAATGAGGCTCCTTTCCATGATGCTTTGAAGGAGTAGAATAGCTACAAAGGTATATAAACAAAATTTACGTGTAATTGATGCTTGATATCTGTGTGTGGGTTTGTTGTGGTTCGGCAGACAGCAGAGCATAATTATGAAGTCTCTTGTGCTCCGGCAGGTGTGGCAAAGGGCCAGTGGTGTTTTTAGCATCTCAGAGTCCCTTAGGACATCAAGGGCTTCACAGCACCGAATGACAGAGCAATACCACCGACACTTCTGAGCATTGGGGCGTCGAAGGCCACGTTACTCGTGTGTGGGAATCCATCCTGAAGGTGGAAGTTGTCTCAGTGGGGATTAGAGGCTGGAAGCGTTTACAGAGCATCACTTCATGAGGTGCTATTGAGCAGCCCTGTGTCAGAAAGCCTACAGGTGTTTGTTCACCTGATGGGATGGGAAACATCTCCACACATGCTTACAGCGTCTCCCTGCCCCTATCAGTTTGTCTCCTCCCCTCCTCCCCAGCAGCCCTCCCTTGCTGTGGTGGCCAGCAAGGTGGTGGAAGTGACCCTGGAGCAGCTGGCGATGCTACCCGGTGGGGAAAACAAGCTCTGGAGTGGCTTATGGCAGGAGAGAAGATGTGCTTGGGGTGTGCTGCCCTGCCTCAGGGACTTGAGTTTGGCTTCTCGTATGGCCAGGGACTGTTGTCCTCGTTGCAGGCAGGTTTTTTCCTTTAGCTGCGGGTCGGGGTGACCTCGCCTCCCTGTGCTGCTCGGGACCAGCTGCTGCTCACCAGACAAAGCCTGGTTAAGCTCAGGGAGCTGGAAGGATAGCATTGAAACAGCGAGCCTTGTTTTTTTCACCAGGAGGACAGCTATAGAAAGTTTTAAAAGGCTAAATAACAATGCATGTTCTAGATCAGTATCTTTGACAGCTAAATACTGCGGGGAGAATAACACACCGAGTCTCAGTTGTTTGTAATTCAAACTAAGCTAGCTTTAGCTAGGTGGAGCAGAGCTATGAATCAGATATGCAGTGCCGGCACCAATTTATTCCTCCAGGAAAACACAGCTCGTAAGCCATGAGATTTTTAGTGAAACCATGGTTTTTAATTTATTTTCTAGGTGAGCAGAGTGAGGTTAAGGGACTAATACTTTATCATGTAGGCAATCAGCTGGTTTTATTATACCGGTTTGTTAGGCAACTGCATTGTATCAGAAGTGTATTAAACAGCGATATTGTTAGCTATTTCATCTTTGGGAAAGGTTAGGTAGGGATCACCAAATTAGTAATCGGGCTGGCTGATTAGAAGCTATTAATTACTAACTAGCTCACAAATCATCATCTCTCCCCTCCTGGGCTGTGAGTCACAGCTCCTGTCCACAGCTGGGGCCAACTTGGGTGTAATGGTATGTTATAGTGATCTATAATTCACACAGTGCCTGGTAATTTGATTTAAGCAACAGACCTCACAGACGGCTAAAGGATAACAGGCAGCAAATAAGTTACCTCCATGTGGCTTGTGTGGGCTGTCCTTTGCCAGTTCGTTATCATACAGTGAAAACAGGATCTGCTTTGCCTCCCCTCACCCCCCCCCACAGCGTAAGAGGAAATTCAAAAATTGCTGCGCATAGTTTCTTATTGATACTTCCTCTGCTATTAACTTCATAATAATACTGTACTTACTGTTCATACCTAAATTACATGCAGCATTCATTCTTCAAAGGTTTGTTTTCCTCGTGTGTTTTAGCAAAGAAACTGCGGTTTAGTGTGGCCCTCACTCACTCAGGTTGTATGGTTCCAAGAAAAGGAGAAACTGCTCTGTTGTTTTTAGATACCATGAAGCTTTTTAAGCATGCTGACTGTTTAACATTCTATTATTAATTTTTGAACATATAGTAATACATATTTAACTGTTACTGTCTTTATGGCTCCTATTAGTTATGTTCGCAGAGATAAAAGACCTATAAATTACTAGTGAATCAAAACCAATGTTTAGCTATATTTATTCATCCAGTCAGGCAATGTTTCTGTTGTGGTTAAGGACTCTCGTTCTTGTTAACGTCCCATTACTCTTTCATATTTATAGCTGTTCATCAGCAACAGCTTTGTTAAAATTTCCCAAGCATGTGGCACAGTTGACATTTCTTAAAGGCTTCTGCTGGCAGTGGTTTTTGTTGGTATTTTGGTTCATCTTCTTGTTCCACCTTGTTTGTTTGCACATGTCAAGTCTGGGTGGCAGAAACCCAGGGAGAGGGAGATCAGGGTATTTTGTATTATGCATGTTTTGTTTTACTTGAAAATTGGAAATGTGCTTAATGCTAATATTTCTCTTAAGAAAGCTTTTGCTCAGTCTTGGATCAGATGCGAACCGTATCAACCAGTAACTATACTGAACATATTAAATTAGGGGATTGTATTTGCTGGGTTACAATTGGCATTTTAGAAGATGCTGTTGTTTGTCCTAGATTTAACTCTTTGGATTGCTTGCATCAAATCTCTTCAGCGCTTGCTGGAGTGATGGGTCTGATAAGTTTCACAGTAAACAACTCAAGGTCACTGCGACTCATGCTGCAAGTCACTTCTCACTGTGGAGCAGTCACTTCACGGCATACATTCCCTATTTAGCGGCAAGTAGGAGAGATGGGACTGTGTCTGCTTTAGAGTGGCTTTGATCTTTTTTCCCCTCCCTAACGACAGTGCACAATGGTAATTACAGTTCCTTTTAAAACCATATTAGAGAGGTAGGATAATAAGTGAAAAGGGAATTTTCAGTCATTTTCAGAGTCGATGAATGCATTATTAACTCCCAGTGATTTTGCAGATGCTATTTCTGCCAGATGAGCCTGAATGAGTGGTGCTTGCCAGATCAGCTATTTAAGGACTGCTGTTTTCCACACTCAGCAAGGAAAGGTCCCAGTCCAGCCTGTGTAATTCCCAACCCAGGAGGCTGGGTGTCTGTTAGGGCTGCCAGGATTTTATGTTAGCTCAACTCCCATTCCTTTGTCTACAGCAAGACCAAAAACCCTGCTAGAAAGCGCCCTTTTTGATTAGCAGAGCCTCGACTGTCTGCCACCGTTCTGCATCACAGATGAGCAGTTCACTTTGTGGATATGTACGGGCAAGTCGGTGAAACTGAGGAGGGCTGCTCTAAGGTGGCCCTCTCCAAGAGGAAACAGACCGTCCCTTAAGGATGCTGGAGCACCGACACTTGTGCAAGGACATCGCACATTTTCTCCGAAGACCTAGCAGATTGCCCTTGTGCAATTGAGTGGTGGGCTTGTTGTCTTTGTTTTACAGCATGCAAAACTTGAATAAAGATGTTGTGTGTGACTGTGCCTCCCTTGACATCAAAATATTATTACAATCCAACTGATATGCTAATTTTAAATAGGAAAAATTTGAACTTTGGGAAAAAAAAAAAAGTTTTTAAAATTGTCCTTCCCAATAGGTCTGTATGCTTTTTTAGGTTATTTTGACTTTTTAAACAAATTCTATGTGTAGTAAAGTCTGTAATGGAATTTCTGAGCTCATAAATAGTAACACAGCTAAGTGATCATTTTTAATAATCCGCTGGCAGTATTGCTTAGCAGGAAAATGTGTACATCTCGAAATGACTTCAGCAGAAAACTAATCAAGCTTAGTCACACTCTTTGAATGACTAACTTCTGCCTAGCAATTTTGTTTGATTTCTCATATGCTATAAGAAATGCAGTTTTGTGGTTTCATGGAAGATTATCAAAACTAATAGCTTTTCAGAAGAACTCTGCTGTTGAAGAATGTGATAGGATTTCCATTATCTTTTTTTATTTAATTTCTTTCCTGGACAATATTGCAGGACTAAACCTGTATTTCTCTATTTTGTTCAGTCTTGATGGTTGTAGTTCCTAATATGCTGTAGTTATCATTCTTGATACGTCTGTTTGGATGTGGTGAAGGAAGAAAATGACAACCAGTCAAAACATCCATGTGATGCTGTAGAGTCTTTATTCTGATTACATTAACAAGTGGGATCTCAGATGCGTAGTTTGAAATGTGTGTGCCATAAAATGGCAAACAAGAACAGAATTTCCCAATCAAACGAGTAATGCAACAGAAACTGTAGGATGATGACTGCAAGTTGTTTCTTTAAAATGCTGATTTTTCGGAGATCGAGCAAAACCTTTGTTCCTAAGAGATTTTCTTAATCAGACCTGTCATTTATGTGAAAGTTTTTGAAAGTTTTTAAGAGCTCTTTCTTGATTCTTAAGCATTTTGTTGTATATCCTGGTATAAAATATTAGGGGAACAGCTAAATGTAAGGAAAAGTCATATGATATTACAATTATGTTAAAGAGTTGCCTTAACAATTTCATTCTTTCACAGACAAAATAATACTAAGGATATAGAGTAGATATTTTATGAAAGGAAGCTTAATTTATCTTTCATCAAATATCTTTTCTGAAGACGTCGGTCCTTTTCAGGATTCACTTGCAGAATTATTTCTACTGAAGGAAGACAAAAAATATTTTAACAGGACTTACAGTTGGACTTGACTCTTTTCTTTATCATTAAGGGATAGAAATGGAGTTTAAATCCTTCCTTCTCCATCTTTTAATTTTCTCCTACTGAACAGTTACTACTGTGTTTTAGTGTCTCGCTCCTTTGTAATGTTTTTATTTTACTTTATTTCTTCCATCTTGCCCTTCAATGCACCTGTTATCTTTCAATAGAAGGCATCAAATGGTTTTTACAGTAGAGTGGCTTCAGAAAGAGGGGAAAATAGTTCTAAATGCAATAATTGCTCAGCGTATTTGTTGTCTGACGAGCTTTTGTTTTGAGTCGGCAGCAGGAATGATTGTGCAGAAGCGTTCGTGTCCTTGCTGCGGTTCTCTCAGTCACTGGAACAACTGATGTTGGAGCTGAAGGCGTTAAGCTGGCAATGATGTCTGATTCATACAAAACTTGCTGTTTTAAATGACTTTTAATGTGATGTCAATAAAGAGTTGGTTCTAGGAGAAGATGGGATTAGGCTGTGCAACCAGAAGTGATGAGGATTGAACTAACGAAGCCTGGGGACAGAGAAGGGAACTAAGTGTCTCCTGGCCTTAGGAGAGAGGACCGTGCATCACCCTCGCAGTGCTGTGGAGCACAGCATTGGCTTTGTGATGAGGCAAGCAAGAATGCAAAACCATTCCTTTCAACACAGCTACTGTTAGCATTGTCAGCAGGGACCTTTCGTTTTGTTTACTGAGCACACGGTTAGTTGTGCTCTTCCTTACGCTTTGAGAAAGCAAGGAAAAAGAAGAGTTAACAGTTTTATACAACAGATTGAGCTATTTTTACTGTGGTTTTAGTTGCTTGTCCTCTGTGATGGTATTGGATGCCAGGAATTTGTATGGAGGTACATTTTAAAATATTTTCATTTTTTCTTCCATAAGCTATTCCTTTGTGGTGGCCTCAGTGGTGCTCAGAAAGAATGATGCCCTGGATTTTGACTTGTGCAAAATTTTGCATTCTGTACTTAGATCAGGAGGCTGGCCCTCAAATACAATGTGTTTCTCCTCATGACATTCTTTGGTAACACATTATTATGTAGCATGAGATGAATGAGTTTTTGAGGTGGACTGCAGTTGCCTGTTCTCTATATGTCATCACTATTAACTAAACAAATGTCACCATCAGGGTAGAAGCCTGTTCCAGTTCCATTAATGGCATTTTGCTGCTGACTTCAGTGGGATTTGATTTCGGACCTTTTACAAGTTCTACAGTTTTCCTCTATTTTCCTTATTTTGGCAAAAAAAAATAATAATAAAAACGTATAAGCACAGTGTTAGTGTGGTGAGGTACCTGGAAACTTGACACATCATGTTTTGCTTCGTTTAGACCTGCAACAGCAATATACGATAATAAACCTTTCCAAATTTGTATCAGTTTTTGTTGAGCCATCTGGCTCATCCTGTAAATAAAATATGTAACAATCAGGAAAGCGTTTATAGCCTATCTAGTGTTGGTACTAGTAAATTGAAATTCTTGTAAATTTAATAATGTTTTAATTTTTAGTCCCTTTATCAAATTGCACTGTTCTTGTAGGAGGAGCACCAGAAAGGCTGTAATGATTCAGAACAGAAATCTAGCTTGCTCAGTCTCTGCTTGCAGAGTGGCTAATAGCAAATGCTTGAGTAAAAGTATGAGAAAAGGAGAAGCGTGCAGAGATATGGATATATTTAATCTTTGTTTGCTTTTTTAATCTCCACTAAGCACTGAGCTGATGTTTTTGTAGAATTACATACAACTCCAAGCTCTTGTTTCTGAGTTCTAATAGCTAAATTACAGCTTATCATTGTGTAAGTGAAGTTAGGAATGTTTTTTCAATGTGTTAATTTACATTTGTCAACATAGTATTTCATCTGCCATTTCATCACCTAAGCAGTCAATTATTGTGGCATCTTTCTGCAGCTGTTTGCAGTGGGATTTGGTTTTTAGCTGTCTTGAATAGCTTCTCCCAGGCGCTGGTCCCTGCCAAAGGACAGGTTTCTTGGTTGGCTTATCGATGTTTTCTTGGCTGTCTGTGTTGAGCTTTAGAGGAGCTGGCAAAGGGGTGTGTGTGTGTGTGTCTGTCCTGAGACTTCAGTCTTGAGGGTTGAAACTCTTCCAAATATTTCATTAAGGGATTGATTGCACCTATCATTGTTAGAAATGCTTTTGAGCATTTCTTTGCCTCTTTACTGTAAAATTTATAGTAGTTCATTGGGGTGTTTTTTTTTTTTTTGTTTGTTTGTTTTTTAAGCTGGTAGATGTAAGACTGGCTTTTCAGAGTCTTCCTCATGTGACGTGCCCTTCTAAATCAGTTTCTGGCTTAGTAGTCTTTAGCTTTTATAGGAAACACATTTAGAATCAGAAACACTGCACCCTCACAGATGTTGCTGATATTTTCTATGGGTTAAGGCTTCCGAAGTCAGATGCTCCTTTTGGCAGGCCATGGTCCAAATCTGTCAGACTTTACAATTGAACACTTCTTCCAGAGATTGTACTCCCCATTGCACTGCTGTTAGAAAGATCAGTGTGATTTCTCTGCTCTTACTGCTTGTGCTGGTATTGCTGTCCATCTTTTTTTCCATAAACGATCCATTCTCACTGTATTGCAGAAAACATTTCTCTGTGCAGCCTTCTTCTCTGCTGGTGGCTAAAGGCATTGTTGGTGAGCTCCTGCTCGTGAACACACTCTGGATGTTCATAGGAAACTAAACTGCTGTCAGCATTTCTAGATGGATGCCTCTGAGAGACGTTGGGTTGCTTGGCTCCCAGCAGGGAGTGTAAGTCAACAAATGACTTCGCTGGTGAGAAGATAATAAAGGAGTTTTGCTTAACATTTGCTACTTTGTCTTTCATTAGTGTCTGAAGAACCCTCCTCTCAAAAGATTTTCTGTTTCCCGTGAAGAAATGGCACACATCTGTGGTGTGGTATTCTGGGAAAGGGACCACATGCCTTAGGCAGCCTCATTAATTCATGTGCGTGTGTTTAATAGAATCATTTTAAGTATGACCCACTAGATTGTCTAGATGTTTTGTGAAAATCTTCTTCCCAGATCTGGCTATGTTTTGATCATTGTGTGCCTGGGGAGAAAAAGCACTTTTATTTCCTTAGAGAAAAGTCAGTCTGATGAGGATTGTCAGGAGCATTTGTATTTTTAATTAGTATCTGTCTTGTTCTCTGATGTTGACTTGAAAGCCAAAGACCCTCCAATTATAGACTCGTGGAATTGTAATGTAAAGTCTATATGATGGTGTTTTCTCCTTCCATTTCTCTTCCTAAAAGTTTCCCTTCCATGGTAGAGGAAGAGGAGTTGAGGCAAGGCTGTGTCATCCACTCTGCAACTCCTTCATGTTGAACTTTAGGCTCTCTTTTTCCTTCAGTACACATGGCTGGGAAAGGAAAATTGCAGTGATCTGTGTCTTTCATTGCAAGAACACTTTGGGATACTCCTCCTGCCTATTTTCTATTTACAGCAGAGTTTGCCCAAGTGGAAAGTGCAGCAGAAGACACTTCTTTCTTCCCCAGATGCCACCTACTGATTTATTTCATGTTTTCCTTGAAAATAAATAATTCTTACAGAAAGATTTCTTGCTATGGCTCTCATAGTCTCCAGTTTTCCCATTTTACTGCTGTCAGCTTCACGTGGGCACGCAGCACTTCCCTCTTCTGTAGAGTGACATAAGACAACCAGCTGAAGGGGATTTTGAGGTGTGTGCACTCACCTGGCTGCGGTTAGAGGTGTAAGGAGCAGTAGTGTCAGAGTGATGCCAAGAGATGGAAAACCTTGGAGGACGGAGAATTAAGCCTGGGGCTTGCTGAAAGCCAGGACATGGGCAGACACATCCCAGCGACAGCCTTTGAGATTTAAAAAAATAAAATAAAATGAAGTAGACTTTCTTTGGTAATGGGACAGATCCAGAACACTTCAGAAGAGGAGTGGAAAACCCACTTCTCTTTGAAAAGTGAATATGAAATCTCTGTTGCAACCTGTTAATTGAAAGACTGTCTTGTGTATCTTCTGGTGTACGTTTTGAAAGGAAAGACATCAGAGTCACTTGAGAAGGAAGCTTTCCCCTAAAGGAGTATTACGCAGGGTAGTTTAGGAAAATGTATGGATGATGACAGAAGAGAAAATACAACCCAGTGAGAAAGCATGTGACTGAGATGTGGGGCTGCATTTAACTGGTGGTGATGTTTTGCTTTTAAACAACTTTAAATAATAATAATCACTCCATCCTCTTTCTTCCCAGACTAAGTGATGCTTCAAAACATTGTCAAGATGTCATATGGGATTTTGTATGTTTATAGGTTGTTTAAAAAATACCAAGAGAGCTTCAACAGAGGCTACATTTTGACGAAAAAAAAAAAAGTCCTTTATACATTTAAGTGACTACCATAGGATGGCTTATTTTCTCAATAATTATTACACTTTGACTGTGATTTTTTTTTTTTTTTTTTCCCAGAGAACACAATTTAAATGTCAGGCTTAAATAATAATTTCAATAATTTTCTTGTTTTTATTCTTGGTACTGGAAACTTTTAGTAAAGATTTTTAAGTCATTAGCAGTTACGTTTCTTGACAGTTAAATGCAAATTTCATAATCTTATCAGTTTTAATTTGTCCTGGAATGATGTGAGAGAATTAGGAGGTTGGTGTAATGCTTGTAGTCAAGGACACACACTTTTAAATCTGTCTCTATCTCAGAAATCTTGCAAAACTGGTGATTGGGCAGCCTTTGAAGATGTATATAAATCCTTGCTGACTGTCGGAAAGTGATAGACAGAAGGTTTTCAAGTAGAAACAGGTTGTGACAAAGCAGTTGGCAGGAATATTGGATTTTGGAAGATTCATTAAAATCTCAAAATCTGATCTCACAGGCAGGAAGAAGCAGCACTTTACTTCTGAATGATTTTTGAAGGACCACAGAAAGATGCAGCAGTTTAACTGCCTTATTAATCACGCTTTATTGCTCTTTTACCCATTGGAACAAGGAGAGTCAGAGGTGTCCTGCCATTTTGCATTACAGGCTCTCATTTTGTTGGACTTGGGTGTTAACGTTTTGGTCCAGCAGAAAGCTTTGTGAGTTTTAACTGCATCATGATTCCGCTGATGGATGGATTTGCAGTTCTGTGTTGAGAGATTTGGGAGGGGGTGGGCTTATGCAAGCTTCATTATTTTTTAAAATCAACTATTTTGAGTTCTAATTCAGTTTTTTGAAGGGAAAAATTGGTGATTGAAAATGTCACGCTACTCCACTGAGGTCTCTTAGTGGGGAAAAAAATGGAGAATGAAAGTGGCTGTCAGAATAAGAAAGACAAATCACGGAAATGCTGCACAGTATGAATATGCATCACGGAGAATAATCTTTCTCTAATAATAATCAGCAAGCCCATATGGATGTGTTTCTGTTTTATTCAAATGTGAAAAGGAAGTAGTCAGCACTAGATTAAATTTCCGTTCAGAGATATTTTAGGTTTCATTGTTCCTTGCTATGTTGAGACAGCTTCAGAGGTTTCTGGTACCTTCAAAAAAGCCCCATCGCCAACTTGTTCTCAGAGCTCCCATCTAAACTTAAAATCATGTCTCATTTAATATTAGGAACACTGAAGCTTTGTTGAAACCATTGGCAAGAAGACTGGTATTAAGTCTTGTGGATTTACTTCAGAGCTCTCCTGTGTCAGGGAGTTCCACAGTTTAATCGTGTGTTATAGGAAGGGAGGGTAATGTGACACACAGTTTCACAGTATGAGAAAAAGAAAAAAAGAAAACAGAATTGTTTGCTCTTTCTGTGTATTAACCACCTTCGTACTTCAGTCTTCTGTGTTATGCATCTTCCTTCAGACATGTGAGCACACCGAATGTTTAAGCCAGTTTAAAGCAAGCCTCCTGAGACACCAAAAGCAGAGCAGGAATGTTGTGTGGGTGGTTTGCACAGGCTGATTTGATCTGCTTCATTGCATGTAACCCAGTGCAATGTAGGTGTAGCTGAAGGTAAATGATTCCAGTCTTCTCAATCGCTTTTCATGAGGGCTTTTCTGCGCAGTTCAGGAGTCTCTGAACCCTCTCTAATTCTACAAAATACGTTTGGTGCTACTTGGTGTGCTCATAACCTCTCAAATCAACCATGCTGACACCTGTCCACTGCGTGCCAGAGTTTGCAGTATTTTGGGCTTCCTTTATAGGAGTGATCCCAGTTAGTATTTTTGCAGTATCATACATAGGAACTGTTATATTTGTTATCTTTAACTCTGACTCAACTCAATTTTATTAATGTTAGTCTATGAACTTCAGTCAAATGCTTAATATGCTCTGATATCCTCAGATTATTTCTCTACTTTTTCCACCAATCCTTAAGGCTGAATATACTTTCCTTTCACGTTCTTCTGAGTGCGAGGAATTGTTGGAGAAGTTGAGGCTCTCGTATACTCTTGTATATTGTGAGGTCAGTGTGCTCACACACAAACTAAAATCTGCAGGGTAGAACTGGAAACTTAAGGCAGGATATTTATCAAATTAGGTATTTCTGAAGATGTAGAGCCATTTGAAATACAAAGGAAACCATTGTCACAATTTTTTGTTTTTCTGGGAGTTTACAAATGAACTAGAGGTGAAACTCTGTAAGTGAGGACAGAATTGGCTGAGCAGAACTCTTTCAAAATGCCATTCTTCTTGGTTTGTGGAGCAGGAGGTGGGGTAGTATATGTTAAGCTACATTGTGCCTTAAAATTCCTGGCACGTGCTAATTTTCTATTGAGACAGGGATTTAAATGTCCAAGTGAAATGGTCATGTTTTGTATGCCCAGAGGGAAAAGAACAGCAAGAGTAAGCAAGTAGAAGATGGTCTCTCGCCATTCTTATTTGCATACAGGCATTACAATGTATTGACCAATACTAAGAAAATGCCATGTTATTTTAGAGGTGTTATACTCCATTTAAATTATAAGAGGTAGTTTTCTAGGGAAAGATGGAAGATAGTCTCTGAGCTGTTTCAATATCTTAACTTCTTTGGAAGTGGAGAAAATGAAGTTATTTTAAGTGCAGTAAAAAGTTTATCATAACCAAACACATTTTTTTGTGGATCTTTCTGTATAGAACCTTTTGAAAAGGTAGAAGAACAGTGTGAAATGTTAATGCATGGCTCAAAGCCTTGTTGGTGGGGAGCAGCAGAGTTTTCAGTATGAATAGATCGAAAGTTTAGATAAATTACACTTTTAATTATGATTTGTGGCCACTTAACAATATGAGAAACATAAGAGTTACGTTGGCATAGTATTATTGATGATACAAGTTGGAAGGAATAGATCATTCTCTTCATTAGTTACACCAACAGCACACTGTTTAAGATGACAGAGTGCGACAGAATGACTGCTTGCTGCAACGCGGGAGGACTCCTGAAGAAGCAGGGGTGGTTCATAGGAAATGTGGAGATATTTTTTTCTTTCTGAGAGTGGGCCAAACAACAAAAGTATCTGTATGTAGGCATTATGGCTTTTCTCCTCTCTTTATTCAACCTTTCTTAGGCCTGATTTAATTTCTCTGCTTTTTGGGCCCCAAGCCCGTGCTCAGAGTCTTGCCTGAACCCAGTTTAGTACTTAAAGGGTTACAGTGCATTTGGGAAATGATTGATGATTTAGACTCTCAGGGAAGCTCCCTTTAATGTTTGGTACTTATTCATGAATAAAATACTATATTCGTAGTTGTTTGCCTGATGCATAAAGCATGGCACAGTTGTGCATCTGCTTCCAAGAACATCTGATGTGTTTGGAAATGCAATATGTAAATTCTCACTTGGCTATATAGGCAGGTGCATTCATTTCTTCTGTCTTTTGGAGGGGGTGAACAGGAGGAAGAAGGAAAGGTCCTTCCTATTTACTGCATACAAAACCAAACTAAGTGAATAAAGTGTACATATTTCACATATAGTTTCAAAAAGCTTATTCAAATAAGTTATCCAGTGAACACTATTTTTATTTACTTATCACTGAAGGATACTTTCCAGAAAAATGTCATCTTTCAATGCCCAGCCATTTCAGTCCAGAAGCTGAACAAAAGGATTTTTTTAATGGTATATTTCTGAGAAATGTTTTGACTGTGCATGCAGAAATAACCAAATCAATTTCTTCAAAGTACCTAAAAAAAATCAGCTTAGGATACAGTCTGATAGGTGGAAATTTTAAACTATATTGAGAAACTGAAATAGTCTTCAGTGGAAATGCTGGTTTTTTAGATGACCTTATTGCTCTATAAGCTCTGCTCCTCCCTCTATTAAAATAAGCAGTCCAAAAAAATTTGGTGTAATATCTATCTGTAAAGAACCCTTTGGCAAGAGTGTAGGTCTGTGAAGGAATTGTATTAAGCTAAATAACTTGCTGAATCAGGGACTCAACCATTACACAAAAGTAACTTAAATGTGTATAAATGAACAAGGGCAATAGATGATGTAAGGTAAAACTTTAAACTCAGCTTTTAAAATCCTTTCTGCCCTTATCTTTTTCTGCTATTTAAAGGCTACTCTGAAACTGCCGATATCTATTTGATCCACTAATTCTGTGGGCCACACAGATAGTACTTGCTCACTTTGTCCATTTTTTACAGCAATTTTTGTATCTGATAGTTTTTTTTTTTTACTGTCAGTAATAGAATAGATCATCTCAAAAGCTGCAACTTCATTGGTGCATATAGGTTTTAGACCCATGACAGGTAATTGCTGTGTCACTCGCAGCTGGACTGTCTGCAGCTACCAGGAGCTTATCTTTAGACAAAAGTGAAGCAGTGGATCTGATACAGACATCAACTTCTAGCAGCAAGAGCTGCAGGCTCCAGCATTGCTACCTGGTGGGTTACGATACAGGCGTTGATAAAAAAAAAAAAAAAATAAATAAAAATAATGTCATACTACAGTGTTGCCACAAAGTTTCAGTGCTGCACCTTTATATCACTGTAGACATTACTGTAAAAGCTACAAGAAATTAGTGGGAGCTTTCATAGTGAACCTGCATGTTAATTGTAGGCTCGGTCTCTCACGAGGGCATGTTTCCAGAGCCTTTAGGGAGGAGACCATTTTTGTGGTCTGCCAGTATCAAGAATGCATTGCAGCTCATCAGGACAGCAGTGCATTGCTGATATTTCACTAACCCAGCCTCAGCATAACTCACAGATGACTTGGGGTCGATGTTTAAGGGACTGTTCCAGCCCATTCCGTTTACATCTTTTCTGTCATACTTTAACTGCTTCCTAATCTTATTTTGCTCTTCAACAACCTTCAATACTTTAATGCCTGAAGGATTTTTTAGATTAATTTTTTATTACTACAGTACAACCAGGCTGTCATAGCTCAGTTGTCCCTCTCCTTAGATTTGGTACTGCGATAGGACTTGCCTTCCTGGATTAGACGTGATGTCCTTCCATCCCTGACCCTGGCAAGTCTGGCCGCTTCAGGGAGGCAGTTTTAGTACTGAGCTACTGAAGTGGGGACAAATCCCTTTGTTAATGAGTTTGGAGATCAGACTGAAGATCTTGATGCTTCTTTAGTTTTTCTTTCTTAAACAGAGGAGCTGGTACATTTTCTTCAAAGCTGACACTTTTTAACGTGCTGATAGCTAGGTAGCTGATCTTTGACAGGCTCCTAATGATGAGCCTCCTAGCAACTTGTCTAAACCTCCTTTCCAGCAGTTTCTAGCTCTGAGGTGGGAAGATTACTCATTTCTTCCTGAATTTTGAAAGTCGGTTAATTAAAACACTTGGATAATGAAATCTTAATAATTGAACTGTTCAAAAGACCAGCTCTACAAAGAGTTCATAGATATTACAATTTTCTTTTGTTCCAATTGTGGAATGAACCAAAAACCTTTTTCTGAACAAATGAATCTTTTCCCCCAAACAAAGCAATATGCAGGAACTTGGCCTGAGGCTAAGCTAGAGCCTTACGTATAGGACAGTCTCCTGAGCCATGAGAAATGCATGCACCCCTGGCTCTTCACCATTTCTCTCAACATTTGCTGGCCATGCCAGCCTCTTCTTTGGCTTCTCATGATGTCCCCATCTTATTACAGTTATCAAATATTCATCCCAATGAATATTTAATTATGGATAGAGAGATTGATGCTAAAAATTAGGGAATTTGTCATCATGGTGCATGTGAGTCTGTCAGTCCTCTTGCTGAGAAAGCAAACATCAAGTTGTCTGTATAAATGGAACAGTTTCAACTGGAGAGGTTGAGTGACAGCCCTCAACTCCTCAATCTGCTGGCTAGCAAAGTTGCTCTCGAAATAGGTGTGAAAAGGAATTTAACTACTGTCATCACCTTATACCACATGTGCTCTTCTACCACACTGAAGGAATGTCCACACACAGAGTGAATGTGGAAGAAATAGCTTTAGGTTCTCATTGGGTTTTATGAAGTCCATCCTTCACCTCATGCAATTTGCGTATCTAAAACTTGTAGTCAGTTGTGGCGGAAACCTTTTTCCTCCACGTGAAAGAGAAGGAAGAATCACATATGAGTTGGAAAGCGATGTCAAACAGGCCAACTCTGAAATCGGTCCGCTTCAATAAGCTGCTTTATTGATCTGCTGTATGCTGTCATTATGGCTACATCTGACTGGGAAAAAAACCTGTAAAACTTTTTATTTTTTGGCAGAGTTGGATATAATGTGATTGCTTGCTCTGTGACAGCTTCTCTTTCTTTAGTCTCCCGAGTTCAATACAGTGTCTATCAAGTATGCATAAGGTTTTTGTCAGATGTTGAGTTGTTTTTTAATCTTAGCTTAATTGAAGTCTGTTGCATATTAATGGCACCCTTTTACTCTCTTGCTGGAAGTTAGCTCTAAGATGTTAAAATGGAGTATTTGCTATCTCTGGTACTTGTTTAGAGTCTTCCTTTGGGGTGAAAAAACAAGCTTTGCAAGAAGAAAGCGTGTGTTTGATATAGTGAATCAAGTAAATCTCTAAGGAATGTTAATGAGTCTAATTACTCAAAATTGTGATGCTTGATTGTTTTACTAATTTGGGGGGAGTCGGTGTTTTATCTTAACTGCACTAAGCAGTTTTGATGACATTTAAGAAAACGTTCTCAGGAAAAGAATGAATCCAATTTTCGTTTATTCTTTCATTTGCTTTTGGTTCTTGGCAAATATTTTCAGATTAAAGTCAAACAATTAAGGTGGGATTCTGTTTTGCTTACCATAGAATATTAATTCCCTAATATATTATTGTACACAAGTGAAGATTAGATAGGTTTCGGTAAAGGGCAAATGTCTTTTAGTTATGTCTGGGATTTTTTTATGATATGCCCTAGAACCTTTGTTCTGATCTTTTCAAATCACATGGAGAAAATATTGAACTGAGGTTAGAGACAGGCAAATAGTTATGACCTTCATTTGAGGCATTAAACCTTTGTTTTGGAACAAAGATTTTGTTAGGCTGAAGTGCTATAGATTAAATTTAGATCAAGGTAGTGCTGAAGTTGAGGATAAACTAAGCAAGTACGTTTATTCCCTCCACTTTTGACTGAAGATGGATCTAACTTGTATAATAAACACCCAAGACAGTGATTCACAAACTTTTTGGAGGAAATGGCTGCTTTCAGGGTCCCGGCGTTTGAAGAAAACATCATCGTTCTTCATTGTCGAATGATTTAGAGCTGAGACCTGGCGGTTTTACTGGTTAATGCAATTTGCTGGAGCAGCTGCAAGCTACTGGCTGTGCCTTGCTGCTTGTCGGCTGGGAGCCACTGACCCAGCACGTGAGGAGCTGTGGGGACAGAAGGAGGTCTTGCATGATTTCCTTTAAAAATGAAGATGTAGCTCACACAGCATGTTCACGTGCTTCTCTGCCGGTGCCTTTGTCTGTCCTGAACCTCACTTTTAGCAGGTTTCTTTTTTTCCACCTTTTTATAAGTGAACTGCTTGCCATAACTCAGAGATGGAATTAATGATTATACTTTTTCATCTCTCTGTATTTTATGCCTGAAGAAATACCGATTCCAATAGCTAAGAAATGTTTAACAATCGCATGCCTGCAGTTAGCCTTTGGCAGATGATGTGTAATTTTGTGTTTTCCTCTTGCTTGATTGTGCTTTGGCTCGCTGTTTCGTTTGATATTATTTTGCTTGCAGAGGCAACTTTGCTTGTGTTGCTGCACCTTTTTCTAAGGCAAAGCATCTTTTTCTTTGTCTTCGCTTAGTGTGTATCTTAGCTCTGAACTTAAAGCCATGAATCAGATGCATAATTGTATCTCATTACTTAAATCACCAATCACTGTTAACTACAAGTGTTTTTTTTTTTTCCATGACGAGACCTTTTATTATTAGACATTATCTAATAAGACAAATCTTGACCAAATAACATGAAGAAGAGGTGACCTAAAATTTGTGTAAGACGTACCCATAAATTTAACTATGTTAATACTGAGGGTGGATGGATGTGGGTGCTATTTTAAGCAGGAAGTAAAATTGGTTCCAAATCTTTCTCATCTGTTTTGAGAATTTGTCAAGGTTGCCTAACTTGTATTCCATTCCTGTTTGCTTACAGAGCTCAATGTGACCCCCAAATTAGTAAGGGCTACGTTTACTCTTCTTTTAGTCTCCTCAGTCTGTAAAGATGTTTATGTATCCATACATCGTAGTGTGATACATGAGTATGAATGTTATGTATGACATGAATGAGATTGTGCCTTATGGATTGATACATTAAAAAAAAAAAGAAGTAATGAGCCATTTTGAGAAATGAAAGGTAAATATTGGAGTGTCAAAGGGCTTCTACAGGAAAGAAAAAAAACACACCGATAGTCCTCTAACACAAGATAGTCCTCCTTTCCGCATAAGGAAATACTTCAATATGTACTTTAAGAAAGTTTCTTGCCTATTCCAAATTTTTATCTCCCTCTCCTGTGTACAAGAGGTGTGCGTTGCATCATTCAGAAAAAAATAGAAATGTAATAAAATATCTGAAAGAAGCTTAGCAAGTTTGGTTGGCTCGGGTTCCTTTTCATGAAAAATTGAGAACAAGAAATGGTTTTTGGCTTGATGTGTTACCATTTACCTGTACAACACAATGTGAGCAGAATCCTTAGGCATTAATTTGATGTGGCTAAAGTATGTGAGAGACAGTGATACCACTTAAGCAGAGAGAGTGCTCCACACCAGCTGGTCAAAATGGAATCTTTATGCTCAGTTCAGCTGAATTGATTTCTTATATTTTGTCTGTATGGATTGTATGCTGTCTTATCACAACAATAGGACAAACCTGGTTGGAAAAAGAAAAATCATTGTATTCCAAAACTTCTTTGCTAGAGGCTGATGTAGAAATGCGCAGTCTGTTCTTGCAGTCATGGAGGTTCCAGCTATAGCCTGTCGACTCTAATTTTTTGGGGGTAGATTTCTTAGTAAAGGCTTTCTTCTCTCTAAAATGTGAAGCTCCAATCAAGGAATATCTAAGCAATGTCTTGTAACAGTCTTGTAGATGGGAAACTTACCTTAGAGCTTTGCATGTGCTGTGCTGTGTCAAGTAGTAGCGTTTGTTTGACTGTTTTTTGTTGTTGAAAGTAAGATTGCTAATGTTTTTTAAGAAAAACACTAAAAATTATGAACACTTAGATTTGAAATATGGTTAGTAGATGTGTGTGTATTCTGCACATTAACTACTAGGAGTAATGCATTCATGGCAAGTGGGGGGAAAAAAAAAGTGCTGGTGAAATCTTGCCTTGAGGAAGTCACAACACCATACCATTGTTTTCTGTTATGCTGTGGCCAGTTATGACAATAAATTCATGCCTGGCATGTAACCATCCCCAGCTAGCTTAGCCATGTTTGCACACATGCTTAGTTAACATTTGTGTAACTATTTTGGTCAAATTGCTGTAGGTGCTACAGATGTAGAGGAGGAAAAAGCTTCACTGAGAAACAAAGAAAAGCACAGAATAATATACTTGGAATGGGGGAAGAAGGTGCATGAACATCATTGTGTATTGCATTTTTAATTCTACTGCTAGTTGATGTTTATTTGTCCCAGATCACTATTAAAAACAATTTTAGTCAAGGTTCTGGTCAGAGATATTCAAGAACGTTAAATTAACTGAAATCCATTGTAATTCTACCGTGACTTCCCAACAAATGAATAGAATAGTGCTCTGAAATCACTGAAAATCCTTCTCTTACTGTTTTATGGTCAATGTGGAATATGATGTTTTCCAGAAATTCCCTTATGGCTTTGGGAGTAGTGCTCTCTTAGTACATGCAGGAAGGCATCCAGTTCTGCAGCGCATGTCTCTCAGGGCTCTGGCCTCCTGTGTACTCCTTTGTGTACTCTGGAGACCTAAGGATGTCTGCCTTTTCCTCATCTGAACCTTAGGCAGTGGCGTAAGTAAGATGGGAAGACAGCAGGGTGCATAACAGAGATAACTGGATTTGCTGAAATCTCAAAATGGATTTCAGCAGATCAGAGTTTTAATCTGTAGGAGTATGGGAAAGAAATCTATACTGCATTTTTTCCTTGGTAGGTGGTTTGAGGTGTTTCACTTCCTGTAATCTCAGTGCTGGTTTTATCCACTCCTGTTGGTAGGTCACTTCCTTGTACACGGAAAGTGAATTGCCCCAGAGAGATGAAAAGATGGATGGGTTTGTGTAGCACCCTCGCTCTCCATGATAAATGTGTTTTTTAATATGTATTACCATAGTAAATGAAGATGACAACTCTGATTTCTGGGTAAAAACCTCAAGTACTTGCACAGAATTGGTGGGTTTCTGTGTTCATTAGAGGCTTCTGTTATAAGCAGTTACAAAAGGGGAACGTTTCTCCACTTTATAACAAAAAGGCTATAGATCTTTATTGGGGTCAATGGCTTGTTAAGTTTGAAGAAGTATCTGCAGAGCTTTCTGAATTACACAGAACTCCAAGGGACAATTAAAGGAGTTGTTATAAATGTTTATATATGTGTGTGTCTGTTTATGTATATAAAGTGTCACTGATGAAAATGGAGGATCATAAAAGGGAATTTAGTGACCAAATGCAAAGTTAGAGAAAAGAATGATTGCTGTTCAGAAAGTTACAAGCAGTAATGAGTAAAAGACTTGCATTGCTCTTATTCTCTAATACATTATAGTCATAAGATTCATGGTATCATCCAGAAACAGTTCTGGCATTTCTACTCAATCAATTAATACAGCACTGTCCGTTTGTGTGCTTGGACATGTCCAAGAGTTAAGTGAGTATTCAGAACAAAATTGCTTTTCTCTGTGAGGCAGTAGAAAATGGAGATGATTTTCCATATTAGCACATTTGTATGCTCCCCTGATAACGTGGGGATTGGGACTTACGTAAAAGCCTGATTCGTTAGTGCTGTCTTGTCTGTCTTTTCTAAAGTAAGAATGTTTGAGTTTTATTTTACAAAGTGGGGGGAAAATTACCTCATTTGTAAAGCCCAGCAGAACTGTGCTGACCTAGCACAGCAGTGTGGTTCATTAAGGGAAACTCAAAGCACTCCCGTTTTGATATCAGTTCTCCCTCATATATTGGAATCTGCAAAAGTAGATAAGATTTATTATTTAATATGACCTTATTCTTTCCAGTGGCATATGGAAGATATTTGACTAAGCCTTGTTCAGTGTTGACTTTTTTCTACATGTGTACAAAGCAAGCTGAAGTTTTAGCCGCACAGAATAGCTTCTTGATATGAAGAATGTTTTATGGTAGTGGGGACGTTTCTGTGACTGCAGAGTTTTTTTCATATGAAATCCACCTAAATTTTGAATTAGAGTTGGTTATTAATGAGCCATGTGCAGGCTGAAATTAATTTGATCTTCTATAGAATACAGTGCAGTGATCTTACACTCTGAGTTCATGATTACTTTTGTTTTCCACAGAATACCTGAGGTTGGGCAGGACGTTTTGAGGTCCTTTTGTCCAGTGCTCCTGCTCAAACCAGTGTCACTTATAGCAGGTTGCCCAGAACCATGTTCAGCTGGGTTTTGAATATCTCCAACGATAGAGACCCCACAACCTTGTTGGAAAAATTGTTTAGGTATTGGACCACCTTTACAGTAAAATGTAGTTATTAACAAGGAATCAGTGAATTTTTATGTCAAGGTTGCATTTTTTGAGTTCTTCCATTGAAATTGTTAGTTTATGTTTGGAAAAACAGTGTAGACTATAAAAACTAGAGTTGGTAAGTAACTCTTCAGAGGTGTTTAACAGCTCCCCTGTGGTCATTTACTCCAAGATACCTCCTGCTGAAATCTGTGAAAAGCCTACTGTTGATTTAAGTGGAAGCTTGGGTGATAGCAGAAATCCTGAACCTCGGAGGAAACTGGATTACTGTTGTCTTTTGGAGGCATAAATCAGATACACGCTTCAGCAAGGTGTTGTTTGATTTACAGTCTGTTTTTCTATCACTGCTGTGGCAGATTCACTTTATTTGTCAAAATAAAGAAATCATCAAAACAATTAAAGGACAAGTTTTCCAATCAGATGAGCAATCTATGCCTTGCTTTTCAAGCCTATGTGCGTGTGTTAAAGGTAGTGTTTGGGGCAGAATGATCAAGTATAAGTTATTTTGTCAAGGAATGAGTGAAATGATTTTTGGTGCAATGCTCACAAGGGCTGCAAACTACCAAGAATCATTTCTGTTTATTAGAATGAATCCTTGAGGTCATTCTCAGCATATCAAAGCAAAGATCTTAATTAGGATAAGTTTCAGGTCTTGAAGAAATTGATTGCAATAGCTTAGGAAATTGGAAAAGATCTGAAGAGCGTGCTGCTCTTTGCATTGTCAGTGCTGAAATTTTTGATTGAATTAGAGGAAGAGTTTTAATGGCTTTTTGTGTGCAAAAGAGACAATTTTGTTGTGCACTGGTTAAAGAAAAATACAGTTTTTAAAGGCATAATCTGTTGAAATCAGCCAGTGAAGCACGTGTTACTCAAGTAACTCCTGCATTTGTTATTTGCATCAATCCAAGGCTTTCTAGTTACTGTGGACCTATAAATTCATATATACGTGGGTTTATGTATGGATAAATTTATATTATGTATGGACAGGAGGTCATTTAGTGTGGAATTATAGTGAAATTTGTTGTGTGATGTATGGAAGCAATCTAGTTCAGGTTTGTTTCACTTTAAGAAGTGTTGTATAATGACTTTGCCTGTTTGCTCCCTTTTTGCTACGCCTGATTTTGATCCTCAAACAGGGGAGGGCATTAAGCAACCAAAACGATACACAGTAGTGCCAGGTTTTCTGGAGACTATGGAGGACTGTGTTAGTCTTTCAGTACAAGAAACTATGTCTTTTGATCTGAAGAGAAAAAGAATTCAGTAATACCACTCTGGGCCCAAGTCGCTGCTTGTTGACATAGCGGGACCCCCACCTAGTTTGACACTTTTTGCTTGCCTGATTTGAGAGCAATTGAGAAGCGAAATAACAGGTGTGCTTTAGATCAGGATTTATATGTACAAGCAAAGCTCTACAAAGAGTTTGCCCATAGCTGCTGGCACTCTGCCTAGGGCTGTGTAGGAATTGCCCTTACAGATCAGAGCGGGAGTCCGTCTAATTCAGGGCTTGCTGTCTGACAGCTGCTTCAGAAGAGCAAGGAAAAAAGGCTGTAGCACACAGCTAAGGGATACCCTGCCGCTACCTACTGCTAATCCCTTATTAGCAGAGGCTAGCTTAAACTCTCATGCAAGAAGACCTAGCATCTCTTCTGGAATGCTTATAATGCCAGATACCTTATATTCAAATTGAGTATTTGATTTTATTTGGTGTTGTTTATCTGCTGTTTTCAATTGCATGCTCTTGAAGTTAGTTCCATAATTAATTCTGTATTGTGGAAAACAAAACACAAAGCAACAAACAATCACCAGTTCCTTTTGCATTTTCAACTTCCTATTTTTCAATTTCATTTGCTGCTACTTTGATCTCTGCGAGAGGGGCTAGAAAATCCTCGTACATGTTTCTTATGCAATTTATTCCTATATCATCTTGAGCTTCGCGTGCTTTTATCTTTATCTATGCTTTCCGTGCCGTCCAGCAGCACAGTGATCAGAAAGGGGTCACGCCAGATCTGAGCAATGAAAACAAGTCCTGTTCTGGCATGCAGCTTACATAATACATGCAAGTCATAAACAACAGCAGGAGTCACTTGCAGGCAGATCTCTAAGGCAAGAAGATTATTGTGCTCTGCTCCGTTCAATTAAAATAGATCATTCTGCCTGCTTCGTGCATCATGTTTTGTTATGTGAGCTGGTTTTGAGATGCAGAGCATATGAGCTCTTCCTGCATTGTACCAGGCAGCACGAACGGGCATGGGATGACGGTATCGCATGTGCATTTTCAAGTTGCAGAATAGAAGTCTGCCTGATCTGTGGATTTTTCTTTTAAGTGGTATCTTTCTCATAAATAATGTATTTCAAGTGGTTACTACCGGCAGGAGAAAATAAAGAGGAAGTCGAGGAGCATTGAACATTTCTATTGCTGTTACGAACTACAGTCAGTTGCTATGATTTTCTAGCATAAAACACCTATATTGTTTAGCTTCACTGTTATTTTCTAATAGTTAAGCTTGATTTATGATACATATTGAGACCTGTTGGAATGCTGCTATACATTAGGATAAACATAAATCCACTTTTTCCTTTTTGAACTAGACATTCCTGCTTACCCCAGTTTGCCACTATTAAATTCTGCAATATCCTTTGCAGGTATTTTCCAAGAGTCAAGCTTGTGGTGGCCAGATAACTTTTGTTCTAAAGGTGTTAGAACAATGAAAGAGCCTATTCTTAGAGCTCAATTGCGCTGGGTATGGATCAACACATGACTGCATAATGCTTCTCTGTGAGCTTAATGAAAAAAAAGAGAAAAATGACAAGGGAAATATTGTTAGTTTTTATTTATTTTTACAACTGTTAGTTCTGCCTATGCTGCGTATGACTGACCACACATTAAAGATAAAAGGGTAGCCTGGAAAATTCTCAAGCTTTAAAAATGGTTGGAGAGGAAAAATCTTTTGCACCTGGAACAGAAGGACAGATGTAACAGACACGTTTCCAGTTTCCCAACTGGCAGTAACAGCCTGCTGCTGCTAAATCAGCTTGGTTCTTTATTATTTATTGTTTACAAGTTTATTTAAGAGACCTTCATAGTAATAGTCCCATGTAATTGCTGTCTTTCTCTATAACCGCTTTTCCTCAACTGCTTCATTTTCAGCTCATGCATTTCAATTGCACGACACAGAGAGAACTGCTGTTAGTTGCTGCTTTATGGTGGAACACATTTCTGCTCAGCAGCGAAAGTACCTTGTGTGTGGATCTTAGGTGATATATTTCGTCTCACACATTGATTTTGAATATGTTGTTTTTAAGAATGAGCAGAGAGCGAGTGAGCCGAATGCAGCATTAGGAGGATGTAGCAGCCTGGCCAAATCTATCACTGACTTTACTAAGTGACAGAGGCAACACCGAGGCAATCAGTGCAACTGTCTGCTGTGCCTGCCAAGTACCTACGAGTTGAGTTATGTGCCAAAAATACTTTCCACAGCTTGCCATGTATTTACTGCAATGACTGGAGTCAAATGCGGGTGCTGGAAGGAAATATCAAGGAGTAAGAAAACCAGGTTGGTAGCTTTGACATGAAGCTGCAGCGTAGGAATGGATGAAATTCTGCTGTTAAGCCTTCTGTTGTTGGGGGTGATTTTGAACCTTTGAAAATATTACACCGGAGATTAATGGTTTTCCATCTTGACTTTCTTTCACTTAAGCATATGAACTGCAAGCTCTTCTCATGCTGATCATTTGCCCTCTTCCTTATCACTTCAAGGGATTTTATTTTTTCCTTTCTTACGTTATCTTTCCTATGCTCACAATTTCTAGTGTTTGGTTAAAAATAATACCAGAAAATACCCTTATCAAGTCCCAGTGTTGTCTTTCCTACTGAAAATGATTCAGCAAGCAGTTTTCCTTTCTACTTCTGGGTACCTTCCCCAAAGATTTATTACAGCCTGGCTTTAGTTTTGGCTGTAGTACAAAAACAGCTTTCTTCTGTGTTTTATGGTCTCCCTCACCTTTCTGCTTATGACAGTCCCCTGCTTCCTCACCGTACTACTTGCCCTCTGAAAATATGGACTGCTACCTTCTCTGATGCCACTGCCTCAGCAATTTCTGTTAGGTTTGCTTGTTTGCTTCCGACATCCTGGTGCTAGCCAAGAAATTGAAGAGAGATTTTTTCCTCTCTGCTAGTGACTGTCCTTCTACTTCTTAACTCTTCGCATGTAAAAAGTCGTCCTAAATGTTGAGCATTCATGGATCTGCAAACTCTTTGCCCAGTTCTTTGCCAGAGGGACCCAGCCAAATGCCTGTGTAGGGATGGCCTTCTTCATGTGCCTGGTACCTGCTACCAGAAGTCCCCAGCTGAAGCCTGGCAGCCCCTGGGAAAGCTGTGCCCAGGCTCCGGAGAGGCACCCAACATATGCAGAGGCTCTGCCTATTCATCCTCAGTAAGAGGAGCTGGCAGCTCCCGTGGGGTTTGGGGGCTCTGTGTCTGTCTCTGCTCCCAGACATCTTTGTTGCGGTCCTGGATTTGTGAGTGAAGACGAAATGAAGTTGATTTGATTACAGTAGGAAAGGAATACTTGATAGGGGCCCGGAAATAAAGTTGCTAGACAGACGACAACACGACGTGCTGTTGCTATCAGCTGGGTAACTGGCAAGTCCCTTCCAGGCTCTGGAGGACGTCCTGCTACTCTGCTGGCTGCGCCCACGTCCCAGCGCATCCCTCTGCCAAGCCACAGCCTGAAGGGCCCGCAGGATCGCGCCGCCTGGAAGGGACCCCCGGCTGTCATCGACGCCAACTGCTGGCTCAGAGCAGGCCTGGTGGAAGTAGAAAATATGATTTAAGAAGCGAGAGTTATGCAAACATCTGATTAATATCACGCCTTTGGCACTGCATGGAGATTAAACGTGACAGTTATCGGGAACAAATGCTGGCGCTGGGAGAGGGGTGCCTGACCTACACGGCGCTCCCTGCGTGCTGATTGCTTGGTCCTTGGGATGCCACTGCAGCATGGAGAAACGTGGTGGTGGGCACGTTCAGAGAAGGGAAGGCTACCAGGTGAGGACAAGAGGTTGGGAGGTTTTTAGGAGAACCCACTGAAATGTAGGATTAAAACCCAACTATTGTTTGTAACTTGTATGCTGTGTACTATGCACCTGGGAAATTGATGGGATGCCATAAATCATGACAAAGTAGAGTTATATACCTAAATATGAAAAAATATGAACATTGTCTACATCTTGCCTATTAAGAGCCTTAAGTAGTACTTCTGGAAGCTGTAAATGGGGGGTAACAATCCCATGCACTGCTCCATTTTCCCAGTGAAGGGCTGTGTGGAGCCAGACGTGGGGTGCATAACTTAAAATACAGAGGGCAGGGTTATTTGGGCAGGTGGGTGGTCTTTGATGCAGGTGTGGAAGAGTTCTTAATTCACTGCTTTTGAGATAAAATTCCTGTAATCTGATGTTGCTGTTCTACACCTTGTGGAAATCTGAGAGATTTCGCTGGTGCTTGCAGGATTCAGTTATCAGTATTTCATTTGAACGTTATTTTTGATGACACGAATCTTTCCTACTTCTAACTTTTTATTTCACTTAGTGCTTAAATAATCAGGATTCCGTAACATTGGAAAAATACTGATTAATAGCTGCATCCATGCATCATAGTCATTTCTGTGTCATACTGTCAGGTGCGTGACACAGCCAGGGATTGGTTTTGCTCTGTTCCCAGGCATCGGCAGAATGCACACGGTGCGATACCAGTGGTTTTCTAAACAAAGCTTTGTGATTGAAACCAACCATACTGCACTTTCTTAATACACCCAGGGAATTGTGGAAGAAAATTACATATGAATCTATTGATTCATAGTGATGTAATGTAGACCCGATTTGGGTTTGCACTCATTGTTTACTACAGAAATATACAGGTAGGTGTAAGACACAAACACCACAAGTTGAGTATAAATGTAGGTAAGACCTTGTCAAAACTGCTGAAAGAGAATGACATGATATTTGGAAATGAAGAAGTTAAGCCTCCAAAATAACAGCTGCACAGTTTTTATCTTCAGTGTTTCCAGTTCTGTTGCAATGAAAGTGAAATCTTTGAACAAGGAAACAAATAATTTCAATTAACTGTGCTCAGTGTTCTACAAGGAGTAACTGATTTGAATGAAATACCTGAAAATTACCGATAATCTCCTCCAGATCTCACACAAGGAAAAGAAATACAGTTTCTGCAGCAGACAGGCACTGATAAGTACAAGATAAGTTACCAAAGAAATATTCTCTCACAGAGCTCGGGATCCCTTCTCCTGCTGAGCTGTGGGTGTGAGAAGCATTTTAGCAGCCAGTTCCTCCATCTGTACTACAGCAGGCTGGCAGCCAGGGGTAGAGCTTGATCAACAGCCTTCAGGGGATGTGGCTTACCAGCCAATGAGTAATCTGTTTGGCCGTTTTGTGTTTTGTAGATTGATTTCTTTCTATTTTTTCTTTTTTCCTTTTTTTTTTTATTTTTATTTGGAAATTGCCAAAGTAGCAGCCCACCTGCCAGCAGTCCAGCTTTTGCCAAATAATTGTGCTGGCATCCAAATTATCTGGAAAGTCCAAATCAAAAAACAGAGCTGCAGGCAGGAGGAGAGGAGCACTGAGGACATTTTGAAACTGCTTCACTGACAGGAAAAGATTTTTCACAGGAACACAATTGTTTGATTTCTGCCTCTAGAAATGCACAGTGGTTTCCTGCACAGCGTACAGCCTGCAGCGGGGGTGCAAAGCAGCAATTGAAGCAATCTAAGATGAAGGAGGCCTTGATAGAAGTCCTCCAAGGAAATATCCTTGCACTGCAGGCATGGGAAGAGAGGGCTGGATGGTTTGGAAGGCAGCTCTCTTTCCTCTGGAGTCTGTCCCTCAGTTGTATGGGCAGCAGGCTTCTGCGGCATGCTGAGCTTGGTTTTACTGAGATTGTGCAGCTTAGAGTTGTATTAATTAACAAGAGAGCAGATTAAATGCTAGATGAAGTGAGTTGAGAAGCAATTGAGCACATTAGTGTGGCTCAGCTAGATAGATGAGCTATGAAATGGGGCAATGAGGATGTGGATGTAGAGAGATAAGAAAGAAATTACATGGAAGATGGCAGCTGTAGTGTCATCCAGCCAGCATGTGCCACAGAAGCTGAATTTTTCTAAAAAACAGGACATCCTGGGATGTTGAGGACTGGAAAGCTTTGGCTTCAGATATGTTTCTAAGATGTCCCAAAGAATTTGGTGGTGAAGGGAATTGGGTCCTGCATTATCTCTGTGTCAGGAATTCTGTTATGGGGGTGGTGTGAGTCCAAAAAGTTTTTAGAGTAGATGTTTTCTGTCAAATTCTAGTCAATGCCTTGTGATGAGCAGTATTGTACATGTCCTGTATTTCGTTGCTTGCACCACTACGGCAGTGCAGTAGCTCAAGGTACGCCTCCTCTCAGAGGAAGTTGGGCAACCATGAAAGGTGAAGGTGGGTTTCAATGAATTCAGTTCTCCTGAACTGAATGTTGTGCTAGCTTTAAGGTGATGTATTTGTCTAGAACAGGTTTTTGTGCCCACATGATTGAAACTCGTAGCCTGTAGGCTTCTGCATTTCTCAAATATCTTCATCTTAACAGGCGGAGCCAAAGGCATTCCGCAGCTAGCAGGACCTTGTCATGGGTACATATAGTTTTCTATATAAGTGTTTAAGACCCAAGCTATAGTAAACCCTCCTTGGCACATGAACAAAGTTTTATATGCCAGCTTGTGCTAGCCTGGCAGAGTGTACAATCTTGTGCAGTCAGGCTTAGCAGAACATTGTATTAGGACTCAAAAGTATTTAAGTACGTGCTTAACCTGATCACGATTTAGCAAATCACATAAGAGCCTTAATGCTTTGTTCAGCGGTGGGCCATAGTGCAGGAATTCAAGTAATTTTCACAATCAGAACTCACATTGCTTCTTAGGAATAGAAGAAAAATACCAGTAGAAACTGGCTTTAATTCATGTTATTCAGTTGCTACAGTAAATATAGCCATTTCTGAAGACTTACTACAGGAATGCTGCAGTTCATAAAATACATCTTATATTTTAAATATGGAGAGCAAATAAGATATATTGTAAAGGGACATTTACTTCTGCAAGAACAGTGGGTTTGGGGCTACAGTGATTACAGTGTTCTTTTTCCTCATTGTATTGCTGGCTAATATAGTTATTTGTTATAACAGGAGAATTTGTCTGAAAGGAGATGTATTATCGTATGTTGGTTTTGGTGAACAAAGTTGTTTTTAATGATTTCTTCTGCTTGCATGAATTTATGGAGTGCACTTCACCAACATTTCCAATTGCACGATGTATTGGATGGTTTTCTTTCAGCGCCTTTCATTTGTATGCCAGCATTGCATACAAATAGTATATCCTGTGCCTTATTATTCATTATAGGATTGCTTTTAAGATCTGGCGTTTTCATTACTCTTTTGTTTTTCTTTCTTTCTTTTTTTTTTTTTTTTCCATTTGGTATAATTATGTGTTCATGATTATTACCTGCATAAGTCAGCTAAGCATTTCTTTCCTTGAATGTTAATCTTTCTCAATTTTTCACCCGCTAAGTGTGAAGTTAATAGTATTGCTAACTGGTTTCTGTGAGACTATGCTGAAGAACATTTCACATTAACAATGTAATTGAAACTGTAGCTAATGTATTGGTCAGAGTTGGTAAATTTTCTAAAGGCTTCTTGCAGTGATCCTATGGAGTTGTCCTGTGGCCATTGTTTTAAAGAATAGACAATGAATATACATGTATAATGAACTATTCAGACTAGAAATTCAATGCTTTACATGCCACCTGGGGGTTATGATTCCATTGCTGTGCCTCTTTTGGGCATTGGAAGAGGACTGTTAGTCTCAGGTCTTAGAGTAGAAGTCACTATGATTGTTTTGTCCTGTTAGAAATTATTCTCACAATTCAATGCGCAGTTCATGCACGGATCATGTGAATGTACTTCTTCGAATATTTTTTTTACAACTTTTTTTTTTTTAATTTGTTAAAGCTTTCAAGACTTCAAATAGTATTGGAAACCCTTACATTTAAACTATTTTCACCTGCCTGTTTTTAAATGTAAGGGATATGATTGCTGTGGTCTTTGTAAGGGTGAAATGAGCTTTGTGTCTAACATCTGGTTTATCTCTCTCTTATGTGCACTGTCTACATAAGCCAGTTGTCTAAAATTTTACATGACTTTGAGTTGTTCCCCTTGAGGAAGCTGGATAAAATGAGAAAAAAAGAGGTCCAATCTGTCCCTCTTAAAGTTAGTGGCAAAGCTCTCTCCATTGTAATAGTGCAATATAATTCTAACCTCTGCTGATTCTTTTAGAAGATGGGGCAAATTGGTTGACATAGAGATTCCAAATTGTTCTGATGGATTTTTATAGACTAAACCCTCACTCATTACACAGGCATGAATCATTGAAAGCAAGCCGTGTGGAAAAAAAATGTATTTGTCCTCAATTTTAAGAACAAACCTTAAACCAAGAAAACCAATAGAATGAAACTGATACCAGTTCAGCTACCTAATGTAGGCTTTTATGCCAGAACAACTAAAATAACTGGAAGCCACTGACTGGTGAGTAGGGAGAGGATGGGAGGTAGAGAAACAAGGAGAAATAGCATAAAGGGAACTTAGATGGTTCCCTGTTTTGTTTTTAAATAACTTTTGTTTTTCTCTGTGCTCTATCCATTGATATTATCAAAAGCAAAATGCCATGTCTTCCAAAAATGTCTTCTGGTCAGCTACAGTTACTGAGTACATGATAGGTACTGTTTGACAGCTATGGTTATATGGTCAGAATTTACTATTATAGTGGTTATTTCTTGGTTTGCATTGTTGAAAATTATATTAATTTGCCTTTTGGCTCCTGGAAAAGGGAAAAAAGTTCCAATATACGGTTACTGTAGCAACTATGTTTTTCCCTGTGTAACTAGTTTATTTTGTGCTGTTGGATGCTGTATGTATGGATCCCAAAGTGTCTCAGTACTTCGTTTTGAAGTCCCATGTGCGTACCGAACCAAGGAGGGACATGGCAGGCTTCTGGGGCATTTTGCACAGAGGAACTTCAAGGACAATATAGGGTCCTGGGTCCTGTTTTGCCAGAGGAATGTACAGAATTGTTACAGCATTTGTGCTACTAATCCAACTCTTAAGCACAGTGGCATGTTTTGCTTAGCTTAACAAAACAAAAAATGTTTATGTCAGGCACATATAGAAATTTCTTAGTGAATATTAGTTAAAATAAAAACTTTTAGCCCGTGAGTGTTTCCAGGAGAAAAGGGGAATCAGTGTTATCTGTTCGTGATGAGAGGCAGAGAGCCATAAGGTAGCAGCTGAGGCTTTTAATATTTTCCATTCTCACTTGTGGCCTTTCTTCATTGTCTCAACCAAAGGACAATGGTGGAACAGGCATTAGTGAGACTACACACTGCAGTACATTACATGTTGAGTACGGACCAAATGATTACATGTCTTGCAACCTCTGCCCCATAGAAAGAAAGCAGTGCTTTCAATCACCCAGGAATAATATCAGTAATCCCCTTAAACTTTCTCCTAGTCAAAAACAGGCAACATCTAACAGGGCCAAGGCTCTCCCAATACCTGTAGAAGCATACAGTTTACAACTTCTGTCATAGCCATGATAAATTTAGTTCTAATCTTGTTAACCTTCTCCACAGTCAAGATTGATGGCTGAAAGACTAATAGTCATTAGCTTGACCCAAATGCAGGATTTTGATCAAGACTTCATATACGTTATGATAAGAGCCGTGACTGATTTCTTGGCCATCACTACAATTCACAGTGAGACCTCCCAAATACTTGTTTCTGGAATTCCCCATCCCCATTTCTCAAGACCTGCTTTCAGGAAATCCCTTCGAGGCTTAGAAAATGTGAGCAATTAGTAGTTGTTAACTGATTTTCTTGCTGGTGAATGCATTATCGGGTTTGGTAATGCAGACGCTATATCTTTTCTCCTTTAGTTCTTTGCAAAAGAGGATTTTGTCTTTGCATTATGCTTAGCAAAATTCTTTTGACATGTAATTTCAAAATTTCAGCACGACAACACGTGAAATCAGGGCTTGGAATGGGGAAGCTAAGCTTTGGAGTTGTTTTTACAGTTCTGGTGAAATACGGTCTTTTTCTTCATTGCTGTAATTTGTCCTGTCAAGGTCAAGAAAGCTTACTGCTGCTGGTTGTTAGCATATCAACTTGCAGCAGAGCTGAAAGGTAATCTTACAGCTCAATTGGGATTTTACAAGATATATACAATATTTTAAGGCAGTTATCAGGAAGAAGTATATGTTTAAAAGAGAATGGTGTTCAGGGATAAAAATTGGGGTAGGTAAAACCTAAGAATATCTCTGCTCCTTAAATAGATGCTGTTTAGTTTTCTTTAATTAGTCATCTTCCACAAATTCAGTGTGGGTTTTCTGGAGGGAGGAATACTTAAAGACAACACTAACGGTAAGCTAACATGGAATTTAAAACCTTGAAATCCAGAATTTCCTTCCATGTTTTCCCTATTCTTCTCAGTTTCTGTTTTGTGTCAACTTTTCTTCAATTTAACAGGCATCCTTTTGAAAAGCTAATTTTATTTCTAGACATGGGGGGGCGGGGGGGGGGGAAGGGAAGCTACCAGGATTGTATCTGCTGGGAGATCTTGCATTAGTGAGGGGTGTGTGTGTGCAGTTACATACCAAGTCATATCCAGCCACATGTTCCACTCTACACTTTAAAAAGTAAAAAAAGAAAAAATAGCTCAGAGCAATTATGCAACATGAACTTTACCGGTTGTGCACCAGTCCTAACTTTCGGCAGTTAATAAGTATGCTAACCAAATAACAAATCCTGAATCTGTTGTGGAAATTAATGAATATGTTGTCTCGTAAGATGAATTAGGGTGGCAGTCTAAAAAGATCCCAGTAGAATACTGTAAGTCAGTCAATACTGAAAGAATGGATGCTTAGAGCATGCATGCTCTGGTCTTTCTCCTGTAAACCTCCCAGCCTGAGAAAACTGTACCCTTCATTTATACTACATTTACCTTATATTTAACTTTTTTTTTTTTTTTTCTTTGGGTGGGGGGGAGTTATTATTAACCAAAACATTGCTAATATTAGAAGAAAACCTTATAGCTTGTTCTATCCTTACTTGATAAGGTCTTTGTAAAAATATGCATTTTTACCAGTCTCCACTGTTGTTGAACACACACACATGCATACAAAATGTGCTAGACTAGAGTATTCTTTTTATATTTGTGTGTATATGAGCACTTCAAAAGAAAACTGAACTTTATTTGTTTTAATATGAAGGTTAAAAAGGCAGAAGTTTCATATTTATGCTGAGTTTATTTGAAAGCTGATGTTGAGCTTTATCATTTGAGTTGAGGCTTTATCATTCCTAATCTCTTGATTACTTGGTCTTTTCATTACTGTTATCTGTTTCTCCATGTCATTTCTCATGTTTGTCAAAGGTGTTTCTAATTTTTTATTGAAACGATCTTCTTAACACTTGGAAGACAATCCCTTACCTTCTGCTTCTTCACTGACATGCTTGGAAGAGCATAGAGAATACGGAGTTACAATTCAATCCCTGTACTGGAGAATCGAGCTCCCCCTTTCATTGAGGGAACATCAGCTAACTTGATCAAAATAATAGACAGCTAAGGTCTTCTGCAGACATCCCTACCCGCAGTCCAAAAAGCTTTCTTTTTCACTAAAACAAAGATGAGATATTTTGAGAAAGGACATCGAAAGCCTTAGTCATCATCTCTTAGCCACTAGAGGTATAAGGAATTATTGGACATGTTTTCAATAAGCTGAGACTGAACATTGAAAAGCTGATATGCTAGCAGATTAGCCAACGATGCAGTAAGAATGCAGAGCAAAACAGGTTTGTTTTTCCCAGTTAAAATCTCAGTTACGATGCTTTCAGCATGGGGAAAGACTGGTCTACAACAATCTGTTACAGCTAAAGACAAGTGGCATCTTGACAGCCATTATCCCAATTGCTGAAAATGTTACCCTGGTAATTTTAACTTTCTTCAGAAAGATGCCCAGTCTCTCTATGGAACAGCTGGAGAAATAGGATTTCTTTTTTGAGGTTCCCTTTTTAAACAGTTAAGGCAAATCCCAGATGATAAACGGCAATTTTATTCCTTTTTAAGCTTTTGCTGGGCTTCAATCCTAGTAGTAATTTTGGTATCTTTGGAGCTGTTTGCTGCTAGCCTTACAGTTAAGTATAAGCTGCAGCAAACAAACCACAATAACTACTCTCTTAGTTGTTAGTCATGTCCATACTGCACCCATTGCAGACAAAAGGAATATACACGTCACTTCCCCATTTTGTATAATAAGGTTTTTCTGTCAGCATATTCAACACCAGACATCCCTCTGGCTGGTACAGCTGCAATCTGTGCGGGCTGGCATGCGAGGGTTTTGTCATAACAACTCTGGTGTGTGGGTCTTGCTTCCAGGAAAATGACGTATGGGGTCTTTTTTTCCCCATGTAATTAAATCAGCCCATGATGATGATTGCATTATTGGCCTGAGTAAAGAAAATCCATCTTCCTGCAGGTTGGGAAGGTAGCAGGAATGATTTCTGTTGTCCTAGGTATGAACCGGAAAAAAAAATACCTTATTAGTTATGGGCAGTGGACTCTGGCAAATAACGTCAGAGCTAGATTTGGCGTAACCATTGTCTTGGTAACATCCAAATGGCTATGATGCAGTTGGTAGAGGAAAGGTAACTGGTGCTACCATCTTTACAGCAGGGACAACTTAGATTAAACTGCCTAAAAATAGCTACAAGAAGAAACCTATGAAAATAGGTTAATTAAATAGTGAATGGGTATTGGGAGAACAGACAGGGACTAATGTGATCATTAAGTTGACTCTATGCTAAATTTATTCAGTGCTAGAATTCATTTTTTTTTCCAAGGTTAAAAAATGATAATTCGGGAGTGCAGAGCTCTGTAGGTCAGCTGATGCAGATTCCCGTCCCCCTCTGTTCACCAAAGCACAGAGCCTTTTGGGATGATAACCGGACTCTTTTCTCCTTTTATTCTCTCACAACTGTGCATTGCGCAGTAATAATTGTGGGGGTTTCTGATCACTATTATAATTTTAACAATGGATGTATTTGTTGTTATGTGTCATACAATGGTCAGATTATAGAGGTGGCTCTGCTGGGGCCTGCTGTGTCCATAGCTCAGAGTAATGGGAAAATACTTTGGGAGGCATGTCAACGGCTTGGAGCTATGCCAGCTTTACCCTATTCATTGTTATTTTTTTTTGTGAGGTATTTTGCTTTTCATAGTTGAAGCTGGAGAATGCGAATAGATGGATATGAAGCCTGTAAGCTTCAGCTGTGCATATGAAGCTGGTGATTTGTGTCTGTTGTTACATTTGAACCCACAGACAGCTGACGAGAGAAATGCTGCACTGTGTCAAACCCAGCCCAACCTGACTGAGCTCAAAGGAAGAAAGAGGAGAATAGCAGGAGACAAATCATCTTTTTTTCCAATTTTTTGCCCACTCATTTTCATTGGGATCCTTCTGGGTTCTATTGTGATCCAGCCAGCAGCAAGTCAGCTTTGGCTTTGCCGTATCAACTAGCTGTGTTGCACCTACCCTGCAAGGCAAAATCTCGTCAATGAGGAAAATCTTAAGGCTTTTCCAGGATTATGGGAGATTTCGTGTGGTTAGATCAGGGTAAAATACACTCCTAGGTGCAGATACGGGTCAAAACCTGCCACTGGAGTAACCCTGCCTGTCTGCTGAGCAATTCTGGGGATTTGAGCACAAACAAGTCGGAATTTAAAAGCTGAGACACTTCACAGCCTTACAGGAGGAGAGGTGCAAGTTGCAGGCACTTTATTTTATCGTTTTTCCATTAATTTATATGTTCCCACGTGTGAAACTGAAGAAAACATCTGTTACAAGAAAGCTCTCTTCCTATTTCAGTGGCCACAGCTCCTGCAATAAGTAGGAGGAGTAGCTGGAGGTTGGTGGCCCTGGAGCACTGATGATGCTCGGTGCTGGTGTTCAGCACCCAAAGCCTGGGAGAGCTGCTCAATGCCTCCATGTGAGGTGTGGGGGATGAGCTTCATATCAAGTGCTTGGTAGCCAGCAATGTTCTTGTCAGGCCTTGTTTTTGTTTACCTAATATCCTTAAAATGAGGGGAGTACTGTTTGCTAATGCACAAGATGGCTGGATTGGTGATAGACGTGGATGTGCTTGGTGAGGAGAGCTGGAAAAAATAATTGTGGGTGTAACTGCAAGTGGAAATAGGCAAGGGGACTTTCTGGTCATAGGGTTTACTAGAGCACAACTGAGGCTGTGCAGAGAAAACCTGGTGAAGTCACCCCTCTGGCAGAAGACATCAAACTCCATTGCTGTGTCACCTCTTGGTCTTGCAAGAGCCTCTGGCTCTTGGCTGCTTCTTCAGGACAGGAGCCCCCATCCCTGATGGGGTGGGACCCACTCCCTGGCTCGACCTTTTGGCATTTGCTGGCTCTTTGCAGACATGGGAACAGCCGAGCTGAGAAGTTGCCTGTGGTTGTTTGTTTCTCCTTTGCTAGGGAAACAGGATTTTGATGTGTGGGGGTTTTGTGAGCTAACAAGGTTATGTTAATGATGTACCTGAGTCATACTGCTGATGTATGACGTAATGAAGATGACTCTGTGAAGCTCCAGCCTTGGGCTGATCTGTCAGGGCAGGCTATGCTGAGAGCCAGGGCTCTCTGGAAAAGGTGCTTGGTTTGATATGCTCAAAATAGAGAACCTCCAGCTCTTTCGCAGGTGGAGCACGCAAGGTTATTCCTGCACTCCTTGTGAGGTTCAATTAGCAGAGCACAATTAGGTAGTGTGGGAAACTTCTGAGAGGATATTGGAGATCTTTTCCAGAAACAAACAGTGAAGAAGAAAATCTACAAGCATTTGTTTGATTTAAAAAACAGAAACATAATCCAGCTGTGGTAATTAGATCCCAGTAGGACAAGTACTGATTTTTTTCCCCAACCAAAGATTGATATACATACAGTAAGATGTCATTGCTTCAAGGATGCAAATAGAAATGGAATATTTAATAAAGATCATGATAGCAAAAACAATTTTGTATTTGGGAGCATACCAAAATGCAAATGAATCCTAAATTTCTTGCCTTTGTATTTTTTTAATGGGTAAAAAGATTTTTCCTTTCTTTTCCTTTTTGTAAATACATGAAAGCTTTCTTTAATGCTCTGTAACCAGACATTGTCTGATGCTGTCTCGTGCTTTTTACCTCTCAGATACTTGGGTGTCTCATCAAGTCACTTCTGCTCTGAAATTCGTATTCTTTTAAAAATAGTTTTCGAAGCAAACATTTCCAACTTGTAAAGCAAATGATTTCAGTAGCAGGAAAGGGAAAGGCTGGTATTTGTTGTGAGGCAGCTGTATGCTGAAGGAGCAGAACTGAGAGCCTGAGCGATGTTGCTGCTGTTTGAAGGCTGCCTGCAGCCTTAGCATCTCAGCCTGTGGTACGGCCAGGTTTCGTGAGCCAGGTAGTGTTGGGTCACAGAGAGTCTGGAAACACAACGTGGGGCTCCGTGAGAAGCACGTTTCCTCTGCGTTGCTGACACCAGTACAGCGCAGTTTTCATTTCATCATTACTGGGAGTGGGAGAGGTGGCAGGACCTGCGATCGAGCAGCACAGCTCCGTGATACGCTGCAGGGCTGCCTTCTAGCCAAAACGGAGAAACAGGTAAGTGCTGCTACCTGCTGCAGTTCGTTCTGGTCTAGCTCCAAAACGCTAGATGTAAGGGAAGCGCTTCAGTGATCCAGAGAGACATGCAGATTTTTCCCCAGCTGTAACACACCTCTAGTCAAAACAGGGCAATGAGTTAGGCAATTGTGTGTGCGACAGCTCGTGTGAAAACCCCACAGAAAGAAATCAAGTTGTTTGTATTTCAGCTGTGGTTTGATATAGTAAATCTATCTTGGGGCTCTCATGATTGCAGTAGGGCTGCAATGGCCATCCATTAAAAAACATTGGTTCCACTAGTTCGCAAGAACTGAATGATCTAATTGGTAGCTCAGAGAGCTTATCTATATAAAATTGTACATGAGATGGAGGTGGCTGAATAAAAATTGTTCGGTGTGCCAAAGGAAGTATTTTGCAAGCTTCAAATATGTTTGCGCTTGGAAACTCTCTCTTCCATCTTGAATGTCGTGACGACACACTCTGTAACCAAGTCTGTTTGTACGCAAATAGTTACCTAATGGAGAAATGGGCTTAGTCGAGAGTGTGCAGCAGCCTTGCTGGAGCTTGCAGGTTTTGCAGGGCCAGTAAGATCTCTTATTATGAGATGCTGCAGATAGGTGATTGTGAGTGGCATATTTGTGTCATTTAAATCCTCAAATGTTGACTTTTGCCCCTTCAGTAAGGGACGACTTGAGACAGTAGCTCCCTGGGAAATTGTTCCTGGATTAGGTTCAGCTAAGCCTATTGCTGCGGTGCTGGAAGCATCGAAGCTATGTGTGTTTTCTTCTTATGTAGAACACAATGACATGTCCAAAGACTGTTTCTTGGGTCAGCTTCAGATTTTTGTGTATCTGACTTGAAAGAAGACAAGCCCTGTCTGCACAGGGATGCCTATACCAGAAGTACATAAGGAGTAGGTTTTCTGTGCTGCTTTTCTCTAGGGTTTCCAGATGCACAGGGAGTTTGCTGATGTGTTTATCCCACAGTGTTTTAACAAAATATTTGCTGGCTGTCCTTAAATTTTGGTTGAATATAGCACAATACCTTTGTGAAGCTGATTTTCACATAGTATGCATAATCCAGCTTGAGTATTGTTTCTTCCTCAGTTATTCTCTGTCAGGAAATAATTGAGTATACTGGTGAGATGGAAAATCGTTTTTATCTGTGGCTAAACTACTGCCGTGTATTTAAAAATATGTGGAACGAGCATGATATCAACACAAAGGCATAAAATGTTTTAATGCTATTGGAAATTGAGTGCACTACATAGATGCAGCCATTGACAGTCCCATTTGTGATGTGATTGACTTCCTCCCCACACCGCGAGTGATTTTGGAGAAGAAAGTACACTTCTTTCTGTTAGTTTTATTTGAGCAGATCACTATTTCTACTACAGAAAGGACAATATTGTAAAACTTGAGTGCTAAAAGCTTGGTAATTCAACACGGAGCTGCTTCAATGTCAGAGGCAGTGAGGACTGGACATCCAGCCCTGTGCATCCCCAGTGGCTGCAGTGCTGATCCTGCAGCCTCTTCCACTTTGGCAGAAGGTCTAGGCTCCCTCTCCATGTGCTGTATTGCTTTCCAGCCTTGTGCTCTGAGCATAGGCTCTGTGAAATATGCTGGCAGTAGCAGGTCTCTATCACATACGGATCCTTTCTCTTCCTGGCTAGTGCTGCACTAAAGTTTTTTATCATTTTAGTTTTTTTTTTTTTTTCCCCAAATTTGCATTATTCTAGTTGATGACTACAAAGCTTTATCACTTTATGCTGTGTTTCTGATAGTAATTCATAGCCTGGAGTTGGGATTTTGGCCATTACGTGTGGATTTTGTGGTGAAATGTAGCACCTAGGTTGTGGAGTAAAGTATTTGTCTATCACCTTTTTCTTCTGTAGAGTAAAATTTATGACTTACTAGTTTCCTTTTTCATGTAAGTAATTAGAAACAGAATATGTCAATGCTGTTGTCTTTTAGCATGAAATACAAGCAAATGGACTTTCCTGCCATTCATGAAGAGTTATTTCAGAGAAGGAAAACATTGAAGCTATGCTGTAACTTGTTTTAATGGCACTAAAGATCCTTCTATTGCTGAAGTGGATTTAACAAGTAGAGATGATACTGAAAAACTTACATAGTTAGTCGTTTATACAATGGTCTACTGAATCTGTGCTCGTGTATATCGTCTATCTTCTGGAGAGGTTGATTGTTTCCTGGTATTAAGGAAAAATAGTGAAACTATTGGTTTTAGGTCATTTGGCTTTTTGGGATTTAATTCTTGCTTCCTGAGAATTAACTTAAGATAATCAGGAGAAGTTATTAATTACCTTAGGAAGACCTTGTTATTTTTTCGTGGAAACCTGTAACACAGCAAATGTTCACATCTTCAGAGGTGGTTTATCACTGCACAGAAATTTGCAGCGCTGGGTGAATTTCATTAAATGTGATCATAAGAAATGAGCAACTTGAGCTGCATAATAGAGTAGTTGGGCTGGATTTATCTTCAAAATCGTTAA
This sequence comes from Anas acuta, assembly GCF_963932015.1. Taxonomy (NCBI): domain Eukaryota; kingdom Metazoa; phylum Chordata; class Aves; order Anseriformes; family Anatidae; genus Anas; species Anas acuta. The sequence goes on from NC_088981.1 coordinate 12,540,895, forward strand.
ATGCACATCACCTGAAGATGGTTAACACATAACGTACAGAATCATCTAGGTTGGAAGAGACCTCCAAGATCACCTAGTTCAACCTCTGACCTAACACTGACCAAGACTATTTACAAGAGTTAGAAAGAAAATGTGATGCATCTCATACTGTAGTTTGATTGCACAAGGCCACCACATTTTACCAGATCATGCATGGTTTTTCTCTGAGTCACATTATGAAGCTGCCCATTTTCTGTTCTGTACTGTAATGCTAGGCTTCTGGCTATATTTATTGCAATACTGTAAAACATAAGCGTTGCTGTTAATTACAGGTGAAGCCGCAGCCAAAATTCTGAATTATAATTAAATTGGTTTTAGCTTAATCTGTATATATTTTAATGTTCTGCTTTTTAGTCCATAAAGAATTTATGGGTTGTCTTTACTAACTTAATCAATAGAAGAGAACAAATCAGTCACAGGTGATGTTTTTCCTTGCTGGTGTTTAAGAGCACCGTGTAAAGACCAGGAGCCTACTGAAGAGGTGCTGGTAGTTGTCATGATTTGAAGTGGGCTCAGCATAACACCAGATTATATTTTGACAAGGTGCTTAACGGTGACGTAAAGGGTCAAGGTTTTAAGGAATAATTTAAAGGAGAGAAATGAGGCAGCTTGGTGCCTCATTTGTGGTACTTGATAATCAGCCAAACTGCTCCAAATATACTACTGTAACTCAGGGTATTAGTCAATGTGCCGCTATTTTTCTGAATGACACTTACTGTCATTAAATTTATAAAATAAAAGCTTTTCCTTTTAAGAAGAAACTCCAAAGACCTCAATCAGTGCTCTGTGTCCTGTGGTGATCAGAATGAGTGAGCTGAAGCCAGCAATGCTGTCACAGTGGTCCATGTGCTGGGGAAGGCAATGACTGATGTCGCTTGCGGTGTATGAACGTATAAAGGTCAGGGACCACCGCTCAATAACCTGTAGAGTACGAGCCATTTTTCTCGTTTATTATTAGAACAGGTCAAAACTCAAATGTTACATGCATTAGCCTCTCTCACTTCTGTTCACTTACAGTTAGTATTGGTATTTTTTTGCCCAGACCCACGTACCAGTCCTGGACAACATGGGCTCCTTCACTGAGCTAAGGTGGAAGTCTCGAGGGTCTTGTCTGGTAACCCCAGAATCTCATGTTTTGGCTCTCGTGTTTTTCTGGCACCAGCTAGACAAAGAAGGCTTGTGCTGCAATGAGAACCCCACCTTCATTGCTGGATATTGTTGAGAAAATGAGCAGCATTGTATATTGAGAGTAAACCATAAAAATTGTCATAGGACACAGAAGTGTAGAGCCTTTGGAAGATATGGATTAAAAATCAGTTAGCAGATGAGAAATGAATGCAAAGAATAAAAAATCAATCTTCTTGATGAAAGAGGTGCAGTAGTATTAGGGATAGCAATGTCAGGACCAGTTTTGCTCAATATATTTAAGTGTTTTCAGCAGTGCAGTAGAGAGGGCTATAATTTGCTGATGACTCTGAATGACTGACATTGTATATAAACTTCAAAGACTTTAGATAAAAATTGCAGAATCCACAATGGAATCATGTAAATGACTAAAACGCGCATGGGTTCTTAATTAGTTGTAACTCCTTGGGGAAAAATTTTCTGAAAGTGATTTTGGATGACTTCTTGAAAACAGTCCTGGCTGGGGAGACAAATAAAATGCTCAGCTCTTAACGATGTGGCTGGAGATTAACCTTTTTTTTTTTTTTTAGGGGGGGAGAGGAGGGAGTGTAAATTGAATGCTGCTGTCAGGTGGAACAGTGAGTTACCTGAAAGGATATGGCAAAAGTAGTGAAGATCTGTCAAATATATAAAATATTATGACAGTCATTGTATTTGATATATTTCATGAAAGGAGAATCTAAAATGTGCATCTTCCTCATGTTTATTTTGTTATAAAGCAAAAGGGTAATGATGATGATAGATGACATAGTGTTTTACTTTTCTGTTTTGGAGAGTTGTTTCCTGTTATGGGGTGAAGTCCTTCATAAAGCCTGCTGCAGCAGCACGTTGCGAAGGCATTAATGAAGGCCAAAGAGAAGATCCTCACGGGGAAGGGAGAAGGTTTCCTTGTGGCTGTGGGTAAATCAAGCAAGGACGCGGAGGGTCAGTGGTCCCTTTTGCAGTTAGCACTGACCAGTGTGGTACGTGATCCTTACTTGTGCCAGAGGGAAGCAAGAGCACACGCTGTTGGTGGCGAGCTGGTGGCTCCCCAGGTGATGTGCCCATGAGCCGGCCGTCAGCTCAGTGATTTGGGCTTGCTGCTTTTGGTGGCTGTCCTCCTAGATGGCCATTAAACTTGTTCTGATGTAACTTGCTCTTTTCATACATTTTAGCATGAAAAAACAAATAAACAAAAAAACTTCCTCTTCTTTTGGCAGCTTGTCCATACATTTCCTTCATAGTTATACAGAAAGATCATTAAAGGTGACCAAATGCATGTTGAACTTGATGTCCCGCCTTTGCCATGGCCAGGAACCAATGCTTAGAGAGGAGTGTAAGGACAGGGCAAGACTTAATGACAGTTGTCGGAAACACTTTCCTAGCTTGAGCTTTTTATCGCTCAGGGACTTCATGATCCACAAATTTTATTTTCGTTCTTTAAATCCCTCATTGGCTTTTTCTTAGGTGAATTTGTAACATTGATTTTTTATTTATTTATTTATTTATTTATTTTTAACTCCCATAAACTTTCGTACAACATCCACTGTGCTTTTTGTCAAGAAGCATCTCCTTTGGTTTGTCTTGAACTTAAAGCATGCTGGTTTCATTTAATGTCCCCAATTTTTTTTGTACACCCGCAAGTTTGATTGGAGGATCCTGAGTTATTTTTGTTGCAATGTCATGTGCTGTAACTGTGTACCACCCTATGACAGTTTTATTGTGGTGGTTATTTCAGTGTGGGGTTTTGCTCATGTATAAAAGGGACAAACTTTCATTAAAGGGGGGTTTTGTTGTTTGTTTTGTGTGTGTGTTTTTTTACTTCAGCTCCTCATTTTTTAGCGTGGAATTAAAGTCTTGATAATCTTTTAAGTTTAATGTAGTGTTACTTCGTGCTATATTGCAAGTGATTTAGCATTTGAATTTAAGACTACCATGTGATTATTATCCAAATATATTTCTTCTCTCACAACTGGGTAAGTCTTGGCTATCGGTAATTTGGGGATATTACTTCATTCTTGAACTGATGGTTAATAATGTCAGCTTTTAGGGAAATGAACACTTTGTGGATGTGTCTCCATCTACTGGAAAAATATCCAAAAAGACCCACACATTTTGACCACGTATAATCTCCTGTTTGCTAGCTAATGTGGCAACAACTGAGCGAATGTGGGTGGTAGGTCTCTCAGATGTGGGTGATGGATGAATGAGTCCCAGGTGGGGAGAGTGGGCTTGAGGGGAGAGGGACAAAAAGGGACAGGGGGAGAGAGACATTTCCCAAAGGAAATGTGTGAAAGGTCAGAGAAAGTGTAGTACTGCCTCCACGAACAACCATAAAATCCCATAACTAGTTAAAGGAACATTTAAAGGACTGGCAAAACAGATGGTGCATAAGTTAAAACTGTACAGGAGCAACTTACCTTCTGCAGCGATTTCAGCAAGACAGTTATTTCTGTGGTTGTTACTCTATCATTCAATCACAACATGCAATTACTATAGCAAACCTTCTGTCATATTGCGCACGTTTTCACACTTGTCAGAGGAAAAGTCGTAGATTAAACAATATGGTTTAAAGCACTGTTTAGTTATGAATTTCGTAATTGTATTTTAATGTAAGACAGAAGTGTTCTGCTGAAGCAGATCTCCAAAGAGCAAGAACCAGGGGAATATTCTCAGGAAGAAAAACAAGTATCGTTGGCCATACAGATCCCATTAGCACAAATGGAAATTTCTCAGTGCTAATGCCTTTGCATCAGTCTGAAAACACAAGCAATTAGAGCCCCATTTTGGAGGTATTGCATGTACAGAACTCTCACTGAAATCAATGGGAGCTTGGAGAAAAGACAGACAGAAGAACCAGGGCCTTAACACTAACATACCCCTTTTTCTTTTGTACAGTCCTTACCACACCACATGGTACAACTTTTCAGTTATTTCTTAATCCTCTTCAGAGTATTTGACAACAAAACAAACAATAAACCCCAAACAAATTTTAAAACCACTTTTCAAACCCTTTTGTTTTTATGTAAGACATTGCCATCCACAGATGCAAGTTTTCCATTTAATTCTATTTCTTCGTTGCCTCCTTTCTGTTTTTTTTTTTTCCTCTGCTGTTTGTTCTCCAGAACTGGTATCTGACATACATAGCTGTTTAGATGTATAGATGTTGCTTTTGTCTCTCACGCTAAATGGTTTGTGTGAATGATGAAGTATTAGTAATGCAAGTGGTTGTTCCTTCTAACGTTTCTTGAATAATAATGCATCTCTGGTTTAGAGCTTTTCATGTCTGCCTTTCCTTTAGGGAGAGAAAAATAAAACAAAAAAATCACAACCAAAGTAAACCAATTCAAAGCAACAGCACAAGGATCCCAATATGCTTTAAAATTAAAAAAAAAAAAAAGAAAAAAAAAAGAATGAAAGGGGGATCTGGGGGCAACTCAACAGAAAAGACAGGGAAATCAAAGCAATAGCTATATTTTTCAGTTCCATTTTGATTAGTCTGTGCAGGTTTCATTTGGGAAACATGTATTTAAAAAAAATCAATAAAACTTTATGCCTTTTCAGTTGTGATTCTTTTACTATTTTAAGAATACAAGTACCAGCTATTTCTAAACAAAACATTTGGAAATAAGAAGAATTTGACAAGGCTTTAAGTGTTACTTGAATCCAATACAAAAGTCTGTCTGGTTCATTATATTACACAGGAGGGCATAGAAAATTAAAGTCACACTTCCATTTTAAAATAGTTAACCTCGTATTTTTGCAGCAGCACCTATTGAGAGAGAGAATAAATGTCTAGAAGAGAATGAAAGCTGGAAGAGCTTACAGAAAATATTTTTACTTTCTCTCTTTTTTGACGTTTCTAATACATGTATGTGTGATGGCCGTTCTTGCATTGACATTGAATTTTCATTGAGCCTTATTCTGACACATTTACTGATGCCAAGTGAATCATTATTCAGATTCAGTGAAATTGGTGGAAATTCTGTCAGGGGTTACTTGTAAGGACAAATGTGAGAACCTGCAAACCTGGATTAGCCTTTCCTCAAGGACTCCTCATTTTCTGATTGCTCAATTGAACACATTGCCACTGATTTATTTTTTTTTTTCCAAAACCTTCTTTGACAGAAGGTTTCCATTTTGTAAAAGTGGTGATTTCCATTCTGTGAACTGACACGAGGTACCAGAAATGAGGCATCTGGAATTGTTGGGTTATTTTTGGCAATATTGGCACAGCTTGTTTATTCACATCATTTGACAGCAGCCTGAGAAGAGTAACAATGGTAGAAACAGGATTTGGATTCCAGCTGAAGTTTAGGATTTCTTGCTGCCTGCAATGGCTCTGAATCAAGCCACAGATGGTAACAAGGCGCCTCTAGCTGCTGCTCTCCTTGCACAGGCGTTCCAGCAACACTGAAAGCAAGGAAGGACCTCAGGAAAAATTGTGAAGTGCATCTGAAAGCAGATGTGCCACAGCTGTAAGGGAAGTGATAATGGAAGCAGTGAATTCAGAACGGAGTGGATGGCAGCAATCTGTCATTTATGGGGGATGGAAAAAAGGAAAGGAAAAAGCTCAAGTGGGGGAATAAATAGGGGGAAAATGCTGTGCTGAGGGAACTCATAATAGCTGTGGAAACACTGGTGTAGAGACTGTGTCTGGGAATAGTAGAAAATAAAAACACAATCTCCTTGGTCTTTAAAAAGAATCTCAATTTGTCTTTATTGTGATTTATGCCATCAGCCCTCCTCAACAGTATTACAGCCGCGTAATCCACAACTGCTGTTATTTATTCTGAATAAAGAAGGCAATTTTAACTGTGATCTCCCTTGACATTTACCAAGGTCTGCTCCTGTCTCCTACCTTTCATCATCATGTACTACTTCAAGGCAATCAACATCTCTCTTGCCTCTCTCAAAAAGAAACAAGCAAAGAAACAAGTTTCAGTCGCTCACCCTGGACCAGAGTGACACAGACATTGCAGGTTAGGGGAGATCAATTGCATAGCCCTGCTCCTCTTCACTTGGGACAATTTCTGCGTGGGCAAGGTTGGAATCCAAATCAGACATTAACCCACTTTGTCACAGTAGCTAGGGTGGCAGGAAAGACAGAAAATAGTGTCTTACCCAACAAGGTATCTTCTCTTTTTCATTTTATAATCTGTGTCAATGGCAGTTGGAACCATTAGACCTGCATTAAAATTACATATTAGTTATATAAATGGGAGCTATAAATATCACAAATAGTAAAACTAAAATTGCACCGAGGTTCAAGAGACAGTATGTCTAAAACCTACAAAATTAAGGGCATTTAGAGGAAAGCCTCAACCTCCATCTCGCCTTAATTTACCTCATTATTCTAAGTTGTCAGAGAATGATCTCAATACTATGTTAATGTCATATTATGGCTTCTTCTCTCAAGGTTCCTCAGATCTGAATCAGACCACAGTAAAAAGTGCAATTGTATTTCCTTGTGTGTGTTGGTTTAGGTGGAGCAATAAGGATGATGCAGCCTCGAGTTAAGGTGGAGCATTTACTGAAATCAGTAAATACTTGTGTAGCCAAATATCTCCTTTCAAATGTTTTTATGTTATTATAGTTATTGTGGGTCCTTCTTTTTTTTTTTAATATTGTAAATGCAAAGCTGTTATTGATCTCTAGACGTGTTGCAACGTGCGAAGACTACATTAGGTATGTCCTCTTGTATCAGCCTGCGTGGGCTCAAGCCCACTGGCAAAGCGATGCCTGTTCTTCTGAGAATAAATGCTGTGCATCTCAGCTTGTGCATCCCCTGGGGGTGAAAGTCACGCTGGACTACCAGGAGCCAGCGCTGTGGCCAGCAGATCTGATTTTCCCAGCTGTGCTCCTGGAAATGAGACCAGTGTGCAGGACCGAGGATGCTGTGCAGCTCTTAATTAGCCCTTTTTGAGAAACAGAGTATATTAGCTAGCCTAGAGGTGCCTGCTCGGTGCCGGTGTCTGAGGCAGGAGTGTGCCAGACATGCCTTTCCTGGACTGCTTTAGGCTCTCCTTTGCCATTGCACCCATGAGGCTGACTACCATACATGATGATTTCATGAAGCTGGGGAAGTCTGGCCCATCATTTTTCATTAGAAGTAATTCTGTATTGAATCAGTGGAAAGAATATTCCTGCGGTTAGGGCTCCAGAGAGAGAGAGAGAGTTCCTGAATATGCTTTCTGGCAAATATGTCTGATTTCCTGTGCTTAGGGAGAGATTTGTTTCACCTAAATTTAGCTTAGGTATCTAGCTTCGCTCTGTAGTCAGTGGTTCCCCATGAGAGCCATTCATTTGTCCTGAAACAGCTGAATTACCTTCATTATTAACTGTCTGCAGCGAGAATCATAGACCTAGAAGTCCAGCCTTGACGTGGCTTAATGCAGATGAAGCTGGATCCTACTTTTCTTCTTGGTTAGCGATACAGGTGTACGATGAGGTCAGTGGATCCTGCAGGATCTCATGAGTAGAAGTGTGCCAGTGGGAGTGAGATGCCCAAACACTGAAGGAGGACTTTGAGGCTAAAGAAATGGGACCTTTTAATACAACAGTATTTTTGAAGGAGGTATGATTAAGCAGTCTTGTGAAAGTGTTTTTTTTTCCTTGATTTGAAATAGTACTAAGGGCTGTGTCCGAGTTGTTCTTATAAAGGAAGTTGTATGTTCGAGCTCTTCTTGATACAGTAGTTGGATACTAATAGTTTAATGACTCCAGAGGAAAACCTGCCAACAGTTCCATGTTCCGCAGTACTGAAAGGTTAATGAATACAGGGCGTGTAGGTGAGCATCCCTTTCCTTTTTTGAAAAACGCAAGGGGACTTTTAATTTATTCCTCTTCAGCATCAAGGAAACTCCTAACTGTTCTCTATCTAGTAGGGCTAGAAGCACATCGTAGATGTTCAAAAATCAGGTAGTTGTCATTCACTTCAGGCCCAGTGTAGGTTGATATAGGAAAAAATAAAATAAAATTAAAAATCTGTTCCAGGTCCTCATTCAGTGTTCTGTTCTTTCCTCATTTGTTTTTAGTGCTTTAAACGGTGAGGTTTTGTTCCAATTACGATGACTTGTGAGCACCTTAAGTGAATGCTGCCTTATACATCCACTTACTATGAATCTGTCTGTATTTTATTGTTATGTGTGAGATGGATTGAAAACAGGCTGAGCGGCTGGGATTAAAGGGTTGTGGTCAGTGGCACAAAGTCCAGCTGGAGGCCGGTCACTAGCAGCGTACCTCAGGGGTCAATAGTGGGGTCAATGCTATTAATGACTTAAATGATGGGCAGAGTGCACCCCGGGGAGTTTTCAGACATACAGAGCTGGGAGGGGAGTGCCTGATAAACCAGATGGTTGTGCTGCTATTCAGAGACATGCTGACAGGTCAGAGAGTTTGGGGGGGGGGGGTGGGGGGTGGGAGGATGACACCTCATGAAGTTCAATCCGGAATTGCAGAGCCCTGCCCCAGGGAGGAATTGCCCCATGCCCTAGTGCACACTGAGGGCTTGCTGGTTGGAGAACAGCTCTGCAGAGAAGGACCTGGGGATTCCTGGTGAATAGCAGAACTAGGATTGTTCAGCATAGAGATGAAACAGCTCAGGAAGGATGTATTATCAGTGATACCATAGCTGATGGGTAGGAGAAAAGACAATGAGCCAGACTTCTTCCAGTGGTGTCCAATGAACAGACAAAAGGCGGTGGGCACAAACTGAAGCACAGGAAATTCTATTTAAATATAAGAAAGTATTTATTCTGAGGTTGGTCATACTCCAGAACAGGTTGCCCATGGAAGCTGGGGAGTCTCCATCCTTGGAGATGCTCCAGTTCGACTGGGCGCAAGAGTCCTGGGCAACCTGCTCTGCATTCCCTTGCTCTAAGTGGGAGGGCTGGACTGCATCATCTCCAGAGGTGCTTTCCAACCTCAGCTATTCTCTGTTTGTCTGAAACATGAACAGCTCTGTTTTCTTTTCCTTTCTTTTTTTTTTTTTTTTTTTTTTGAGAAAACATTTCCATAGACTATATAATTTTATTGCTGAGGATTTCTAAATGTGTACCAAAGTGTTAGTCTCTAGTTCCCCTATCAGCCTTTCATTCTTGCTACAGATGTGTGAATAGTTCAGGAAAAAAAAAAAGGTAACTCCCCCATAACTGAGTTTATACTCAGGGAAATCAACTTGGGTGATTTTCAGTCCAGATCTTGATCCACCTAGTTAACTTGAGCTATTATTTTTATTTTCTGAAAAATAACGGATTTCAAATTATCTAAATAAAATCTGGTGAGAATCCTCAAGTAGTGTATCTCCTTAAATAGCTTCCACTCTGTTTCAGTAACTGTAATGTTGTACAGTTATGCATAGATCACTTTAGCAGCTGGTTTCAATGTCTTCAAAAATCTATTTTAAATTCATATAAAGTTAGAATACACAGCTGCTAAAAATCATTTGTAAATTTTCATGATGACTTCTCTTTTTTTTTTTTTCCCCCACATTCTCACTGTTGACTGAATCTTCTTTGGTTGAGGTTTGCAATTATTTAAGTAAAAAAATAAAATAAAATGTCACTTGGTTTGCATTGCTGCTTTTGTGGCAAACAGGTCATCAAAGGAAAATCCTCCCCCACCACCTCTGGTCTTGTTTACAGGAAACATTAAAGGTGTTTTTTCGACCGGTTTAGCCTCTCAGGTGGCCTCTTTCAGCAACTGTGCTTTTGTATAAACAGACCGTAGCTTTTCATGCAGCCTGTATTTGTGGTGAATATTTGTGTGGAGCAGTCTGAGTAGGGTCAAAAGAAACTTGTGGAGATCTTGGAAAAGCTCTAACACTGTTGTGGATTTCTGCGGTCTCCTGACTTACGGTGAAGCTCTCTACATGCTTGTTGCAAATCATTTTTACTAAGTAGGAGCCCTTCAGTCAGCCTTCAGTAGTTTTGAGACAGGTCCCATCTATCAATAAACATTTGCAATCCAGCTGTTAGATTTTAATCACTGCCTTATATCATTATCTAAGCCAGCTGTACTTTGACTGTGTGGTATTGACTTGCATTTCGGTAAATGGAGGTGCATAGAAGAATTTAGATACCTGGTATAGAGAGGATGATTCACGTTGGGGCTGGATCTGAACTTCAGCTCTGGTTCCGTGACAAGCATCTTCCCAGTTATCACTGTCCTTCGAGGATATTCCCTGTGTGAATGAGGAAGCTCGTATGAAAGCGTGGAGGTTTGTATGTGCTCTGCTGTATTCAAAAGAATGTTTCCTTTTTTTTTTTTTTTTTTTTTGAGGCAATGATTACTTTTGTGTTCTTAAAGACAGATTAATAAACATGCTAATATGATCTGTAATGAAAACTTAGTTTAAACATTCTCATATTCAGTTCTTCCACGTAATTTCTTCTCTTCATTTTCTTCATTTTCAGTATAGGAAACTGTATTAGAGTTTTGTTAATAGGTCTTCTCTGAATGATAGTAATTTGCAAAATTCGTTGTTCATTAAATTACAGTTCAGAATTATGACAACTATAGAATTTATGACTGGAGATTAAGACTGGGAAATAACATAAGTTTTTCTTTTTTTTTTTCTAAATAGTAACATAAGGGTTTTTAAAAGGCGACAGAATAGTGTTATAATTAGTGGTTTGTGAAATGGTTTGGTTTACAAATTTAATCCTTCTATTAAAACTAGGGGAAACCTGACTCTCAATGCTTGATGTTACTGCTATTTTAAATATGTGCGTATTTTCCCTATGAATTATTTGTGCAGCTTAGGAGGTACAGCAGGCCCTGAAATTTCTAGATTTAGGTGCCTTTTGGAGTTATGTAGTTTTACAGAGTATGGAATCCTGAAGAGCACGTAAGCCACTCATTTTCGAGGGAGCGTTGGCTGACCAACAGGAGTGGCAGTGTAGCTGATGCTGAAGTTAGTTGATGCTCACTAGGAAACGATGGTACAACTGGATTCAGGCTGTTTAGACTTGGAAAAGTTAAGCAGGGTCAGACTGGTCATGGCAAAGGGAAAGGAACAGTGGTTCTGTTGTTAACTCTCGTTGCCTGATGAGATGGCCAGCTAGCGTGCTTATATCCCTTGTGCTGTCCTGGAGCTCTATAGATCATCCTCCTGTCGAACTGTGGGCATAGGTGATGGATGCCCGGTGCAGTTGCATACCACAAGTCAATGTCTGCACAACAGAGCTGTCAGCACTGCAGTATGGCTGTGTGCAGTTTGGGTTTCTTTGTCCTCTCCAGAGCCTTCAGGAAGTACGGTTGTGGCAGGGATGTATTCAAAGCCATCATAAAAGGGAGACCAGGCGAGGTCTAGCCTTGCATGCTCATCGGTTCCTAACCACTAAAACAAGGAGCTGTAAGCGTTTTACCAGAAAGCCAAGCCAAGGATGTAAGGCACAGTCAAGGTCTCTGCTATATGATCAAAAGGAGGTGCAGGAGGTGTACTAGGTGTTATTGTGGCACTGAAATGCTGGGGGCAGTGGGCTGCAGCAGGTAGGTGGTGTCCCTGTGCATGCCTGCTGGTAGACTTGTGCGTGCCAGCTGTCCAGGGGGATGCTATCGTGATGGGTATAGATGAGCTTGAGGGGGTTCCAGTTTTCAGTCCCTCTGCTTGTACGTCCAAAATAAGTATTGCACTGGGTTCGGAGCACATGCCAACTAGTGGTTTAAATGTCATTTGCTGCCTCTGAAAGAATGGAAAGGTTCTCTCTAAGTTCATCCAGGACCGTGCTTTCTCTGGCACTTCATAGTCCAGCTCTGCAACCACAATTCATCCCTAAATGTCAGCAATACTTAGGGGGAGTAAGAACTACACGTTGCCAGCCAAAAAAGGGACATGAAGAACAGCCTGATGTCCAGCCACACAGAGCTCTTTTCCATCTCTTTTCCATCTTTGCATTTCCTGGCTGAGGTCCTGTACGCTCCCTGCCTTTGTGGCACCCTGACCAAATGCACTGAATTATAAATGAGCAATGCTATATTCCCCCCACACCTCTTCACCACCTACTACATTTGAATCATAAAATCTTGTAGTGAATATAAATGATTAATTTCTCAAATGATTGATATCCTTTAAATTAGTTTACTTTGTGGTTTAGCTTTCATAGTACTGTGCCATAGTCCTGGTAACAGCACTTTGTAATGCTGTGATGTATATGCAACAGCTTTTTTGGGGTTCTGTGTTGAAAGATATTCATAGTATCCTATCTAGACTTTTTTTTTTTCCTGGTAGAAAGCATAGGATTTAGGCAGTAAAAGCATTTTTTTTTTTTTAAGGTGCATAGGAAGTGTTATAGAGGTAGATAAGTGACAAGGAAACAAGAACATTATTAATCTGTGATGTTCTATGAAGTTATTACAAATACTATATTTAGAGTGAACTCTTTTACAATACACATGGGAACTTAAGGTGTGAAAAGTCCCATATTACTACTTTAAATCTATGCAGCAGAGCTTGTTGTAGCATAGGCAGCTTTCCCTTACAAACCTCTGCTTTGCTTCTGCAGAGTCCCTCTGGCATTCACCCTAGTGAATCATGACAGAGCCGTGTTGTTAGGGCTCTTCATAAACAAGCAATTTTCTCTCTGCCCACTCCTCTGCCACTTCGGCTCATGAGGCAATCACCAACCACACAACAAACAATCTAGCAAAGGTGCTGGCCATGCTCCTTTTAAGACACGGATGTATGCTGCACAGAGGAGCTCATCTTACTCTAATATTTTGGTGTAAATGAAGGAAGATGTGGGGGGTGAGGGGGTGGAAACAACAACAAAAAAAAACAACAACACTTGGGTCCAACTTTTTATTATTATTTAAAAAGCTCTGTGAGGCACTTAGAGCACAGGTTGGCTAAGTTTGGGGTCAGGTCCTCTGAGTGGCAGGATGGGGCATCCTCCTGTTGAAACCAGGATGCAGGCTTGGCAAGTGTTTTGGCACTTCGATTTTTGGAGCTTCGGGTCTCTTTGGCATCAGATGTTAGTGCTTCCACAATTGTGAAGACTCTGTAGGGACAGTATTTCAAAGTGGAAGGATTACATTTGGTCCATAAAAAAAACAGGCTGCATATCATTTTCTTGGCCACCATGAAGAATAAAATTGCACTGGTGTGGTTCTCAAAGCCAAAACCCAGGGCAACCTCCCACTTACTGGAAAAAAAAAAAAAAAAAAGGGAGAGGGGGAAGGGGAGGAGGTTCAGAAGAGAGGCTCTGAATGGATAACTCCTAGCAGTGTCTCAAGGGGATAAAAGCAGGCGGTTCAGGAGCACGTGAGGCTTTGTAAGGCTCTGGAGGAAGGTGGGAGAGGGGAAGAGAAGTAACCCAGCTTGAGCTGATAGAGGAAGGCATCGTGTTAATCAAGCAAAGGCTGGCTGCTACTTCAGATTATGGAAAAGAAGAGGAAGGTGAAGATGCAGCTTCTAGAGATGTCAGAGGAGCATGGTGTTTGTTGAATATGCCTTTACCCAGCGTTGGTTACCTGTACCTCCACCAGCAAAAGGTCTGTAAGCTCAGGTCCCAGATTGCTCGGGATACATGGAGTGACTTCGCTTTGTGGACAGTCCCCTTCTGCCCCTCCAGGCTGATTTGCTGAGAACAGCAATGTTTGAGTGTCCCCAGGCTCAGGTGGAGGGTTTTTTGCAGTGCTGTCATAGGCCCCAGCTAGCAAGGAGACTGGCCAAGAAAAAAGTCCAAGTATGAAGTGTAAGGCCATTTTTTTTTTCCATCTGAGGGAATGTTTGTTGCCTTGAATTTATTGGAGAAGCTTGTGTTTTGTGTAACACAGTTAGCTACCTTCAACCCAGAGATATTGAGAAATTTTGATTTCACTGGACAACTACATATTAAAAAGAAACATGTTTCTACCTGCAATGTTGGTAAAAACACAGACTCTTTAAAAACCTCATGAATTATTTGTGAAGATGCAGTAATGAAGGATTCTGCATGAAGAAATGACTCCCAAAGATGAATATTAGTTAGTGCACTTCGTGAGGTGATGCATTGAAGTCAGAAAAAGCTCAGTTTGTCTTTGATATTATTGTTGTCTGCTGTGTGTGTCCTGGGAGAAAAGTATTTACCTTGTATGGGGCTCTGTTGTGGCAGAAATGACCCTGGGATGCCCAAGCAGAACACTGAGCACTTAATTTAAAGAAAGTTCTTGCTCTGTGGAAGCAATTATTAGGCCTGCAGTGGGAGGTATCTGCTCATGTAGACGTGGCGATTGTGTGCATCTAAGGTATAACAGTTAATACATTGCGGCTCAGTGTGAGCTAGTACCCCTTGTTGCAGACAAGCCCTTAAGTATTTAAATACCCAGGTCTCTCTCACTTAAATGCCCGAGAGTCCAACCTGGCCTCCACATGGTGACTATTGTAAGTTTTCCTCATGAAACTGCATTATGTTTCAGCCTAATTAGTGCTGCTAGCTGTAGCCTTAGTAAAGAAACATTAGATTAGAAAGTACCAGAGGCTGAGTGCCCACATCCTCTCCTACAGGAATTAAATCAATTTCAGTCTTGCCGTATTCACACAGCTGATTTAATTTGGCCTCTTTCTCTAGATGATGGCAGCAGCAGAGTAGGAAGCTCTTGCCATTATTACTTGTGTTTTACTCCAGAGCTGAATCTGTTCTGAGTGCTGTCAGGGTAGCATTGCTTATTAGCCCCCAAGTAAAGCAAACACTATTTCAGTAGCAAAGAAATTAAAGGTTAGTCAATAAATAGCAGTTACTGGCAACAAATTAAGATGAGGAACATTTTATTGTGGTAATAGGAATGAACGTTTCCTACTGTGAAATTGGATTTTTTATTGAAATCAAATATATAATTAAGATATTATGCACAGAAAAGGTTAGAAACCTTAACATCTTTTGTCCATCAGCCAAATATTGTAGTATGTTGATATCCATGCTGTGAGTTCCCCATTACTGCTCTGCCAGTAATTTCAACCTGGCATCTAGACTAAATTGTCTCCCTAGGAGCCAAGAGGAAACGTAGTTGATATGCGATCTGAGGCACGGGCCTTTCTTGAATGAATAAAAGCGCTGTCATATTTTACGAAATTACATCTGCTGGTTATATGCGGTGATCATCTCTCAATGAGGGAGAGGGCAGAGTTCACCTAAGTTATGGCACAGGCTGGTATTTGGAAGACACTTGATAGGATTTTACACAATCTTTTAGCTTCTCTCACATATATTTAAGGTACACGATAGAAACTGAAAGCAAGGTAATGATTATGATGCGTCTACACAGTAATTTTAAAATAGGTATTAAGGAACATGCACAGCACAAATTGCTTGCTAAAGCTTGCTAAACAGCCTTGGAGCGGTATATTCCGTGAAGGAAGATGGAGAAATGCGATAAGCGTCTGTCATGCAATGCCAAAAATGCAACTCTGTTTAATCTCCTTTTCCCTGAGCAGAGCTCAAAAGGAAGCCCAGTCACCTGTGGTCTGCAGGCTTCCCCTTCAGTACTCGGCTCCAGGGGCCCCAGTGGACGCTGCAGCTGGGCACTGGCTCGAGGTGGCCCTTCTGGAGCAGGGGCTGGACCTGATGGCCCCCAGTTTTTATCTGAAATCTCACCAGCTCAATGCTGGTGGCTCCGCGGCCCCAACAATGGTGGCTGTGCACCCGCGCAAGGATTTGAGTTGGTGGTGCTGCATCGCTGTGTGGTGCAGCCCAAGGAGCTGTGGGGCTGTTGGAGCTGTGGGACTTGAGAGGAGCTGGAGAGTTGTTTCCCAGTGTCCGGAGTTAGTGATGGGGCAAGAGCAGGAACCTGAACCCTCCCTTTCTCATTCCCTTTGGCTGGTAGGAGTATTGAAAGCATGTGCATGACTTGAGTTGTAGAAAATACTGAGAGCAAACCACTTGTTTAGAGCAACTGTCTTTCAGCACGTGGAACTGCAGTGCTGGTGAATTTTAAAATCTCTTGTGAAAATGGACAAAATCATCATTTTTGTCTCTCAGTGCTGGAGTGCCCGTTGCCACCTCAGCCTGAGCTCTGTAACCATATGCATTTTTTTTTTCTATTCCATTCCTCATTTCCTTAAAGGGCTGATTTATTGGGTACAAACTACAAAGCTAAGTATTTTTCAGGATGTAAGTCATAGTGGTTGTGAGAAGGAGTGAGACTATAATTCTCCCCCACTTTATTTTACTTCAGTATTTTCAGAGGGGAGGGGAAGGCTGTATTCTTTCCATTAGACCTCTCCTTTCTTAATCACCATTCCCTAATTAATTCCCTGGTTAAATATAAAGCTAGCATTAGCTTTGAATAATGTTTTCCTGTGTGATTAAGTAAAGAAGAATTCCTTTCTTTTGTGTGATGACTCATCGCCAGGGGATCTGGAGCAAGCCTGAGGGTGGATATTTGAGACTCCTGTTCCAGGTGCTCTTGTAGCTTGGAGCTGTGTTTGCTGTCAGTCCGGAGGTGGGAGGCAAAGGTGATATCACGTATCAGCGGCATACAAAGAAAATTGTCTCTCTGGTGAAGCCATGTCACTAGTACAGCTGGGGTTTCTTCTGGTGGAAGGCTGAGTCTGACTCTTGGAAATGCAAATCTCTAGACAAGGCTTACGGTTTGGAGACATGTAAATCGCTGCTCTTTATAGCACAATGTACATAATGATTTTTTGCTGCATGATACATTTTCTTTGGTATCCAAGCTGGCCCCCAAATTTACCAAATTTCTTTTTGCCCATCACTTTCTCATTCCTCTCCCTGCACCAATTGGCATACCTGACCTGTACCAGTGCAGCTGTGTGTTGGGTGGCATCATATACCTTGTGGCTGAAAGAACCCAGCTGAAAAAAGAGCCTCTGAAACAAAAGGGGAGGTTGTAGTGAACCAATGTGGCCAAGAGGCAGTGGAGGGAAGGGTTTAAGCTGGCCAAGGTTACTTCACCACTGAAGCAACATGGTCTAACTCTATCCAAAGAATACAACCTTCTTCTACTGCATTAGCTCATGGCATTCATTTTCAGCTCATGGTGATAATTTTTAGCTCAAGAGGGAGTTTTAATAATGATTCTTGGTTCAAATGTTGCTGATAGCTTGAGATGAGAAAAAGAATATGGCTTTATTAACTTAGCAGCAAGGAAAACATATGGAATATGTTTCATATAATGACATGAAAATGCTTGTGGAGTGAATGCTGTAACAGTGAAGTCTCCAATATGTAATTGCTGGGTGTTGAAAAACAGGCACTTAAAAATATGCTCAGTTTTTGATAAAAAGTTCAGAAAACAGAAATCCCACTAATGTTTGTTCTTTCACTTGTTTTACAGGCATTCCCCTGCATTTCAACGGGAATTTATGGTGAGTAAGACCTTAGGTATCACTTATTACTTACTTGTTTTTATTGCTATTGTTAGTTGTTTAACCAGGGGTATTTCATACCAGATGTCTTGTCAGTCATTTTGACCTGTGAATCTACTTGTACTGTGTTAAATAAGAGACCCAAAGCCTTTGACTGTGACTGGGTACTAGCGTGCTAGTAAATGGATGCTATCGTGCAGCCCTTAGGAGCCTGCCAGCCGGGGCCCATGACTGTGATTACACTCCTGTAGCTCTGGTAGCTCTTAAACACACTGCTTGTGGCTTCAACACTGGAAAAACACTGTTTTGATAAAATTTTCTATCCAAAAGGTAGACAAGCAAGCAAGGCTCTACAGTGTCCAAGGCTGGGGGAGAAAGTGTATTTTCCTCAAACAAACTTGCTAGAATACCATGAAGTTCAGTTCCCTGGAGTTGTGCTTCCACGTGTTTAGCTTACTAATTTAAACCCAAATTAATGCTGCCTGAAGATATGAAGGAAAATGGATATGACAAAAGTTAATCAAAAAAAAAAAACCAAAAAACAACTCAGCTACTTTTTGACTGGCACTGTGGAAGAAGTGGGCATGACATTTAAAGGAGGAAAAAGATGCACTATTCCATATTGGGAAATATATGTGGAGAACTCTGTGAGGGGATGTGCAAATTCACCAGGGGATAATAGTATTTTGCCACAAAAAAAACATGTGGGCTGTGATTTTTTTTTTCTCTCATTTAGCTTCAGCGAGTACGTAGCATTGATAATAGGTTAGGTTACTTCTACAAATCAGGGATATTAGAGGGGGGAAAAAAGCAGCAATTAAAAAAATATATAGTCATTGTGTATCACCATAGTATGATAGAGCTATTATGTGAAAATAACATCTAGTAGTTTTTAGCTAAATTAATTTCAGCTTTAACTTATCGGGTATTGCGGATGTTGGAAAATTATTAAAAACAAAGTGACAGGAATATTTATTTCTTTTTTCTTTTTTTCAAGAAATATTTGGAGAAGCTGTTATTTAAAATTGTTTGTTTGGCTGTAAATGTGAATTAGGCCTCAGAGGGCATAATATAAATTAGTTTGGTGTATTTTTTGTCACTTGAACTACACCTTTGTTAGTGCAGAAGAACATGCAGATGCGATTCCTGCAAACACCAGAAGTTACTGAAAATGAATCTGGCTTCAGCTACAACTCTGTCTTAGTCTGCAGTTCAGGTCCACCTCTTGAACTTTCAGGGAAGGTTCTGTATTTTAGTTCTTGACTTTGTGACCTAAGCCTTGATCTCTAAATCTCTAAACAGACATGTTTTTATTATTTCACAAAAATCAGCAAGGTATGGTGTCAATGTATGGAAATTACTAGTGGTTGGAACTTGCGTATAATAGCAACTTAATTGTATAATTGGCCTAGTTAATAGAAAAGGTCCCAGCAGGTGAGGAATATAGTTACCTGAAGTTGATAAAGGATGCTGGATCTCCAGTAGGAATCTAGATTTTACTTTCCTGGGCTATGCTTTTCTTAATTAGCATTGGCTTTTAACTGGTACGCTGTGGCATCACGGAAACATCACGTTTGAATAATTGGTTGCTTTTTTCACCTTTGTTAGGAGAATTGAGGCATATTTCTTGTAAAATATTCTGTTTCACTGATGATGTTTTTTGTATAGCTTTTTTTTTTTTTAACCTCTAATTTGCTTTTACTTTTTTATTTTTCAATAAATAACTTCTATTCCTCATTGAAAAAATACTTATTCGGGTGGGGAGAGAAGGTAGAATCTTCTTTCCAAACTCCCAAATGTACTGGGTGCTGGCGTAGCAATTAAATGGGCAACCCTGTTTCAAGCTGTGCTACATGTTGTGCTCGAGGTGTAAGGTACACCCCAAACACACGAAGGTATGCTTTCATCTTTCTGTTTTTTGTTTTTTCTCCCTTCTATCCATACACATTCCTTTAGATAATGTCAGTGTCTAGAGAAGCAAGTGTATCAGTTTCATTCCTGGTGGTCTAGCTGATTAGTAATGCTTCATGTATTGTACAATTAATGCTGGACTATCCCAGTAAAGTGCTGGTGAAGGAACATACAGCCCTGATTTCCCACCTCAGATCCAGATGAACAAATGTTGTCCATGCAGAAACTTTGGGCTGATAACTGAGTTTCACCACCCAGTGGAAGGGGGCAAATTTGCAAGAGATTGGCTGAGTGGATGCAGTTGAAGAATCTGGATTGCATTTTACTCCAAATTCTTGTAAATGCCTACATTGCTTGTCTTCTCTATTATCATTAGATGAAAGTAGTCACACTTCTCTGGAGAGCAGTCCTTTCCTGTTTGCATCACTGCTGATCACTCCCTTTTTCCCATAAAAAGGAAGCTGGGAAAAAGAAAGCAAGCCTCTTTCAGAGGTTTCGGCCAAGGGCAGATTGCTTTTCATGAGAGGGTGTTGGATGGAGGAAAGGTCTGCCTTTCCTCCCCAAACACTTCCACAAGCCCCACCTCCACCCGCAGCACTGGGGAGGTTCCAGCCTGGATGGGTTAGAGCCCCAGGAAGGCCATTTGCCACTAGGGCGCCATGCCAGGAGTCAAAACTTTGCTTTTAATGCGCTCCTATTTAAAGAGCGCTGGCAAAAGTTTCACTCATGAGGGATGTATGCTTTAAAAGTCTGATACTTCAAACAAGGGATTAAATCTTTAAAAAATGAGGTAGAAGCAACCGGTACTGAATGTTTGTAAAGTCTGCAGAAAAAGTATGGGTCTACCCACAGATGCTTTGGAGAAAAAAACAGCGTTATCTTTTCCTGAGAGATCTCTGTCAGCTCTAATATGCCTCTAAACTGATAATCAGTCTAAGAAAGCAAAGGTTATGAAGCCTCATGTCCCCATGGATCCCTGGGTTACTCCTTTCTGTTGCAATAAATGCTTTCCTTTATAACAAGAGCATGAAGTTTCATAAATAAAACTGCTCCAGGAGTACAGAGGACTTGTACTTGCTCCCATGTCATTAGGGATTGCCCTGTACTGGGGCAGCAAGTGGCAGAGCTACAGTTCAATAATTCTCAGCCTTGAGCCAGGAGCACAAGGTTAGCATTGTCGCAGCTTTATTAAGGCCAATTTCGATTTTAGGGATATTCTTTTGTTTTGTCTCTTCTCTTTTTCAAAGAAATTTTGCTATTAAAAAAATAATAAAGGTGATAAAAATAAATTCACAGACAAACTTGTAGTCCAGAGGGTAACAAGAGTTATTTTAGGCTGTATTGTGTCTGATTTTTACTTTATACACAGTGATGACTATTTATGCATCCACTTTCACCATCATTAACACCTTCTTATATCTGAGGTACTGACAGAAGATAAAAAAAAAAAAAAAAAAAAAAAAGTGACTTCCTTGGGTAGTTTTTATGGAAGAGCACGTCATTATCATGTCTTTAAGAAGCTATCCACAAGTTATGGTGTTTGCAGCCTGTGAAGTGAACAGGGATGTCTGATATGGTGCTACAAATCTTATGAGCTGCAAAATTAAAACAAGGCTTTGCAGATGGATATGAGAAGACGGGAATTTTCATGCTTTGTCACATGCTCTGTTGAGAGATCATTATGGGCTGGACTACATATGGAAGGATTTGGGGATGTTATGGTCTATGCACACCTTATTTGTTACCTTTCTTTTATTTTACAGTAATACAGGCTTTGGCTTCTGTTCCCAGATACTTATTTTGGCAATGAAAGCTGCTCTCTGGCAAAATAAGCAAGAATTTAAATGCTATTTTAAGCTTAGGGAAGGAAAAAAGGAATGAGGGGAAGAAAGACGAGAAGAAGAGAAATCTTCAGCTGGTATTTCTTTTTGTCTCTACACCAGTGTACCTGTATATTTTACCATAGCTTGACTTTCATCAAAGTATCATCTAGCCTTTCTGAGAAAAAAGATAATGACAGTTCTCTAGATTTTGTTGTGAATGCTGATTTATTTATTTTTTTTTAATGTAGAGAGGGAAAGGGAAAAAAATCTAAAAGCCATCAAAGTGTAGAATGGGTCCGCAGTGATGTAGGCAGTGGGAATGCTCCGGTTCACCACATTTTAAACACCCTTATTACATTGGAGTAAGACTTATTTCTTTTAGAATCAGGCCACTTAAGCTTACTTGTAGCTTTTGGCCTGGTCATGGCAAAACATTGCAAGGTTAAATTTATTATGTGTTGCTGCAGGAGAGTCTGAAAAGCAGGCGTGGAAAGCAAGGAGGGAAAAAGAAGCAGGGGTGGGGGGAGGAGTGAAATAAAGTGTGCAGTGTATAATACAGTCTCAAGGCAGGATGCAGGGAGCTATCACATATCCTCCACTCTGCCTTGTCTCCATCTGCGGAGAGAGGTCCCTCGGTGCAGTGCCAGCTTGTCACGCAGCTGTCCTGACCTCCAGCACGGCGTCCTCTGTACCCGAAGAACAATTCATCCCAGCAATCTACACAGGGCTGGGAGCGTGTCCATCAGCTCTTCTCGCTGTGAGGTGATCCGAGATAGAGTGTAACAAGGGATTAACCGACAGGTGCACCACCGAAGGATTATAAAAGCCCTCTGAAAATCTGAGTCAGAAGACTAAACCAAATGTTTTCAAAGGCAGAACAAATTTCTGACACAGGGCTAAAGGTTGAGGCAATCTATTTCTATCTTTCCCATCTGTTTCTCCTCATTTTCTGTTGGCATTTTGTTCCTAAGAGATGTATTTCTTTAATGAGCAATTCTAATAAGGGTTGCACTGTTGTCTTTCCAAAGAAGGAGTTAGCTTGAAAATTTTCAGAGCCGCTATGCACAAATAATGCACGTGGTATAATGGTAACCATGAAGCAGCCTGGTATTCATCTGCAGTCTGATGCTCTGAGTCCTTGTAGCCGTCCTAATGGCCTGACGTTGTATGTGATAATCAGCATTTGAATATTGTGCTGTAGTGGTAACCTAGGAAAATAGATGTTATAATATGAATTTTCTGACTGGAAGAATCCAGTAGGTCGCATAAGGAAATGTTCCATTAAGATGAATCTTTCCTATTACTAAAACATTTTCTTAACCTGATCAGCAGCTCCTCATCCCTCAACCCAGACTGCATCAAGTATTTGACACCACAGTGTGGTTTTAACAGTCATTTGCCGTAACTCATTGGGAAGTTAATTGCATTTTGTTATTTACTCCGTAATTTGTGTAATGTAATATTTTAGTGAAAATGAAGATGTATGATAACTCATTTTTTGTTGCTTCTTTTGGGACTGATTGCCAGTTAAATGAGACTATTATTAAAATTAATAATAGGAGCAGCTATGAAATGACTATTATAATATTCAAGTAATCCTAGAAATCTAATTACTACTTGTATAAAAATTTGTTGCATACATTATTTAACAGTGTTCTTATTTCAGACAGTGTAGTGTCCGTGATACTAATCGGTCTTTTCCCATATTTTACATACTAAAAAATGATTACTGGAAAGTGTAAATCAATGAGCTCTCAGCAGTCTAAAATTAACATTCACATGACATACTTAGAAAGGAGAAGCTCAAACTTGATTCCAAAAAAGAGGCTTAATAAGCTCTCTTTTTCTGTGGAAATTGGCATTTTGTGGATATTGTAGTAAGGCTATCATGAAATTTATCTATTCTGAAGTTCTTGCTGTCTGTCCGACTTAAAACATTTCACCTAAACCTTAGAGGACAAATCCTAACCTTCATTAAAATACTGTTTAGGTACCATCCTTAATAAAAAATAAATAAATTCAAAAGCTTAGACTGAACACTTAATATTCTTTCCTCAGTTGCCTTCTGGTATCGTTAGTTGTTTTTTTCCCCTTTTCTTTTTAGGAAGAGATAGGTAAAGTTCCAATGTAGTTGCTTCTCTTTTGAAAATGGTAGAAGCATAAAGAACTTAAGGCTTTGTAAATTCTGGGAGGTCTGACTTCTTTGTTATATTTACTGCTCTGATTTTATATTTGTATATGTTAATTGCCTGCTTCAATCTTGCAACTTCACAGAAACAGTTGTTTTTGTGCTCTCTTGCTTCATAGTGGCTTCTATCTTGAAGTTCCTAGCATGTCTGTAACTCATAGGTAGTGTCTTTTGCAATGACCTGTACAGGTATTGCAGACTGGTGAGGAAAAGCCAGTGACATCTCCAAAGGCATCGAAACCAGATTGCACTTTGGGGGCTTTTCCTCATGTTTCTGTCATGTTTTTATTTTTTCCCAGGCAAGCTATTCTGCAACATATATAAAAAAAAAAAAAAAAAAAAAAAAAAAAAAAGCTGGAAAAGATTTGTAATGTGCAGAAACCATACTGATGATAACAGAACCAGGGCTTCGGGTGTTATATTTGTTCTGGTATTTGTTTTTTTGCATCCAGAGAATTAAGATTGTCTCAATTACCATGACAAAAATTGAACTCCTGTGTCACTGTACACCAATAACATCATTTAATGTCCTCTTGTAAATTTTACTGGCCAGTGTCAACAAGGTCATTCATCGTATGTGTGTTCTGCGGCTTTACAATCAGGAAAAGCTGAGGCTTCTTTGAAGCCAATTTATTAAGATATGAATTTAAGGAAAAAAAATAATGAAAAAAGAAAGATATGGACCTTGTACCAAAGACTTTAAAATAACATGATCTATGCAGTATAAAATAGCTCTTGGTAAAAGGCCCAGTTATCAGTATAGTTTTTTTTCCTTGATGTAATCTTGCCCCTTCTTCCCAGAAGAAATCTTGGAGTCCAATCCATTCATGAATTCCATTGTCTGTACAGGCTTTAACGAGTGTGGAATATACCACAGAATCAGAGAAGCAGCAAATAGCTGAAGGATGTCCACGTTTAAAATTAGCAAGTTTCACTTTATTTATCTTTAAGTGCATAAAAGGAAATGAAGTGGCCTGACGTAACTTAAAATTGATTGCCTCAAAGAGTTTTGAGACTCCAAGCAACTAGTATAATTGTTTGGATGCCTATTTAGACAATTAAATCAATCAACAAAGTGTGTATGTTGCTATTTGCGGCTATTTCTGCATATATTTTTCATCTTGAGAAGCAAAGACAGTGCTGTGCACCCTTGGGATTCCCTAAGGTTCTGAGTAACCTCATCTAAGTTTGACATTTCTCCTGCTTGGACAGAAGGTTGGACCAGGTGACCTCCAGAGGTGCTCTGGTGATTCCAACCTCTGTTTTTCTGTGATTCTGAGTTGCTTATGTTTTCTTCATTGGCAGAAATTCCTTGAGCTTCGCATCAAGGAATCACACTGTTACTACAGATTCCTTGGTGAGATCTCATCAGGTGCTATAGCAAAGCTTTTTTATTTTTTATATAATCATTAAGTGTAGTGTGACAAATTAGTAATTCTTGGAACATCTTTGTCATGCCTTCCACGATTTTAAAGTGTATGTTGTATGTGAAGTATGTTACCTTTTGAGTTTTAAACGTATTGTGAAAATAAAGACAGCTATTTTAGTGGTTTCAGTCAAATTTCATGATGTAACTGAGCTTCCTTGAAAGGAGGAACTACATATGAAAGTAATCTAGTTAAAGAAAAACAGGTATCATCTTGACAGCTGTAAAACTACTCCTTGGTTTGAAAACTTGCACTGGAGATGAGGTGTGCCATAGGAGCAGTGATTTCATTTACCCGTGCACTTCAGCATGACTAGTCTTGTAAGTAATCTTAGTTATACATCACAAATACTATAGACTTCAGCAGCTAGGAAAACTTAATAAATAAATAAATAAATAAAAATTGCCTAGGGTAAGATTTTTAATCCATCAACCACAACCACTTCAATACTGAATAATTGTTCTAACTCGCATTTAGAAATGAAGTGTTAAGCATATTCAGTTAATATTGGATACAACTCATGACTTAAAATGTATTCCAGGAGAACAGAACAGTCGCACTAGCCTGTGCTTGTGTGCCCTTACGTAGTTTTTAACAGCCCTAAGACATAAGCGCTAACTAGGAATAATATTTGTGGTGTGATGTGTATCAATTAGTTTTACCACGAAGGTATTAACTGCATCTTTTTGAACTTTTGTAACTGTGTTATGTATTTAATACATGAGGAAAACAGCTTGCTCGCTCTTATTCTTTCCTTATTTCTGGTGCACAGTGATACTCTGGTCAGTGATGCCATGGCCTAGCCACAAAATGTTTTGGAGATGCCCATTATTTGCCTCATTTTCTGTTCTTCATAGCAGGCGGCTTCTCTTTCTGTGTATTTATGTAATATGTGTTGCAATGGTCCTCATCTGTGTTGATGACCCTAAATACTCCTCCAGTACAAATACAGAAAGGCGCCATATGCTCAAATTTACTACAAACTGCCAAGATGTTTTCCCAGATGTTTGATGTCTGGAAGTTACTTAAAGAAGTGTGCAAGAGGTATATGCAGTAATATTGGGGCTTTTACGTAGCCTGAAAGATTAAAAAATAAAAAAACAAAAAATGTTGCAAGTACAAGGACAGATATTTTCTCATTCCCTTCAAGCAAAATAAAAGATGATCAAAACAGACTTGCTATTTTGCATCTCATCATGGTACCTGAAAGACAATTAATTCAAAGGTGTCTCTGCCACTGTCTTGTCCTTTTTTTCCTGCATCTTTGTGAGATAGGAATGCTGACATATATCATTGGAAAGGGCAACAGCTGCTGAGGCAGAAGACAACTAGAAAAGTCAGATGAACATTGCTGTCTGTGGTGGTGGTGTTATTGAAAGAGCGCCATGGGCCTGGGATGGAGTTCTGGCTCTTAGTCTTCAAAACCTGTTTGAGGCCAGTGTGCCATTGACTTTTGGAAACTTGTTCACTCATTTCTTCTGCCTGAAGAAGTGATATCCAGTATAAAATACAGCTAATTACAGCAATGGAAAGAAACATGTATTACAGTGGCCTGATTTTTCTTGAGTATTTTCGTAAAACTGATTTTTTAGATTTGTACACCTTCTTTAAACATATGCAACTTCAGTAATCTGCTGAAGGTTGTATCAGTGCATAAAATAAATTGCATGCATGCGTTGTCAGGATTGAGGTATTATTTCTCAAATTCTGTATTAATTATTATTAATACAAAAAAATCTCATTCTGGAATTGTTTTCTGTTTCATGAATAATAGGATTCTGATAGATTAAATTTAAGCTAGTTGTCTGTGTTAATGAAATATTAAACAGCTTCTGAAAACATATGTGGCTTACTGCAGAGGAAACACAATAAGAGTCAAAAATTACCTTTTTGTAAATGCCATTCAGAAGAAAGTTTGAATGCTCTTAAGAGCATCTGTGCAGAGTAGGATCGTAGCTGCTTTTGTTTACTGAGCAGTAATGGTATACATATTAAATTCCCCTTCAGGCTTACTCAGGGTGAGATGTTCAGAAACAAATGTGTACCTTGTTGAAGAGTTAAGTCAGAAGTTCACTACTTCTTAACAAGGTAACTACAGAAAGAAATGTGGATAGCCTTTTAGTGTACCTGCCAGGCAGGCAGGATAGAAGCCAACCATCTACTCAAAGGACTGGTTAGAGGAGGATGGGAAAAGTCACCTTCTGATGCTTTAAAATACACTTTGGGTCAGGTTTCTGCTCGATCGAGCTGAATTCAGTTTATTTCTGAGCTGTCACTACTGCAGAATAGCGCCGGTTCGAGAGGTATTCTGTGAGAAGACTAACTGTAATTGGCAATCCATTTCTTCATTTCCATGCTATAGCCAGCTTGACAAATTAATCACAATCAAATACAGGCTGCGGGAAGGGGGCGACCTATGTAGCACAGAAGAAAAATGAGGCCTCATGCTGGCATGACAGACTAATCTTTCAATTCACCCCGTTAGGCTGAACGTGGGGACTCACTGGTGTGCCTGTCACCAGCACCACCCATAAACAAACTGCTCAGGCTCAGTGCTAGGGTTTGGCGGGCGTGATAAAGGTTATTGAGTGCTGCCCCGCACCTTGTCCATCACTGCTGCGGGACGAGGATCGCCTGGATTAGTCCTGATGAGGAAGAGTCACTGTGCAGTGTCTTACGAGATTGGTGGAGAGAGCGTGACCTGAATTACATTGCGTGGAGTGATGTTGTGTCTGATCCCATAAGAAACAAAATGGCTCCTTGTTTGGGGTGGACGTGTTACGGCTACCATGCAAGTAGCCTGTCACAGCAATGATTATTGCGAACAGGTCTGAGTGAAGCTAACTCATCTCTGAAGCTGTCCCAGGGAATAGGGCCTTTGTGGCTCCAAGTGAAAAGGGAAAGGATGGCAACTGAAATGAACTGAAGTTATTGTCAGCTATCAAAAAAAAAATGAGAACTCTTGTTAGATGTTTTAGTTAGTTTGCTTTCAGTATCTTTATTGGAGTGGTGCAATACATTTGTGACATGTTGGGTTATATTTAGAGTGTAAGACTCCAATTTAACAGACCTACTCTTAATAATGTTCCTTATATTGTCTACTATTATGATTTTAGGTTTTCATCTGGTAACTAAAATAGAAACAGAGCTGAATAATTCTTACTAGAGTTGGTCAGCGTACCTTGGTTGCAGAGCTATAATGGTTTCCATTGGCAGTGAAATAGTCCGTTGCATTTAGAGGAAGAGATCTAGCTTTTTTTTTTTTTTCCTTTTTTTTTGTTTTGTTTTGTTTTAATTGACTCTATTCACTTTGGCTATAATTTCATTGATTTTAGCAGGTGAAATATCTGGTCACTTGTATCATACCTTCCCAATAATGTTTTGTTTGGTTGGTTCGTTGTTTGGTTGTGTTTTTTTTTGTTGTTGTTTTTTGTTTGTTTTTGGCAGATAAGACTTTGCTATCTTTTTCTTGAAGGGGTTTCTAACCACTTAGAAAGGACACTATTTTAAAATCTGTTCTGTAAAGAATTTGTTTGTGTGCCTCTTTTTATTCTTTTCAATATTTTACTTATATACAAGAGTGGAATGCATTCTTTCCTAAATATTAGTAGATGATAAACTGTATTTATCATTTTCCAATTTAGTTTTGGACAGTGCAGCATACTTTTTTGTTTTTCTTTTGTTTCTTCTCTCTGTAATCTTCGAAAGAACCCTGTAACAGAAATAATGCATAACACTATTTATAAGGTAATAATTTACAGTATGTTATGTTGTGGCACTGGAAGGCTTTCTGTTCCTTTCTATTTTCATTTCTCTCAGGAATAAGAACATTAAGCCTTCACTTTCAAAGAGTTTGTAACACTGCATATGGAAAACATCATCTTTCATCACATATTGTGACTGTTGTTTTGTCAAAAGCCAAATTCTCAATTCAACTAAGCAAACCAGCAGCACTTAGAGGTCTCAGCCGGTCATTTGCTGAGGGAAGGTGCTGCTCAATGTAAATAATGTTCTGGTGATCCTGCATGGGAAGGGCTGGGTTCAGAGGTCCCTGAGCTAAACACAGACCAGTATGGATGTTGGTACATTGGTCTATCTGGCAGCTGGGTTTGAATGTTTTCCGTGTCAATTTTCCCATTTCTCTGTTTTATGGCCAAAAGACTATTTCTAAAAGTGGAGAAGATTGCATGTACTGTTGGACATGCACATGAGAAAAATACAGGACAGGCAGATTTAGAACCTGATCATAAAAACAACCACCACAACACACAAGAAAACAAACCGAAAAAGCCCCCCTCTCCACCCTAACAAAACAAAACAAAAAGCAGTTTCGGCTTTAGGTTAAGGGTAAATCAACTGTTCCAGAAGAGAAAAGAGAGTGCAGTGTATAGTTTTAGCTTTATGTACCAGGTCATTACCCGATGCTGGAAAAAAACTGAGTATCAGTCTTATTCAGAATGCTTATCAGTGTAAATTGCCCCATGTAGGCTGTGAGCTGTAGACAGTGCAATCATAATAGCTTTTGAACTGATGCAGTTTTGTGTCTTCAGAACATTAATCATTTTCTTATGCCTTTAATTACCATAAGGTAGTTATACTTGTGTCCATAATAGGCTCTGAACATTATGCTGCTGATAGATTTTTAACCGTTCTTTTTGTTGTAGCTAGTAAACATAATACAGCAGAGCATTATGATTCCAGATCTTTTTTTTTTTTTTTTTTTTTTTTTTAAGCCAAGTGCTGTTAGGAACATTACTATGTAAGGCCAACAATGTTTTGAGCTCTATTTGCTAGTTGATTGTAGTCTTCTGTTTTTCTGTCTTTAGGAATGAGAGAAAAGAACAATTCAATTGCTAGACAGGCATTGCTTAATAAAGCTAAGATGATTTTTGTCTGATTTAATAGGAAGGAACAATTACTGTGTTTTCCACAGCACCAAATACAATATGGAAAAAAGACGGTAATGCTAGTTAGGGTGCTTACCAATTGCTGGTCTGTATTCTCAGAATCTCCTCTATTTTATTTTGCTGTGGACTTCCTAAGTTATAATTTACTAGTTCTCAGTAATATTAATAATTTACTGATGTATAGTGGGCTCTTCACATAGGAAGGTGTTAGATTCCCTTCTAATTGAAGCTGTCAGCCATGATGTAGATAATGAGGGTGCATATTGGCAATGCTTCTGTGTCATTCCTAATGAGGACTTCAGGTTGTGGAACCTTATACCAGTCTCCCTATTGTGTGGCCTGATTAATGAGTTGTCACCATTTTATTGAATATAGGTAATCAGAAGCAGCCATTGAATTTATCATATTTGGCAACCAAGAAATGGAGAATGTACAATAACTGACAAATTGAATGTGCAAGAATCTCTAGCTGTTTAATTTATGTACATACACAAGGTTTTATTAACTCCCCATGTATGTTTTCAATTCATGTTTTCCAAAACTACACTAGAGTTCAAGATGGGAAAATACTGTTCTATCTATTGCGTTTCTTTAATATTGCCAGCCTATTCCGAATCGTCTCATTAAGAGCAGTCAGGGATGTCCTAGTTGTGGAATTTCAAGCATTTGATGTTAAAGAATTTACTTTCTAAGCCTTTTAAAAGCTTGTTTTGTTTTTGATATATTTTTTTCCTACTGGTTGACCTTCTGAGTTTCCCATGTTGATTACATGGCATTTATGCTGACCTTAACCTAGCTGAACACTTCCTGAAAAGGAACAGATAGAAATGTTTCTACATCAGTGCTTATTCCAATAAAACATAGACCTGTAGTTGATAAGCATGCTTAAATTACATATGATTTCAAGAAATTATGAATTTAAAAAATACCTTGGATTATGAATTATGTTTACTTAATAGACAAATTAAAAATTTTAATTAAAAAATACACAAAAAAAATTGACAAATTATTGAAACTTCTTGGTATTGTGGTTAGGAAGAGGTCACCTTGATATGTGCACTTTGAGTATATTTTAGCCTTGGCTCCATGCCTTGTCAGAAGGTGTCTTAAATTTTGTTACCTCTACAATTTTTTTTAATCTACTTATTTTTTATTATTTTTTCTTATGACTATTACTGTCAACATATTTCATTCGTTTTCTACTTATTAAGCAAAATGGCTCTGTCTGAATTTCATGTGCAGTCTTAATTTTGTAACTTTTAATGTATGATCCCTGCTATTTAGATTACTTGGTATTTATTGCTTGTTTTTGTCACCGCCCACTGAATATATTAATGTCTGTGAATCTCTAAATGGTGATGCTCCTCTCTTCCCCCACAATGTCAGATCTGATAAAACTGTCTTCCTTTTCCTTCACAACAAACCTAAATATCTGCATAATAAACACTAGGAGGTAATCATGTGCTTCATCCAATTCTGAATTATTTGTCTAT
The DNA here is from genome assembly GCF_963932015.1 of Anas acuta. Lineage (NCBI taxonomy): Eukaryota > Metazoa > Chordata > Aves > Anseriformes > Anatidae > Anas > Anas acuta. The sequence goes on from NC_088981.1 coordinate 12,572,156, forward strand.
AATTTTCAGTGGTTAAGACAGTATCATATTTGGCTACCACCCCTCATGAGTGGTGTGCGTTCCATGAAGCCTTCTGAGGGTTTTAAGGTGATGAGTTGAACCTCTCTGTCTTGCTGCTTCCCGCAGCCTGTCCAGTGCAAGGAGTCATGGAGAATATTTACACAAACATCTCAGCCAGCAGATCTGAGCATGGGGTAACTCCTGGAGGACAGGGATGAGCTCCTTGAGTCAGCATCTTCTTCTCTTGTTATGGCTGGATATGAAGATGATGTCTTTCCACCCTGATCTTGCTTTGTTAAAATTAGTTAAAATTAGTTAAAATTAGTTGGTGTTTGGTGTTTTGTCTTTTCTATTTTTTTTTCCATTCATTAATTCACTAAATTTTCAAAAGTACCTCCACCCTTCTCAATCATCAGTTATTTTCAGTGTATAACTGATGGTATTATCCTAGTCCTTCACATATACAGAACAAGGGAAAGGCATCCTCAGTATCTTTATCAACAATTTGCTGTGCACCCTTACTCAGGGATCAGTCTCTTCTCTCATGCACCAAGTGATAAGACTAGAGGAAATGGCCTTAAGTGCTGCCAGGGGAGGTTTAGGTTGGATTTCAGGATGATTTTCTTCACTGAAAGGGTTGGGAAGTATTTGAACAGGCTGCCTAGGGAATTTGTTTTGTCACCATCACTGGAGGTCTTCAAGAAATGTAGAAGTAGAGCTAAGGGACATGGTTTAATGGTGGAGTTGGCAGTGCTAGGTTAAAGTTTGACTAGGTGATCTTAGAAGTCTTTTCCAACCTTAATGATTCTATGATTCTAAGAAACATTATACTTTCAGCACAAAAAATGTCCCAGAAGCTCACATGTGCATCATTTCCTCCTTTGACTCTTAGCAGTGTTATTGCAGAGTAGCTCTCTATTCAGATAGTTTTTTAACCAGTTTTGAAACTGTTTGCCTAAGCTAGTCTGATTGCCATCCTTAGCATTTTTTTCCTTCCTGCTCTTTTGATTTGTGTAGGGAATTTTTTTCCCCAATTTCTATAGAAGAGGCGGTTTCTGAATTTGAGCTTGTGTTCCCTTCTTTCAGTGCCTGCATGAACTCAGGTTACCTTGTAGCAATTGCTCATTCTGTTCATTCAAATTCTTTTACATTTTAGGGAGGTCTACTTACAATCTCCTATTTTCAAAGGAATACAAATCTTGCTTCTTTGACCTTTCTGAACTTCGGAGATCCTTCTGTCATTGCAATGTCCACCACTGATTTTTCTCAGTTCATAGAATACTTTTAAGTTAAATACCAAGTGCTGGATATAAGGTGTTTTAAGATGGCTTGATTAGCATCTATTACAGTGTTCGTATAATTTCTTTGGATTTATTCCTAACTAGTTCAGAGAGTGACTGTATCTTTGTTTGCTTTTTCAAATAATTTTAGTAGTGATATTAAGACTTGCAGTGGCATAAACATACCAACTTTGTTACTATTTTCCTATCTCCAGGTAGGTAGTGTATGCTCCCTAACTTTTATTTATATAAGCATCAGGCTGTGTAATAGTATTTTGCAAAGCACATATACAAATATGTGTAATTTAAATAAACATAGATATTGAGCCTATTGGTCTTGACTCATTGGCACTGTATGTTTTATTGCCTTGTTGTGGAGGTCCTTTGTTTAGCAATTGATTTATAAAAATAAACGCTCTTCTTATAGAATGACTATTAGTTTTGTAAATCTAACAAGAATTGCTCCCCCACCCAACATGCTTTTGAGCAAATTCTTATGTTGATCTCACAAATTTGCACCCTCATGCCTTCATTTTCCACTCTCTGCCTTTTTTATTAGCTTCTTTCTGTTTCCTACCATGACTTCATTTTACAGTCTTTTAAATTTTGTGTTATGGTGAAAGAAAATGGAATTGCCCAGCACCACACTGCCCTTTCTTCCAGCTGCTGAGGGGCTGGGCCCTGCCCTGTGGCCGCCGGAACCTTCTGGAACCAGTGTGGGGCAGCCCCGGCTCCCTCACAGAGGCGCCGCTGCAACCCTTTGACACCTACACGGGGGAAGGGCAAGAACATAGAGGCTGGGCAGTGTTAGCGAGTTTGATTTTCGTTTAAATACACTCCTCAGCATCTCGTATGTTATCACTGTACTCTGAGGAGGAGAGCTGGTGCGATGTTTTTCCCTGTTTTAAGGTGTAGCGCTGTGAGAGGCTGTTCTCTGCCTCCAGGCTCCTGCTGTGTGGAGCACTGGTAAAACCGCAGCTACCTTTCCATGTAAATCAGCCTGAATTGCCACGACACCTAAATAGATTTTATCACATGTGGTGATAATTCTCCCTCTTCTGTGCAGTTTTGTTTTCTTTTACAGGAGGAAGGGGAAAAGCTGAGGGCTGTGCTGCGGGGTTCTCTATTCACCTCTGAGAGCTGTAGGAAGGGCAGAGACCTTTTCCTTGAGTGAAGGGACCCCCTATTTCCAGCCAACACAGGGGGCACATGCGGTCCTGTGGAAGTCACTGACTGCTGATGGTGTAAATGACTGTGAAATAAAAAAAAAAAAAATTAAACTTGTTAGGGCCAGTTTTATTCCACCGTGGAGAGCCCCCTGTCACAGGATAGGTCCTCCACAGCCATGTGGGGGCAACTGTGCCATGGTGGGTGGTGACCACAGCTGGGAGATTTTCAGGTGGATAATTTAGTGAAATAATTCAGGTCCAACTGTAAATGTTATGGTAGCATTTCTCACAATCTAGAGAAATGCATCTCTTGTGTTAATGCAAGCTATCTTTAATGTAATTCTGTATATAGAGAGGACCTTTTGATATGATTAAGAAAATAATTACAGAACTCTCATTAGTTGAAGCAACTCAGTAAGGTTGACTTATTCTTACACTGTTTCAGTCACTTAAAAAGCTCTTTTGAACTGATTCGGTGTCAGCAGTGTGCCCTGATGGCCAAGAAGACCAATGGGATCCTGGGGTGCATTAAAAGGAGTGTGGCCAGCAGGTCAAGGGAGGTGATCCTCCCTCTCTACTCTGCTCTGGTCAGGCCTTACCTGCAGTACTGTGTCCAGTTCTGGGCTCCCTGGCACAAAAAAGACAGGGATCTCCTGGAAAGTGTCCAGCTGAGGGCCACAAAGATGATACAGGGCTTGGAGCATCTCCTCTGTGAGGAGAAGGCTGAGAGACTTGGGTCTGTCCAGCCTTGAGAAAAGAAGACTGAGAGGGGATCTTATTAATGTTTATAAATAGCTGAGGTGTGGGAGACAGAGATTTGGCCAACCTCTTTTCAGTGGTTTGTGGGGACAGGGCAAGGGGTAATGGCCACAAGATAGAGCACAGGAAGTTCTGCATCAACATGCAAAAAAATTTCTTCACGGTGAGGGTGATGGAGCACTGGGACAGGCTGCCCAGGGAGGTTGTGGAGTCTCCTTCTCTGGAGATATTCAAGACCCATCTAGACACCTATGTGTGCAACTTGCTCTAGGACATGTGCTTTGGCAGATGAGTTGGACCCAATGATCTCTTGAGGTCCCTTCCAACCTCCACAGTTCTGTGATTCTGTGATCAGTCTGGGATTTTGTGTTTCTGAGAGGGTTAGTTGTGTTTGTGATGTAAAGTGTGGTTATCTGTCTTGAAAGTATAGTTTTCCTGAGGCGCAGTGTGGGTGATCTCACACTTAGCATATACACAAGCTAAATTTAATAAAGTACTGGAATAAACCACCACTTCTGCTGCCACGTGGCCACATTTACAAGGAAATTGAGGTGGGAGGTCAGTTTTCACATAAGGACTTCGGTTGGAGATGCCTGTTTCTTAAGTGGAGGTCTTCTAATCTCACTTGTCTGACAGGTGGTAAGAAATTTACATTTAAATTGTTCAGATCAGCTGCTTATTTGTACTGGGTTGTTGGACAAAAGAAATCTTTTAGTCTTCCATAGTCTTCCACTGCTTGATCTAACCAACCATAGCATAGGCTCCTTCTTTTCAAATATGGGCATTGTTTCTGACTGAAGTAATTGTCGTTTGCATTGGCCTTTCTCTTTGTCCTATATCGGTGTGAATGTTGTTCAAAATGACATTGATAATGTTTTATTTTTCTTGGAGAATGGCCTCTTGCACAATGACATCTTTTTACTGTAAAGCCAAATATGCCAATGGCTGTCTAACCACAAGCACTGATAGTTGTTAAACCTTTCTAAACACTGGGAATTTCCATTACTTGCTCAAGCAAAACAGATTTGCTTGTATAATGTTTTTTTCAAAAAAGTATCACACCAGTAACTTGTAAGAATGCATGCTGAAAATGCTATTTAAAACAACTGTTAAGATGTAAAGTTCATATCAAGACTAAACTGGATATGAATTCATAGGATTGGAAATGCCATTGACTAGTTATTTAATTTCCTTTTTAATTGAAGTAAGTAAGACTCAGAAAATGCATAATTGTGAGTGAAATGCAAATTAGAGATATTAACAGAAAACATAGTTTAAAAAAAAAAAAAAAAGAAAAAAAAACAAGCAAACACTTGATCAACAATTAATACTGTGATCTTTTGAAATCGTGAAGAAATTGATGAGCTCCAGGACATTTTGTTTATCAACTTGTGTATTTTGGATTTAAAAGATTTGTCGTGCATTGGAACAGGCTCCCCAGGGACGTAGTCACGGCACCAAGCCTGTCGGAGTTTAAGAAGTGTTTGGACTGTGCACTTAGACATATGGTCTGAATTTTTGGGTAGACCTGTGTGGTGCCAGGAGTTGGACTCGATGATCCTTATGGGTCCCTTCCAACTCGGGATATTCTATGATTCTATGGTTCTAAAAGGCAACTGATGCCAGGGGCTGACTGGCAGTTAAGAGAAGCCTTGCAATAGGGGTTGCCAACAGAGGCGTACATAAAATTAAATTATCGTGTGAGAGAATGAGACCTTAAAAGCAGGAGGCCAAAGAAGAGTCCATGTTTTGCAAGAGATTGATATTTGTGTATTTTACCCTGTAGTTGTTGGTTCCGTGCTCTTTAGCATATGAGGACTTGTTAAGAGCATTGGAAGTATGAGATGCATGGTTGTACCTGGTCAGGTGTTCTGGATTCAAGTTTTCTGTTCTGTTCTGAATTTCAAGTTTTCCTTATCTGTGGTTGAAGTCAGCTTTCCCATTAATCCCCCAAACTCTTTCCAATTACATTTCTCTTTTTGTGTAACTTCCTGTGATCTGAGAGAACAGAACGAGGACAACACATTTTCAGTGCAGCATTTGGCGGGAGTGTGAAGTAGCTGCTGGCAGCTCCCATGCACTTTCTGTTCACTTCACAAAGGTACGGCAGTACAGCCTGAAATGAAGTTAAGTATCTAGACTGTGTTGTCAGGTAGGATGATACATATATTAGCATAGAATCAAGTGAGGTGTGCCGTAACCCTTGCCGTACATAGTTTTTTTCATATGGAGTTCATCTCTTGCCTGACTGAAATGTATTTTCTACAGAAGTGATACAGCATCTGTGCAAGGAGGAAAAAATGCTGCCTGTTAAAAAAAAAAAAAAAAAAAAAAAAAGAAGAATGCAAAAAATGTTAATATAATGATGTCCCAGGCTGGACATCTTGCATGAGCACTTGTTTCAGCAGCATTCATGTAGTTGATGTTGAAGGAATTATGAGGTACCTCAGTGTTCATTGAAAAATAGTAGCCATTAAGCATCAAATAAAAAATGCAACCCTGTCTCTGTTCCTCGAAAATGTACTGACAACTTTGAAATCCAGATTGTCTGGAAATAATTCAGTTTTGAGCTGATGTAGATTTCTTGAGTACAATAGCTGTTGGTCTGTGTGACCCTTTACCATGGTTTATCGCTACTTGAGGCAATAATGGAAAAAAATCCACGGTGTGAATAATATACCCAAACCAAGAATCAATAATGTATTTGTTAAAAAGAGTAAACTAAGTATATTAAACATGCCTCACACAGTGTATTCCTTTTTCACCCAACCTGCCCTATAACTCTTTTCCGTATAAGTCTTTTGGGGGAAAAGATAAAAGAACATCTTTGTTTCATTTTTGTCCACAAGGAGCTGAGTATATGTAGTTTCAGCTGATTTTCTTTATGTGCTCTTAGGAAATCTTTGATTTCCCTTGGAGAGGAGATAAGAACTGTGCTTCAGTAGAAATAATGTCAGATTGTTTTGTTTGTTCTTGTACGCTTATGGCCTTCACCAAGTACTCTGTTGGTTTTAGATAATCCAGCTAGGTCTTTGGGTTGCATCTGTCAGAGCAATTGAATGTGGTGGAAGTGATTTAAAGGATAGAGCTGGGCTGACAATGCTGGCTGTTTTCTTTTGAGTGTATATTTTTGTCCATTGCCTATGTATGTCCTATTCCTCTGAAGTTTCTCAGACTTTTTCTACTGTCATCTCTTTTCATTTCACTGTAGCAGCTTGTCTTCCCTTATATACATGCGTATCCCTAAATCCTTGCACTTCTAACTCATGCCGTGTTCTACTAACTGTTCTCAGTCAGGATACTCTGAGCTCTGGCAGAGCTGACAGCCCTGACATTCTCTTGCAAACCCAGAACTCAGAACCCCATCCTTCAGCAAGAGCTCCTGTGCTCTCCCCCTTTTCTTGCTGCACCTCCCATCTTGCTGCACCCGAGTGCACTTACCCTCACTATGGTCAGTGCCTGTTCCCCCTGTCTGCATAAAGATCATCTCAGCAAGGAGGAGAGCGAGCCTCTCACAGCGATTTCTCCCCTGACCTAGCCTGTAGCGCAGGAAGATGCATTAGTAGACATCAGGGACCTCCAGCATGGAGAGGCACGTCGAGAATATCTCAACTTCAGGCGAGGCTTCAATTAGAGTTTGCAATCAATTTCAGGATGCTTTCCCGTGGGGAACAGGGCTTTGTGAGGTCCAGGATTGTACTTTATTCCTATTGCTGAGCAGCAGATCTCTGGGTGCTTAGGCTTCCCTCAGTGCATAGGAGAGTTGCGTGTGAAGGAGGGCCTGGGATAGTGTCAGTGAAGGTTAAGCATCACTGTATCAGACAATGTTTTTTAGAAAAACAACCAGTTTAAAATGGAAGTAGGAGGGGGGCATTTTTTTCTCCTTTCTTTTAATCTCTTGAAAGACACTTCCAGAGGGTAGGATTGATTTCCTACACCTTGGCTCAGTAAAGAACAAGGCTTTTTTTTTTAATTCAAATCAGTGGGTAGAAATACATGTTTAACCTTGTTGGAATTGTAATTACAATAAAGCCAATATCCCACTGATGTTCAATTCATTGTATGATGGCAGATTTCACAGTTGACTAGTGCATTACACTTTGTATCAAATTGCTTTTGTTGTATTCTGTTGCCACCCCCCAAAAAAATACGACAAATAAACCAAAAAAACAGCAACTTGATATATATGGATGAGTAGAAGATGAAATATTTTGCATTAAGAAGTTCATGTACACTTTGAAACCTCTTTCAATTAACATTTCTCTGTACCCTTGTTTCTGGAATGGCAATTCTAGATAGGGTGCAGAGTGCATTTTGAGTAGAATGATGTACTTCATCTCATGAACAACTGTATACATATGTCTAAATGGCTGTGTAATTTACACAAACATTGAATAGACATCCTCATAGGTAGATTTTATAATACCTCTCTAAGTATATCTTTTGCTTGCATTTGCATTATATATGCTTTCTCTTACCATATTAGGATGCTTATTGCCAGACTAGTGAGATCTCTTCACTTTCAGTGTTGTGGTATCTTTCTGCTGTTCCCCTATTATGTTCAGCTTGAAGCCTTAATGTTCCACATGAGCATTTTAAAATACTCTGACAGACAGAAAAGCTCCATCATGCAACACAGTAAACAGCACAGCTCTGAAACATTTTGCTTCTGAGAATGTCTGAGTATTGCTTGCCACATATTTTTAGATGACGTTTAGAGAATGCATTTATCCATGATGTGGTCCCCCTGCAAGCATACTCCCTATAAGAGCTGGAAAAAGAATGAAACCACAATCTCAACTTCTAATAAAAATGTACTGACTGATGCAGAAAAGTAAAATTCTTGCAAAGAAGCAGCTCTCCTGCAGAAGTCAGGTATGTTGTCTCTCACAGTAAGGTAGCTCTCATGCTCATAGGGAAGCTCCTGTCCTTTTTTTTTTTTTTTTCATTCCTCACCAATGCTAACAAACATCAAACAGCTAAGTAAGCTTAAAATCTTTTTTTTTTCTTCTTCTTCTCTGTAGTGGAGTCCTCAGACTTGTTAGTACAAGGCGCTCTCTGCTCAAATGGCCTAAGTAATTATAGTATATTTCTATATTCAGCTGATACTTTTATCTCCACTATATGATGGACATTTTCTGATGATATCTATGTAGTAGAATGTGAAATGAAGTATGGTATGGTAACGTGCATGTCAGAGAGCCAGCAGATGGCCTGTTTATTTCCATCCCAGCCGCCTTCTTGTAACTGACCTCTCCTCAGTGCAGCTGTAAGCCAAGCCCAGATTTGCACTTGTACAGAACCGCAGCTGACCTGTAGATGATGAAGGTGGGTCACCGTGCTGATGGGGCAGGAGGCCGCTGTCGCTCAGCACAGCGATGAGTGTGCTCCGGGTGTCTTTGACAAGCTGAGACAGAGCCAGCCCTGCTGTCAGGAGCCAGTGCTTCTTGGCCTGCAACTTGTCTTGTTTTTGCTGACTTGCATGGTTTGGTATCTCCTGGTGCCAGTGCTCGCCCTGGTTGACTTAACTTGGGATCACTGAGTTACCCGATGAGCTTCCGTGAACGAAGGAGGACCCTCTGTTATTTCAGTACTCCACCTGCTTTGTGTCACTGTGGCAGAGCAGAGACATTCTGTTTCCCATATTCACTGCTAGATGCACAAGATGCACATTTTGGGTTTATTTACTAACCATCCTCTACCAGCTGCCTCATTATCATGTCAGTGGTTAAATGCAATTGGCAGTCATTCTTCAGGAACTGTATTTATTTTTCTGTTGCCGCTGAATTTCTTTAGTCAAGGAAAATGAATAAGCATGCTCCTTGCTTGAGAGAAGCTTAAAGACATTTCTTCAGACAAATATTTTTTATGCATTTTGAAATTTTCTAATTTTCCTTTGTTATTATATTTGCAGGCTAATTACTTACTCTAGCATAGTTTAAAGTGAATACAGTGAGTAGGTGCAGTTTTGTTTACTGGAGTAACAGAAGTTACTTTCTTTCAAAAATACTTATTTTCAATGTCTTTCTGAGACTTAATATTTGAGTGGGCAGCTGGTAAGGTTTCATTGGCTAAACAAGTTTAATAAGGCAAAGTAGGCTATTTGGCAGAAGATTCATGGCTTTTCTCTTTAGTCTTCAATGCATCCAATCCAAATTAGGGCTGCAGCTGATTTCTGATCAGGAGTATCCTCAAAAATATCCAGCTAGGAGCCTTTTCAGCTTGTTTATCCAATTATCATACGACCGCGGTGATTAAAAAATAAAAATAAAAAAATGACCCAACAATAGTGACAGCCTGAACTTGTTGGTAGAATGCTACTATCTCAGCTTCCAGAAAAGCTGGATTTACCATGGTAATGGGAATCAGCCCAGCATGAGTGAATTCATTTTGACTACTAAAATACGCCTTTGACAAGATGATTATATGGGATCGGTTGCAAGATTATACTCCTGATAGTTTCACAACTGAAGGACAAGTGAGTGTATTGAGTAACCTCACCTCAGGCATGCTGGGCTATGCATCTCATTTGTTTCTTTTTATTGTCATACATTGATGAGGTTGAAGTGTTATGATTACTGTGTTGTCAATAGCCAGCCGTAACCCACATGACCATAATGAAGCTCAGTTGTTCGCATGTCTGTTCTGAATCAGAAAGCAGTTTTAGTTCTTGGAATAATATTGGATTTCAGAATATATGGGATGAATGTTTGGTGCCCTTTTAAAAAAATAAACCTGGAAAAAGTTGGTTTTCCATACCATCTGGTGCTGACGATTCCCACACAACAAACACTAGATGTGTGGTGGAAAATACCCCATTGTACTGAGTGCAGAGAGGACCTTCAATATGCTTCCACAGTGTCAAACGTTACTGTTGAATTACTGTTAGAACTTCCTTCATACGTTATTAAACATTGTTTAATATAAACTAAATAATGGAAGTTGTTACATTTTGGCAGTCTTGTTGCCTAAACAAAGGGAATTGGGTTTGATTTTAAAGCACAGGAGCAGTCCGTAAACATCCTAAAGTACATCCTCGATATATGCACAAACATGCCAGTGTAGATATTTTTCTGAGAAAGTGTGAGAAACTCCTAATGAGTATTTGTGTTGTTTTTTTTTTTTATTTTTTCACGATTTGCTTTGAAATGAAACCATTAAAGCTGGAAAATAAGTATATTAAGATTATGATGAGGTGTTTGGAAACCACAGAGAAGGGAGCAGTCTGAAATGAATAAAAACCTATCTAGTATTTAGACTGTGCTAACAAAATAATAATAATTAAAAAAAAAAAAAGATGCAGACCTTTTTTACAAGGATAGCTTGATTTACAGAAAACATCTCGGTTAAAGTGACAAATTATAACACTGACCCCTGCAGCGATTGAAATGATTTTCTGGATTGACGTTTGCTTGTTAGCATTATAACCTAACAGGTATTGTCTCTTATCATCATCTTCAGCTATGTCATGCTAGAGGTTGTTTATTTCGTACTTAGGTTTTCTTAATGGACTTTTCATGGGGAGGTAGCATTACCTGCTTGTATGCTGGACATTTTTAATAATATGCAACACTGGACTGAGCACACTAAAAGAGACAGATAAAGCTACAAGCATCTCCATACAATTTGGGAGTCCTTGAAATAGATTTCTATTAATTTTATTTCACGAAATCCTTGTTACACTGTTATTCATTGAAGAACTCGTGGTATATATTTTCCAGATACTACACAGACAAATTAGGCATACAGTAATAGACATCACAATAGTATGAATGTTTCTATGCTAAATCCCCTAAGCACAAAAGGCTGAGCATTTGCCCTAGAGTGTCTAACAACAGGGAGTTCATCACATATTTTCTGAATGTTAATGAAACATGGGGACTTGTATGTTCTTACTAGTTGTTTTCCAGGGAATCAACTGACAATGTAAGAGGAACTTCAGCATGCATCTTCACACTTCTTTCTCAGTCCCCCCTCCGCACTTTTTCTCTAAATGAGCACATTTGTTTAATATCAAATATATGAAACAGTTCTGTAAGATCTTATCACTCCTCTCAAAAATTATGACCATTAGAACCTGCATAATGTCCAGTTTGTTTCACCAGCTATGCCTCAGGTCAGTGTTATAATTTCCAGGAATTAGGTGATAAAGTCCTGGAAACAGATGAGGAAGCTCCTAAGTTAGAAGATCTTGTAAAGCCTTCATAGACTGTCTCTGCGTGTAATAGTTGTGCAATGATGTACCAGAAGCAGCATAATCCAGATGAGGTGTTTTTTTGTGTGATGATACTAGGATGTGTTGTTTTAGTGTTTTTGGTGAGTATGAAGGCGTATTCATTAATCATAGAGAGTGAATGTAGGAGTGTATACATCTACTAGCAATATGCAAAGAGGAGGAAAGGAAACGAGCAATATGCAAATGTGGCGCCCATCTACAAGAAGGGCCGGAGGGCAGACCCAGGAAACTACAGGCCTGTCAGTTTGACCTCAGTACCAGGGAAGCTCATGGAGCAGATCCTCTTGAGAGTCATCATGCGGCACTTGCAAGGCAAGCAGGCGATCAGGCCCAGTCAGCATGGGTTTATGAAAGGCAGGTCCTGCTTGACGAACCTGATCTCCTTCTATGACAAAGTGACGCGCTGGGTGGACGAGGGAAAGGCTGTGGATGTGGTCTACCTTGACTTCAGCAAGGCTTTTGACACCGTCTCCCACAGCATTCTCCTCAAGAAACTGGCTGCTCTTGGCTTGGACTGGCGCACGCTTCGTTGGGTTAGAAACTGGCTGGATAGCCGGGCCCAAAGAGTCGTGGTGAAAGGAGTCAAGTCCAGTTGGAGGCCAGTCACTAGTGGCGTCCCCCAGGGCTCAGTGCTGGGGCTGGTCCTCTTTAATATCTTCATCAATGATCTGGACGAGGGCATTTAGTGCACCCTCAGTAAGTTTGCAGATGACACCAAGCTAGGTGCGTTTGTCGATCTGCTCGAGGGTAGGAAGGCTCTGCAGGAGGATCTGGATAGGCTGCACCGATGGGCTGAGGTCAACTGCATGAAGTTCAACAAGGCCAAGTGCCGGGTCCTGCACCTGGGGTGCAATAACCCCAAGCAGAGCTATAGGCTGGGAGATGAGTGGTTGGAGAGCTGCCAGGCAGAGAAGGACCTGGGAGTGATGGTGGACAGTCGGCTGAATATGAGCCAGCAGTGTGCTCAGGTGGCCAAGAAGGCCAACGGCATCCTGGCTTGTATCAGAAACAGCGTGACCAGCAGGGCTAGGGAGGTGATCGTCCCCCTGTACTCGGCTCTGGTGAGGCCGCACCTCGAGTACTGCATTCAGTTTTGGGCCCCTCGCTACAAGAAGGACATCGAGGTGCTTGAGCGGGTCCAGAGAAGGGCGACGAAGCTGGTGAGGGGCCTGGAGAACAAGTCCTGCGAGGAGCGGCTGAGGGAGCTGGGCTTGTTCAGCCTGGAGAAGAGGAGGCTCAGGGGTGACCTTATCGCTCTCTACAGATACCTTAAAGGAGGCTGTAGCGAGGTGGGGGTTGGTCTGTTCTCCCACGTGCCTGGTGACAGGACGAGGGGGAATGGGCTGAAGTTGCGCCAGGGGAGTTTTAGGCTGGATGTTAGGAAGAACTTTACCGAAAGGGTTGTTAGGCACTGGAACAGGCTGCCCAGGGAGGTGGTGGAGTCACCATCCCTGGAAGTCTTTAAAAGACGTTTAGATGTAGAGCTCAGGGGTATGGTTTAGTGGGGACTGTTAGCGTTAGGTCAGAGGTTGGACTCGATGATCTTGAGGTCTCTTCCGACCTAGAAATTCTGTGATTCTGTGAAATTTTTAAGTTTGTCTGCGGATAGACAGATTGATGCTGGTACCCAAGTTGTTGTGAAAGCTCGCAGTCACATTTCTATGGTTGTATACGAAGGCAGCTGATCTGTCTGGAGGGACACCTGATGACTTGAGCTGTGAAGCAACTGGGCAAAAACATGAGAGTTTTCCTAGCAGGACTTGCTGCAGGACCTTCATTCCTCCTGATGTGCCAGGCTTGCACGAACCCCACCACAGCACGTGAGCAGTAGCGAATAAAGCCGTACTTTAAAGGAGGGTTCCCGAACTGAGAGGGGCACAAGAGGCAGCGGCTAATCACTCCTAGCATTTTCTGCACTTGGAGGGTCAGGAGTTGATCCTGGTAATAGATGGTGAGCTGCGATTAATGGGCACTGCAAAATGTGGGGGGCTGCAGCACAATCCCCCCTTGCTGGAATAGCAAGGAACCAAGGAATTTTTCAGCAACCAAAGATATCCTGTGCTGGTTTTTGTGGCATAGCGGGATTTGTTGCCAAAATGCCAGTTTTGCCACTTGGGCATGTAGGAAGGCCCGTCCATGTGGAGTCCTGTGAGCACTGGTAGGTACACGCTATACACCATGCCTATCGATGACGTATGGCCTGCAACCTTCCCTTCGTCTGTAACCACATAAACCCAGTGAGGTCCTTCAGAGGTACTGCTTGCCTGCACCTTACGGCAAATGCTTCTTTGCCTTTTTGTGCCCTTGTCCTTTTCAGTATTCTGGAGGAGCGCTCACTGCAGTAACATGGGCCAGTGTCACTCTTATTACTTTACCTGTTTTATCTTTTGTGAAATTGAGCCTTTAGCCGGAATTGTCTGAGCTGCTGCTCCAGCAGTCGGTTAACTGTGAGGCTCCTCGAGCTCATTTCTCTCAAGTAATTTGATTCCCACGTGCTCACTGAGATTGCTTTTTTGCTGAAAGAAAGTGGAGAGGGGTGTGTGTGTGTGTATGGGAGCAGGCCAGAAATGTTATGGCAGACAAATGTAGCTTAGAGATAAAAACAACACAAAAACGTGTTTAAAAAGATCCCATCTCAGTTTATCTCCCTTTAACCCAGTGCTATAAAACCGAATGTTTTTGTGTTTGAGAATCGGAGACACAGAGCCTTTTGTGCTGGTGCAGGGTATGGAACAGGAAGCTAAATTCCATCCTGCCTCTACAAAAAGCCGAGAAGGTAATCCTTTCATTAAATTTACCAGAAATGCGTGTAAAACACTAAAAACATTTTTATTTTTTTTTTGTAATTGTGGTCATAAAAGCTTTCTATGGATTTTAAGGTGTTTTCTGAAATCATACACAAGGTTCAAGTTTTTTTTTTTAATTATTATTATTATTTTTGTTGCTGAACAATTTCTTTTACATTGTGGTTACTTGGGAGTAATTGAACACCAGTTTTGTAGATAAGCTTCTATATAAGACTGGTTAGTAAGGCAGCAGTTTCCTAAATAATGAACGATTTATTGAGAGATTTATGATTCTATAAAATTGCTAGTGTGTTATCACGTTTTTGGGCAAAGGCCCTACTGCAGGGGAGTGAAAAACAAGCCTGAAAAGTGAATCTTACTGGAGGGAGGATTGTTCTGGAAATAAACCATTCAGTGCATAAACAATGGTATATCAGTTGTCTGAAATATGCATTCCTCCCTCTGCATGGTGTTCATTGTATGTCCACCCAGACCTACCAAGCTCTGGACACAGCATTTCTGTGTTACAAAGTTGTGGTTTGTTAGAGAAAATATTGCTAATTTGAGCAGACTGCTCAGAGGTCTGTTCCTACATATGACCAACATCAGGCTTGGGGTTCTGTTAGCATTCATTACCTGCTGTTGTAAGACACGTCCCTTGATGGTATCAGCAGCATTATTAAATGTCATAAGAATACATCTTCCTAGCAGCAGCGGAAGTATCCATAGTTGATGGATCTTGGCTAATTTTCCATCTTGGACCTGGGGGTGGGAGCAAATAAATACATCTATACTTTTTTGAGAGGTGTGAGGAAAGGAAGCTCATACTAAATGTCAGTGTTACCCAACCACTGACTACTTCACCTACTACTGTTGCTACAGATTGTTGTCATTTCTGACTTTAAAAGAGTGTACGTACCAATACAAAAAATCCTTACAAAACTGAGTTCAGTTCTGGGCAGTAATGTTTTGGGGACAAAGAGGGGTAGAGGGATTTTTTATTTTTTATTTTTTATTTTTTTTTTCATCTAGCACTGAACTGAAAAGAGTTAAACAAGATAGATTTTGGAGGATAACGTGCCAGGTCAAAAAGCTGGGTGCATCTACTGATAGTTGCACTGTCTGCATTTTCTGTTTGTGCTACACTGTTGTGTAATGTAAAAAAAAAAAAAAAAAAAAAAGTGTATCTATGCAGCTGTATGCCAGATTTCATGACTGTTTCTGTCTAGAGCCTTTTTTTGCTTGTACATTGTGCCTGCAGCTCCACCTCTTCAAAGGCTGTTCTATTAATCTAACCTACTGAGGGCTATTCATACAGCTTATGGGTTTTTATATTTAAATCCTCACAAAAAATGATTTGCTGCCCTCAAGTTAGAAATTTAAAGGAAAATTAAATTAAGGCTGCCTAAGTAATGAAAGCATCTTTAGATTTGATAGATAGAGACCATCAAAGCAAAAAGACTGTATCCCTAGAAAGATTTCTGATATTGTTTAGTGCTGGGGGGAGTTGCTATTGCTAGTATATCATGCAGTATCAGGCCTTAAATTCATATGCTTATGCTTCATGAATTCTTTAATTTCCAAAGTTGTTTGTTATGTTTTAGGTCATAAATTAAGAGATTTATAACTCAAACATTTTTATCCATATGAGGCCTATGGCATTAGGATCATAGTGTTGTATAGTTTTGCTGACAGATGGATTAAAGAAAGAAAGATCTTACGCCTTAAGAAATGTCTGAATTTTTCTTGTGTGCCATGAGATGTAAGCCTAGCATTTGTTACTGTGATATATGTTATATCATTGCCTGCCTAGCGCGACATGTGTATAACTCTATTGTTTCTAGTGGTCTTGTGCTGTGAACTTCTAACCAGACTTAAAACAAAACAAGCAAGCAAACAAAAACAAACCTGGGAGTGTTTTAGGGGACACCTAAATAGTGTCCCCTAAAACTTCTAACCAAATCTTTAGAATAGAGCGGTCACCAAATGCAGTCTCAAACCTAGTCCAAAGAAGGTGGGTGGCAGAATCCAGATTTTTATTTTATTATTGGGGTATAAAATGTGTGCCTTCTATTTATTTCTCATTTCTTTTGTCTTTAGGTTTTCCAAATGAGCCTGCTGCTGTCATTGCCCTTAACACTATTAAGGAATGGTTAAGCAAGAATCACAACGAGGTATGAAATAAAATATAACTTTCCCAAATTTTTATTTATGCTTATGGACTTTGTCTCCGGAAATGTAGAAAGAGTAAACACCAGCTTGAGCCTTGAAGTGAATATTTAGTCTAAAACAAATGAAACCAGGTTAGGACAATGTGGCTGGGGGAAGACTGTTACATTTTACAAGCTTCACTGGAGTTCAGAGGAAATACCTTTGTTTGAAACCATACTGTGCATTTCCTTTGTATTGTAATCTTTCCTGGCAAAGTAAAAGACTATTCTCTTTCTAAGCCGTTTCTGAGCGTCACAGTTTTCATCTAATAATGAGGAGATTCTTGGAAAGGAAATGTATATAATAGTTGTCAGTGGAAACAGTCACCAAAGGTCAGCGGTGTTCCAGAGGTCACTTTACAGTAAAGAGCTGTATGATAGTATTTCCTATTTTTATTAATTTTTGATTTGCTTACAGTTAAGTGTTCATTTTCCCTGGAACACCTGCTAAACTTGTGACACAACTGAATTTTTAACAGGACTGGTGTTCTTCCAGTGACAACACTATGGTGATTATTTTTACAAGACAAAATGCTTTCAACAGAATGATATCCATATCTTCCCTTTCTAGGTTTTTTTCTTGCTCTGGTTTTTGTTCTTAGCAGGCTGATAGTTTCTAGCATTGAATTGAAGAATGCAACAAAGTGATAGAATAAAATAATCATTATGTCTTGAACTGAGGATATGCCTGTTTCCTGGTAATGACAGTCAGCAGGCAGATCTCACATGGCTGAAGTTGTTGAGTATTTTTGTATGAAGGTATTTAACAAAGCTTGGAGTGGAGAAATATTAGGCACAGGAGCATAATTAGTAGTATATTTCTTTTATTCATATGTTTGGGGGGCCTTATTGTTAAGAGATTCTGATAAACAAGGGTAGCGATTTAGTAGGTTGTAGGAGTTTTTTGTTTGCTTTTTGACCAACTTTGAACTGAAAGGAAATACTATGATGAGATTTGAACAGTAAATTGAGATATACAAACCTGAGTGCCAAAAGGTACGCCAAGAAACGTGCATGTTTGGACAATGCGGTATGAAGCACTTAGCAGCTTTCTTTCCATAGATTAGATATTTGAGCAGTGAAGCAATTTTGGATGGACACTCATCTTTAACACTAAAGATGCGTAAGTGTCATCTTACCAGCCTAACTACAGGCTTTATGTTTTTTGAAAATGGAGTGTTAGTGCTTAACTATATTTTAATTTCATTTGGTTGTATTTTTGCTATATAATGGAAGAAAAAGAGGCTATTTATTTATTTATTTATTTATTTATTTATTTATTTTAATTTTGGAACTAAACTTTTCTATTTCAAAAGCTGAGTGTGTTGTATATATACCCCTTAATTACTTGTTTCTTTGTGGTATTACTAAAAACAAAATAAAATGGTTTGGTAGACTGCCTATCAAATGTGTAGTTGTTTTCTCAATGAAAACTCTTTTCTGGAGTATTCTGCTCTGGAGTTCAGCTGTTGCTTCTCAGCTGTAAGACAACTTTTGCTTCAAATGTACACTTTGAGTCTTCCCTTTTTCTGCTTCTGGCATGACTTGGCCTGCAAGCCCTTGCATGCCCTACACATTCCTTCTTTCTTACTTTTAGTTAGCATGTGCGCTGCTTCCCCCTATTTTTTTGGTTCCTGTCATAGGCTTCTGGTGAGTTCCTTCCCTTGTTTTCAGAAACCTTCAGCTCTGTCTTGGAAGGAGACTTGCGGTTCACAGCACAGTGATTGAAATGGCAGTGTTTATCGTACATGTTCTTGTCTTTTATCTGAGCATTAAGCACTTTGTGCAAATGTTACTTCCTTGACAGTGAGTTCTTTTGGGTAGACCTGTGCGGTGTTAAGAGTTGGACTTGATGATCCTTAAGGGTCCCTTCCAACTCAGGATATTCTATGATTCTATGATTCTATGTGATTGAAATGCATAAAATTCCAACACATTTGTGGTTTGCACAGGTTACTGTAAACTAGGAACACCGAATAAGCATGATTCCTCCTTCCTCACTCAAATGCCTTCCCTTCTATTTCCTTGGTTGTCTTGGCACTCTAGCTCTAAACCTACTTACTCACTCCCCACAAATTCCAGTTTCATCTGTATTCTTTTTAAGTTAATAGTTGTAGTTTACAAAGTTTGGAGAGTGAAAGGAGCACAGGCTGTCCTGACCACAGATGTATTGTTAAAAATTATCCTATTAAGCTTACATCACGGTTGTTTTTTTGTCTTATTTTTGTTGGTTTTGTTTTTCAGTTTGGATTACTATAGTTAATAACTGTAGTATTAAACATTTCTGAACACCCTGAGTCAAAATGTCATGATGCTCAGGTCTCATGCTATTTGGCGTGCCTGAAGGCATGCATATGATCAATTTGCAGCAATTATTACCTATCAGAGAATTCAGAAGCAAACTCAAAGAGCTTTTGTTAATTATTGAAGAAAATGGCATACTAGATTTCAGTCAAGATAGGTTTCGAGGGTAGGGTTATCCATAGCTTTGTACTTTCTTGTACAGTGGTTTCTCTCTTCATAAACTATTCCTGCAATCTACTGTCTTGAATTTTAGATTGTGGCATACTGGCGTATTTTACATGTCATAAGTAGGTCAGCAGCAAAATAAAAATATTTAGTACTTCTACTGAAGAAAGCAGTGACTTATGCAGTGAAAGGGATCTTTGAGAAGCATACAGTTGTTGGGTTCCTGTTTAATGCTTATAGGAAGGTGTGTATAATTCAGCTATATTAAATAAACTGCCATAGCTCAGTGTCAGGTGTTATTCTGACCCATTGTATTTTGCATATCTTTGTTCCCTTGGATTAGATTTTGGGCTTTAAGTAGTAATATTGTACATCACCCAAACTTTTCCTGAAAGTAGTTCATTGTACAGCAACCAAAATGACAGGGACTTCTTAATGTCTCAACAATATAGTCTATTCTTACTGCATACCTTGCAATATAGACCTTTCTGTAAACTTTGCTCATGAAGACAGAACAGCTCCAACTACAGCCACTGGATATTTAAATGTATTTAAACTCACATGTTCTAGCCTAGGAGCAAAACCTTTTCCATTTGCTGTGAGGCCAGCTTTTCAGAAGGCTGCCCGTGTTTCACTCCTGTTACGCCTAACAAGAACCACTCCCTTGATGCTGGCTGTGCTATCAAATGGGTCAGTGTCCTGCTACCAGCCTCCTCGCCTGAACAAGAGGCCTTTTGCTGTTGGCTGTGCTGAAGTTCAATGAATCAGTTGCCTTCTTCCTTTCCTTACTTCTTGTGGAATCTGCCTTGTCTTCACCTGAGAAATCCTGTCCGGGTTCTGCTCCTTCTGTCACAAAGATTTTTGGCAGCCAGTTATCCCTGCGATAATGTCTGGTGCTGGTCGTCCTCAGATCTCAGACTCTGCGTGTAGGGTGTGTATTGAATGAACTCATGAAATTTTAGTGAAAGATAGAGACCAAAATGGTAATCTGCTCACTAGGAAATGTGCCTACATGGCAACACACTTAGCAAAACCAAATAGGTAAATAAGATGGAAACACCTGACATATTTATAAGTCTTTGTTGTGCTGTACAGCAGCTGTGTCTTATCTGTCTTTCTGCATCCCAGGAAACTGTGACAAATTTGTGAAAGATAAGGCAATATTGTTGTCTTCTCCTCTCTACCTTCATGTAGTGCTTTGCCTCCTTTGATGCTAAAATGAAGATTTTATCCAACCTGATATTAATTCAAAATACAAATAAATCAGTGGCTATGTTCCTAAGTCTGCCTGGGGCCCTGAAAATAACTGAAATGACTCCGAAATGTCTTGCAAGCTGTATTAGAGTCCCAGGAAGTTCTCTGTCATAGTATTTACAAGAAAAGTGATTTGCAGTTAATGAAAGGTTTTCTTATCCAAGTCCATTGTTGTGCTTGACCCCTCAGGTGTTTGCATAAAAACTTATTAGCATGCTTAACTTCGATGTCACTCAGATGAATGTCTCATTACCATGCAAATGGAGTTAGCTCCTTTCTGAGGTTAATTGTTACAAAGCAACAGAGAGAGATCTATTGTAATTTACTGAACGCCAAACACCAGCTAGGCAGGGCAGCAGCCTAAAACTTAACTACATAAAGACCGCTAGGGAAAACAGCAATATTGTAAGTAATGGTTAGTACTTACTTGTATGTAACACGCAGCACTCTTCTGGTTTTGAAATGCAACTCTAAGTCAAACTAATTTCTGGCCGTGTTTTACACCAAGGTCTGCTGACTTGCAGCCAGAGGGCAAATCTAGTTTAGAAGCTGGTAAATGGCGTTACACTGTAAGCATAGAAATCCCTCGGAGCAAGCTTGCAGGAATGGCAACAGTCAGCACTACTGGGTTAATTTACTGCAGACCACCTAGGCTATCTCTTTAGCAAACTGCATTTTCACATCTCGCAAAGTGCTCTGAAGGTTTAATAGAATTCTTCAGAGCACAAAATAGAATTGGATCCCATCCTTTAGGAATTATACACTGGCATTCATTTAAAAATGCACGTTAAGCTCTTTGAACAATTTGAAATGTTTCTTTCTGGGATAATTTGGGAAGGTCTGAGATACTGCCACTTGACTTCCCATAACGTATCACAAAGGAAATGTGACACCTTTAAATACTTGTCCCTCCCGACGTTTTAGGAGAGATGGTGGCATTATGTTTGTTGGTGTTCGTTTTTGTTTCGCTTTTGCAGCAGAGCATTGGGAAGTTTAGTAATTGTTATTTGCTTGTACTTTAGGATCATGCTATGTGTCTTGAAAGGGTGAAAAATAAAAAATGTTCGTTGTGTGCCTTACCTTATGTCACTGACATGAAAAGCCTCAGGACCTTTTCCCTGCTCAAGAAAAGACTTTAATTTAACAGCACATTTAGCTCAAAGTATTGTTCTTTCTCTTGCACAATATCTCTCAACATTTATTACGTCCCTCAGTAGAACAACAACCGCAGAAGTGTGATTGCAATATATGCTCCATTGAAATAACTGATGCAGATTAAAAGCACATAGAAGGAAAATAAATCAGCACATTCCTGATTCCTTTTCATTAGAATCACTTCTGAAAAGAAAGAGACTTTCTTACTTTGCCTGAAGCACAGTAGATTTAGATTTTAGCAAGTAGTTATGCACATCATCCCAGTGTGGCGGTGTTTGTCTGTCTCCCCCCCACCCCCCCAAAAAAAAAAAAAAATAATAAATAACATCTGCATTTCCAGCATAACAGGGTGAGCAACGTAGTCCTGGTACAGGTGAAATTAGTGGAACTCTGTTTTCAGCGGCTGGGGCAGGATCCCAATAGCTCATTCCTTGTGACCAAAGTTTTCGGGAGGAAACACCTGGTTTCTCAAGTTAGGCACACCACAATACAGATGCCCTGCACCTGTGCTTCATTTTGTACTGGTCTTCATCCAAATCACGGTGGTATTTTCCACTTGGGAGATAGTTCAAGTGAAATTACCTTTCCTGTCCACCACTTCCCGTATGTGCATGTACTTTGCCATACACAGGGAGCTGGGGTGTGGGAGCTGAGGAAGCGTTCCCTGCAATGGGACACGTGGAGGTGACTGCACAGATTGTATCAGCTGGTTTGCAGAGAGGTGGACGTCCTTCTGGGGAGGGACCTGGGGGGACAGTGCAAGGAGTTGCCACCGTTCTCCGTTGCGTAAGGCAGGGTGACGGGCATGCCTGAGTGAGCTTTCCAAGCCACTAGAGCATTGTTCGGGGCACACGAACGTGGTCACAGCATCGTGTTGCATGCAGCACTCTACAGGTGAGCATGGCACCCTGTGGTACCCCTCCAGGTACCGCATTAATCTTGGTAGTACCTGTGCTACACAGCAGTGCCTTACATAGGTATATATGTTGGAGGTGTGAGTCACCAGGGAAGGATCACGGCTCATGTCTGTCCCTTCAAAATTGGGTCAGGCGGCTAACAAAGTTCCTTTACCCCTGAGCCCATCAAAACATCAGGGCAACTCAATTTCAGTATTTCTGTAATGTGTGACTGAGAGGTTGTTTCACTGTATTTTTAACTTTCTCTCCCCCCTCCCTTTGGTGGTCCCTGCAACCTAATTTAGGCTCCTCATTTTTCAGAGACAATTAAACAAAGTGGCATCTTGAGATGAGGTCTTGTCTTTATCTCTGCAGATGGATGCAGATGGAGACTGTGTCTTGGAATATGTTGTCTGATGTAGTTTACTTTAATGTAAAGTCAGTTATATTCCCCTAGGCACAGCAACTAAATTTCTACATTTATTCCAGAAAAGAATGGAATAGCAAGCTGACAATATTTAATTAATGTAAGCAAATATTTTTCTAAAAAATGACACAATACAGACAATTCCTCCTAAGATAGTATTACTTTTGGTTTTGGGCAGCTAGTTTTCATGCTTATGGTTTTACAGTTGTCAAAAAAAAAAAGAGAATTTTTTGGGGAAAAAAAAAAGGCGCATATATTTATGCCTAAGGTGACATCTTTTATGGCAAGTTTGGGCCTGTGCTGACATGTATTTATTTTCAAGTATATTTATTACTTAAAAATAAAGCTCTCCAAATATGGGTTTCTATTGAGCCACTGATAGATTCTCAAGGACAGTAAGGGTGCCAATAAAAATTCAGGCGGCTATTTTGGTAGCTCTTATATGCCACTATCATTTGATTAACATAATCCCCCCTCTCCCCCCAACACCGTTCTCTTGGGTAGGTTAAAAAATGATCTCCTTTCTATTTCTACATTCTAATTAGGTGGTAATCATATGCTGCTCTGATTGAAATGAAAATCAGCCATCATGCCACTGTCATCTAGCTGAAGTCGAGGAAAAAATGCTTTTCAACTTGTACAAAATTAAAATGATTTACTCGCTCTGTGTAGCTGCTCTCTCACTGGGCTCAAAGAGATTCAGTGCTGTCCCTAAAGCCCAAACCTAACTATCATCCCAACAGACAAGTCATTTTCTGAAAAGATAAGTAAGCTGCCAAGGCAGTGATGCTTTCTTATATGTTCTTCAGACTGCTATTCAGGTGGAAGGATGATAAAGCAAAGCAGACAAAGCCCATATTCATTATACACAATACCTTATTTATTAAACTTAAAAAGCTTTTGTTACTTTTGATACAGCTATTAAGGGAAGGCAGGAAGGCATCCCTCTTGGAAAAACATGTTGCAGCTCGTGATTGCTGTGGTTGTCCCACGTGGCATCTCTGTTGCTCACATGTGACCAAATACAAAACCTTAAGAAGGGAATAAGGGGGGAGACGTGGCTTCCTGTCACCCCATCCTCACCCAGACAGTTGAGGAAACCCACTTCTATGCATGCAGTAGGTCAATACATCTTTGTGAAGATTTAAATACACGTAGTGTACCACAGAAATAATGTCTCCTATAACTCCAGTTCAGCTAATTAATGCCATGAATACAAGACAGGTCTCTGCATGGGTTCTTTTGTGTTTACACTAGTTAACCATCTAATAATTGAAATTTGCCAAAGCATTTGTTCCTTTTATCCTTACAATTTAACAGCAGTTATGATAGCAAGAAGCTGAATAGTTAGAAATGTCTGTAAAGCATGTAGGTAAATTAGCAAAGGGATCTGTAGATCAGGGATGAGTTCTTGTCTTGTCTCTTTGATTTGTCCTCTTGCTTTCTGTGTATTTGGAGGAGCCTGGTTGCTGTAGTGAGGACGTGTAAGAACAAATTCCAAAAACGTTACTTTTTTCTTTCCTGTTATTTCTTGTATGACAAAAAGATCATGATAACATCCCTTTATTTCAGCATTGGCTTTCAAACAGAAATCTGAATAATGCTAACAAAGAGGCCCAGCCTTCATTTTGGGAAAATTTAGTCATTGTAGCTACATTTTAGGAGACATTTTCCTTTAAGTTGGCTTCTGCTCCTCTCCCTGTGGATACCTGGAAATAAATAACAATCTGTTTAGCTCTTGTGAGATATGTGGATAAAATACTTCATGAAGTAACAGAGAAATTGCTGTTAGAATCTGTTTTCAAATGAGGGAGAAAAAAATAGTTGTAAATGTTTTGATATACCTTCATGTCCTACAGAATTGTATCGTGTGTTGTGGCTGGATCCTAGCAGGAACTGAGCAGGTGGGGGAAGGGGAAGTGCAGGCAGGAGAAGGTTTGCCTCTGGCTCTGTGGAGTGGTGCCAGGAGGATCCTGTGATGAAGATGGAGTTTTGGGAGACTCAGCAGAAGGATGTGAGGCGTGACCTCCTGAGGAGCACCCAGCCTCCTGCTCTGCAGCCTGCAGAGGATGTCAGATCTGGGGTTTCCTTGGGCTGCAAGGGTATCAGCTCTTTGAACCAACTGAGGTGACGTGTCCAATGGTCTTTGCAGACGCAGAACACCTGGCTGTGTGCTCTGAGCCTCTCTGAGTGCCCTGGAGGTGCTTAGCCCTGCACCCAGTGTGAGCTGGATGCATGCACGGCCACGGACCAGCTGACGGCTGTGCCGCCTGCCTGGCCGCAGCACACAATGCAGCGCTGAGTGAAACCGCGCTGCTGGCATGGTCAATGGCCCTAACGCGTGAGCCAAGAGCACGCGCTTTGTTCTGCTGGCACTTTCCTGGCATCCTGCAGAGCGTACGATGTCTGCTTTTCGGTGCTCTGTTTCCAATAAACTCAAGTAGCTGTTTTGCTTCTGGAAAGCTGCCGCCTCTGTTCAACTTAAGCTCTGTTCTGCTGCCTACAGTTTTGCCCAAGTAGAATGTCCAGCACGGCATGTGAAGGTGAAATAATAAAATGGAAAAATACTTTAAGTGATTCTTAGTTGAACAACCATCTCGTATCATGCTACGCGGGGAGAATCTAGTGCGAGGTAGCTACCTGTAAAGGGAATATTTTCCGAAGTTTTATTCTGTCTTACCATCTAAGATTTTTATCTGACCAATGTCTACCATCATCTCTGAGCATGTTAGCCATCAGCACTAGGTCACAATCAAATCTATGCAGGATGAATCCCGTATGGGAATCTTATAGCCAGAGTGCATTCCCTGTGAGGGAAAAAAAAAAAAAAGTTTATTGCTGCCAGACTACAGCATCTTGACATATAGTTTGAGATATATGATTCTGACATTTAATAGGTTAGATGATATTGGCCACATACTTCATAGGTTCTGTATCATACTGTATTCCTGGGAAGGTGAAAAATGAGTCTGTCTACTATATATGAAATGACAGAACAAATGAGAAAGAGTGCTGTGGATGTGGGGAGCATTGACAATAAGAACATGTTTAAATGTGGGAATGACTGACAGTCTTCCAAGATGAAATACCTGTTAATTAACACAGAACAATTTGTTTAAATACAAAGGCACAGATTAAGGATGTGTATTGCCTTCTTACTTAGCCTTCAGGACAGATTATTCGACTCTTCCATTTTGAGGGGATTTATGAAAAGTGGAGAATAAATTATTCCTAAGGTGAGCTATGATATTGTTTCCTTTAGTAGCAGCAGAGGTAAACAGTGCTTCCTGAGAAGAGTTTTGGGAAAAGGCTACAAAAGGACTCCTGCTCAGATTCTCACCTTGCTCATAACGTGTTCTCTCTTGAGATAAGAGTGAAGGTTCATATTTACTTCCACAGGCTGTTCACTGGCATTAAAACTAAATGAGGTTCATTGAAGTCTTTTTTTTTCCTTTTTTTTTTCTTTTTTTTTTTTTTTAAATCAAAAAGACATGCTTTGGGACTGGTAAAGTAACTGGAAAACAGTCAGTAGTTTAGATGACCAATACTGGTTGAGGATTAAATCAGAATTAAGTAGGTTAAAGAGCAACGTAATTGTACAGTTGAACTGGAAGGCAGTGTGGCAGAGCATAGGTGTCATGTACATGTGTAATGCTGCCTTGTAAATAACCAGGTTGGAATTGCTCATGTCTTTTCTTTTTCTGTCTTTCCTCATCCTGATTCAGGAGTGCATTGTAATATTACCAGAACTGAACTGTGTGTATGGGAGTTCTCCTGAATTTGGGATGCTTTTCTGAACCATCAGTACTGAACTTTTCTAAGCCAGTATATGTGTTGTCTTGGCTATTAGAGTGAAAATTCCATGTGCTAATACACTGCTGTGTTCTTTAGTACTGTAGTCTTAGGGGGAAAAAAATAATCTAAGAAGCAGCAGCTATATGGATGATCAATGGACAAGAAATCCAGGGGGATAGGTGTGTCTTTATGATTTCTCCCCCCTGCAAGGAAGTACAGCCTTTCATTAGCCCATCTTTAATCATGCCAGGTTTGATGAGGTGTGAGGAAGGGATTTTCAGGGTCTGCATTCTTTCCTGTTGTCTTTCAGCCAGCTTTTCAACACACCAGGGCCTGAGTATTCAAGCCTCAGTCCAGCTACATGTTCTCAGGTTGGGGGGAAGGGTTTTATATGCATCTTTCAACCTCTTTTGCTGGAAATGTCACCTTCCATCTCACCTTTGGGTTTTGTAAGCCAAAAGTTAAAAGGTTTAGCCTTCTAATTGCATATTCATAATCTTATCCTGTAGTTGAGATGTTAATTTATAACTGTTGCTTTATTCCCAAAGTACAGCATATTTGATTAATTTCATTAATTCTTTTTAATTTTCCCTTGTTCTGCAACACTATACGTCAAATGTCTTTTCCATGTGTGGAAGAAGTCTTTGAGCTTGCACTGCTGCTTGCTGTTTTGAAGTGAATGCAAAACCTTGCCCTAATGTGAAAGAAACTTATCATACAACACTTTGAGTCCCCTGAACTCAATCTTAGAACCTGATATGTGTCAGATGATAACCTCTTCCCTTTGGGCATTTAAACAAATATCTTCCTTTGGGAATTCATACTAATAATATACAACCTGTATGATGATAACCTCATGATGGGGGAATATTTCAGAAAGCACAATAGGAATGACATGCTTTAGCCCTACTGACTTTCCTTGTGACTCTGTTGCATCGATGCTCTGTGTTCCCTGTTAAAACTTCTCCCTACAGACACCATATTAAGTTCATTAATATTTACAAAGCAAACATATTTCCCTTCAGACAGTTGAAGAACAACTGCCCTTGATTTTTTTTGGTAATTATATGTGTATCGATACAGCTTTGGAGATATCTTAAGTTCAAAATCTAATTAATATGCATACTTATATTTGTAAAATACCCTAGGCCTGTTTTGTTTTGTTTTCCAAGAGTGATCTTTATGGGATGTGTCGTATGAGAATAGATCTCATTATAACTAAAGGTTTCTCATGTGTGAATGCTCTTAGGATGGGGTTTGAGTCTTCATGGAAATTTGGAAACTGCCTGTCACGCTGTTGGTACTGAAGCCCCTATTAGCAAGGTGGAGATGTGGATATAGGAAACTGCAATAGCACAGACGATCAAAGATATTTGTAATTCAAAGCTCTGAGTGTAAAACTAGAGGGTAAGCTTCTGTAGACTAACACTAGTTCTCAAAGCTTTCCTAAATTTTAGCTGAGAGAATTTTTGCAGCACAGTCACTAATGAGGAAGGGCAGGCATTCGTATCTTTAATGATGGCAGTGTTGGCGTTTGTTAGAGAAGGTAGATGAAAAGAAGTTGGCTCCCATGTTTAAAGTGTAAGTATTTACAGAAAGGATAGTTGTATGTTTACTAGTGCTTGTGTTGTTGCGAGCATGGTGTTTCAGATTCTGCAGGGCTCAGAGACAAAGATGTATTTGAGGGACAATCCCATCACAAGCAATTTATAGCTGTGGTATTGCAAAAATAAATCTAGCTTGTGTGATGCCTCCAAATAGTAGTAGCTGAGAAAGAAATAAGTGACTAAGATTTTTGGAGACTATTAGAGAATAAAGAGTTCTCTATAGACAGATAATAACAAGTATATATATTGCTTTAGCGCTCAATTGCCCAATGAACTGGGATTTCCAAGTAAATGGTCAGGAACCTGTCATTATTGGCAATTTCTGGTCACTTTCTAGGTTTTGTATGTGGGGAAAGAAGGGTCCTGCTGTGATCTGATGAGCAAGGGTCTGGCAAAAGACGGCAGACGCCTAGCAGTGGATAGCAATGAGCAGTACATGCACTTTTTCCCCTTGGTCAGGACTGGGAGTAGGCAAGAGCAAGGTAGGCTGACATGGTGTCTCGTACCTAGAGTATTGCAGGAACTTGAGGAGTGAAGTACTGAGAAGCTATTTGATCTGGTTTCTCAGCTCCCAGATAGCCTAGTTGAAAGGGAAAGCTGCAATAGACGTTGAAAGCACAGTGTTAGCTACTGGGCTTTCTGAGCCTTGCTGGTGGAAAAAAGTTGATTTTGGATGTCCTACATATCCAGAGTGGTTGTGTAGACTAAAAATGAACCCTTGATGTAAGGATCTAGCAGGTTCCGTGCTTCTGGCTCTCCCCTCGTTTGTACTTTCCTTCTCTTTGCAGGTTTTTCTTTTCACTCATCCCTGCTCTGCCCTCTGCGAATGGCAAACTTGTCTCTCTATTTTGTGCTCCGTTGCCTGGACATTTAACAAAGCATTTTGCATCAGGAGAGAGGAAACAAAGAGTGTACCTCTGCTCTGGGTCTATCTTGTGTTGCAGCTGTTGTTTTTAGGTAAGATTTCAAGTCCAGCTGCTCCTTACTGACCCTGTGGGAAGTGGCAGGTTGAATCAATTATTTGACATGCACATTCTCTGTTGGCAGGATTCTCGAGAGCCTTATAATGGCACAAATGATGTTACTTACTAGTGCAAAAGAAAGTTACAATTGGGTATAGCAATTAATATGCAATTAGGAAGGCATTCTTTTCTGTCCAAGTATTTTTTTTTCTAGTTATTTTTAGATTTGAATTGACTGAATGGTTGAAGAACTCCCTTTGGAAAAATGGAGGGGGTTAGTATTTTTTCTGCATTAGCTTTGATTTTTTTTTTCCCCTCCCACAGGGACACTGTTACAGCACAGACAGCTGTTACGTAAAACAAAATTGGACTCAAAATGCTGTCAAGCAACTTAGTATCTATGAACTATAATGGAGTCCTTCTATGTCTTAATGATGCATTGTTTGTTATACACTGCATTACTGCTTGAACCTACTGCTTTAGAGAAGCAGTGAGATTTGAACTTAATTATAGGATATCTCTAAAAACAGTCTACAGATGCTGTGAAGGTATCTTGGTAACTCACTGTTGTTGCTGCCCATGGTAGTGATGCTGCCCAGCAGGCTGCAGGGAGGGAGGGTTGACAGGCGTTAGGCTGTGGGCATGTTGAGATGTCAGCATTATCAGAAATGACAATGTCCGTGAGAGAAAGAAGAGAGCAGTCGTAAGCCCCCTTCAGCCATCGGCACCGCTGCCGAGGCTGCCAACAAGGGTGTCAATTTGTGCCAGCTCCTGGAGCATTTCTTGTGGTGGTGACACTTGCTGCTTTGGAAAGGGATTGAGACAATTGGTGCATTTCATGCAGGCCACCAAGCAGCCCCTGCTGCTATCTGCATCACCTGGCTGTGTTTGAGCTCATGTAGTACAAGCAAAAAGGGCTCTATGCTTTATGATAATCTCCTGAGCTCTTGCATCTCAGTTTCAGACTACATTAGAATTACATGGGTGCTAAGTAAACTTAGTAGTTTAGAGCTGTTGTGTTCCCCCCCCCTCCCTCCCCCCCCCCCCCCCGGTTTATTTTCTCCTGTTCTAGAAAGGTGGCTTTGAAGAAATGTTCTGTGATTAATGAAAACATCTATGGATGTAAAGCTTTGTTTCGTGTATAATTTAGAAAGTTTCATCAAATGAAAATATATGGCAAGTATAGGGTCTTGCTGACTGGGAGACCTCTGTGGGCTCTTGCTAAAAGAGGTCAAATTGGATCTGTGAACTTAAAACCACAACTAAACTAATTAACGTGGTAGGAAAAGGTTAGCAAATGTGATATAATTATTCTTAGAACTGGGTCATAATTTCTTTTTCGGTTGGTCTTCTAGCATGTTGCCACACCACAGTGCTTTCCATTAATAATGAAGACATTTTGGAGAAATAGTATTAGCAGCTGGTTGACTGTAGTTAATTGACATATTATTGTATTCCAGCACATTCTGTCAGGGACTGCTGTGAATGGCTTAAAGGCTTCTAGGGAGAACTTAAGGAGAGATAACCAAAGAAGTTATTTTAACTTTAACAGTTCTCCAACTCCATATACCCTGATTCTAGAAGGCAATTTACTAAAATACATAGAGAATTTTGATTTAGAAAATACTGATGCAATGGTCTTAATAAATTTTGTCTGTGGGGACGGCACATAAGCTCCTGTAGGAGTAGGGCAAGGCACTGAGCATTCAGAGTGTTTTAAAATCAGAGTGACTAAACGACATAAATCCATTTACTTATGGATTTAATCCTGGCTGCTTTGTCAAAAATTGGAGTAATGAATTGACAAGGAGTTTAAGAAATGAACCATGTATGTAACTGAGGCATGCTAATTACTGTCTTTTCTCCCCCTCAAACTTAACAGAGCTTCAAATGAATGAATCTTTGTTTTTAGAATGAGGACTAAAGAAGAGAGTCTGCATGAAGGGGGATGGGGGTTACTTATTGAGAGAACAGTTTTGTGAAACAAGATTAGCAAGGGGATAGCAAGCCCTTCACCTCTAGGTCATCAATTCAAATCCAGACCATTTTGTTCTTGTCTGAGAGCTTTTTAGCCTTTGCACCAACCTGGCCCGTGTAGAAAGAGATGCAGAGTGTGGTTTTGGTCCCTATCACAGCTGAGGTGACTCTAGTAGTACTGATTAATATTACATATTTAGAGTCTGATCCTGAGGTAGCAGCACCCAGCTGGAGGTTTTACTGTTCTCTCCAGAGTAGCTGGGATTAAGCACAAAATAGAAAACGGCAGCCTCTAGTGCTGCTAGTTTCAAATGTTCATGGACATTTAAAGGAATTTCTTCTCGGATGTGCTTATGGAAGGAAATGGAAAGCAAGAACTTCAAAGGAACTGAGCTATTTGATCACAGAACATTTTATTGTGCAGTTAATTACGTAAAATAGGCTGAGCTGAGATAGAGCTCTTAGTGATTTTTTTTTGCTGCGTGTATAATTAGATATACCGAGCTGTTTTCTCAGCTGGTGTCAGTCTGCTGAGCTGTATTTAAGTCAATTTGCATCAGCTGAGTAGCTGGACCCTAATATTTAAGGAACCATTGACTGTTTATTATGCCACAGAACATACAGCCAACCTCCATACCCTAAGGAAGCTCTGGCCAGGATGTATAAAATAAGAAACATAGTACTCTCTTCATTTTTAAAGTAATGATGGACTAATCTCAATCTGCAGCACTTTTATTTGATGCTTATTTGAATCTATAGCAATAGGATATAGAGGTAAAGAAGGTGTTTTGCGGATGTACTTACGTTTTGGTACTTTGGAAAGGAACTTGTGGTGAAGGGTTTTGATCTCTGTAGGCTGTGACCAGGGAGCAAAAATAGCAGGCGTGGAGAAGTTTAAGGTCAGGGAAAACAAACAAAAAACAGTTTGAGCTCTAGAAAAGCTCTTATCATTGAGTGATGCAGGAATAAAATAGTAAATGAGGTAATGGTAGTTGATAAGGAACAGCCAACACCACTCTGTTACTGCTTTCTGTTCTTTCAGAGACGTTTTACATGTTAAAAACAGGGAAACTCCCAAATGCAAGTTTCCAGAGTCTGGTTTTAAAAGACACCACTAAAAACATCTATCTGCCAATATTTATGAATTTAAGTTTGAGGCCAATGATACTCTGAAGCATCCTACAGCTGAAAATGCAGCAATCTGGAAGAGGAACAGCATTCTGTATTAATTAAATGATTAGAACAGTACTTCCTTTGAATACTGCTCAAGACATCCATGAATATTTTTAGTACTGTATGCCTTGAAGTGCCCGGTTTCTTGCACTCTGCTTATATGTCCAATACTGCCAGAAACAGGATTGACAGAAGCATTAAAATCGTTTTAGAGAATGTCAGTGTCTAAGTCACTGGGAGTAAAAGTCTGGTTTTGTTATTTGAAATAATCATGGATATCCTGTCTTCAACATTAATTCAAGTAATAGAGACTTGTGTCAGACTTGTGAGACTTGAGAGACCTGACTTTACCATCAATATACACACGGTAGTATTTTTGTGGTGAGTGTGTGAGACTGCTTCCTCTGTACTTTGCACTCAGTGAGTTGCTACTTTTCTGCACCAGAGAACAGCTGCTTGGGTCTGAAACAGCATGGTAAGATTAATGGATTCAGAAGTGGCAGTGTTCATCTTTTCATCTTGTTCCATCCAGAATAAGAAGAAATATCATTCTTTATGGCCTGAATAGCCTTGTTGTTTGTTCTTAAATACTGATGCTTTTTGATAATCTCAGAATAGTTATGGTATGATCAGAATTGTATCTTCATGCACGGGGTAGGAATGAGTTGCACAACGTCTGAAATAATTTCATTTCACTTTCCTGATTATGTATAGGGATTCAGTAATAGCCTGTATTCCTCTGTGGTGTGAAAGCAGTTTAGTTGAAAAGTTTATAATGCACCTAGTGATTAATGGAGTAACAGTCGTTTACCTCAGAACTAATTCTGCTTAGAAAAGATGATTTGCCTCACACTAATTATTTCTGTATTGTCCTTATTTGCATCACAGGCATTTCACTGCTCTTCATCTTAACTTATTAAATCCTTCTTGCTCATGCATGAATCTGGACAGCTGGATACCACTAATGGGGCAGCTAGTGCTACCCAGTGGTCTATAATCAACATTCTG
This sequence comes from Anas acuta, assembly GCF_963932015.1. Classification (NCBI taxonomy): domain Eukaryota; kingdom Metazoa; phylum Chordata; class Aves; order Anseriformes; family Anatidae; genus Anas; species Anas acuta. Next base: position 12,605,319 of record NC_088981.1, read on the forward strand.
TTGCCACACATTAGCATCACACCACATGCCTAAAAGGACTAAAAATTTGATTTGTAAAGCAACAGCTGATTAGTGATGATTAACAAAAAGACTAGGGGGCGGTGGATATTGTGTAACACTGCTTCCAACCTTTCAGGATCCAGCAAAGAATGGCATATCTGGAATGTCAGTGTGAACAAAAATAAATGAACCATTATCTAAATGCTTTTATCACTAATCATTTCTCTAAGGTTGCTTAAAACAAAATGCATTTAATAACGTTTAAATAAAAACAGAGGTGGAATTTATAAAACCATGACAAAGAAGGTGTGTCTATTTTAAACAAAACATATATTAATTTGTTCATCTGCAGCATCAAAGCAATACAAGGTGACATAACCATCATAACTATATAAAAATATCATATTACTAAATATACCTTAAAAGTCTGGCAAAATACAAGAGACTCCCACACACTGAGGTTAATTTGTAATCTGTAAAGGGAGAGAGTTCATTTTAGATGCATGGTGAGATACATTGGAAAAACTCAAGTTGCAGCAGTCAATATCGAAAGACCACTGAAAACTATATTCAGTGGCTTCTGTATAACCTGCTTATACCTTTGTAATAGCTCCGTTTCTTCAAACTGCTCCATATGTGTTATCTACAGAAGTAGGCAGAACTGTTTGCACTTTGAAGTTTTGGATGACGATGCTTGTCTTTATTTATAAAAACCGAAATGAACACACATGCAAACACACGTCCAAACCCCCTTCCAAGCCTGTGTGAATCCACCAGTTCGTGGTTTTTTTTCTTTATCCTAGGAACTTAATATATTTCTCTGTTCATCTTCTGCTCCTCTAGCGCTGCAGATTGGTCAAATACAGGAAACAACTATTTCTTCTTCTTGCTGAGGTGGGATTTTAAATGGAAAACATCTTTGCTGCCTGCGTTCAGGTGCTATTGGTATTAGAAGAATCACTTGGTTGGGAAATTCCTTTTGTTGTGTTTTAAAGTATTTCCCTTATTTCAGATTCCTGCCCCCCACAGCCTAAGATCAAATGTAAACAGGGCCGTGGGGATGGAAGCCACTCAAACAAGCGATATGGCATTCCCTTGGTCCAGTAATGCCACAAGTCCAGATATGGTCTCTGCTTAGATCAATTTTGTGTTTTTTTTTGGCAACAAAAAAGATGACATAATATACCTGTGTCTTTCATATCTGGTAAGGATTAAAAAGCAAGCAATAAAAATAAAAACAAACAAACAAAACAAAACAAAAACACTCATGAATATCTAAATATTATACAAAAAGTGCATAAGTTATTCTCTTCCTTCTGTCATACTCCCACTGGCAGCCTGGCAGCTAGTGAAAAGGCAGAAATATTTGCTTTAAAAGTTGGAAAGTAGGTGAAATACTAGTTGCTGCTCTCTTAGTAATAAACCACAAAGTGATGTGAATTACAGACCTGATGGTGCACTTGTGAGGTGACTATAGACAGAGGAACTTAATGCAATCAAAGTGTACATAAATAGCCTACTAATGCACAAACTGCTTCAGCTTATCATTGCAGTGGACATTATTAAGATAATTATTTTATCCTTCATGACTTGTTATTCTGTTGTGCCGTTATATAAATCAATCTAGTCTAACTAATATGTTTTGAGGGACGATTTTCATCTCTTCTTGCAGAAAAGGATTATTGTGGAAGGCAGCCTTATTAAAGACTTGTCACTTCAGAGATCTGGTGACAATAAACGCTTGGCTGTTCATTTACTGGCAGGACACGTTTCTGTTAAAAACAAAAGCAATGTAGGAAGTGGCATGTAAAAAAAATTGGCTGTCTAGCTTGGTGTCTTGGATGGTTCTATTTCTTGTCATTTTGCTTCAAATCATGTCAAGTTGGGCTTCAGACAATGTCTTCAGGACGTTTTGTTTCACCTTCGGAAGATCAGGAGGTGCTTCTCTAAAGTGTATAAAATGCAGATCAGGATGGAAGGTGAAATTAATTCTTGACCCAGGTCTTTCATTTACATCTTATCACTTTGCTATTTATTTGTTTTCTTGATTAAAAATCGGAACGTGAAGTTGTACAACGAGATCATAGTTCTGTGTTCCAGCAACAGTGTGCTCCTGTCCTGCTCCCCATCTCTCATCCAGCCTGGAAATACTCATGTGTGCTGGCAATCGTGGCTTGCTAGCTAAGGTCTGGTGCTGCTGGGCTAGCTTTGGTGGTGGACAAAACCAGGGCTTTTCAGTGATGCGCAGAAATGTTTTCTGGCCACCTGTTTGTTAGCATCACTTGGAAAGGCAGTGTAGATGGATTTGTGTTTTGCTGTGTAAGAAATGCATCTTTTCCTTCTTCTGGAGAGGTCTGTGTGCAACCTGTGTCCCTGCAAGGTATGGTGATACTTCAGGCTGAAGGCAAGGTGTTAGAGCTGAGTTTGAGAGCCACTTCTGCCACAAGGATGAGAGCAGCAAGTCCTGAAGTCTGGAAAGCATTTCTAGGCCTCCAGGTTATGGTTAGTTTCTTGCTGTGTATTTCTTGCTTCTTTTTTCTGCCTCTCCCTAGCTTAGTTTCCTTCTGTGTACCTACACAATATATGACGTTTGGGTGGAGAAGGTTCTCTTGTTTACTGTCTTTCATTTTCACTTCATATGCTGTAATAAAAAACAGCAAAAGCGTTGTTTGTACTTGGTAGACATCTGTGTATGTTTTGTGCTTATATATAAAGTGTTAAGGCTGGCCTGTGAATGTCATCAAACATCCCCCTCACTCCCAAATTGTAATTAAAATTGCAGTGACCTTAGCAAGTACTGGGGGGTGATTTATTGTTAAGTATATGTTGTACAGTATAGGCCTTTGAGGGGATCAAGGACTGTAGTTACGGTTTTGTATACCAAGAGAGAAAGCAATTTGTTGTGCATTGCCTTGTACTCTCATTTCGTATCAAACCTAAGTTCTTTACGATGATCCGTGGTCCCTCTGACTGCATCAAGGTGCCATATAGGGCGCTTCCTATTTCATGAGAATACTGAAAGGGTTTTCTCAAAAAGAAAAAAAAAATCCACATTAAAAAAAATCTCCCTGTGACCTAAACATTTTCCAGATGATTATGAACAATCAGCCATCCATAACTGCCACTGCGAACACCCAGTTAAATATATTTCACCCTTCCCATGGGCACATGGATCTTTCAACTATTTACTCTGCTTGTTAAATGGAGAGTTGCATGGGAGAAATAAGAGTAGGTCGTGCTAACTTCAGAAGGGAACAAATTTAGTGGAAGTGAAATTCCAGTGAAAGTCATGCTGGTAAATGTATACAAATGATTGTGTGACTGGGGTGTTTTGAGTGACTCGCATACACCAAAGTAAACATTGCAGCTCATCATGGCCTTAACGAGACTTGAAACAGTTGCCATATACACCTGTTGTGTTATTTTTTATTTTTTTTGTGATTTATGACTTTACTAAATATAATCTGATTTATCTATATGGCTTCAGTAATACATTTTTGACTAAACTGACCTGGTTCCTGATAATGATATAGAGCAATGCTTCATTGTTGTAGTACAAGTCATGCATGAGAGTGGTGACTTTACAGAATATTTGTCAATAAATTCTGCAGATTTTTTGGTCTCTGGGGCAATAAGAATCAAGCAGTGCTTGCTGATCGGTCTGCACGTACCAGTTCTAGACATATGTGTAAATAACAGTGGCCAATAAAAAAGTCTATTTATAAACAATAAAATATTAAAAGGAAATAATTTCTTCAGCTGTTTTCTGTGAACAGAAAAAAATCAGAGAAGTGACATTCAGATGCTTAGAATACAGTAAATACCAGCTTTGTTCTGGCTTTGCTTGCAGTGAAAATGAGTCAACAGGGAGGCCACAGGCTTCTTCACGGTGGAGCATAGATCATTACCTTTGGTAAAGCCTTCTGCAGAGGGACTCCAGGGCCTACAGTTTTGGGTGGGTTTGGGTGGAAACACATGGATACTTAAATTTCTGTTGTTGTAAGCCTCTAGGTGATGGTTTGGGGATTTTTAGGTCTGATTATTGCCAAAACACCTACAAATTTTACATTTTAAACTAAAAAAAAAAAAAAAAAAAAAAGTAAAAATAGCAATTTACTGTGATAGCTTCAATGTACGCTATATGGCAAGCACTTGAACACTCAGAGAAGGTGCACCAAGAAAATTAGATCAAAACCTATTCTCTGGAATTCAATGTTTAAATAGCATTTTACATCTTTGGAATGATAGTAGAGGAACACAAGGCATTGTTTATTATTGTAATTATAAGCTCACTAAAGATGACAATAGGCAGCAAGTTTAAGGCAGGTCTGCCAAAGTGCTCCATGTGACAGCTCCTTATACTTGTCAGCAGTTTTTTTCCAGAAGCAATTTGCTTTAGTGAACAAATTCAGCAAACGAACACTAATGTATTTGCATACAGCAAAACAGCAGTGACTGGCAGTTGTTGATAAAGATGCATCACCCTCTGGTTTTGTTTCTCCTCATCCACATGGAGGTGAACTGGGAATGTGAAGGCTTTTTATCGCTTCCACATGGATTGTCTTTGTACAATGACAACACTGCAAGGCCAGGCACTCATTTCTCATTCTGTGTAACAGTGAAAAGAGTCAATTATTTCTGATGCTTCAGAGGCTGGTCTTCTGTAAGAATACTTTAAAAAAAAAAAAAAAAGTAGTGGCTACATATTAAAGGGCTCAACGGCTTTTCTCAGTGATTTTTTGTACCTCCCTCATCACCCCTCCCCTCCCCCCATGAAAGAAACAAAGCTGCAGCTTTCAGACATTCATCATGAACATTAATTATTTTACTATCTTTGGCTTCCAGGACTAGGAGATTATGAGGAATGTAATAATCATTTTGTTTTTTGTTTTTTTTTTTTGAAAATGATTCATATTTAATGTGGTTAAGTAGGAGTACTGGGTCAGCAAGTGAGGGGAAATACACATCAAGAGAGTTTATTGGATTTTGGAATAAATATTTTATCATAAAGCACTCCTTAATTACATATGGGTAAATACATCTGGGGAGTGTGAAGTGTGAAGTTTATCCTCAAACTTCTTTTTCAGGTCCAGGCTGGCAAAATCTTTTCAATCCTGAAGTAAAAGTTACTTTGGGGAACAAACTGTGATTCATATAGTGCAGAGTTATGAGTTAGTTTGATTCTTTGTAGTTCTATTTACTTTTTGATGTAGGACAAGATACCTTCAACATTTTGCAGCAGTAATGCTTGCATAATAAAAGCTTTAACAAATGTATTGGTTGTAAGGGACCTAAATGCAATCTCCCTTCTGAAGAAATCCTAAATGAAGTCTTCCTGTACTGTCATTATTATGGAAGGATGCTACAACGAACTGATAATTACTTGTCCAGGCAGATTTATAATTTAATTCGCATACTGATTCTTTTAGAAGTGACACTGAAAATATTCCTACCAGATGCCAATTTAAAATCATACCTAGAAACCAAACCTTACTGTGAAAAACACGACAGGATATGTCTTTTTGAGTAACATCAAAGATTGCTAGAGATAAGCTGACAGGGAAGTTATTTAAACCTAGATGTATCCAATCTCCTTGTAGTAGAAAACTAAGTTTTCCAAACAGTGAAAGAATTTGAATTTCAACTTCAACTGTTGAATAAAATATGTAAAAGAATAATTTTAAAAAATAAATGGAGCCAGTGCACAAACGAATAAAGTCTCTCACCACTGAAGTGTAATTACAATGTCACTGCCACTTCTCAGCTCCTGGCAGTGAGGCTTGGACAATTTATTGCATGTAAAGACCAGACACTATGTGACATCTAATGTATAGCCCATTTATAGGGCTGTACTCTCTAGCCCCTGTCAGGATATGACAACTATATCTCAGAAGATTTTCATTGTTGAATCATATACTACAAAATTTCATGAGAGCATTGGACCATATTGGACCAGAAAATTGGTGTGGTGTTGGATTGTGTCTTGAAAATTAAATCTGAATTCCTTGAATCTGGAAGTTAGCACTGGCAAATTTGCCAACTTTACTTGTACAGTGATTATTACTGCTATATTGTAGGAAGCTCTCTGTGCCTCCAGACAAGGCATGCAAGACCTTTTACTCTACAAGAGTAATGGTGAGGAGGATGTTGTCTGCAAGTATTCTCTTCCTTTTGGTCCTTATATCTGCATAGCATAACAGAAGGTCAAAATAGACAATAGAGTGGAGTCATCAGTGAATTATTCTCTTTCACCCGTGATTATGTTGCACAATTTTTGTAATTTCCTCAAGGATTATTAAAACCTCCCCTGAGACCAACAGGAAACTTCTGAAGTTTTGGGTGAGTTTACCATCCCCTTTTTCTGCATCAGTTTAGGCGGATGCAGCTTGTTACTCTATACGGAAGGTAAAGATATAGCTTACGTATGGGCTGTATAGGGCAGAGGATGTTGTGGTTTAAAAATAGGTTATTTTTCTATGCTGAAAGTCTCCATGGGCCTGAGAGCGTAGTGTATATGTTTTGACAACTCTGAAAATTGCCTCTTCTTCTTAGAATATATGTGTAGGCATTGTGCCCTAAAATGGGAGGGTGAAGCCTTTAACTGTTTTTTTGTTTGTTTTGTTTTTGTTTGTTTTTTAAAATAAATATAGTTTTGTCAAAATCGGTAGCAGTTTGTGTTACTTTTTCCCACAAGTTCAAGACGTTCTACAAAACATTTGCTTGATTGTTTTGTTGCTACTGTTGGTCAGATGCATACACATCTCCCTTCCCTGCAGCTGGCTTTCTGGTGCTGAAGATGTGTTTTGCACAGGTAGAACAGCAGACAGGTGACTGTCTACATCTGAGAAGAAAGTCACAGCTGATGTTTTATGTCAGTTCACACTAAAATAATCTGTTGCGGAGGGTTCAATTTTCATCTGTCAGAGCATTTTCTGATGCTGGGGAGGATGAAATTGAACTGCTCTGTGGAGGGAAGGCTTCCTTTTTCCTGAGCAGGTGAATTGCATGACTGTGGTCACTGTGGAAGTTCCCCTGAATTGAGCTAGGTGCAATGGGCAAGCAAGCTCTTGGAGGATAATCAAATAAAAGGTGTTCATGTAGTGCCTTTTTTCCACCTCTGTTTAGAAGCAAGGTGTAGATTATCTTACTGTGGGATAAATTATTTCAGAATACTGCCTGTTTTCTTCCTTTGCCAGATAATAGTAATTATTATTATTTAACCCTGTGTTGAGATTAGCATGAACTCCAGAAAAAAAACCTCAGTTACTGAGAGGTCTCTTAGGTAGAGATTCAGGTGTTGTGTAGTATGAATGCTACCTTCAGTGCACTTAAAAAAATAAATAAATAAATAAATAAAATCCCCAGTGATTTTAGTCTGTTCATTCTCTTACCAATTTTAGAGAGAGTTTTATAATACTTCCTTCACCTTCTAGGATGCAAGGGATAGGGAGTAACATCTGTAAAAAAAAAAAAAAAAAAAAAAAAAAAAAGTACAGTGATTCAATAACCTAAAACTCCTAAAACTGACTGCAATTAGGATTTATTACCATATTTTTGTAATTTTGCCATTAGCCCCTAAGTTTAGGATGAATACAGTGCACTCAAGTATTTTACATATGCCTATGTTACTCAAATGTTTGTCTTATGTCAAGCATATCTCATGAATCTCCAAAGCAAACTCTCATTAACTTTAAGTGAGGGTTCACAAAAGTTTTCCATGAAAACTGGTGTCCTGAATAATCAAGTAACCTTTGGAAACGTAACCAGAGCTCCTAGACAGTGAAGTACTTCTGACAATTTTATTTCAGCTGGACTCCGATACCTCAGATGGAAATACAGACACATCTGAACTGCCAGGACTGTGCCTCAAAGTAATTGTCACCATATGTCCACTGTCATTTCCAGTCTAAGGTTCCTTCAACCAATATCATACTGTGATGGTGCTACTATGTTGTAGGCTGGTTTGTGGGCACTGTGCCTAGAAGAAAATCAGTGTACCTTAAAGCAAAATGATAGCACTATTATTTTAGAAGGTCACTGAACATCTTTTTGGCATCTGGCATTTATATATTAAATGGGGAACCCTTCAAAATGACATTTCAGGTAATGAAAGCTAAACCAGTTCGAGGCCTGGTATATACCCATACAGTGCTGAACCAGTGCCAAAGCACATCAGTGCTTTTCTGTGGGATCAGTGACATTTAAGACCTGGCATTACGAAACCATCACATTCAGAAATTCATGCCTTCTACTGAAGACAAGTTTGCCATTGTTACTTTGTGGTACTCTAAAGACAGATTTCTCAAAATCTTTCAATTTAGGCTTGGTTTTTAGTAGGTTCTTTTCCTAGACTGATTACAACTTATAATGCAGGCCTTGTGGTGACAAGCTTACGTTATCCCAGAAAGCCCACTGGGGCCATCATACTAGTTCAGGTCTCTGCTTGAGAGTTCCTTGTCATGGGTGACTGCTTTGAGGGGCCATGAAGCAGGCATTTATTTATTTATTTATTTATTTATTTATTTATTTATTTATTCATTTAATTTATTTATTAATAGATCGCAGTAGCAGATAGGCTGCAGTAACAGACATGACTGGATCGTGTAAATCCCTGGTGTAAATCATTGATCTGTTATTCCAGGTTTGTTTTCAGGTTACCAAGAGCCCATTCCCAGTACTGGAATGATTGGATTTTTTCTTTATGTGAAGCAACTGATTCAAACGTGTCTGAAAAGTAGAGGCCCTCTGAAGTGGTGTGTTGCATCTTTGTGTGCATAACAAGAAAATGAGACTGGAGATTTTATGCAGTAGAAAAGTATCAAACATATGACTTTACAGAGCAGGACAGTTTGCTGAGCTGTCTTTATAAACCTTCTCATTCTGAAGCCATGTTTCTTTGGCAGAATATATGCAAAACATTTAGTGGCTAATATGCTTTTTAACCAACTACTCTCATTCCCATTGCACTCTGCCTGTTTGAGGCTTCTTTGATTTATGGTTTCTTGACTTTCAGACACATCAGTGTACACGTATTGTTATTTTTTTTAACTCAGTGTCAGCAAAATCACTGAAGCTGTGCACAGAAGTGGAGATTCCCACACATGTACTCTTAAACTAAAGTAGTTATTTAACTTGTCCTTTGCTTCCAAGCAGGCAGAATTTTGATCGATATATTTACTATGAGGAAGGCTTGAGCCTAAGGAGAAATCCAATCAAATGATGTTCTCTTCATTGAGAAAGCATTTATCATTTGGCTATGGAACTATCTAGGATGCTGCAAAATTATGACTTTTGGCAAAGGTACAAGAAGCACATTGAAAGATGAAAGAATTGCATGGTATGCTCATAGTCCAGTAAATACCTCTGTGCCTGTAAATCAGTAGTACAAGGTAAATATTAAGCTGCAAATCAGCTACATGAGACCCCAGTTGATCATATAATGTAATCCTGATAAACTGTTTAGTTCTCTGTTGTAAGCAGATCTCTCTTCTAGACAGTTATCTAAGCTCATCTCCTTCCTGAGTTTTAAGAAGAAAGAAAATGATAAGGAATCTTTTCCTAAGTTTGGTTGCTCAGAGAATTGATCCCTCATGATTGTTCAGCACATGCACAACAGCTTGGAGGAATAAATCTCTTGCTTTTATGAATCCATGGAGTCCTTGCCATTTTTTTTTTCTCAGCAGGATGAAGCCCTTCAGGCAGGCAAAAGCAGTCAGCTATTTGTGTCTGTTTAATTCTTAGTTCTCTATTATTGTAATTTAAATCTATCACTCTGCAATGGTTCTTTAAATTCAGCTGAAGCCATCCTCTGAATATTTCAGAGGAGAGAAAAGTGTGTGCACACGTGTGTGAATACACAAATAAGCATTTAACAAAAGTGTTATATTTTCCTCATATTTAATGATAAGTTGGGGTTGGCCCTCTTTCAGGAGTTAGCAATAGAAGAAATGATAAAAATTCACCATTTAGCTTAGCAATCTGTTTCATTGGCTACACTGAAATGGGAAAAAGGTAGCTCGCAAGTCATTGTAAATGTGCATGTAACTTGGAGATGTGTAGGAAGTAGAGGGAAGGTGTAGAATCTGTCAAATATTTGGATTTTTTTGTCTGTTTATCATCTGTGCTTGCAAACTGGTAGTTTCTATGGATTTGGCATAGGAAGAAGGATTTGATTGATTTGTGATGTCACTTTCATAAAGATTTATGCTGAGTAACTGATTCTCTGGCTCTTAACACCAGTTCAAAAATGTAAGCTTATGAAGTAAAAGGCAGTTACGTTTCTAATGAGATGTTGAAGAAATGTCCAGTGTTTTAAATGGTATTGGTAGAAGTTAAATTATGGAACCTAGGGAGCTAGATAAATCATACAGCATTTCTTAGGATGCTCTAAATGCAGTAGGTGCACTATTTTTGTGTGTGTCAGAACATGACCATCTCCAGCATTTGTCAATGATGTTCCTTTTTCTTTGTAAGAGTTCATGCCAAAGCTGTATGTTATTACTCAACCTAAATACTTGATATAGACTTCAGATTTCTCATTAATTTTTTAGTATTCATTATGTCCTTTGTCTTGGAATATATAATCCAATAATATCTATAGCAATTATGTAGATGATCATCTGTAAAATATGTTAATATAGATTTTTGCGTTAGGCTTCATTCTCTAAGTTTCTGGCTCCCTTCTGAGTGTTGGTCCTTAGAAGGTGATCTGTCCTCTTCAGTAAATGACTTTTCGATATTGAATTTGCTTTGTGTTAGGATAGTTGCATTCCTGTGTTTATCTGAACTTGTTTTCCTATTTTTCTTTCATCTGGACATTTTTAGGGTACATCTTACATTTTGATGCAGTTTCTTTTCCTTTGGCACTTCTAATCCAACTGAATTTAAGCTATGGCATTAAAAAAAGATGGCCAGCATTAAAATAGCTCTTAGAGTCTTGAACCAAGCTTGGATGTGTTCTCTTCTTCTACACGTAAGTTGCTTTTAAAATATAGCACAAAGAGCTCTGACTAGATAATATTCATTTCCTTCCTCCCAGGCATATTTCCAGCCAAATGTTTCTTGCCACTAAGGAGACTCAGCTACAGATCGCGTCACAGAGAAAGCTACAAATGTTCCTACTTGTGTCTTTCCCCAGACTGCAAAATGAGTCAAATTCTTGGATGGAGGAGCCCAGAAATTCACAGCTTGAACCAAAAAAGAAAACTTCTTAAGCGTCCCCATTTGTTTTAGGATAAATGCAAAATACATTCCACTAACTTTTCAGCTCAGCACCCAGCTGACCACAGGTCCCTGCAGAGACAGCTAGAGAAGCTTCACTACAAGGAACTAGCATCGTGATGCCTTTTCTTTTGATCTGTTCTCCTCTGGCTAAAGGGAACAGGTAATATTTTCAGCCCCCTTCCTACCTGTTGCCAACAAGAAAGTGGAAGTATCCATGGAAGTGGCATCCTGCCCCCAGAAAGAAAAACAAGCTAAGAACCCTAGATATTTTTGATCAGGAGCCTGTTGAGGTGTATCTATTTACAGCACCATTTCCAATACAATAGAGCTTCTCTATGCGTCCTCGTAGCACATGTGCCTTTCTCCTTGCCCTTAAAGAAAAAGGCTCTTCCATTGCTGAATTCTAATTCAGTGGCAAGCAGCAAGTAATTGTTCAGTATCTCTCCAAGTGTTATCTGGACCTGTTTTTATGAAGTAGGTCTTTGCTCCTCATGGTGGGGTGGTGGGGTTGGCCACCAGAAGGTCTACCTGTAGGATCCATTATCACATGCAGTCCCTGCACCATTGTTTACAGTGCTTTTTTGTGGAATTTGATGTCATGTTTTCTCTGCATATCTTTTTCTTTGTCCAAGTTTCCGCTTTTCCTTAATTAGTCTTTCCAAAAGCAGAATAAAAGTTAGGTGCTTAATGTGGGGAAGTGCAGTTTACACTCACCATCTCCTTACGTGCTGTCCTCTTCTGATGGATGTCAGTGCAATGATTCCTAGACGTTTTGCCAGAAGCAGCATCTGGCTCTTCGCCATTCTCCTCAGGCACTGTATTTGCAGCTTTGAACTTGCCTCTGTATATATCACACAGTTAACGTGTCACTATCTTCCATTAGCCTTCTCAACTGCTGTGCACTTGGTTGGCAGTTTCCAAAGGCAACCTTTAAATTTTCAGTAAATTGTAGTCTCTGTATTGTGAGTTTTTCGAAAATCTAACTTTCAGGAGGGATTCTGTCTTTTTATATATCACATTGCAAAGCGCAGGAGTTCAGGTTACACGTTCTTGTGCAAAGTAAATAAAAAGATCTATTGAGGACTGCCTGAAAGCTGTCAGAATTTCTGCATTGCTTTTACATGGTGTTACTTCCTGATAAAAACAATACTTTTTTTCTCTACCATCCCCTATAAATCCTGAAGTGCTCTACTGCTGTGTAATGTGTGTGAAGGGTCTAGAATTGCTCCATTTTGATGTCCCTAAAAAACATTGGCAATGCACACATCAGCCTTAATTGTGGCAGCGAAGACTTTCTGTTATGAAATGCCTGCTTAGTTGTTATAGGCATATCGATGGGAAATAGCTTACTATTTTACTAAATTTTAATTCTGAGTTTATTGGCTTGGCATGGCTAATAGGCAGGTATTCCTAAGGAGCCACAGGATGAAACTACTGTAGTACAGAGTGCTTTGTTTCCTCTAAATGAGGATGGGTTTGAAAAATTGGTTTCATTTTTTATGAAATTTTCATGTGGCTTATTCAGCAAGAGAGTTAATGCCTGGTAGCTGTAGAATCATTTTGTTTATCCAAAATGAATTATGCATGAATTTACACCTAATGTAAGAGCAGTACCAGTTGTGATGAGATCAATATCCATTTTGGATAAAATTCACTTCCATGCTAGCGTCCAGTTGAAGGCCTATGCATCACTTAAGTGCTGATTTAAAGTCTTAAATGAGTCTGAAGTGGTTCACAGGTTTTATGCTCTATCTCTCTGCACAGGACTGATTTTTACCCAATACGCACACAGAGAAGACATGTGCCAAATGACCTTGATGCCTCTGGAAAAATACTTAGTCATTTTTGCTTCTGATAATTCTGCTTTTTGCTAATGTGATTTTACTGTGAATTTTGCATACTTTGCTTGCCTTAAAGCATGAGGTAGTGGCATCATATAATCACACAAAGAATCTTAGTTTTCATGGAAAAGGAAAGAGCTTTCCTTTCCCACTGGCTACAGAGAAAACTTCAAAGACCCACACTAAAAGGCTGGGTCACTTTTACTTCTGTTGGACTGGCATCATAAGATAATTAACTTTTAGGAAAGTACTAGATGTGGTGTGTTAAATTTGAGATTGTCCTCAAGTCTTTTGTCATGGTGCAATCTGGGTCACAACAATCAGATTGATACATGTTTGGATTGTGTTGGCAGTGTGAAGTTAATTTGTTGCTGATCGGTGCCACTAATGAAGCTTCTTTGATGTAAACAGAATATTAAGTATTTATTTGTGTACGTGCTGGAGTAATCACGGAGTTTTGACATAGGCAAGTTAGATGCGAGCTTAGATAAGCACTGGGAAATAAACACTTCACACACAATGTAACTGAGGCTCTTATGTTTTCCTTTACTCTAGTTGTAAGGAATCTTACTTTGTGAACACTGAATAGCAACAAGAGACTATGACTGGCTAGGAGTGCTTGTTTGTTTTCACAAGCAGCTGTTCTCACTAATAGATCCTCCAACCTCAACAGGATCTGTATATAAAATTTTGCACTTACATGAGTAAATGGGATTTTACTGTGGTTTACTCAGTAAGTTACTTTTTGTTTAACATTGCTATGAAAGCATCAAATGCTTCACTGAAGCTGCTCCCAATTCACTCCTGAGAGCTGAACTTTTAGTTTACATGTCAGTTGATTCAGCATGGAAAGAATTGTTCTCTCACACAAATTTCTTATGCTTCAGGTTTTATTGTTTCAAGTTTTGCATAGGGAGCACTGGTGTAAAGAAGAAAGCAAGTGCTGATACAATTGAGAGAACAAGAAATGCTAAATTCCATAACCCAACTCATTTGGGGGATGGTATTTGTATTTGAAGTTCCTCTACGTGGGAATTAAATGCTCATATAGTTTCCTAATTCTTTGGGTGCTTTAAAAGCTTCAGTGCTAAGAGTTAGTCCTATGAAACACTTTTTTTTTTTTTTTTTTTTTTAATACCCAACTATCTGTCAAGGCAAAGTGGGCTCTTTGCCAAACCAAGCTAACCAGAAATCTCTTCCTCTTGCTGCTTAATGTTTTATTTTGTACTTGCTAATGTGGTCAGGTCTATCACACATTTAACAAATAGGAGAGAGTACTACTTTTTTTTTTTTTTTCCTAAGAATAAAATGAGCAATTTTTAAAAAATGAAAAGTCCTTAAAAAAATTAAAAAGTTCTGTATCTCTTTCTGAGTCTTCAGACTATTCAGGAATAGTTCACTGGCAATATTTGCCATTCATAATTTTTGAAGTACTAATTAGACTTAAGTCACATGGTGATGTTGATGTTACAGGGTTGAATGATCAGCCAGCTCAGCATGAATCAGAAAATCAGCATGTGAACATGCTGTAGATAATTTTCCTCTGAATGTTTTAGTATGTAAGATTAAAATGTGCTGTTGGTGAGAAGCATTAAGTAAATTCCTCTGCTTTGGTTTTTGTGAGTCATCAGCACATAACTAGGTGTTCAGAAATTTATTCTGCAATGAATATTTGCAGAGAATATTTTCTGCCATCACCAATTTCCTACTTTGGCCATAAGAATTTTGCTTGGATTGTTCTAAGTAGCATTTCCAACTGTGTAAAGATAATTAAAACTATATAATGCAGATTTATAACTATAGTTTTCTGCTTCTGTAGTTTTAGCTGTTCAAAACATAAATTTATTATGTGATCCTATTAACACTTGCATGTTTTATCAATATAATTTAATCTAAAAATCATTGCAGTAAAGTAGCCTACTGGATGATGGTATGAAGATGGTGTCATAACCAGGGAGCTTTCCTCTAAGGTGAAAATAAATTACTGTGAATATTGAATGTCCGGTGAGATGCTGATGAGAAGTGATGACATTTCAGGTTTATGGCTTATGCTTATCTTGTTCAATGGGAATTCTTCACCCGAAGCAATTCTGCAAATTAATTTGGGTGTGCAAGTGTGATATTTACAGCTCTGCAGTGTGTCTGGATGGAGAACAAGTATCTGTGGTCTGGAGGTAGTTTGCTTGGGATCCACTGCCCTGATCTTTACTTCTCTGGAGTCATAAATGGAGCCCTCGCTTTAGTCAGTCTTTGAGACCTGCTGCTGAACTGTGTCTTGTTCAGTGAAGCATGCTATCTTGGAGGAGGAAAATTAAAAAGGGTCATATACATCTGTGTTTTCTTTCAGGCATGGCATGAAAACAGCCATTCTGGGAACATCATAAAAGCTTTACCCATCTGTCCATTTCAGACTGTTTGGGGAGTCTTCAGTTCTGGCGTCTCAATGAATAGTGCAGTAATGATATGATGCACGCTAACAAGATAAATTTCTTGGATGATGAAAATTTGATGGAAGCAGTGGATTTGTTCTTTTTTTTTTTTTTTCATACAGAAACATTCAGATTTATGGCTCGCCTGAATTAGACTATGAATTCTTGCTTGTTTTTCCTGAAGTCCTTGTTTATATTGAGTTGATTTACTTATGACAAAAGAGAGCTTGCTGTGTGAATTGTGTCAAGTGAATAGCAGATTTTGATATACTGCCCTCTTGTAGTTTTCCTATTAAATGTAGTATGTTATTTATGGTTATATGTTTCCTCCTCAGTGATCTTGAGTACTAAAGTGTGTAACACAGTGTAATAGTTTTTTTTAACTTCTGAAGACCTTGTTTAAAGTTAATTCTTTTTTAAATTAGTTTGATAAATTGCGTGTATATGGATATACAAACACATTGCAGCCTTTTTGGAGTATGTATCGTGCACTGCAGGAAGTTGTTCCTGAGGGATGGAGAGTTTTCTTTCCATCCCTGGAAGGGCAGGGCAGTGTGGGGAGAGTGTTCTAGTGAGCACTCATCAAGCACCAGGAATAGCTACTGGAAAGCCATCGTTTTAGTGGCCTTGCTCCACGGTTAAGTCCCCCACCCAGCGGAGTGCTGCAGCACGTGTGTAACCTCCAGCGTGCGCCTGGATGCCTTGCTGACCCGTGTGAACATGTGATGGAGTACTTTGTGGAATGTAATTTCAGGCTTGTATCATTCCTTTAGATGCTTGGGTGGCAGTAAAAACAGAAAACAAATGCCCTGGCTTTGTATGGAGAATTGAAATGCAGCTGCCTGTCCAGCCTTTTATTTTATTTTGTATTCTGGAGAGGTGTGAGATGCTATTTTTTATTATAAAACATATCATCTGTATATGTAATACAAACATGTATTCTACAGAAGAAGTAGAATATTGAACCAAAGCTGATATCCCTCTTCTCTACTAAGCTGTTTGTCTTTTGGGAAGCAAGGGAGGTTTAAATCTTCCTATTTCTTGATTTGCTATCATACTACCTTCTGAACAAATTTAGCATACAATTTATTTTTATATATGCTATTCACCATGCAGAACACCATAAACCACTTTACAGTCAGAGATAAACCAGAAAAAGAGTTCTTTAGTTACAAACAGTGAGTTGCAGGCAGCCAAAGATGGAAAGAACAGTGCATTAAGATGCAGTAAAAAAATGAAAGATGAAATTTAAAAGTAGTAAAAATGCAAATCAGCATGCTGAAATGATTCATTGTAGCCTTTTCTGAGATGTGTGCTGTAGTATGCTGCTTTCAATGCTGATATTTGCAAGTATCAGCATATACTGCATGGTATACATT
Organism: Anas acuta; assembly: GCF_963932015.1. Taxonomy (NCBI): domain Eukaryota; kingdom Metazoa; phylum Chordata; class Aves; order Anseriformes; family Anatidae; genus Anas; species Anas acuta. Next base: position 12,622,191 of record NC_088981.1, read on the forward strand.
CCTAGCTTCTGCTGGATGTGGAATGTGGATGTGGATGAGACAGAAAAAGAAAAACCTTTTCTGAGAAATTGCCTTAGAGCTAGGGAAAGGAGGGGGGGAAAAAAAAAAAAGGAAATGAAAAATATTAAGTTCTGTATTTGTAATGATCACAAAGATCTGATCACTTTTATGGAATCTACAGTTTGTTCCATTACCATTTTGCAGGTCAGAGTTGGTATTTGTGGTTATCTGAAGGTTTTAGCAAGCTGTTTGTTTAATGTGTTTGCCTGGGTGCATTAGAAAAAAGTTTTCTTTGATACTGTGACCAAAAAAATGTTCATCGGTAACAGTGCCCCATGCTCCTCTTTTTGATTCAGTCACGGCTTTGCTGAAAGAGATGGTGACCATCACTATGCTTAATATAGCATAGCTGTTACTGTAGTGTGAAGAGGCATGTGGGCTCTTTTATGTAAGATGTAGCGTGCACGATCCTCTTCTGTTTGCCACTCTTCAGCTAGCTAGAGAATTCGGACAGATACGGCTCCCCAAGCTACCAGTCGTTATCACTGTTTTTTTGTTGTTTTTTTTTTTTTTTCCTAATGTGGATAAGCAAATGTTGGAGAGATGATTCACGTAAGAATAGTTGCGAGTTTAATCTCTCAAATAAAAATGAACCTCATGGAAACAAAGCCATCTTGCTTTCCAAGTCTATCAATAAAGTCTTGAATTTGTTTATTTCTGGGATGTCTTTGGAGCTCAAAGCAGGAGGGACAGGCTGTATGAGAGGAGCAGTTCTTGTGAGATTATTAGGCCTGCTACAATCAGTTCAGAAAATAGTATGAGTTACTACTTCTGGGTATTTTCACTGATGAAGATTGGAATGTTTTGGTGCCTGTATGTTGTGCCAGGCAGGATACCACTATGCTTTATTAAAGGACAAACACAAACTTTCCCTGGAAAACTGTTATTTCTGTGTATGCTACTTGTTCAAAAATTAATGCTTTAAAAAATAAATCTCAGTACTCGTGATGCTTGGGAGATTTTAATTTCAGAGTGCCTAGCTGGAAATGGGAAATGGCAGCATATTTCACAACTTAAACCCAAATGACACAGAGTATCCAATTTTACTACAATTTATTTTACTACAATTTTACTAATAAAACTTTTTTTTTTTTTTGGGGGGGTGGGGGGTTGGGGATTTATGTTTTAAAATGGAGAATTACAAATTGCTAGCAGAATTAAAATGCTGACTTTTTAAAATTAAATTTCCAATGTGTATTATTATCAGCTGCATGCTTCTGTAAGTAGAGCAGACTTTTATCATGTTTTATTAGTGTATTCTATATGAAGTTGCATAAAAGTGACATATCTGCCACCAGTAGACCAAAGCTAAATGCTGTCATCACCACAATTGCTTTCTTTTCTGAAATCAGCACTTTTTGCACCTTGTCGTCAGTGACAGGGTTTTGCCTTTGGATAAAAATCAAACAAAGTCATTCTGCACTGAAATTAAGATGGCAAAAGTGCACAGAATGATCCCGTGGAGTCTTCAGATAACTCTTTAGCCTTTGCTTGCAGTAAATTTTGTAGCAGAAGTTATCATTAAACTGGCACATACAGTGGCTTTGAACTGCTTTTTCCTTCATAGCAATATAAACCTAGGGAGATGTTGAGGGAATTAAAAAAAAAATAAAAATAAAAATCAAACTACAGCATAGTGAGAGATTGCAGAATCTCTTCCTGACATCTCTGTTAAACAAGAACCTATTTAATAGCCTGAGCACGTACTATCATTTATTAGTTTAGTATTATCATTGTTCCATTGTTCTATATAGGTATAAGTCCCTGTTCTAAATAGGTAACAGACTAATAGGAAGCACAAGTGTGATGAATGAAAGGAACAGAAGGGGATAATAGAGATAATACAAACTAAAACGGCATTGTTACGCTGGCTATTTGTTGCATCACTGTTTTCAAAAAAACTTTTTTTTTTTTTTAATCCGCTATCCCCAGTTACTATTTAGCCATAATTGCTTGGCTGCTTTCTTCCAGGCTTCAAAGTAGAGGTGAATCTCGAGGACGAATTCAAAGAGGGAGAGAGAGAGGAGAGAGAATGCAGCTTGATTCAGTTCAGACATTTTTCACTTCTGGCCAGCAAATCTTTGGAAAGAGATCTGTGCTGGACCATGGCATCTCTTTTTGCTGCATGCTGGGACAGTAGCTTAGAATATAGATGCAATTATCTTCTTGAATGTCTTTGGCACATGAAGCCATGATAGCAAACTGGGGAAAGCGCTTTGGGTTTCCTATGATACGGACGTGATTGCTTCTGGGACGGGGTACCTATTGACCAAGGCCAGGATAATAAATGCTTTTATAGGAATTTGTTTCATTTGACATGTTCTCTTCTGTTCCAGATCAGCTACAGTGTTGTGAGATGAAGCCTAATGCAGCAATATTGCGTTGTTTAGTAGGAGTAACTTTCTGTTTTTCGGCCTTTATTGCTTCACTTTTTTTTCTTCTTACTCCTTGTCCTTGTTGCTATCGCCAGGCTTTGCACTCCTACTCGGGTAGCAGTAGCTCAGAGCCCTCCTACATCTTAAACAGCTTTTTCTTGCCATAATGGGTTGGTGTTTCCTGTTTCTCATTTCAACCTTTCTTTCCCAGCAAAGGCTGATCGCACCTTTCACTATAAAAGTGGTTTTCATCCCGGCTTAGTTCACACATCCAGAAGCTATCTCTAACTGTCAATTTTAGCTGCCCAAGTTGGCAGCTCTCCTCCCGGGATAGATTAGTTTCACATTCTCAGCTTAGTATAGATTAGTTTCATATTTCTGACCCAGGGAGATGCTGCTTGTCCTCAGCTACTGTCACTCTCTCTGGGGAGAAAACCTGGTGACCACAAGAAGGCGAAGCAAGGCAGTGTTGGAGGTGCCGCTTTTCTCCTCGAGCAATGTAGTCTGACAGTTGCCCTGGGCTATTTCCTATCTCAGAAAGGTGCAGGCTGTGATTTAGTTGTGTCTCTTGTCCTGACCCTTCCTTCAAATAACCTGGCAGAAGGCTCCTCATTTCGGTGTGCACTTGTCTCAGGAATGTGGAAGCAAGTACACTTCTGCCGTTCTTTTTTTTTTCCCTCCCAGAGACTGAATTCTTTTCCTTCCAGGTTATCCTAAAGATGCCGTTCAGTTGGTTTGTTTCTCAGAGTAAGTCTTAAAAGCCTTATGCCATCTCTTTTCACACCAAGTAATTTCTTCTCTGTGAGAAACCCTGCTGATTTCTGCACCACTTTCAAAGTAAGATATTCTCAGTGTGCACATGGATAGCATCATCTCACTCATTAATATTGACTACATCATGGAAATCTGCTTCTCTGAAAAATTAAAGCTAGCACAGATACAGTTCAAATAAAGACATTCACTGAGAAGGTAGGGCAGAGACAGGGGGCCTCGCAGGAATTAGTATATGGAAATGAATATTATCATAATGAAGGTGGAAGCCAAGCTCTGAAGTCCTTACATAAATGCCCTAAAGTCATGGAAGTCAACATAATCTCCTCTGCAGAATTCAGAAAGACCTGATAATATGAAATAGTTTCTCTAATAGCATGGTTGGTAATAAATCTTTCAAATCAGGGGTGACCAATCAAAAGAGGAAGACAAAGTGATCTGGCCCACTACAGGCTTATTAATCTGTTATGAACAATATGCAGATTTTTAGAGCAAGAAAAGGAGTAAAGAATAATTAAAGACACAGAGATTAATGGAGGACTTGGATAAAATGGAACCATGGCTTTGCCAAAGGTATTTTCAGATACTGCATCAATATTTCTCATTGTAGTGGACCTGACTCCGTGTTTGAAGGGAGGCATTAGACATTACCTGCACCTTAATGAAGCACATGATGCGAAATTATGTATAATACTGTTGTTAGCTGAAGAAGGAGGAGAGCTGAGGAGAATTTTACAGGAACTGGCTGAAGCTATGATAAGCAGTGGGCTAGAGGAAGGTCACAGTTCTCAAGCTTTGGCTATGGTTCTGATTTTCTTTATTTCCACTGAGAGCTTCAATGTGAGAGTTAGATGAAACCAGTGGAGTTTGTTGAGGAAACCCGTGAGGCATTATCAATAATAATAATGAAGAATGTCGAAGACTGAGTAGCAGAAGCTGATTAAATTTGCAGGGCAGTTATAAGGTAATACACATTATGGTTAATAATTTCTGCTATATCATGTAGGTTTGTCAGCTAGAAATGGGAGAGGAAAAAGACTGAGGATTATTAAATCATATAATGACTGAGAGTGAACAGTGTGTTGAAGCCTTAGCCATAGGCTAAGGCAGGTGCAATCCTAGGATGTATGGTGTGAAATATTCTAGGGAAAATAGGGACATAATCATGATGTGAAAGACTCTAGTGAAACCTGGTCTTGGAATCAGCAAACCATTGTGATAATTCGTGTTTACGAAGGATGAGCACAGGCTGGAACTGCAAAAACAATAGGGAGAGCTGATTTGTTAAAGAGGAGGCAAAAAGAATTTGGCTTGTTAAACGTAGCAAAAGTAAGCTGAGAGGATATTGCTGCTCTCTGTAAATACATCAGGCAGGTAAACAGCAAGAGCAGCTGCTGAAGCTGGAGGGCAATGCTGGCACAGGAGCAAATGGAGATAAACTGGCCACAAATGAGTTGAAGCTGGCAAATGTGTGTTTAACTATCAGAGTGGAGAAATTGTGAGCAACCTGTCCAGCAGGGGACAAAATAGCTTCATTAGTTTTAAGACAGAGCTTAATCACTTTATGAAAGGGAGTTCATGACTTGTTTGCCAGTGGCAGAAGGAGGCAGAACTGAGAGAGGCAGTGCTGGAGAGCCCAGGTTGCTCTTTGGCTAAATTTTCAAACAGGAACACCTAATGCTGCCATGTTAATTCTGTGTTTAAGCAGCCAAATAGTCTAGCTTTTTTGTGAGGTTTTGGTTTCCCCAGAAAGTCCTGGCATCTACTTGGGTTTAATGAGATTTCTGAAGAACTCAGGCTTTTGTACAGATACCTTGGCATTTAAATGTGTTGGGAAGAGGGACATTAAGAAGAGTTGCTGCTGTAGCAAAGTATTTAAACATTAGAAATCTAGAGAAGCCAGATACGAGGTTTCAGAATCTGACCTCAGTGTTTTAACAACAAAAATGAAAATGCTGTATATGCTGTTTCTTCAGTTAGTATTTTTTAAACTACATTAGTAGGATCTGCATAGTTACTACAAAGGGTATATTGGATACTCTGTCTTGTTCCTGTGTCTACAAGATGCTGATACAGGGTTGTAATTTTGAAAGGGAACAGTTGCAAGTATACCTTGACGTTTCCAAATGGCCACCTTCTACACATTCAGTACTAGTGGTTTTAAATGCATATTGAGGTGAAATTCCTAAGCTTCAGATATATCTTTCAAGGAGTTTTACAAAACACAGTGGTAAAATCTGACTTTATTAATTCCTCTGATGGCAAAATAACACCTAACTGATAAATCAAAGTATTTCCAACTCTCCCACCCCTATCCATTAAAAAACAAGCTAACAAAGACCCCACTCCCAGAAATAGAAGTTTTCTTCATGAAGTGGGAGAAATAAGGAAGTGATTATAAAGATAAGCTAATATACTTTATCATCCTCCAGAGTTTAAAAACTAGCACTGTACTAGACTTGAGCAGAATTTTGATCAACAGTGTAGATTGTAGTTGGCTAGAAAATGGGTGCATGGCCAGGTATATCCTCCTGGGCTGATGGTGGAAAGAGCAGAAGTTGTTCTGCGATCTTACTTTAGTGTGGTCTGGTTTGATCATTGCTGAAACAAAGGTCAGTGTTTGTTGTTGGTTTTTATTCCCTTTCCATTTGTTTTTACATTAATTCTTGACATTAAAAAGGAGAATTGAACAACTTGATTGAAATCAGCCAAAGTTTGTTTGAATTAGGTCCCCCTAAACTTACATGTGCACGCATTTATTCCAGATGGTTTACATGTTCCCAGCTAAGTATCATTGGCAAGTGACACTGAAAGAGCATTTGCTACACCACTATGGTCCTTGAAGGATAATTACCCTGTCAGTTGCTATCACTTTAAATTATATATTTAAAGATAGTAAGTCTATTACAGTACAGCCCCAAACCAGTAACAGTTTCAAATAATGCATTAAGAAATGTTAGCACATTTTAGTTGCTATCCTTCTAGGTTGTTACGCACAACGTAACGTTGATCGGCATTTGACAGAAAGTGCCTGCAGGTCATCTTTTGTTACAGGCTGTAGAATATGTAGAAAAATTAAAAATGATGAAAAGGATGTATCTTATCCCATGAGGGAATATGAATGAGTCTGCCTTTTTTTTTTTTTTCCCTGCCACCATTTCATCTTCTGCATATTGAACAGCATTTTTATCTTAGACTTCCCTCTCCTCGTGCAGTGGCTTTCTGTGTGCATCACGTCGTAGTGTTCTGTGGAATCCACTCGAAAACACTTCACGTCCTGTTGAGGATGCTGTACCATTGATGTAGCTGGTAAAAGGCTGGTGGATGGTACCATTGTCCTTGGTTAGCAGAGCTGCAGATCACAGGAACAGAGAGTAGATTGCTCTGTAGGCTGTAATAAAATCTTTATTTGCAGACAGTATTTTGACCATTCTTTTCATAAATGATGCAATGTTTTCCAGCTGTCAGCAGCTCCACTTAACCTGTCGGTTAACCTGTAGCCTACTTAATACAGGTTTCTGAGCAGAAGGCTGAACAAATGCAAATTTCCTTTCAGAATTCCCCAGAGAGGTTGTGTATAGGTGAAAACTGAAACAATGATAAAAGATGCTTCTGAGGACAACTTGTAAATCTGTGAAATGCAGTATTAACTGTATGTATGATTCTGTAATCGGCTCTTTCAGAAGAAAAATGGAGATGTTCTCATTAAAACATTTCTATTATGTAGGCTAATAGCTTGGGTGTTGTTCTAAAGGGATTTTATTTGCTTGTTTTGTTTTGGCAGAATTGAATAATTTTAACAGAACACAGTATTGTAAGAGAATCATCTTGAGTAATAATGTTGAAAAGTGCTTTCCTATGAATCCAAAGAGAACTGGCTCAAGTGCTTGAAAAATGGCATTGAGACTTTGATAAAAAATAAATGTTATTGCACAGATATGGCAAAATGTCAAGGACATGTACACTTAAGCAGCATTAATGAGCATGAACTTTGCTCACATGAAGGTTTTTTGATAAAGTAAAAATTTGAAAAGTCGTATTTAAGCCATTTTATTTTTTATTTAAAAAAAAAAAAAAAAGTTGAGAAAGGATGGGGTTTCTTCAGCCTGATGATACAATACAGCACTGTGCACCGTACAGACACATGCTCCACTCGGTTCCTTTGTTCTTATGGTCTCATTGCAAATAAAATGCTTCAAAATAATAAAGAAAAATAGCACAAAGAGGACCATAGTTATTCCTAAAATCTCTGTGGGTCTTAATTTTCTGGGTCGCATTCTGCCATCCTTTCCTATTTTGCTTTCTGGACCAGCATCAGGAAAATGAATAGACACTGGCAGAGGTGTGAGAGGGTCTTGTGGCTGCTGCTTTGAGGGCCCATACTCTCAGCTGAGAACTGGCCAGAACAGTTGAGCTCTTGCAAGCCCAAGGGAGCAGCAGAGCAAAATGATACTGGTAGGCTTTTTGGTGGTGCTACGCGTCTGAAAGAAGAAAGGGAAGAAGAGCCATAACATTATGACAAGATGTCACATTTTACATTGTTCTCTTTCCCTCTTTATCATTCTTAGGACTTTTTTTCCTAGAGTTTCCCACAGAGAGGCTTTTTCCATAGTGTCCAGAAGTCATTGTCACTCAACAGCTCTTCACCTAGGTGAAATCAGCTGAACAGTGCAGTGCCAGGTACCCGTTTCACAGCATGGGAAGTGTTACTGTAGTTGGCAGTAACAGCGTGCCTGCTGGCAGCTTCACAGGAGAAGTGAAGGATTGAATGGTCTGGGAGGGAATGGTCACCCAGACATGTTGGCAGAGCGTTAAGCTCAGAGTCTTAAATGTGGATGAACAGGGTTTCCTTTCCAGGCTTGTCACTTTTTTTTTTTTTTTTTTTTTTGGTAAATGTACAAGAAATAAAAATCATTGGTAAGTGTAAACCTGGGTCCTGAAACCTGTCTCTCACTTTCTGTTAGGAGGAATCTCTTGTTCTGCTTTGCTCTCTGAGTGAAATTACTTGAGCTCGTATGTGTAGTAGTCTGTCTTTATTAAGGAAGAAAGGCCACATCTTTTTGATCAGTGGTGGACCATTAGGTATTTGCTGTGTTGTAAAAAGGCATTGGAGTATATTCTTATGCCTGTCCAAATTTCCAGCAGAGAAAAAACTGGTAGTGATGATGGTGGCTTGTCATCTAGATCTGTAATTTAGATTTGTGCATTGCATCAATATGCAACAGCAAAATTAACACATAATGCTTTAGCATGTATAATTTAGGGAGGTCTGGTTTCGAGATCTGCAGTTGACGTAGCCCATTATGTCCCATTTTATGACCTGCTTTTGCTTGCTTAAAAGTTTGCCAAGCATTCACTAGCTACAGTTTTTTCTCCAGGAGGCACAGATGGCATGTGCTTTGGACAAATCACAGCTAAGTAGAAAAAGGATGCTGTTGTTTCAAGGAGCTTCTTAAGGATGTTGTGTCACACCATATGTAGCAGAATTGAGAAGATGAAAAAAATGATGGATGCGTGTAAGAGAGAAAGGATCATGCTGTGGCCAAGAAAGCTGCCTTGAGAACTAGTGCCTGTCTGGGCCTATGTATGAGTCATCCTGCACGATTTCAACAGAATTTTTTCACGTGTCCAAAGAGAGATAGTAAGGTCTGGCTTTGAATGGCTAAAAGGCTAGACTAGGCATTAGTGAGAAAGCTAAGTTACCCCAGTTAGGATGCTCAAATTATTATTATTTTTTTTTTTTCTCTCATCATTTTTAATGTTCCTGGCTCCCTGTCTGTAAACTAGATTGCAATATTGCTTGTTTGCCCTGCTGGCATAAATCCATGAATGCCTGTAAAGCTTGGTGAAACACCATACTCAGATACTAGGGAAAAGTTAACATCATCTACATTTTTCTTTGGCCTCATTTAGCAAGATGGGGATGTGAGGAAAGAAGTTCTTATCTCTTTATTTCCACCTTATGTTCAGAGGTACAGTATATTCAACCTGAGCTTATTCTGTGTTAGTATGCTGTGTGCTGGAACAGTGTGGAAAAAATGTAGTGTATGTTGATGTAATTATATAATTCAACTTATTTAGCTCTTTACATCTGAATGCTTTAGCAGACTTTGTGTGTGTGTATGGCAGTGAACAGAGCAAATGGGGAACTTGGTGTTTCCGACACAGGGAGGTAGCATCCAGAGGACAGGATGTCGAGAGCAAGTTACCTGATGTTTGTGTAAGCACATTCTTGCGGGCAAGGTGTGGATTATCTTGCTTTATGCTGTAGTTTGAGCTGCCAGATAGATGTTAAGGTTTTATCAAATGACAGAACATACACAGGAACCGTGTGCCTGCATTGAAACTGCCAGGCTATCAAAATGATTTGCTAGAAGAATGAGACATCCATTTATTCACCTTGGGGGAGAGTCCGTACAATGGGGAATTGTTAACAGGGCGAAGCTTGTACTTATGGATGAGGATGATAAACAGGAATTTGTGCGTTTATGCCTGTTGTCAGTCTTCCTGATGAGTTTTAAATGGTTCCAATTGGCTTGGGCCTATTAATCTGTAGAAAGGCTTTCCTTGGTCCTGACTGAGCACTGAGTCCTGTTTCCTGCCCTACAGGGAAAGGACTGATGTGATATGAGGGAAGTATAATGGAGCAAGTCATCTTATATACCGTACTCTCCAACTGCCCTGAAGATCAGCTTTGCCCATACAATTACTTAAATCTCCACACCCACCAGGTATCTGCACTCGAAATGTCAAGTATTCAGTCCTGGGCAACAGCTGGAAACTTGTTTGAAAGACGAGATGAGTCTCCAGGCGCTTACTTGAAGAGCAAGTTCTGTTAAGAAGGATCCAGCAGATGACTCCTGAGACAGCTGGATATACCTTCGTGCTGGGGTCAGAGTTTAAGGAAAACAATGGGGGCTCCTAGGCAAAACGATGCGTATTTGTGACCATGTAGGTGTAACACCAGCATGATGTGAGAATAAAGATATAATGTGGTATTTAAAACAAGGAGAAGGTAACCCCAGACCCATTATCACCCCAAAGAGATTTATTAGCATCGTGTTCATCCAGAGACAAATCAGGAGTTACATGTTTATAATCTCTAAGATGTATCTGCTGAGCAGGGAGAGGTTTCCTTCCTTTGTGAAAGTGAGGAGTTGCTCAGTAACCATTCAGTACTGGCTTTATATCTTATGGAGACATTTGCATCTCTAAGGAAGGAAACAAATGATTATTTTATTAGAAAAAAAGTACTAAGACCATCTTCTGGATAAGGAGAGATTAGAGTGCATTTTGGAATGAAAGATCAGATCTGTCTGGACACCTGGGAAACTTCAAAGGAGAGATTAGCTCTAAAAGCTTACATGCTCAGGGAAGATGGAGCCGTGTGAGGGGGAGCTCTGACAGGTGCTTCCAAGGGGTTTCTTTTGTTGGAAGCTCTCCATGGGGAAACTCTCCTTTACAGGGAAATTTTCTGACAAAGCTCAGATGTAGGCGCTGTCTAGTGGATGCAACCTGAGGCATAAATTATGCACAGAGTGAAACTGTGCAATAAGCAAGGAGATCTCTAAAGTTTAAGTAGTTTAAGCATTGCTCTCCTTTCATTTCCTTACCAATGTCTTGGCAAAAATGCTGCCTATTTTGGATATCCCAAATGAAATGGCTTTATTTTTGCTTATCTTCAGTAGGCTCTAAGCCGTAACACCAATTTAGTTATGTGAGCCAGATGGGGAAGCTTGGCACTGTGAAGTTCAGGAGGGACAGGAGTGCCACACTATGAGCCTGGCCAGTGTTTGGGAAGTATAGGAGTGCCTGCGTGACAGAGTTTTCAGGGACTGTGTTGCACATGCTGGTTGTCTAAACATTATTTTAGTCATCTTCCTCTTGTACTTCAGGAGCATGGTGTGGCCAAACCACTGAGCTGGGGGATATTCTGTGATTTATCTGGATTTGCCTCTAGCAAGTATGACTTAAGGATGATTAAATGGACTGAGCTTTTGACCCAATTCCATTATAGTTTCATTATAGAAGTTTGAATCAAATGTAGTAAAAGGCAAGCTCTGCTTTTACCTAGGAGTTTTGTTTTGCAGGGAGAGCCATATCCTGCAATTCACAGTTTGTTAAAAAGGGTTTGGTAGGAATGTAAAGTGAAAAACATGTACATGCGTAGAATCCTATAGTGCTGTGTTCTGTTTGAATTCATCCACCCTAGAAAGGTTGAGACAAGCTGCTGATTGCTTTCTAGTCTGCCTTGTCAAACTTCACTAGGCATGTGCACAATGTCTTTTTGTTAAAAGTTTTTCGGATTTGAAAGCTTTGCTCCCTTTCGCAGCTGTGCCAAAAATAAGTCGAATTTCCTAGCTATATTAGTATTAGCCTAAATGTACCAGCAAAATTTACCAGCAAAAGCTGGTTTGAGTTTTAGCTTGTGAAGCTGTAGGAATCCATGTAATAAAGCATGTTGTCTTCTTTACTAAAAGATCACTTAGTTTCATTGGAAAAGTTGTTTGTGCTAATTGCCTGTCAAACCCTAATATTTCATTTTTAGTTCCTCTGATAACCTCCTAAAACCACTGTGAGTTTCTTCCCTAGGGCAGACAGTAGTATCATTGAAACCAACACTTAAAGTAAAACAGTGGATATGTAAAATGATAAATACTGCTTTAGATACAGCATTAGGTGTAGATGCCTATAGATGTTGTAAACCTATGGTGGGACTTGAGGATGTCTATTGTTCTCTTTACACCATACATCCCTAGCAGAAGAGACATTTGTGATGTTCAAGCTGCCTTTTATGGCAGTAAATCAGATAGGGATGAGGCCTTCTACCATGCAGATATTCCCTGCAGCTAAGTGACGTTAAGTTGTAGGAGGAGACAATAGCACTATTTTTTGTTATAGCAATCTGAATGCTTGCCAAAAACACATGTATGAATCGCTACCCACAAAGCCATAAATCCTAAGTATTTAGACCAAATTAGTAATTTGATCAACTCCTATTGTTTTTTATAATGCTAACCTTTTATCAGCTTGTGCAGCAACATATTTTTTTTAGCATTCATTTTTACATAGATCCACAGAGCTGGCTGGGAAGGGGAAGATGACTTTTTTTTTTTTTTTTTTTTTTTATTCTTAAGGAAAGATATTGGGGAATTTTGTAAAAATATAAAATATCAGTTTTTCTGCAAGATGTCATCTGCGAAATTTGTACCTGCACTCTTGCAATGCTACCTAAAAGGCAAGTTTATTAAAGGCAAAAAATGTGTATTTGTTTAAGGCACATTTGGTATGAGCAGAGGAACTAGAAAGGGTCATTCAGAAGAAGCCAATGGGTAATTGCACTTGTGTGCTAAGACTCCTTAGTTAAGCTGCTTGAAACTCTACTGGCCTCAGGCACATCTTACTCATCTTATTAAGAAAAAAAGTCAGTGGACATTTTCATAACCCTGAAAGGAGTCAGAAATTTTTTGGTGTTTTATTCAACCTTAGGACTAACCTACTTATTTTGTACTGTATAATCATACTTATGGTTCCCCAAGGCAGCAAAGACAAGCAGTGCGGAAAGCCTGTGAAGTAGCAAAGGCGAAAGTAATGAAGGACCCTAATTTTCCTACTTTTTTTTTTTTTAAAGGAGATTTCAGAAATTCATTTTTAAGTCACTTTTCTTTAATAGAGTTAAACAGAGGAAGTTTATTTTTGTAGTCATTATATATTTTTTGAAGATTATTTTCCCTAACCTCTGGCAGGTTCAGAGCGTGGCTTTTAAGTGGATTTCGCAGGAACCTATCAACATATGCCTCCAGTCATGGAAAGAGTGAAAGATACGACTTAAAAATATGATCCTAAAAATCTACAGGATACATTTTTATTTAATTTACATCATTTTTGCTTGGAAGCATCTGAAGCTAAAGGAATTGTGAACTACTGTAAGACTAGATTTTTTCCTTTCACATTTTGCTTAATGTTGCATACATGATACAGTTAGTAGAATCTAACTTCTTGTGAGGGACAGACCAAGCTCTCCAGGATGTCATGCTTAAAATCTGGAATGAGATTATTTTTATTGCTGGCAAATGCAGCTAAAGGGCATGAAGGAATTCAGTTGTTCATGACAGAATAGACAGTCTTCCGTATTTATCCTCCTATTAACTACATTTGTTTTCTATTAAGTTCGTATATGAACTTACTTAAAACTTTCATCAGCCTAGTATGTAATTAAACTCCATGCTTGTAAAATCAAATGTTGGTTGAACTGGGAGGTTGCTAATGTTTCTCTCATTTTTTCTTTCTTTTCTTTTCTTTTTTTTTTTTTTTTTTTTTAACCCTGCTTGTAAATATATGTATTATTCTGATCTCAAATGAAGGTAAAATTGCTTGTTGATTTTCTAGACTGTGAAACATCTCTTCAGACACTGCAGTTCAGTTCTTCTTCTTCTTTTTTTTTTTTTTTCCTCATATGGTCCTTCAGTATTTCCAAGAGTATAATTATCTTTTTTGAGGAAGGACTTGGTGAAATAATTGCATTGTCATTTGGAAGCTGATTCCTCTTACTCAGTCTGCTAATCCAGTTGAGAGGCAGCTTGTGTTGCACTGAGGCTTCAACTTGCATCTCTCTCCATCTTTAAATGTTTGAATTTGTGTGTTTTTTTTTTTGTTTGTTTTTTTTTGTTGTTTTTTTAATTAATTAGGATTACACTTTGTTTTCCACATCTTTTACCAATTTCTCATTTTCTCTTGCTCCTGAATAATTTTAAGAACCCAAATGATTTGCACAGCGATGTTCTGGTCTATGTGAATATTGTGTGCAGGAAGAGGACTCTTGCCATCCTGTTCGCTGAAAATCTGATGTAACTGCTGTCACTGGTGGTCTTGTGTGGCACATGCTTTAGTCAATACTGGATCATTTAAAGAAATTGAGGAGTATGTTTTATGGAGGGGTGACTGAGGTGCCTGTGTCAAGTTTTATTTCTGGACTTAGGACAGGACACTAGCTGTGTGGAAGTTACACATCAGTTCTGTGTTTAGTCTGTCTGAAACTGGAATTTAAGCTCTGGTATCTTCATGATAGTAGAGAAATTTTGTTTGATTGCTGTAGGTTAGAGCTCATCTGTCTACATTTGAAAGACATTTTTCACTCTGTCAAAATTTTTGCAGGTTTGCAAGCATGAATAGCTGTGGTTTTTTTTGCAGTGAATGTGGTTTGTCGAAACTATTGAGTGCCCCACTACTGACCCAGGGCTGCGTGTCTGCTCCTCATCTTCAGCTCAGTGTGCTGAGTACTAGGAACAAGGTAGCAGCCGAAATTAGAAACAGTCTTTGTCAGGAAATTTTTCTACTGTGAGAAACAGAACTGTTTGAGATGCTTGCTCTCCTGCATCTATGTTCCATACAAATTTTTGACTTAACAGTGTCCTGAGTTTTCATTCCTTTATGTTATATTATTAGTAAATGTCTATTCACAGTTGTGAGATGATTTTCCTTTGTGAGTTCATCAACTTGTATTGTTGCATTGCTGTTTTGATGACTGTTGGAGCTAATGTTTCAGGCCCAGGAGGATGTGAACCAGTGAGTAATCCCAGCTTGCTATTTGAATTATGTATATAGCTATTGGCTGCTCTCTCCCATGTAACAGTGTAGTTCCGGATAATGATTCTTCTGATTATAGACTTTTTTGATATATAAAAATGTTCTTCTCCAAGTAGATCATAATTAAGCCAGTAAGCAAGTGTGTTACTTAAGCTGCTCGGATATGTAATGATTTACTATTTGCGCTTGTAAACTTGTCTAAGGCCTTCTAATTGAAAGCTGTTCAAGGACACTGAGTTTATGACAATCTGTTAATCTCTTGGTGTCCTCTGTGCCTCTCTCTGTAGTGCCATTAATACGTTCCGTTATATTCTTGCCATGTCGTTGCCTGTATCTGTTTCATCTCCTGCTGGCATTTGTTTTATTGAGCACGGTTGAGCTAAGTGACCACTTATTACTAGTTATCTTAACACAATTGAACACCAGCTTTATTGAAAGCCCATTGCTTGGTTAATTAGATAGAGAACTTAGAACCTGAAATATATAAAACACGACCAGCCCCATGCCAGCAATGGATCCTCATTCTCTTACTACATTACCAATGAGGAACCTAAGGTTGAGGCTATCCCTTAGGTATAAAGATACTTTTGTCTATTTGATGAAAGGTACAGTGATTTTTTTTTTTTTAATGTGATGTATCTGTCTATTAATAGAAATGTCCTACTGATATAACACTCAGGAGAGACATTAGAAGAGACAGTTTCATATACTGGTTACATCAGGAGTGCCTCAGCTTGAAAATCAGGATTTGCTTTTGACAATTCCAAGGTCAGTTGTATTGTGGATGTTCTGTGGAGGCGTCAGGAATATTTAAGTATATAGCACGTGCCCAACTTGAGGAAAAATACAAGAGAATATCTTTTTAAAGTTCAGTCCCAGATTGTAATGCTATTTAAATTGAAAGGTCTGAAATATCTTTAAAATACTGGACCCAAATTCTGGTGTTGCTGGAGTCAAAGCTTCCACATGCTGACAAGACCTTAATGCAGAGAGAAGTGTATCAGGACCGGCTGGTGTCTGAGCAGCTCTGTTGTTGGCCTTCACATTCACATGTACCTGCATGTGCAACTGTCTGTATTTCATATTTAGGCCCTTTTAGGGGGGTGGGGTGGTGCAGTGATTACACCTGAATGTGTCAGTGACTGAACGCCTGCATATTAGCGAAAACTTTAATTCCAGCTGATTTATTTATTTTTTTAATCTAACGGCAACTGTATGTATTAACCTTGATTTGCATCACTCAGGCTACTTTCCCATCTCTGCCTGTGGTGTCCCATCTCCCATCCTGCCGATAAAAATGGAATCGCGTTTCTGCTATTCTTCAGCTAAACTTACTTTTACCTTTGATCATCATGTAAATTTCAGGCCAATTCAGGCAGAGCTTTTCAAACCAAAATCCACTGAGCAGGGGTTTTCAGTCACTCTTCATCACAAAGCCTCGCAATCTAGCTCTTTGTTGCTGGCGCTCAACTTGCAGGCCACGCACCCCATAATAGTTACTTGTTCCCCTGTAATTATTCACAGCCCTATTTTGGCTCTTTGTGAGGGAATTTGTCGGAGCATACAGTATACCGCATCTGTTGCAGATGATCCTGCAGTTGCTGTGTCCGCTGCCTCGGCAGTTTAAGATCGATGAGGAGCCATATGAGCACCTCGAAGCACTCTGTCCGTGACCTTGCAAGGTCATGAGCAACAGCCTGAACATCTTGCAAGGTTATTCGTCCACATCCAACATTATTTCTTCCATGTTACTGTCTTTGTGTTTTGTGTGGATTAGATCTAGGAAATATAAGAGGATTGGGGATTATTTTTCAAGGATGTTAAGCCATTTATCAAGATACACTTTTTTAAACATTTTATTGTTTTTCATTTCTGAGTATACTGTTGGAACAGCTGCCCAGAGCGTAGTCTAATTCTCTGTCTTTCAGTTAATTATTCTAGCATTAATCTCTGGTGTCGTCCTCCATCACTCCTTGCAGACTCATGTGTTACCGCTTCCCCTCTCCCACAGAGGGAAGGCAGGCATGGTGGGGGCAGACTGTTCTTTATGTCCCTTTAGGTTGTTGTGGAGCTGTGATACCTGCAGAGCACAGCCCTGACTGCAGGGACGTGCTGGTACCCTCGTGAAGAAGAGTTACCGCGTCTCTGCCAGGAATCAAGTACTCCACGTGGGGTTAGGATTTGTGAGCCACAGTGTGTGTGACCCTTTTTTAGTGTTTTTTTTTTTTTTTTTTTGAGTGCAAAAAAAAATATTATTTTAAAATCAAAGTGCTGTACATCAGGCAGGATAGAGGATAGTACTTTTTTGTTGTTGTTTTGTATTGTAAGTAATCAGATGTATAGACTGAGCTTTTAATAAAAGCCAAACAGTACAATGACTGCAGCAATAACAAATTCTTACTGCATTGAGGTTTAGCTGGGATCTGCTAGTATGTTAGCTGGATTTAGACGAAGATAATTATAGGTATTTTTCACTTCCACAGTGTATGGCTGTAAAGATGTTTGCTGTTGAATTGCAAATCCAATTATAATACATAGAATTGTACGTAGATCCCAGATGATCTTGTTTTATTATTACAGGCTCTAGCATTGCTAATAGGTTTGGCCGTCCTTTGGCCTCATTAGCCACACCATCTCAAACCCTTTTCACTTCTTTGATCCTTTGTTCTGTGTTCCTTTTAGGGGAACTCTTTTAATTTGATTTTGTGAGTTAAAATACTTCCACATGACAATTTGTATAAAAGCTCTTCATGCTGCCTTTGTTAACACGTACAGCCCACCTAATGGTGTTTTCTCTGTGTAAAGTCCTGTGATAATGCTTGTGAAGCACACCCATCCCACACTGGAGAACTCGCTACACTGTTGTTTTTCAACATGAAGTGAGTCTTTTGCCACTGTTTATTTTAAAATATATAGTTCATGGCATTTCAGCTAAAAGTCCCTTCTTTTCTCAGCTCACTGTGGAATAAAGTTGTTTTGCATCTGAGCTTTGGACTTTCACAAGTCCTGGCTCTTATTTCATTGCTGCATTTATTTTTTAGCCTCTTAAACCTCCCTCTTTCCTGAAATACACTGAAGATTGAATTAGATGAATTTTGAGTTCTGTCCATGTAATCTGGTTGATGATCATTCCTGCAGGTAGTCCTATATACGAGCATTCATACTAATGCTGAGATAAGAACTGTAATCTTTTCCAACTAAAAGTTCTTCATACAGTTAGTTTTTGTCTCTGTAGTTCATTGCTATCAGTGATTGCTTTGACTTTTTCCCGTTTCCTGTGAGATAGTAAATATATCCACAAATACCTATGAGTGGGGATGGAAGTACTGGGTTCCTGGCCAATATTTATGAAATAACATTATAGGTTAGGCTGTGATTTTCAAAATATTTTGAATAACGAATCATTTGGTTTCTCATTCTATTTTGGCCAAGTTGATTTACCTTGCAAACTATTTTTATTTTTCCACCTTCTCAATAAATGTGATTCAATAAATGAATTTGACCACTTCTGTGGTGAGAGAAACAGCTGCTTATTACTTTGCAAAATTGAGATAATATGAGCAACCATCAGACAATTTTGAAAGAGTTAGAATTGCTTTTGATCAAGGCTCTGATGCATATTTAAAATGTGTTCTTAGAAAACTGAATGCGTATTATGTGGGTTTAGCATCTGACATTTTCATTGCGCGTGTGTATTTTAGGCCTTTTGAAATCTCCTCGAGTAACTTCTAAGGTTTGCGTGTAAGGTTTATTGAATGTAAGCTTTGAATTGCTGTTTTCCACGTCTCTGGACTTCTCAACCAAGCTCATCTGCAGGAGCACATGTTTTCATTAGTTTGGAAATCGGTGTAGAAAGCTTATCTTTTTGATTTAGACTTTGCTAGATGTTTAAATTTTATGCCAGTGTTATACGCTCAGGTGGTGTTTTATCTGCTGATTAGTCTTTTAATGTAAAGTGCCTGGTGATGCATTGCATAGAAGATGCTATGAAAATAGTTTATGGTGTGATAACAAGGAGAAAGGTGGGGAGCGCAGATTCACTTTATTAGAGGAGCAGGAGTCCCTAAGCAATCGTTTGTCAACAGTAGTTAAAGATTAATTTGTATTTTATTATTGAACCTTCAATAAACATGTTTTTAACTGAAGTAAAATGGTTATATTGAAAATAAAGGGAATTTATATGTTTGTGCCATTTTTATCTATTGAGAGATTA
The DNA here is from genome assembly GCF_963932015.1 of Anas acuta. NCBI lineage: Eukaryota > Metazoa > Chordata > Aves > Anseriformes > Anatidae > Anas > Anas acuta. Next base: position 12,641,196 of record NC_088981.1, read on the forward strand.
AATGAACTTGTGTCTGATTTTTCACACTAAATATCTTTTCCAATAATCATGTTGAGGAAAATAAAAATAAATTGTCCTCAATGTTATGTGGACAAGGACCCCTCCTATGACAAAAGCAACTGAGATTTATTTAATTTTATGCATACCCATGTATTATTTAATAGTAATAAAGCACAGTCTATATAGAGATAGCATATTAACTGCAAGCATAATTGCTCCTTAAAGCTATTTTCAAGCACAGCCTTTCATATTGTGGCTTACTGGTAGCGGTCAGCTTGTTTTCAGGCTTTATCTGAGGGCAGCCTTGGACAATGAGAGTCTCAATGAAGTCGGCACCATAGAGCAGATTTGGGACTTTGCTTTTGTATTGCAAAGCTTTTCACAAATACTAGCCAACGAACTTCAGACAGCCATGGTAGGTGACTTTGGTGTTACTGTCGTAGTCTCACAAATGGGGAACATAAGGCTCAGACAGCTTTAACCGAAGTATCTGAATTCGCATGTGTTTGGTGGGGTTTTGTTTGTTTTTGTTTCTGTTTTGACAGACTTCAAAAGTATTACCAAAATTCTTGAACCTCTGAATAGAGCTTGTTCTAAATCCTTTCCGAAGTTGGCAGTAATTTTACAATGGCTACTTGTGTGACCACACTGCAACAGCTTGGGTTGAGGCTGGAGTTGTGTGCAGGAGAGACATTTTTCATATGTGGGCAAGCTTCTGCTGAGCATAATTGATATCTTATGTTAGCTTCAATGTCTGATTTTTTTTTATTTTTTTATTTTTAGAGACTGTTAATGGCACATAATTGTTAGCTGCAGATAAAAGGATTGTCTTGGGATGGGTTTGTCTGCTCATGTTTTAGGGACAGCTTTGCTCATCAACTCTTGCTGAAGTCAATGAAATCAAATGAAATTGGCTTTCAGCAGGAGAAATGTAAGCATTAACTGTATTTTTCAAAATATATGAGGACATGCTTTGTTTGTGTGTAATTAGATAACCAGCACTTTCAGCTGTGACATCTGATCTTTATCAAAGACGTAATATGAGACTGCAAAATAATTAGCATTTTTAAAGTAAAGATTAATGGGGAGAACAGCAACCTACTGTCTTTTCTCTTATGTGTACTGAACTCTGAATAGAACTGTGGTAATGTAATTGTGACAAGCCATAGAGTAGTCTGATTATTATCAACTTGCCTCAAAATTCATCCATGAATCATATCTCAAAATTTATTTCAGTAAAATAGTTCCCAAAGCAATATTTTTTTCAAGTGGCATATGTTCCAAGTAGGTATTGAATAAACATTTAGATACAGAGGTGCACTGGTGAAGTCGTCCACAGAGCTGGGAGAGACCCCTTGGTCCCTAAAGCACGATGCCAAGGGCAGCTCCACCTCCAGGGAACGAAGTGCCAATCAGTTGTGGATTCCAGGAGACATTAGGACTGTACGTACTTTGAAAACCTCTTACTGGTGTTCATCTGCATACTTGTGGAAATGTGTGCGTTTTTTTCCTGTTCAGTTGTCGTGCCTCCAAGTGGCAAGTGGTTCTCCACCAGCTGAGATGCAGAATTTCTTTCCTCCTGTCTATTGTTGTAGCTGTTGCTATTAATTTACCTTCAGAAGCAGTTTTGCTTCTAATTAGCTTACCAGAAAGGCATTGAAACAACATGGTTCTGTTCTGGTTCTAGATAGCTGAGGAAGGTGGGGAGTAGACTGGGGGAAGTGATGCTACATCACTCTGATACAAGAGCAGTTTAAAGACAATTTCATCTGAGGGTTCTTGATGGCATGACAATTATCTCATAGCACCCATTTATATTTTTAGATGTCTAATAAACCAACTAAAAACGACCCTATTATTAAAAATAAAGACCTAGCTGCAAGGTACTGAAATCTACAAGAGGATAGTTCAGAAATACTGCAAAACTTGAGAAGAAATAATGTAAAAAAAAAAAATGAATTTTTAAAAGTCACTATTTTATAAACATGCCCTGTTTAGGTTAAAGAAGGAAGGAAATATTACTCTGCTTGGTATATATGCTCTAATTTTCAAAATAAAGGAATTGTATATACATCAGCCATTCATGGAAAAATACGTACATTTAAAATTTTATTTTTAAGTGTCTTGCCTTCAAATTCTAAGATATTTAGTGGAATATGAATGGCTTTTTCCTGTTTCCAAAGGGAGGATGAATAATATACATTATTAATGAAACTGAAAAACAATCTTGTGAGTGTTCAAATTGATCAGTTATCATTTTCTTAAAAACACAATCTATAACAGAAATTCACTGCAAGCCCGCCTGAGTGGCATTGTTATAATAATTGAATATCAGAGTTAATGAAATATTCAAAAGGTTCCCTTCCTCGTTTTCTCTCTTGCCCGTCTGTTAGCGAGATCGGCAGTTAATGAATCTTGAGGTAACACAATTGTTCTGTTACCCTCTCAATATATATGGACTTTGAGAAGAAAGGAAATTTTTAAACCTACAATTTAATATCTTTTCATTGTCTAAGAGCTGTCTCTTGCTAAAAATATTATTTCTCTGTATTGAAAGGCTTAGAAATGAAATATGCTAATAAAATAATATCTGATTCGTTATCCAGAGGATAATTTAATGCAGGAGGGATTAGAAAATGTATGGTTCATATTAAAACATATTTTTCCATTGAATCTGTGACAAATATTTCTGTTCTATTTTTGCGGTAAAAAAAAATAGATTACGACTACTATTAAATGGGTGCACTTGCAGGGCAAAAGAGGAGGAAGTTTTGTAACAAACTCAGATCCTCAGAGCCAAATCACCAAGTCAGTCACAGGCTTTCTAAGGGTAAGTTTACATAGTAATCCAGTTCACAGTCATACCTACACTCCCTACCTGAAGAGTCAAGCACTGCACAGAGACCCTTTATAGTACAGATCCTGTCCTGCAGGTCTCAAACTTGAGGAAGGGAAAAAATAGGATGAGTAAAAGAGCACTTCTGCCTGGTAGTTCATTGACTCTGGTGAGCTCGGAGAGGGTGGCAGGAGCTGCAACAGGATCTCTGTCCTCCTGGTGACATCTGTGTGGCCAAAACATGTGAGCACTGCGAGGGGGAGTGGGGCAGGTGGTTCCTGAGGTGCTGAAGCCTGGTTGCACCTACCAGTGCTTACCTAAGTCATCCACTTTACACCCCAGAGGGAGAAAAAGTAATTTAGATCTACTCTTGGGCATCAAATGTGGCACAGAAATAGGGGCATCTCTTCAGGATTACAGAGCTAATGTAGTGCTATGAGAATTTTAGGCACAGTATTCAAATTTTGGGTTAAAGTACTCTTGTAAGCATGTTCCTTGCAATAAGAGCTTGTTTGAAGCTAGGGATCTTGTTCAGTGGAGATGACAGACAAAATCTAGAAATCTTTCTGAGCATTTGTGCAAATGTAAAATAGCTCAAACTGTGAGGGAACAAAATGCGTTGAGAGAAGACTTCCAATAAACAAACTGCCTCTCTGATTTTCTGTGGGAGAGAATTATACCCATTTTCTTTGACACGGGTATCTGAGGTTGTGCACCAATAGGAACAGCCTGGTTTTCAGGAGCACTGTGCCCCTACATTTCCTGCTGCAAGTGAAAAGACTGTCAGAAGTCCTGGTGAGAGGCACTACCTTGGGCTGTAAGAATCTCATACTGAAGCATACTTGGTAAGAAGACAGCTAGTACAGTGCTTGTGTTATGAATGGCTCGATTTCTAGGGTGAGCAGCTGCCCCAAGATTTCTCTATAAAGCAACTACGTAAGCATCACACATACACTCCAGTCAGCCTTTAAGCCCTACATGTGCAAAATGAGTCTTAGGTAATTCTTCCCTTGTAGATCCAAACCCAATAAACATTCATAAAATTCTGAATGCTCCTCATTGTTTCCAAGCTTAATTCTAATTATTCTGATTCACCTAAATGTTTTCAGTAAGTATGTCTATATGTTTACATTAAGACTAAAAAATTTCTCACTTAGCACAAGAAACATGAAATTGTCATTAAACATTAACTTAGTTTTAAGCAGCAACTGCTTGGTATAAGCTAATGTTTTAAGCTACAATGGAAGAATGTGGACAAGAAACCCCATGGAAAACGTGCTTCAATACAGCTCTCCAATCCAGCTGTGAGAGCAAATATCTTCCATTTGGTGAAGCTGGCACATGAAAAATGTAATAAAAAATGGGAATTTATAGCAAGATGACAGTGACTTTTTTATGGTTTCAGAAGCACCTATTGACTATTCTTGATTATTATCAGAAGTATAGTAAGCATAAAAAAAAAAACATGATTAATTGCTAAACTTCTTCGTTAACTTTCTCACTTTTTAAAATCAAGATCATTTAACACCAAACATCTAAATCTTATAATAAATTGTCTGGGACTAGTACAAAAAATGAACAAGATAAGTAGGAAATAATTTTTCAGTTAACACATTTAGTTGGACAACTGAAATGCATAATGCTGCTTCCCTATTTCAGAATATTTTAAACATGGATTTTAAATAAGTTAAACTAATGATTAAAAGATGAGAAGTGGTGAGAAAGACTATATAGTTAGGAATTTGTAGAAGCAGGCTTTTAATATCGTCATTATAGATTCAGGGTTTCTTGCAAGTTAGATGCTTTTATTGAGGAAGAAAAGATTAGGCAAAAATGTAAAAAATGTAAATTTGTAGTGAAACTTAGAATGAAAATAAAGGAAAATTCTTCTTTTTTTTTTTTTTTTTTATTGTTATTTTTAAGTTTCCAGCAATAGTGGAAAGTATGGTCAGCAATGCTCTGATGAAAAGCCAAATTTAAAAGTGAATGCAAGTAAGAAGATATGAAAATTGAGGACAATTCTTATGTTTATCCTAGATAGCTACAGCAATTACTGTGGTGCCTTTAATGCTGGCAGGGAGGGCTTGTACCACTTTCAGCTAAATAATGGAAACCACAACAATGGGTAACTACTGATGCAGCACACTCATGGAAAAATTACTTTTTTGAAAGGTATAACAAAAGCTTTATAGACTTAGAGGTTTTATTTTATAATAAAAGTTATTGCTTATTCTTTAAAAAGTCCCCTCCGAGGGAGATATGGTATTTTTAGCCCGTGACTTTGAAAGACATGCTGTGCGTCAGTTTTAAACCCACCTGACTGAAAATTATCATAAATACCAATTTCTTCCATATACTTATGTGCATTTAGTTCAGTGACCCTCAGCTTGAGAGTTTAGTGAAGGAATTATATGTGGACCCATCTCTTGATATTGAAGAATGACCTGACACTGAGCTTTTCAGATGTTTTTGTTAAACATTAACAGATGTTTTTGTTAAATGAATATCTGATGGCATTCAGAATCATTACTGCTGATAAGGATGGAACTTAAAGATGAATTCCTGGAAAAATAAGGAAAATGCAACAGAAATTGCTGGCTAGGTAAATAACAATTGAAACTGGGAGTTAGACTGCAGTTTTATCGTTACAAATACTAGATCTATACAGAAGTACAGATTTTACCTGCTCTGATGTGGACATGTTGATGATCAAATTACCTCAAACATGCACTATGAAGCTTATGATAGCTTAAATTATTAGGATCTTGTAAATTTATTTCAGTTGTTGCATCATGGAGTTGGAGACTCCTGATTTAATGCTGGACACAAAAACTGGACTTTCCGTATGATTTATCCCACAGCTATCATGGATCTGTCTGTCTGAACTCCATGTCAGATGGGCTCTGTTGCGGGGTTGTGTGTCTTGGGACAAGGTCTATGCATCATATTTACAGTTGAAGGTGACCTCTATATACAAGATTTATAGAAGTGTACTGTAGGATTGAAACTATTATAAGAAGCAAATAAGGGCTTATAGTAAGGGAGATATCAAGATCACTAGGTTTATTACAAGTGCAAAAAAGTTTAGATAAACAGCTGTGTTACTACTGTGCAGAGCATTAGCGAGAATGACGAAATTGTCTGTTCATGCTGTCCAAACGTAGAAAAAGACGGAGCAAAATCAAAACCAAATAAATGTAACTGCTTTGCTTTGTTTTAATTGATTCAAAGCCCTTGAGATTTTTCTGCTTTATCAGTATTGTTTGGGTTTTGCCTTGACTTTTCTGGTCGCTTATTCTTGTGGACTGTAACGAATATTTTTGTAGGTGGTAAAATTGTGGTGAAAAACTGCTTAATTTTGAATCCCTCATTACTGGAAATATTTTGATATGTATCCTAAGATCTGAATCAGATTGTCCCATTTGAATATCAACATTTGGTTCAGTAGCAGAAATGCTTTAATTCTTTTCTTGCTTTGCTGACAGAGGAGCATAGAAGTTCCCCAAAAGGTAGGAAAATCCACTTAGTATACTGTGAAAGTGAATATGCTAGTTAAATTACTGACAACTGAAAATCCTACAGGGAGGAATCAGGAAAGAAGTCTAAGTATGTAAAAATACCTAAAGTTTCATAAAAGCTAACGATGCCTGATGAAAGCTTAAGATAACTTCTACAGGCTAATGTGAGTAATCTGCAGGTTTGTAAGCACTTTGTTGGTGTCCATAGCACAGACAGAGGAATTTTTACAACTTCTAAAATATGAAATTGGCTGCTAGATTGCAGAAAATTGAAATAAAATTTGTTGCCCTCGTTAATGTTGTTATTAAATAGTGTTGGCTTTCTGCCTATCTCCTCTTAAACCACACTAAATGGAGCTTAGAGTTATATAGGCGTAGTTGAATATCCTTTCTCTAATGCATACATTTAATGCTCGGATTTTACTTCCTGGTGAGCTGTATGTCATGTTCGTCTGTCTGTGTGTGACAGTGCTAAGATAATATGAATATTTATCAGCTTGATAGAAAGTATATTAGAAATCAGCATCAGTAAATTAATTGACTTTTTAAAAAAAAAAATTAATCAGTACTTTAAGGGACTTGTGGTAATTTTATGTAAAGTCAAATTCTTGTATCTACTTAATGTGTTTTCCTTAATATATTCGTGCTTATTAATATTGTCCATTATTCTGCATATTTTGGCCAAGGAATCTTCCAAGGATCCTGGAAGCCAAGATCCAATTATTCTCTTAAATTACTTTATGTAAAATATTACTTATTATTTATTCATTTACATTACCCTATGAACAACATACGAACTTTGTATTTTGATTTTTCATTGGCAAACATCAAAACATTTTGCAATGGACATCGTATATACAGCCACCAGACTGAACCATTTAAGATGCCCTCTGAGATGCAAGGCTGATCTTGGCAGCATGAGACCGAGCCCCCGGGTTAGCCTTCGCTCCTTCCCCTGGGCAGCATGCGCAGCTCTGTAGGGCTGTGTATGGAAGGGCATAACTCTCCTCTTATCTGCAGATCTCTCCAGAACCCTATTTGACATAAATTATTTTTCTTTACAAAAATCTCAAGCAAAACCTATTTTTTCTTCAAGGTAACATCTATTTTAGTGAATCTGTCCTCACGTTGAAAGCTGATGGTTCTAAATAAGTATAAGTATATAAACACAAATATGCAAATAATGAGAATGCACTTGCAGGCACAGACAGTGAGCTGCAGAGTCCATGGCAAACATTTGCTGACACATCTTAGAAGTTGTCCAGGTTGGCATGTGTTGAGCAGAATGGAGAAAAACTGTTCATGCCTGAAGTTAGCCATACCTGTTCTTTTTTGTTTGTTTTGTTTTTTAAATTTCTTTTTTTTAACAGTGAGGAGCATTGTTCTGTCCTGAACAAGGTAAAAAGCACTTTATCTGATAAGTGTTCTGTAATGGCTTTCATAAGTAGTAATAACCCATAGTTTTTCTGTACTGTGTAAGATAGCATCACATTTGAATCTTGAATTCCACTGAAATTTTGAGTTCTGCTTTCTAGTGAGTGGGAAAGAGTGACAGTTTGAAAACAAGCCAGAACTTTTTCACAATATGGAAATAATTTTAAGTGGCTAATCTAATTGGCAATGCAGTATTTGCAGCAAAATGCAAAAACCAAAGAAAGACTTGGAGTAAGACACATAGCTTAATTCTTATCTTACTGTGGTTATTGGTTTATGGGATTATTTAGAATATAGCTTGTGTGCATTTTAGTGTTTCATATTGTTATGTGGGGCTGTAAACCAGGTTTCCATTATGCTACGCTGTTTAGACTCATGGCCTTACAAAACTTTTTGTGGCCTTTAACCTAGATGACAGTGCCGGGGGATTCATTACATGGCTGCCTAAGCACTTTCTTTTCATATCAAAATGATTTATATGTTTTGTACTTTTCCCATTTCCTCTTTTGCGAATGCCAGAAAAGGAAGACCAGTGCAATAGTCACTGTGATTGATACTATGCTTCTGAAGACAGATGGGAATTATTTAATGCTGGGGGACTTTCCAATTAGCTCTATATCCTACCCGTGTTTAGAATTATCAGTTCATTTTGTATGCTGAGTTAGCTCAGCAGCTTTTGTCACAGGCATGCTTGCAGCACCAGGAGCTGAGAAGCTAATATCAGATAGTTTTCAGCTGATTATTGTATCATATCAGCTGGAATAGTTTACCAGATATTTATTCATGAGTGGCCATCAATATTTAAGATATTATGCATCAGTATTGGGCCACTGCCCTTAAGCAAATTTTTCCCAAGTCAAGCCATTAGAAGTGAACTTGTTTTATGAGCTGATTATCCATTACTAATGAGGAGAAGCAACACTAAATGTGACTGATATTCTGTCCCCATTTGTCTACTTCAAAACTTAGCAAATAAAGTTGAAACATCCCGAAGCCAAGGTTTTAGTAACTGGTAAGTGTCCAGAGATTATCCAGTCACTGGGCTTATGAAGTGATGCGCTCCAACACCCAATGTAGTGTATGGACAGTCATGATATCTTTTGAGCAGTTTTGCTGTTTGGTGTTATACCCAGCAATAAGGGCTCCTGAAACTGCTATTTTAACAAACACATTGGGTGAAGACTTTGCTTTTTAGGAGGAGGAATTAGAAGGCTGTAAGTAAACACTGAAAATCTGTAACAATTTTTAAATCAGATGGAAACCTCCACAAGTAATAGTGAATATTGCTTCATTGAGAGAAAAAAAAAAAAAAGGCAAGCTTTTTCTCTGTAATAACTTGATAGTTTGAGTACTTTCCTGCTCTACCCCCTGATAACATGAAGTCACTTGACAAGAACAAGCAATTTTCAGAACCTAGCAACTTGAAGCGTGTAGAACTTCGAAAGAACCTGATGGCTGGAGCAACAGCCCTGTTTTACTGGGAGATAGCATGCTACTACACTGGCTTTGTATCATTCCTCTCAGCTAAAAAGCTTAACTCCTATTGCATTATCATTATCATGTCCAGTTCAGGTTTACAGTGACAGAGACAGAAGTTTGAGTAAAGCATTCTCCTAGAAATATCCTTTCCTGTAGAAGCATATTTAGAAACAGTGGCTTTGTTTAACGTAACATATATTTCTGTGAATATCCAGAATTACTGATGCACTCCTGCACTTACTTGAGAAAATAGCTGAGAAACAACTACTCATTAGGAACAATGAAATTCTCTATAAGAGGTATTTCTAGTATTTATCATAAATAATAGCGATTACTCTGTTTCACTGCTGCATAGCCATTTTGAAAAGTCATTTACCTTCAGTATGAAAAGAGAAATATGAACACTACGTATACATCTTCTCGTTATTTACTAGACAATATGTCATTTAATCTATGTAGGTATAGATTGTGAGAACCAATTATTTTCTTACTTTATAATAATCAAAAAGACTGGCAGGTTTTGTGCAAATGTATTTATTGTCTTGGATGTGATACATTGCTGTCCTTTGCTTTATTAAACAGGTCTCACACAACAAATATGCTAAATCCAGTCTCTCATTAGTGAGCAGATTGTTGTGAGAAAACCCACATTTCTTTAAGGGAAAAGGAGAATACGTGATGTGTGTCTAGAAATCCCAGTGAAGTATATTCCTTTAAAAAGAATGTTTCTGTAATTCTAATGAATGAGAATATCAAGTGTCACCGATGCTTGCATAGGTAGTCAATATTAATTATTTTTAGCCAGTCTTTTTTTCCTTGCCAAGTACTCATTTTTCTTTTGTTCAGACAATCAAGCAACAAGTACCTGCCCATTATTATCTTCATGCTAACTTGAATGTTGCACAGTAATTGAACTTTTTCTTTAACCTTATCACATGAAAAACTGAAGTGAATTGAAAATCTCTTGTATCTTCATCATACATTACTTATCTTTCATAGATTAGGAGGTAAAATACATCCGTTGAGCTCAACTAGCCTAGAAGATTTATAAAATACTAGCGCTCTGAAGGATAGCTAGCTTAGCCTGTTTAGATTCCCACTTACATTGCAGGCATACTTATTTTATATTCAACTCATCCTGCTGTCCATCCATTTTTATGCCTCTCTATCTACGCTGTTGCTAAGAATCAAAATCTCAAGCTTTTTGTAGCCGTGACTGTAGGCTCACTCCAGCTCTAATGACATCAATGCGAATTTTGTCTTTGGCTCCTGTAGGTCAGGGTTTACTTCACATAACCTTCACTATTTTTGGTGTCTTGACAAATAGCATCCTGATTTGTTGAACCCTTGAGACTACCAGTGATAACAATGCACGAATATTTAGAAATGTATACACTTCTTCTGGTGTATGTGTAAGGTCATAACTTAAATCTCCCATGTTGTTGTGAGGAAATCTGCCCCATTATATTAAATGGTGTTCTCTTATTAATTTGTGTAAGTAATTGTTAAATGCTTTCTCCATATGCTGCTTACCATAAAGAGACTTACAGTGCTGAGTGTTCCTGACATTCATCCTTTATTCAGTGTATTTCATACCAGGATTTTATTTTCATGCGTTCGGAGATAGCTTGCCTTTACAATAATTGCAATAATAATAATAATAATAAAATTACTAGTTAATCTCCGGAGTCTGAGAGTGATTGCGTTTCTTGAGCTGCATTGTGGCTGACATGGGATACGAGCCCCTGGATACTGTCTGTTTAGGCAGATGCCTAATAGTCTTTCTTAAAACTATAGCTAATGCAGTCAGTTTTTCAGAACACCTTCTGCTTTTGCACAGCACTGCAGTGTATTTACTCCTACAAATCCTTCCTGTTTCTTCAGCTCCCAGAGCTCAAGGCCAGTGTTTGGTGAAGCAGTCTGAGCGCTCTGCAAAACCCATTCTTTTAAACCCACATGGCTAGATTATTTCTCTCTTTATTTATCAAAACTCTCCTCACCTAACTTTGGGTTAGTTGAGACAAACAGCAAAGCTGGATGGGAGGGCATTTTTTTTTAAATCATCTGTCCATCTTCCACCACTTAAGAACTGGGTTGCAGAATTGTCCTCTAGAGCTTTGCTATAGCCTGATAAGTTGGGCTTACAGAAAGCTGTACACATCCTCCTTTAGCTGCAGGGGAGAAAGAAGTAGGAGCTGAGCTGTGCTGGCGGTGCTGCAAAGCTGCACGTGCCTTTCTAAGGGTTTGTGGGCAATTACAGGTGCGATGCCAGGTGTCAGATTTTGACTTAAAATCAATTCCCTGACTCTCTTTAGTAGCTAAAGGTTTCTAAAATCAGGACTTGTAATAGAGCTCTGCAGGTAGGCTGTTTAGGTTGTTGTGCTGTAGGTTATTACATTCTGGCTATTTGTAATTCTTGTATCTGTCTTGGGCTGTGAGTGCACACAACAGCCATGGCACATGTGAATTGCTTTCCTAGATCAGGGTCTTGCTTTCAGGGCAATGTCACCACTGTTTTTGTTTTTAATACAGAAGAGGTTACGTCTGGATATATAGACTATACTCTGCTGTTGGAAACATAATCCTCTGTATATGTTTTTACAAACCCGGTTTCTGGCACATCATTTTGTTATGACATCATTCATTATAGCCCTGTTCCCACCCGAGCACATTGGGCTTCTCTCCGTTGGCACCGTCTCTTCTATTTGCAAGTTTGCTCTTGTCGACTGTCACTCACATTCGAAAGCAGACTCCTGCAGCCCTGGCACTCGTACACCTCCCGAATCCCTGCATTCCCGGCGGTGCTCATCTCCGAAACAGCCGCGATTGGATGCGAGGATGTATCCTAGGAGATGCACTCGGCCTCCCAAAGCCTTGCAGTTTACATTATTAATGGCTGGGTTGTGGTTTGGGATGTTCATACCAACAGAGATCATGCAGGTCCCAATTATTTTTGCACTTGTCTCACCAATTCCCATTTACTGCTCTAAATCAGAAATTTGTGAAAGAGAAACAAAAGCACAGGAACAGCTTTCAATTCCTTGTCAGATAACTGAAAGGGGAAAAGACATAAGAAAGCTTTATATCGGCAAGCACTAAATGAAAATCAATTAATTAGAGCTCATGCTTTAGAAAAGGGTATTCTTGATGCCTCTTCACTTGATATCAGACAGCTTATGATTTGGAATCAGAGGCTGAAATCATATCATCCTAAATTTTACTTAGGTCTAACTTTATATAAATGAAATATTGTCAAACTGAAGAGAGATGCTTTTTTATTTTTATTATTATTGTTTCCCTTTTCTTTCTCTTCCTTCCCCCTCCTCCTCCTGCTTTTTTTCAGGAATGGGCTGCATCTCTTCTTTTTGTAAACATCTGTGTCTTTTAGTGAGTCTGACTGCTACTACTGCTTTTATTTTTGTGTTACAGCATCCTACTGAAAACGCGTAATTGATTGTCAAAATGGCAGTGGACAAGAAATTGTTTTGGAGTCAGTTTATTCATACTGAAATAGTTTTTGTGTCTGTCCCTTGTTTCACAGAATCTCCTCTTTGCTTTATTCCTGACGTTCGTTATGTCAGACACATGCTCGTGTGCTGAACAGAGGTAATTAAAGATCAGGTCTGTCATGTCATGGCAGTAGTTTTATATTCACAGGAAGCACTTGCTTTGTGAAAGTACTGTGCCTGCTCTAAAGCTTCTCAGACGGCTTCATGGTTTTATATCAGCCACAAGTTTCCCTTTGGCTGCTCCAAACCATGGAAATTGAAATAAGTGCTTCTGTTAATGTGACAGGCTGTGATAATACAAGATGAAAGTGCCTTGCATTATGCTGTCCACCAAAGAAAATGTCTGTTTCCACATTTCCTCATGAAAATCCTCCACTCCAGTACAGCTGGGCATTTATAACTAGCAAATGCTAGCAAACTCATTTGTTTGCTGATTTGTATGTTTTGACTGTCAAGGAGCCGCTGTCCAGCAATTTAAGTCATAACATTTGAAAAATATGGGATGTGCCCTTTTGGAAGTGCCTGGATAACCTGTTTTTGTTATTTGAATGTAGATCATCATTCCTCTGCTATTTCCCATTGTGGAAATAGAGCAGGTAGGTAACAGATGTGCTGGAGCATGGTGCCCCCAGCATGGCACCGAAGGTCTGTTGGGAGGCAGCTCAGTGGAGAGGCCCTGGAGCCCAGGGCAGCTTGCGGGACTGCGGCTCCTAGCACTTCTTGCCTTGCTTGGGAAGGAGGAGAGCCCAGGTGAGCCAGGGCAAGGGAGGGCAGAGGGCTGTGTGAGGCAGGTCATGGCCAGCTTGCTTGATGTGTGGGTTGCGGGTGCCACTGGCAGCACGGAGGTGCGCTTGGCTCCAGCTTTGCTCCAGCAAGGCACCAGCTGCACGCTCCAGCGTTCGGGAGTGAAGGAATGTGTTCCTGTGCTCAGCGCGAGCCCTCGCTCCTCTAAAAGGCCAAATACTGCTGCTGGGGAGTAAAAGGTTCCCAACTGCGTCTCAGGTGCAGTCACGGCTCAGCAGGTCCCCATGGTGCCGACCAGCAGTGTGGGGAGCACTGCTCCTTTGCATCTGTATGTGCTGGTTACAACAAAACCAGAGGGGTTCAGATGGCAAAGTGCTGCGTACGACCACACTTCCAGTGCTGTCTTCAGCTCTAAAGTACACAGATGAAAGTGGCATCACACAGATCTTGTTAAAAAGAGAAAAAATCAAATATAAAATTAAAAAAAAGCTGGGGGGGGGGGGAGAGAGAGAAAGGGAAAAGGGTTCAGGGTCTGACATATCCATAAGCTCAGTGTTGCAAAGCATTTTAGCATCTCTTGTGAAGTGCTGGCTGCTCTCAATTCTCACTTGCTTTAATGGACATTCAAGGCACTTAGCACCTTGCAGGAGGCATTCAGCACTGTTTAGCATTGGTCCCTTCCTAGGTCTTCACTTACAAAATAACCAGCTTTGCAAAGCAGAACAAAAGTTTGACAACCTGCTGTGATGTATGGGTTCCATTACTGAAGTCTCCAGACTCCAGTGAGTTCTGGAAATTTTTTGGAATAGTAAAAGCATAATCTGAAACAAGGATTTCTTCTGTATGTTACATTCCCTCTAGGCAAAAAGAAAAAAAAAAAAGTAAATATAAAAAGGAAAGGAATTAATGGAGACTAAGTCATACTGTTTTTGTTTTTTTCATATACATTACAATAATCTGCCATGCTCACTTACTTTTCCCCATCATTCTTTCCCCAATCCCAGTTCTCCCTTCTCTTACCATGTTTTTATATCAGCAGAACTTTTTGGATTTCATAGGCTCTACTCCTAATTTAATCTGATGCCAGCAACATGGATGTTGGAGATGTAATTTACACCATCAAATTGAACTGGGGCCAGGCACTTCTCTAAGAGCTGCACCTGCTTTCTCTAGGCTGTTTTTAGTGGAATTTTTCCTTTCATGTTTAATTCATGTTCCTTCTGGGAAAATATTTAGCGAACTAACTATTGAAGTTAGGGATAGGGGAACTTAGTACAGCTTGAAGTTCTGTAATGCAGATAAAATTCTTTCCAAACGTTTTGGATATCACAAAATGAGTTTTGAATTATGTGAATTTCTGCCCCTGCTCATTCTCATTATTAAATCCATGTTTCTTTTTATTTCATTTCCATTAAAAGCAGATACTTTTCTGCCCAAAAGGAAAACTTTAAAAAGAAAATGAATAAATCATGAACGAGTAAGCTTTACAACTTATCCTTCTGTTCTGGAACAGTGCTTGATCACTGGCCCTTTGCTTTTACAGGGGAGAAAGAAGTAAATTTCGTCTTGTGAAGCAAACTGTCATTTACAACATTTCAGCATAAAAAGCACTTAAGTCAGTGTTCAGAAATGTATCAATGAGCGTATAAAGTGTTTAAAATGAGCATTATTAATGACTTTGGGGGTTGCCTGATGAGCATATGATGTTATCTAAAGCCAGTGCAATTCAGTTGAAGACAGCTATCTTTCTGCGGTTCTACATTAAAACCCAGCCGATGCTTGCTCTGTCACCTATATTGGAGCTGCTTCCTCCCTATTTCTGATGCAGGTCAGTAAAGATGGATGTCCTGAGGTACGTGGGATTAGGAACAAGCCATCTACTCTCAAAAATGCTGTTTGCTCTTTTGCTGCCTCGTTTTTCACCTTTCCATCTTTCAAGAGCAGTTAATCCCTGGCAACAACAATATAATTTTTATTGGGCATGAAACAGGATTCTGTGACCATGTATTAAGAGCTCAGCCCTGAGAGACAGCAGACAGTAACAAAAGAAGTTTGATGGTCGAAGCGTGGGGCAGTGACTCCAGCAGTCTGAGGTCCTTTCTGGCTCTGACCCAGAGTGGTTGGTGTTTGAAAATCAAATAGTCACTGCCTTGCTGTCATCTGCAAAATGGGGAAATAGGACAGACTGGCGCAAACCAGAGGTGGTCCAAAACCCTTCATCTCTCAGCAATGTTGTCAGACTCTGAGACAACCTTTGACAAGTTTTATTCTCCTTTATGGGAGTGAAAATGAAGTGTTGGCTGATGGCTTGGACTGCTTCAGTAGGGCATAGCTCTTCGTTGATCCCATTGCAGTAACAAGAAGCTACCAGACTTCTGTTGTTGGGTCTAAGAAAACACATGAGCTAAGCATATTTTATTGGACTGCATGAAGACCCTGGCACATGTACCCAGCACTTCTGAAAAGCACAGTGCCTGTAACAGAGGAGAAGATGCTTTTATAAATTCACCTTGCAATTTATTAGCAAAATTATACTCTTGTATGGATGTAATTTTTACAAGGTCTTGTGTCAAAAATGATAAATCTCCAAATTGCTGGTACCAATCTGTGTCTGCTATTGTATTGCTGCTTGGCTAAACATCCACTTAGAGCATGTACTTGTTAGAAAGCACAACAATGCAACGAGAACTTAAAATCTGAAGACCTTTTTTTTTTTTTTTTTTTCTGCTGTAAACGGAAATAGCTTGTGGTACCTTTAAAGAGCTCATTGAGGTAAAGCCAAGAAAGGGGGGGAAAAAAAAAAACAGGAACAGATTGCTCAGCCTGTGGCTGGACTGGTACAAGCAATCTGTGCAAGATTTCTCCAGAGGAAAAATCTTGAGACTTATGCTGCTGAGAAACATGGAATAGTGGCGAACTAAAAATTGTTGAAGAAGCAGAACCTGTTTTGGCTTGAGCCAAAAAAGAAAAAAAAAAAAAAGGCACTAGAGAGATTCACTGGGATCTGTAATTCTCCTGTTCAGCATGCTTCCTCTTTGCAGTGTTTTTCTGTTAGAAATGGATATTATGCTAGGATAGAAATGAAGTATGGGAAACTTCTTTGCCACCTGTTCTGTTACTGGAAGAATCCGGTCATTTTCTTGATTTTACTTTTGGTCTACTGCAAAACTTCTCAGCTGTTTGCACTTGTCTAATCCACCGCTTGTCTAATACACTGCTTTCTCAGTATTTACATTATATAAAAGACTTAGTTAACTATTAAAAGCCTACTTAAGAAGTTGCGTCTTGGAGTCTCATACCAGAGAAGGAACAGCAGTCTTGTGGCTTTATTGAAAATCATCTGTTTATGAGAACCTGGTTCATCTTGCAGTTCACAGTTGATTCCAGATGCAAATTTGATGCAAAATCAATACTATAATGCTTTCTTGTTTTTGTGTATTAATGTTGTTTCTTTCCATAATGGCAACACTGTCAGTAGCTCTGTGTTCACTTGGTGCTTTGCTCAGAAGTCAGTATTTTCTCTCCTAGAGGAGGCACACAGCTGGGATAAATACAGTGCCTTGTGTAAATTGTCTCTCTGTTTGATACGTTTTTGATTGTCTTGAATTTGTTGCAAAATGGGAGGAAAGTGGCAACTAATGATAAAGAGAGAATTCCTTGCTTTGGCAGAGTAACACTCCCTTTGCTTGCTGCCTGGGCTGGCAATTGCCAGCTGCAGTCTAAACTGAGTTTTGGGGAGAATCCGCCAAAGACAATCAGCTCTTGACTCTCCGGGGGTGTTGGCAGGGTGGCATGGCCTGGACGCAGCAAAACCTGGATACGATGTACATGAGGCCATTGACCACTATCAGTCTTCCCCTTCGATTACTGGCAGCTGATTTCTGTGAGGAGCAGGGCTGGCGGAGCAGCAGGGCTGGACGATAGCTGAGCACCCGAGGCCCACGCTCTATATCCGAAATGCCACGGTGCTGTGTTGCAGCTATCAGCATGTGAGGACGGGGGCTTGTTACATCCTCGGCCTAGAAAACCCACTTGCTGATTATCAAGAGCTGGAGGTTAAAGCTTTTTGCTGTTACTTTTGCCTTCACCCCCTGTTAGATGTTGGCACAAAGCTGGTTTTTCGGAGTGCTTCCACGGGATGGCAGGAGAGGAGACATTCTCACAAAATTACTGGTAGTGTATCTCTTTGTAAGCAGCACGTGGACGCAGCGTGTTTCTGTTCGATAACATCCTATAGCATATGCCAGGCAGGGTTTTATGTTCCAGCCACATCCTGGATCTGTTTTTTCCTTTTTTCTTTCCCTGCCTCAAGCTTTTGCCTCTAAGCTAAACAAGACATTCGGATTCTTTGCAGAATGAATCAAACACCCACTTTTCATGTCACTGAAAACATGTTCACAATTTTGTGATTCAGAGTCCCAAAATGCCAAGCTATGTATGTGTCTTATGAGTGTGTGCAAGGCGTATCACTTGTTGAAAGCCTTATTCTCAAGTGTTTTAAGACTGTCTGGATCATTGTTGTTCACCCTGTTCTCAGACTGTTTGAAGAAAATATCACTTTTATTTCTAATTAAACTGCCTGCAGATTAAATAGTGTAAGCTCTTGAAAGGCTTCCGTAGGGATCTGTGCCATTTGCAGTAGATATTGTCAGAGGAAGTCAATGAGCAATGACAGCTATGTCATCTTGCATCCAGTTGCCTGAAATGTATCACTCTCCCCTTGCTTTGTGACTCTTTAGGACTGAAGCACATGCAGCTTAATGTTTTAAGGGAGTTTCTTTCAGGAAGACTTTATTCTCCTAAGAAAAAGTACTACAACTCTGTACATGCAGTAAACTGCACCAGTGCTGTCACCTCAATTATTTTTTGGGGGAGAGATTACAACAGATTATTATTTTTTTTCTGTTGTTCAGAAACTTGCTTAAAGCATGTGCTTAAGTGAGGTCAAACTCTTAGCCAAGCACGAGCTTTACTGTTCTTAAATCCTCTTCTCCACTCCTAACAGTCACAGAAACAATTCTCACCATCCCTTTCACTGATCACTGCATCCCAAATGGCTCACCCTGTAAAACCCCTCATCCTGTAATTCCTGTAATGAGAGGCCATTGCTGCTACTCTGTAGAAATTCACATCCATGCTGTGTCTAAGGCTGGAAGATATTTAAGATAAACACCTGTTACTAGCCACAGAACTGAAACTCTGGCCCAAATATCATGTCCCATTTCACTTTCAGCTATCTTTTTTTTTTTTTTTTTTTTTTTTTTCTTTGACTCTTCCAGATTCAGCTGTGGCCTTTTATCTGTTTGGGATGCTGCTGTAAAGGTCATATCCTTAACTCTTTCCTTGGCCATCTCACTCTTTTATTTGCATCGCTTTTTTTCTAGCACAACAGATGGACTTGGTCACTTCTGTGGCCTTTTTTACTTACAAACCTTATTCCACACTCCTCAGCTGGGCCAGCCTCTCTTTCTCATATATTGTGATAAGACTTCGTATGTGTCCTGCAAATGATTCCCCTTGTTCTCCCTGGAAATATTTGCTAAAATCCGTTAAACCATTGAAGTCCTTCCTTAAAAATATCCTTTGGCATAATACTTAGAAAATAGTTGACATCCCTCTGAATCCATCTGTTGTCTCTTATATTGTAATGAGGCTGTAAAATTCAGGACTATTTTTTTCGTGTTCACACAATATTTCTTAAGTGAGCTTTGCCCATGCCAGTGACCTCTAAAGTACTGCAAACAGCTATTGTTGTCAGGGCCAGACAGGCTGTTGATAACTGAGGGGATTCTGCCTGTACATTATCATCATGCTCTTTGCCACTAGCATCCCCTTTGTATAACCTATTTTTAAATAACACCACAGGGATGTTCCCAGATGGTGAGAAGATTCTGTATCTGCTTATGCTTTGCTAAACTATACTGTGTGTAGCATCCCTAGAAATCCAGAAAATACACCTCCTAGATAACCAGCTGGTCTTCATTCAAAGAACAACAGGCTGAGATTTGCTGCTGGAAGCGTAAAATCCCATCATCATCTGTATGAGGCGCAGCCTAGTCTACTTACTGCACCTCAGTGCAGTTCCTTGGAACAAAGAAGGAAGAGGCATGCTCTTGATGGATATTCATTATCACGTAAATAGATTATTAGTTAGCAATGACTGTGCCCACATGTGAGTGTTGCTTCTTTGTTTAAATAAGCAGGCATTTTTTCAGTCATAGGGCTCCAAAATCAAGGTATTTACAGACTGATGGTGATGCTCTCAGATTAAGAAAACCATATGGGCATGAAAACTGTTGATCCCTCTCTCTGAAATGTGACAACAGTACCATCCCTTTGTACAGTATGATCAAAGGACTTTTACTAGCAAGAGTCACAGCTGCATCTTCCCATTAATTCACAATAACAGCTCACATTCTGGACAGCTCTGCATGAGCAGTACGGTTCCTCTGAGGCATCCTGAGAACACTGGATTTACTCAGTAAGAGTGGGACAACTGGGCCAGGCAGGCACTGCTTATCCAACTTGTGTCACTCAGCAGTGCACAGACAGCATCCTGTTCCTGTGTTACTGCAGCAAAGAACCCATCAGGAATTTGAAGTGACCTCAAACCACAGCTATTTGGTAAGGCCTACTGCAGCCAATTCAGATCTTGTTGCAGTTATTACAAGAAAAGAAGCTGAGTCTTAAACTGAAGTCTAAAATAAATGAGGTGTGGTTGTACATCATCATTCATGCTGTTTATGCTCTATTATCCTATGGTGGCATTTGCCAGAGGCACAGTACAATGGCATTAGATCAGGAGCAAAGCTACATCATTTACACAGAGTAGAGGCTTTCCTAATTCTCTTTTTCCCTGTCTTTCCTTTGGTCACAGATCCTTTATGTATTTCATATGCCATTTTTTTCTGTCTCTTCCCTCTCCTGTTTTTGTTTCCTCCTCTAACATACTCACAGAGGAGTGCAGCCTAGAGTGCATGAAGGTTGGGAAAGTATTTCTGGATTTCTAGTCTAGGGGAGTCTACTTCATTCAGGAAGGGAGCACCTTACTAGCTAAGAAGCCAATGTGTATGTTACCAGGAAAACAAACAAACAAACCTCCTCCTCTTAAATAAACTTAACTAACTCAACTAAACTAAAAAATCTAGTCTGAACTGGGTTTCTTTTGACAACAAGACATCTTTATCCAGGACTTACTGATTTTAGCAGCATTCACTAAACTGTCAGGATAGCTTCAGCTGTAGTTACCTTTCTGCTCTGCTGTTTCTTTACTATTAGACCTACATTGCTGTTGGGTGTGTATTATTTGCTGAGACTAAGCAGACTAATATCATCAGCCATAATTTTGTGGGTTTCTCCTGAAGCCATTACCATAATTAAGATAATGATATTTAAAGTGAATGTTTATTTCATACTACTTTGTATGGCAAAATATAATTAGATGCTAGGCTGCATATCTATATGGCTGAAAAGGATTTTATGTTTTGAAAGAGGCAGTAGGTAAATCAGAATAAAGCAGGATTTTGACTCTAGGAGTGAGCAACTCTAAAACTTCAAGCGTGCCATGAGCACACCATGAAATTTGCTAATACAGAATGAAGAGACTCTTAACTTGCATTCACTTTGAGGAATTGTTCATCCAGAGAGATGACTGTAACTTTAATTTTACAAAATTCCCACAAGTGTTGTGCTAATTGTGCTAGGCTAATCTTTTAAACGTTTTTCTGCCTTGCATTTGATGCTAAATAAAGAACATGTTCTTATCACGCTCTGTAGTGCAATGTGGGCATTACCCTGTAGGAGCTTGTCTGTAGTGCCCACGTAGATTCTTAATGTCTGAGACCCTGAGCATGGAAGCAGAATGCAGGTGAATGAATTCAGTTGGCTATCTTGTGTCTCTGATCCCTTTTTTTATATTTGAAAATGGCAGGCGTTGGCAGTATCAAAAACATTTAACCGTAAGTATGTCAGCTTTTTTCAGTACTAGTTGAGTGCTGTTGTAATCACATTGATGTTTACTGCAAATACTAGTAATCATTCAAGTTTGATATTAGCTAAACTATTTAGATGCTATAGTATCTTTGAGGTAAACCTTTCTTTATTTTCACGCTCCCAAAAACCCTGGTTCTAATGCATACTTTCTTATCCAAGGCCTGAAGAAGACGTCACTTTTTGCAGCTTTCAGTTTTAGCACATGCTGCTCCCCTCACCCATTTCATCTTTCCAGATATCACTCTTTTTATGTTAACCAGTGGCTCCTGCACATATGTATCCTTCCCTTTTATAGCGCAGTGTAGAACACTGTAGACCACATCCATCTTTGTGGAATGCCTTTGAAAGTTAATTTTTGCATCAGCATCACTCTTTCTCAGAGTTTCTAGTTAAACTCTTCATCTCTCACATTGGACTAGATCATTCATCTGAGGGATTGTTATGCTGTGTTCTTGGAACTGTCTTTTCACTTTCTTGTCTAGTTCCTTAGACTTTACTGTCCAGTTAACCTAAACCAGATAGTTTACCTATATTTCTGTTACAAATCTCCCCATAAAATTTCAAGTTTACCCTATAACCCTGATGTTTTTGATATTTGTTACTGTTATTTTCGTGTGTCTTTTTAGTGTTGACCAATTTGTAATGGATACTATTTGTGGTGGCTTCTAACAACTATTGTTCTCCACTTCTCTCAGTACTTGCTTTGCACTGTGTGAATATTTCCTGGTAAGTGTTCCTGGTAAAGCACAATTCATGATCAGTATACCTAACGCCGCTACCGAAGTCTCTTCTCACAGCATGTAGGCTAAGCATATCGGCTGCTGCTCTTCAGTCAGTATAGCAATCATGCGGGAAGAGTCATGCCAATTCAGTGCCAGAATCAGGATGCTAAATCCCAGGACCCCATCAGCTGATCTTTGCTGAGAATTGAGCTCGCTCTCCAATTCAATCAGTATGAGTCACTACAATTTTGACCATGTTGGATACAATCATCAGTCTCTTGGGTGGAGCTTAGCTGTGCCCTACCAAGAGACCACTGAAATCAAGAACATGAATTTGAAAGGATGGCCCTGGATGTAGTATGAATTTGGGAAAGGTTGTGACATTCCTTCTTTCTTCACTCAAAGTTCCTTCTAAGTCTCAGATACATACAGATTCCTTGGACAGAGCTATTGGTAGGAAAATATGGGAGCTTCTCCCTTTTTATTTTGCAAGTGTAGCAGGGCAAAGTTCATGATTTTTTCTTACTCAGAATTTTAGACTCCAAATTACTGTAACCACTAGCCCTTGCTAATTGGCCTTGTGTAAAATGATGAAGCTCTTTTAGTAGTGAACTTGGGAAAAATCCGTCACCATGAAGAGCAAGGTGAGGAATGTGTAAGGTCTCAGCTTCTGACTAACTACTGTGTGAGATGATCATTTTCCATACTGGAACATGAATTAGAACATCTTTAAAAATGGCTGTTTGCTCTTGTGTATGTATGAGTATACACAGGAGCTAGCAAATAGGTCTTGCCAAGTCTGCCTATATATTTTCAAAGCAGGTTGTTGTTCTGAGAGATCTTTTCAATTCAGTTCCGTTCTCAATTTGTTTTAATCTTAAATCTAATAGTATATTTCTGTGCATTTTTAATTTGTTCTCAGCTCAAGGCCTGTTCTTGACTTAAATGATATTCTGATTGAATTTTATAGAAAATTCTTTGGTTTCAGTGAAATCACATTTTATTTCCCGTGTTTAGCTGTATTTCAAAGCATTTTGCCAGATTTGGCAAAATAAAGGGAAACAACAAATGTAGAGAAATTAGGTCATTTATATCATTTATCTAAATAATGCACATACATGCCTGCCACCTGAAGCTAATTATGAAATCAAAATGACATTCATTTGGACTGGTGAAAGGTACAATTAAGATATTTGAATTGAAGTAAGACCTATGAAGAAGATACTTCTCTTAAAAAGATGTTTCCAGCTTTGCGTTTTGCTGTATTTGAAGTTTTCCTTCAACTGAAGTGTCTGTTGAAAAACTGAGAAAGAGCGTGAAAAGAACCATATTATTTTATGGTAAGGAGAGGTGTTGCAAATATTCACCTCTTACACATATGTTTATGAGAGTGGTTGTTCTCCAGCAGGCAGAAAAAAAGGGAAGGAAGAGAATGTTGCTGTTGCTACCAGAGTGCTAAAGCATCTTCTAGCTCTGGTGATGAACCAAAGGGGACAAAGCAATACTGCAATCACAGTTTCTTGTGTTCAAAATAATCAGGAAGGCTAGATTTAAAAAATAAAATAAAATAAAATTTAAGTTAAATGAAATCAAAAGTATTCTTAGTGGTTTGGGGGAAAACAAAACAACTAAAAAAAATTAAAAAAAATTAAAAATAGAACAAAAAGCATTTGCAAGTCTGTTTTATGACACTTGAAATCATCAAGTACCAAAAATTGTATCAATTTGTTAAGGTATTTGTCTTCGAAGTTACTGAAGGCTGACAAATTTTAACCTTTGCATCTGATGAGGAATGTGCAGATTACTTAAACTGGCTATACCTGTATTTAAGCTTCCTCTCTGCAGTCTAAAATAATAGTTTCAGGTGTCATGCTACTTGCTATATACCTGCAGCTATTTAAAACATCATGGGCTAGGGTATGTCTTTATTGTGAAGTTTCTTAAGTAATTATTCCTGAATGTGGTAAGATGCAAGTTTTAGAGGAAAAATTATTTTGAAATATAAGGCACATTTAGGATTGAAATGGCTTCTTTTGTGGAAAGAGCTGTCTAGGAACTTCAGTACTTCGGGTGTTTTTGAAAATATGTAGAATTCAGTAGACCCTAATAGCAGCAAATTATTTTTCAGTACATGTTTTTTTAGAGTTCTGTTACTCTCGTTTTCCTCCACTTTCCTCTTTTGATTTACTGGCTTTGTGTGTG
The DNA here is from genome assembly GCF_963932015.1 of Anas acuta. NCBI lineage: Eukaryota > Metazoa > Chordata > Aves > Anseriformes > Anatidae > Anas > Anas acuta. The sequence continues at coordinate 12,665,632 of NC_088981.1, forward strand.
AGATTCAGTACATTTGGGCAGATGCAAGCAGCTGGAAGTAATAGAGTTAGAGCACTTTGAAAGGCTGAATTTTCACAAGTGGTTTGGGGTTTAGATGCTGGGAGTCATTATCTGGTGCTTCAGAATAACATTTAGAGAACTTGCTCTCATGGCAGAGATTTGAAAGAGGTTATTCATGGGTTGTATTTCACTTCTAAAAAGTTGAATAAAATTACATTGCATTATATTTTTAAATGAAGAAATCTGATTGAGCTATACAGACACATTTTAGAATAATATATATTCTAATGGCACAAATCACTACTTTTATTCCACATATTCAGAAAAATGCATGCTCCCAGAAGCTTTGGAGAGAACCTTTTTTCTTGCCAACTGTATATAGTGTAGTGAGTGTTTCCTTTAAACTCAAGCCAACATCCCATGTAAACATGATAAAGTTAGCTATGGCAGTTTTATGGTGGAGCAAGAATTTGTGGTCTTACATTGTGCATTTTTTGTTGCTGCGTTTCTTTCACGGCTATCTTTTCTGTCTCTGGAGGTTGGTTTCATTACTTGTCATACAAACAAGTTTCCCCTGTTTTATCCATGCCTTTCTCTGATTCCATGTCCTCCACTTATTTTATGTTTGCTTTCAGTAGGGTTTTTTGATACTGAAAAATTCTTGAGGGGCACCTACTTGTAAAGCACATGGTGCATTATTTTCTCATATTGTATCCTCTGCTTCTTCAAGGCGTGTCAGATGGAGTACATTTTCTCAACAGCAACACAGGGAATGGAGCCACTGTAAAGCAGCATAAAAGGTCTAGATAATTCCTGTGGATGTCTGATCGTTGTAGCTGCCATTCCAGCTACGGTGCAGTGGTTCTCACAACAAATTGCTCTGCAGGCATGGGCGATGTGTAGCACATCTGCTGTTATCCCTTCCTCGGCGGCTTTGCTGCTACTTCTGTGACTGGAATACTGGGTAACTTTTCCCACATCTGTTTATCACTGCTCTTAAGGCATGTTGTAGGAGAGCAGTGCTATACCAATTATACACGCTCTTTGGATACTGTTGTATGCCATCATTTAGAACAGAAAGCACAGACGTGTGTGACCTGTAAAGGTACAGGAGAACAAGTACTGCATCCCTGCCTTCTGTAGAGCTGGGATGCAGAGCAAGAAGGCACAGTGATTACCTGTGTCCATACATCTTTAAAGGGTTTAATACTAAATATGTATAATCAAATATTGGAATAAGAGACCAATCACATATTTTTAGCTCCTCCTCTCCCGGGGGAAAAAAAAATAAAATAAAATTCTGGCCTCTTTTAAAATGAATGTCTCTCTGTATAAATGGATATCAGCTTTTTAAAGAATATGATGATTCAAAGCAATGTCTGCAGGAAGCAGAAAGTTAACAGGTCTGTGCTGGATTTACAGAACAAAAACATACCATTGTAGAAAGAACTCTGAGATAAGGCTGTAGGGGATGTGGCAAAGTCTGAAATTCTTCAAAAAGAAAAGGTGAAATACCATAAGCTACATTCACTTCTAGTTAAAATTTGCATGGTTTTAGTCTTTGTAGGTGACTGTAATACTAGTTGCAGCTTGTGTTCAGGACCAGTTCATTTTTCTTTCTTCATGAAAAAGATATCCATGCAGGCTTTATTATTTAACTCTGTTGATATTGGTCTTGAACTAGATTTTACTTTTATTTTTTTTTAAAGTATACCAGGCTTTGAATAGGTCTAAGAAGGTGATTTTAGAATGATTGTAACCTCCATGTTACCTTTGTTTAAAGGCAAAACCTAGTTATTCACACTCTATTATTTGAATATCTACTGCAGGGATGTGATTTAAAACCCACCTTTAACAGAAGTTGCATTTAAAAGATATCACTTCCATGTGGTTTCAAAGTGATATCAAGATAAATCTTTTACTTTTCTATATGGTCTGAGGACTCTCTGGGGTAATTTCTAGCAAAATTTGGTGATGATTTCTGTAGTTGATATATTCTACCTAGGGAAATAAAAAATGTGAAGTAAAAGTTGGAGTCAGCAGCTGAAATGGTCTCATTTCCTGCCAGACAATTTGCCTTTGGTTTGTATGGAAGTTAATGTCAGTCTGGAAGAAAATAATGCTCTGGTTTTACATTGCTGTTCTTTAAAAATAATTACCCTTATCTTATATTCTATTCAACTCTACTACTCCCAGTTTAAAAGAAATTGAGGTCAAAAGGCCCATAAATAACCATCTGGTCAGTAACAATACAGAAGACTGATAGTAGTGGTTTCCTACAAAATTTCAGGTGCCAGCTGTCACTTGCCGTTTTCCTCTCTACTTACACAAACAAATTCATCAGGAATGTTTTCACTTCCAAGATTTTTTACTGTTTGCTTTTGGTGTGTGACAGGATAAAATGATTCCCCCTTTCAAAAGGGACAAATTAAAAAAGAACACACATATATGTGTTTTCTGCTCAGTGCTTTTGCTTTGGAAAATACATGTTAATTCTGTTTTCTGCATCCCCAGTTTAAGTACATTTACAAGTCACAAAAGTTCTAGCTTACAATGAAGTATTCTGTGCCAGATGCCCTTTCTCTTTGGTGCCTCACATTACCATGTTGAAAGAAAAATATAGCCCGAGTTGCTCAAGTAACAGATGTTTCTATCCATACCCATGGTCCATTTACCAGTGTTGCATTATACAGTTTTCTTTTCCAGGGACACAAACAGTCAGTGTGAATTTTCCATGACTCCAAATTCTTAGCATCAGAAGGCAAATGTTCATAACAAACAGAGCTTTTTACTTGCACACTGTGAAATTCTTCACCGAAAGAATCAATGATTCATTTTGCTGTTCAGCGTACAAGTGCTGTGTAGACGACATCATCTGGATTGATGCAGTGCTGCCCAGCAGAATGCAAGATCCTTCCCTCTAGTGAGGACGTGCATGGGAATGGATTCATTTTTGGTCCCAGGGAGGCAGTGAAATGCTATTTATCTCTAAGATTTTGAGTGCAGGTTGCAGCACGCAGCGAGTCCTTGGAAGAATGAATGGGTCAAGGTTTGGTATCCTCAAGTATGATCCCAAATGGGGAGCATTTCCACAGGTGAGCCATTGCCACTCTGTCAGCACGTTCAGCTGCTGCTGCCAGCAAGTCACCTAGAGGTCCCAGAGGCTTTCTTCCAGGAGCACTGGTCCTTGGAAGTGTTCTCTCTGTGTTATTGAAGCAGTGTCCAGAGGTGGCACTGCTACTTGCATGCCCAGATCTTTCTGTCCTGTGTGAGCTTCCCTTACTGGCCAGTTGTAAAGGCAGTTAATTGCCTGTGCAGACCTTTGTCTTGCTCTGGTGTAGCTGTTCTTACATTGGAAGTGTCAATTTATTTACAGACTTCAGTGTAGGATTATGCCAAACTGGGTAAGGTCAAAGTTCACAATTCTGCATTGTTTAAATTGGTCTTATCTTTTATATATAAAAGCTCCTATTTTAGGGCACTCTGAAGCAGTTGTTGATTTATGCTGAAGGCTGATCCCACTCTGGGCTAGATATTGATAGCTAACTGGTCGATAAGGGTTAAGAGGCCAGAGTTGCCACAGATGATAGTAATCATACTTTCCACCGTGGTGACATTGGGTACGGAAGCTGGTATGCTCTAGCCAGGCTAGACTATTGGCTATGTAAATAGAGGACAGAAATACTGCTGCTTTCTTTAATCTCTTTCAGAAAAATGAGCTGGATCATGAATTTGGACAGATAGTCAATATAGGTGTAAGAATGAGTGATTCTTGAGAAGGCCATTAGAATCTTTTACAAATATAATCACAGCTGCTATCGCATGGCTATCCCCAGTTACATGCACTCAGAATTCAGAACTGTTCAAATCAAGTATTGCTAAAATTGAGGTTCATGACCAAATAGCTTGTAGCCAAACAGATTTCGTTGCTTGCTTCAAAACTATCTTAAAACTCTGTGGGTGGGAGGGAAGCAAACTGAGCCATCTAAACTCCAAATGCTATTGTTTAGCTCCAATAATCAATCCCAGAAGACATTTACATATACAATTGGATTGGCTCATTAAAAGTTAAGCTCAGCTGCTGCCAATTAGGATGTGCTACTTTGCATAGGCAACTTGATTGTGTAGCATTGTTAGAGATGGCACTAGAACTGTCATCTGAGGAAGCAACAAAAAATCTTGCTGAATTGTCAGACAGATCTAACTGATCTGAAGTCAAAGTGGTTTTGGTGTATGTAACACGGAATACGTTCATAAATGTTTGGAATTTCTTCATATTTGATTTTTACTACATTTAATACTGAGACAGGTTACCTTTTTTTTTTTTTTTTTCTGAGAACTTGTTATTGAGGAAGATTTCTGTCTTCCAGCCTAGTACAAAAAACCTTTGGAGGTGTCAGGAAATAGAACTTTATGGCTCTTGCTTTTCAACAGGAGATCAGCATGGCATGTAGTTCCCAAGAACTGCATTCCATCATCTGGAATTTTTTTTTCAAGTTCTCTAAATCCTACAGTTTTGAATATAACTAATGATATAGCTTGTAAGGTTGAGAGACAGTAAAATGGCTCAGTTTCATTATATATATGTATATATATATTTATTTTTTTTGCAATGCATCTCAATATATTTCTGTTCTTTAAGGAGATGGGCACATTAGCCATTAGAAAACAATGTCACTGCTCAGCAATATTGACAGGTGGAAAAGCATTGTGGTGCATCCCACTTCATTACCTTAGCACAAAGCTACAGGAGAAAACTATATAGTGTTTCTATGTGAATATCATATTTTTTTTCTTCTATTTGTTCTCTGTCTGGCTTTTTGAGTGGAATGGTTTTAATTATAAGCAATGTAATATAACAGTATATCTCAAGAGATAAAGCGTTAGAAGTTTTACCATTAGAAATTTAGGTATGAACTTATAAATTTAGTATAGCTTATTCTGGTTTTGCACACTAGATTTCCTCTGGCTACCTACCTACATCCATTCATTTGTCCAATTGAATGAGAAATTACATGTTTTCAAATTGGAATATATTTAGTTGTTTAGTTCTGTTCCCTTTCTGCTTTTCCTAAAATAGCTGTGGTCTGCAGTAAAGCAGTGGGTTGGGAGTAGTACGCTGCTTTTATGTCTCAGAACACCTCAGGCAGGTGAGAAGTTAAGCAAATTTGTTCTGTTTCTGGAGAGTATTCATTTTATTGCAGCAAAGAACTAGTCATTGAAGTTTATACTGTTAAATGAAAAGTCGTACAGAGAGAAATTGCATATTTTTTTATTAAAATTTCAGTCGTGATTACTACAACTAGTATGTCTGGTCATAGAAAATATTTTTAGGTTGTTTTATCACAGACAAAGGTAACTTCAGCTATGAACACTTTTTTTTTTTTTCATTTAAATACATGGCGTGGTCAGTCTTGACATTCCAGGAGAATGCTGAAAGTTTAGAGGCTTTAGGCTTGACTACTTAAACTTGAGTGCAGGTGGGTAATTACAGAAAATTGTGATATTGTTGGATGGTCATTTTTATGAAGTGAACAATCTGTTGGAGAATGGGCACATGCTTTTTTCTGCTCTTCTGTGTTTCCGTTCCAGACAGATTTGACAGAGGTCAGTGGTGAAATGGGCAGAAAATCTGAATAACCCTCTTGGCTCCGAAATGTACTGGCATCGTTAGAAAGTTTGGACAGAGGATTTCAGGATCTGGGGCTATTAATCTGGCTTTTTTGAGCAGTGACATTTTAAAAGTGTTTAAGGAAAGAAGGGAAAAAAGCAAGGCAAAGACAGAAGATTTTGTTTTAGTTTTCACTGAGTTTGCCATTGCTTAAAACTTAAATTTGAGGCATTACTCTAAAAAGAGTTAAGTATATTTTTCTCTAATTTTAAGTCTCTCAGCAGTTACATACAACTGCTTTCTGTGTATTGGCTTTTTTTGCTCGCTTTGTTTGCATTATGAGCTCAGCCTGGCTTCATGAGCAGTCCTTGAGAACTTTTGCACATATTTATGGACTCTGAAGTTTGAAAACATCAGATCACTGGGTTACGGTAAGGTTCTGGCCAAGTAAATGCACCATTGTTCATCCCAAATGCTAGCCAGGATTATAGCATGCCATTTCCATCATTATTCAAATAACAGAACCACTGAGAGCTTTTATTTCTTTCTTATTTTTTAAATTTCAATTAATCTAAAATAGGGGGAATATAAGAAGTGTGCAGAAGTGGATTCCACATCTTGTGCGTTGTCAAAACTCGCACTGAAATGAACTGCTAGACCAGCCATCAGAGCCAGAAGTCGGCTTTCCTTTCTAGAGGCCCAGATATACTTGATGCAAGGGGGAAATTAGGAGGCAGCTGAGGGAGCGTCGCTCTCCGGTGAGTTCTTTGCCCCTGTAGGAACGGGAACAGCTGAATTTCAGCAGCAGTGTTTGCTGTTCCAGTGGGCACTGCCTCATCCTGCAGCTCTGACAGAAGCAGCTGAAACAAACTAGCTGCCCAGGAGCTGGCCCTGGGCGCAGCTCCTCCACAGCGGGTGCTTCTCTTTGGGATGCTCCACGTGGTGGAAGCTCCCCATCATGCTGGGTTTTTGCTGCCGTATGGCAGTGATAGACATTAAAATTCTCCATGCGTTAACTTAACAATAGAATATTGAGGAAACTTTCTTAGATTAAGAAAGAAGTGCAAGTACTGATTCTAAAACTAGGTGCATAAAAATACTTCCTCTGAGAGAATGACTGTGTTGTTTGAAACACCACCAAGCTGACAGCTGTTCGTCCTTCTGCAAAAGGTACAGGAGACTTGGCTGATGCATAAAAGCAGGAAGGGAGCAGCTCTTTCAAGGAAAATATCTGGTGTGGTGCTAAGGACTTTTGAGGCTGGATCCCCTCAAGCGTGAATTCTGGGAACTGACCTTTGTTGCCTTTTAAAAAATCTTCATTAACAGGTGTCTCACACCTGGAAGGGAACGGATAACTGGGGATTGCTTCTAAGAAGCAGGAGAAAGGCTTGGTTTGTGTGGCTGCAAACCAGAAGCTCTGTGTGGCTGCTGCAGAAGATTGTGCCCTGCAGCCACTGGCACACCGGAGGCCTTCACCAGCCCTGCTGCCCACAGATGCCTTGCAGGGCTCTCGTGGCTCCCAGAACAAGATTATCCCTGGTGGGAAACTGATTCCTGAAAGAGTAAACATTCACTGAATTCACTGATATGTTTGTGCAGTTCTTTTTTTTCCTGCTGAGGATTTTTGTTACTTTGGGATTTATTTATTTTTATTTTTGACCAGGAATCAGCTGTGGTATGCTAAGGCTTAGCTGTGTTTAGCCACTGTTTTTTCTGGTAAAACACAGATGTTTCTTGAGAACTCTTTGTTTTAAATATTAGAAGGTTTTCACTTTTTGTCAGCTATTTGAAAATTTGGTGTTTGTATATTCCCGGATAATTGCTTACAGTTACTAAAAAAGAGAAGAAATTTCATAGTTTGTGAAATTGGGTATAGATACAAGCAATACAGTATTTTTTCAGTGGAATAGTATAAGTAGAGAAGAAGTTGAATTTAAGAACAGTGCTTCCAGCAACTAAATACTAACTTCAGAGTTGGGAACTGCAAAACCAGTTAATGAGTGTACAATCCAGCGTTGTAAACGTTAGCCGTAATAAGGTACAAGGCAATAGCAGTTCAGTAGCTGTGATACTTAGAAGGGAATGAATTCCTGGCACATAAAATTTTAAAAAATTGTCCTTCTGTTTCCTGGGATATACATCAGTGTCACTTTAGTGACAGTTAAAGGGCAGGGTAACAGAGTGAGAAATGACAAGTTGGTCTTCAAAGTGGAAAGTATTTGGCTTGTGTGGCCAAGATGCAATTCAATGGGACATTGTGAAAGCCTGACCTCAGCAAACTGAACAGCAGAGTTGGCAATGGCCTCACCGGGGTACCACGGTGTCTTTTGTGAGACGCTGTCTGCTTTGATTCTTTTCTGGTTGGGGTAAAATGGGTTGAACATCTCTTGTTCTCATATGTCTGTAACCTACTCACTTGCCTCTGGAAGAACTGTGTATTACAGCGTATGAATCAAATAGAGTTTTGAAGGGTAAAATATCATCATCCTTGTCTTGGTTTTGCTGGGGCAGCAGACAAGGGGCTTTTGTTGTTGTTTCTGATGCATGAATCTTCAGAACCAGTTAACTGCTCTCCGTTTTGCATTCCTACGTTGTTTATTGTATGTGAAGAGAGATCTTGATTTCTTCCTCTTCCCAAAAGGCTATCAGTTTTTGTTGAGAAGGGTCCTGGGATCACAGTGGACATGAGTCCATTTGTAATACTTCAAGTGCTTTCGGTTTTTAAAGCTGGACATTGGTCAGCGATATCTAAAGGTTTTCTATCTTTGAGAAAACGGTTTTGCACTCTTTACAGCAGTTATCAGTTATATCGGTTCTGATGTTTCGCTCTGCTAGATATAAAATATGACCTCAAATGCTGCTCTCTCCTGGTTCACTGTAAACAGTGTATTTTAGAGCTGTCGAGTCCGTGTATTTATGCTCCCATCCATGCTCTTTTATTTATCTTTATGACAAACCTTTGAAGTTCTAGCTAATAAATCAGTAATGCAGCAACTAGTTTTGAAAAGTACAAATCTTGGCAATTTTATTGGTTCCATAATTTACCTGATCTTTTGGTTAATGCCAACAAAACTGCCTAACTCTGGATGTTTTCTAAGTCAGCTGATGTGTCCTAAATATAAATCTATCTTTACAAAGATCAGGGGTAAAATACCTTAAATACCAAAGCTCTGCTCAGCATTTGTATAATTGAACTATTAATCTGCCCCAAGCTTTTAGAGTAGTCAGAGTGAAAAAGCACAGTATCACTGCTGTCCCCGAAGTTTGATGTTAACCAAGTTTTGACTCCATGTGCTTAAAACATTTGAGGCATTGCAAATCATTTAAACTAAGTTAGGAGACGCGAATGCTGAACAGGTGCCTTAATAGCTCGCTGTAAAGAATGTCATTTAAAATGTGCCTTCTGTTATCTGCTGTGTTGACCTTCAGGGCACACTGCAAAGGCTCATTTCTTCTCAGGGCCATGGGTGGTAAGTAGATATGTCTGCTAGGTGGAAGATGCGAGTTGTGTATGTGTACCTGTGCGTGTTACTGTTTCCCAAACACTTCAGCACTGCCTAGCTTTATGCATGCTGTTAGTCACAGGGCCTGGATTTAAGCACATCCTTTAGAGTTTCTTGAAAGAGTATTTGAATCATTGTTGCAGTTTATATGCATGCTTTTAGGTGGTTTTGATGCATACATGTAAGCACCGGAATAAAATCAATTAAAGAGGTAATCTTTTGTTTCCTGCTGCATCACTGCATGGTAAACAGACAAAAAATCTTTTTCTGTGACTTCAAATCAGTGAAGGAAAGATCAGTCAGTGGATGACAGGAAATACATAGAAATACTGTGTAAAATACAGGCTCTGATTTTATTTTATTTTTTTTTAAGCAACAGGTGAAGGAACCGTTGTAGCCCATTTGAATCTTGTATGGAGGTGGCAATATTTTCAGTGACTGATTTCTGATGTCTCTTGGTTTCCTTTTAGGACTATGTCTATAGCAATACTTGGGTCTCTCATGTTTGAATTCGAATTAACCAAGGGGCTTAAATTTCTGTCTGCCTTCAGTTACATATGACCTGGAAAGCATCCAGTGTTTCTGTTGCCTTTAGGAGTGAGCGATCTGTGGATGGTGTTCTTGACACAGTGAACACAAGATCCGCTGGAGTTATTAAGCCCTTAGAGAGCACGTAGCATGTATGGGTGAAGACCAGAGGCAGGCAAGGTTGGAAGTCTGTAACTATAACCACTGCAAGCCCAGAAGACAACAGGATAATGACTGAATAAAAGAGACCATTCTTCTTGTAGGTGGCTTCTGTAGTGGCAAAGGCTCTCAATTACTACATTTTTTTTTCCTAGAATTTGTTTTGATTTCAGCCCTAACAAGGGAGGGAAAACTTGTTAGGGAACTTTGAGCATAGGGTGAAGTACAGTACAATACTGAAATATTCTACAAAGGACAGGAATAAAGCTAAAAGTAGACACATCTGAACTGTTTTGGCATGGGCTGCCTAATCTGGTAGTCGAAGGATGCTATACTGCTTCCCTAGGTGAGTTGGTAAAGGACCTGCCCAGGTTATGTACCCTCAGGGAGTTACCTGCTGAAGTTCTGGGCTCCTCCAACAGTCTTGGCTTCTGCAAACCTGTAAGCCTGACTGGGCGTGGCAGAAGTGGTGGAAAGCAACTACCACTGACAATTTTGGCATCATTAACCACCCAAAACAGTGGGAGGAGAGCTGAAGCTCAGAAAATTGTCAGGTGCCCTAGGGGACGTGAATCTTGAAAGAGTTTTGCTGATTTATTACTCTCTAATTTTCCAGCTTTTCCTGGCATTTCTTCCTTTCCCACCTACCAGCAGAACTCTCTTTGTTTTGAAGTCCGCAATTCAGTAAAGTAGTATTATCTCTAAAGATTGCTCAAGGGAAGTCATCAACTTTTCTCACATTTCTGGGTGAGGACTTGAGTGGTGTAATTTAACTTTCAAGGAGGAATCCCTGGATAATTGAAAAGGGCTCTTTTGGCCTCTGACTGCACCTGGAACAACCACAGTGGTCATTAGTGACTGCTGTGCGTTTTTGTATGGTAATGACTAGTATGCTGGGCTTTTTACCTGCATTTTTATTAACAGAAAAACAATGCAATATCATTTTCAATTAACTGCCCAAAACCATATGAAGCGAGATTGCCATCTGCACCAAACTAGTAGTCCAGTTTATCTCACTTTCATCACTGACAGGTGCAGAACCTGAAGCTAAAGATTTTTTCTCTTTCTAAGCATAGGGACGTTCAATAAGAAATTGAATCACTTCATCCCTAATTTTGGCTAATATTCAGTATTTGTCAGTGCTGCTTTCCTGCAGATGGTGCAGCCAGGACCTGGTTCTATCTCAGTTGCAATGACAAGTTGTGTGTGTGTCATTTCTGTATAACATCAACAATTTGTACTAACAACCTCCTAGGGGAGGGCTGAGATTGCTTTGAATTTTTGTTATGATAAAATCAAAAATGGATGATTAGACAGAGAGCACCGTGTCTAATTTTACTCAGTCAACAGTTCTATCCCCAGAAATCACTCTAGACATGTTCTACCCTTGCATTTTAGTCTTGCAACAGGTTTTACTTGTAAGTATAAATAGTGGCCTTGAGGCACTTTGAGATCACTTATACTCTTCCTCTCTTTCTTGCAGCTTTTGGAATAATTTGCTTTTGGGGATTTTTGAGGCTTGTAATATTCTTTAGTGCTGCAGTTGAATCAAATGCATTTACTTGATAGACAGTCGAGGAATTTCAGAAACAGTGGAGTTAGTGACTTGGGAGCATTTAAGTATCGAAGTCTTAATGGATTTTCTTCATTTTAGAGATTTAATCACCATGCAGTAGGCATGTCATTGATTTGTAAGCATATTTCATTATTGACTCCAATTGGGAGTTCATTTAGAAAAATCAATGGCATGGTATGGCCATGTGTCATTCTACTGTTTTCTGCAATTTGTACAGTGCTGTGGATTGGGCGTGGGGTTGTTTTAATTCTATGAAGTGGTCATGGGCATAGTTTATATGGAAAAGGCTCTACTGCTTGAAGTTGATTCATGATTTTTGAGTATGTGAAAAAGAAAATAGGCAATGAGATGAATTTACTGAAGGCGCGTGGTCTGAAGCAAGTGCCCGGTGATAGACATGGCAGATTGAGAGAAGTGAAGCGGCGTTGCATCTGCTGCCATTTAGCTGTGACAGGAGGGTGTTTGTGAAATTGGTGAGGAGTCCGTCCTTTACCCTCAGTGATCTGCTGCTAACTTCGGTGCACAAAAGATCACCGCAATTTTAAGATCTCAGCGTAAGGCCTTTTGATCTCATTTCACCATCACTTATCAATCTGTAGAACTGCAGAATTTTGTATTTTTTCCCTGATTTCTCCATATGTGGGTGTCTGCCACCATTTCTGACCCCAGCAGAGGTTTTAGAAACGGAAAATAAAAATAAACTGTTATTTTACTTCAAAGTTGTTTGCCATTTTGGGTAGCAAATTTAGGGAACAAAGCAGATTTTTAGGTCTGTGGAGCTTTGCTTAGACCTATGAAATATAGATAGAGAAATAGAGATTGGTATCAATGAAGTATTGAGTTAAGAGAGAAGATTTTGATCAAATCATTTTGGGTAGGGGATGGTTTGATTAGAAGCGGATTGATAGATTTATCTTTAGGGCAGGAGGAGGGAACGGATGTAGGAAATGGTGTGGAGGATTAGCTGCAGTTCGAAGAAAGGGAGGAGGGAGGAAAATAACTGACAATAATTTACAGCAATGATTTATATCACAAAATACTATTTTCAACTAATGCTTCGTACCTTCATGTTTCCATGATATAATGACTGGAAATGACCCCTTTACTTTGTTTCAGATATAGATGAATATAGTAAAGTACAAAAGAATCAGAACATCACCCAGCATGGATACAAAAAAATAATGGTTGTGTGTTTTGTTTTTTTTTATTATTATTATTTTATTTTTTTTTAGGCATGTGAACGTACAAGTTTTGTTGGGGTGGTGTGGGGGTCAGAAATAGAGAAAATCACTAAAATCTCTTTGACTTTTGCAGACTAATTATATTAATGACAAAGAAGAAAGTTGCTTGTTTTGGGGTTCGGGCATTATAGCAAGGAAAGGCATGTAATTTATCAGCTTGGCATTCCCAACAGTTGTTACGGTATCATACAGTCTGGTTTAGGGAGTAACGTAAGATTTAGATGTATCGGATACAACATAGCACCTTTGGAATCATAAAATTTATTGACCGAATCTTCTGTATTCATACGGGACAAGATTCAAGAATGTATAGATATGTAGTGTTGCTACTAGCAACGCAATAAAAGGAGTTGTCTAAACTCCGCCACCTGTCCATAAGATGTCTGCTTTACCTGTAACAAATTTGTAAGAAACTGCAAATGCCTGTCTGACATTTACCATTTGCAGCCCAAGGACTGATGCCTCATTAATTCCTCCTGGGACTTCGCTGTCCATGAGAGTTTTGAGTTACTGTAAACAAAATGCTGAAAAATTTGCTCATCATATTTTACTGTCAAAAACCTTTCTTCTGTAGCCTTTTCTGCTTGTGGTACAGCAGTGTGCAGCGGAGGGCTTACTGGCACTTGTGTCTAGCTATGCTTTCAGAAGAGGCCATTATTTTATAATAAGCATATCTAAAAAGAGAGGTATTAAATTCTGCAAACTCTGTCATTGCCAGCTGTTCTAAATGCTGTTGCTAATTCACATTATTCATCTTACTTCAAGATGTAAGTCAGAGCTTTCTTGCCATCATCTTGGTGCCCTATTAACTAACTTACTGCATCTTTCCTTCTAAAAGCGACCAAGACTGTTTCTCAGAGCGTAATATTAAAACTTGTGATTAATGAACAGTTTATCCCAAATGTACTAAGTGGCAGCTTGTATAATATTTAGAAGTCACTGTTTGTTTGTTTGTTTGTTTGTTTTTCTTGCCTTGAAAACGAACATGCAACATGTTTGAATACCAAGGAAAAATATTGGTTAGAATGCCAAGAATAAATGGTCGTTTTTCTCTGTGATTTTCTTCAGGCAGAAGTGATGCTACAGCAGAGATACTTAATCTCCTTTCAGCATCTATCATAAAATGCAGAGCTTCTTGCAGAGTAATTTTGTACTGTAATTGTTCACAACAGACTTAAGTTGTTTTAGTACATACATAACTTGGGAATGAATTGTTCTTACAGTTTGGGGGAGTATGCTACCTAGGACTTAAAGAATAATAACATCTGGAGTCCCTGTTTCACAACTTTTATTGCAAGACTTAAATATTATGGTTGCCTTTAGATAGGGTATGTGCAGCACAGACAAGACAGTATGAAACAAATAAGACATTGGTCATTGGGAAAATTCTTTATAAGGAACCCTGTAAGGGACTTTTATTTTTCTGAAAGCTGTTTTATTCTGTCGGGCTTTTCTGCTTAAGGATGTAAACAGGGTAAAATAGAGCAAGTGAATCTGTAGGATGTTCACAGCTCCCTGCTGCCTCACAGGGTGGGCCTGCTTGCCCAGGTGCTTTCTTCAGCAGTGAGGAGGCTTCTCTCTGGTGGTGACAGAGAGCAAGGACCTGCCCTGAGACCTCCAGCGGCTGCCTTCTCTCCAAGGGAATATCCATGCTGATACAGGTTGCTGAAATAGACTTCAGGTGCCTGAAATTAGCCAGAAAACAGTCATACTGAGATTGGTGTAAAATAGCATGTTGTCAGCTGCTGTCCTAACTCATTTTCTGCTCGCTTTTCTGTAGAGAGCGGGCCTAATTTAAAATACCTAGAAACCTGGCAAGGACATGTTATGCTTACTACTGCGCTGATAGTGTGCATGACTTGCCGTGATAATTTTGGAAATAACTTGGTAACTAATTATTTCAAATGGCAGTTTTTGTTAGGTGTGCAAAATGAATAAATTGTTGGCAGCTTTGTTCACGTGTGTAATTTAGCACAGCCTGATGAAAGCCCCTTTGTCAGGTGCAGCAATGTTGGGAAGAGAACTGCCAAGAGCTACATCCACAGTACTAGCAGGCTTCCTACCAAAAAAAAAAAAAAAAAAAAAAAGAAAAAAAAGAAAAGATATATCTATATACTCAGGAATTCAGGTGGCTCTCAGGAGCAATTACCTTGCCTGGTTACCCAGGCTCTTGGTTTTGAACACAGGCCAGGGTGTAATTAGCTGTAATTAATGTGAGGGTGGTGCTAGAAGTGAGGAAAGCAGCTAAACAGCAAGGAGAAGGAAGGCTGCCCATCCCCAGGGGAGCAATGAGGTTTTGGGTTAGAGTTGGCCATGTGCATCTCGGAAGGCTGTGAAAGTGTGGAGCAATCACTCATCTATACGGTAGGTCTTTCTGTTTTGCATATATAACCTCTTCGGGGCTTTCTGGCTCGGGAGAAACCACTGAATCTCATTTAAATGCCAGCAGCAGAATTATGCCTGAACTTTATTCAGGCCAGAAGAGTGCTCCTGTGTCTTTTCACGTCTGCTACATTTTGGCCCTACCTGGAGCCCACTTTGTTTCCCAGATTGATTACGTATGGGGTACTCACATAATGTGGTTTCTAAGAACCAGCCCTTTCCTCTTGCATTTTCCACTTGTTCCCCTCTTGTGTGACATTTTCTTCCCTGTTAATTTTCTGCAGAGCAGATACTCATTCTATATAACTGCATCCCTGATAACAGTAATACCAGAAAGAAACTTTTCACTTTAAATTGTTTATGGACACAACGCTCAAGAGCTGAAGTGGATTTGTGACCCTTTCTGTGTAAAGCAATCTTTAGAATGGCACGATGATTTTGAAAGACTCTGTCATCTCTGTGGGTATCGGTAATACAAAAAGTACATTTAATAAGTTTTTCAGGAGCCACTTTATTACCTTATCATTGTTCCTAGTGGCAGCTTATTGTAATGGACTGAGCATATAAAACACCCCTGGGAACTCCTGTGATTAAATTGAATTTCTGATAATGATTTGCACTGTGAACTTAACAGAATCATTTAAAGCCCACCTGTGAACCTTTACGTCCATTTTGGAACAGCTATTTCACAGACTCATCACTGAAACAATGTGATGACTCTAGCGAGCAGATGCTTACAGCCTGGACCTTGATCCATCTGTGCTTGCTTCTATAAAAAGAAATGGGATACTTACCTGTCTCACAAATTATTGTGAGGATTGACTGTTTGATGTTTAAGATCTGTTAAACACGATTTTTCATGGAGGAAGAACAAGGGAAAAGGCTAATTACAATTGCTCTTCTTTATGAAAGATAAAGTAAGCGTGAATCTCTTCTATCATTTCTGGGCTTTGGGTTTTTTTCATTTTGCATTTTATTCTTTGGCCAGTTTATCTATGGCAGCATATATTTAGAATTAAGCATACATTTTTTTATATTCAACAACAAAATACATATATTTAAAAAAAAAAAAAGAGTCGATGGGATGAAGTGCATGTGTATGTGTTTTTCTGGCCCGATGCCCTGCTAATTGTGAGAAGCAGAGAATGGCACGCTGAAGACAGGTCGCTGCGTGATGCAGAATGCCTGGAAGGGATAGCTACGTGCAGTGAAATCTGCTTTGCACTTTTTTTTTTCCCCTGGCATAACTTATGCATCTGATATAGAAAATCTGATCCAGAATGTTTTACAAACAAACCCTAGAGGCTGCGTGTATGCTAAAATAGCACTTTATATTTTGTTTACATCCCTTGCAGAAGATTGGTATGATATAAATTACTGGTTGAGAGATCTTATTTCTGTACTTGCCTTAGACACATGCTCATTTTAGCTTCCTAGTTCTGGAATCTTATTTAAAAAATAAAAAGGCAGCCTTAGAAAGTTTTGAGCAGAAATAACCATTGCTTTATACTACTGCCTGTTGCCCAAGCAGGGCAAACAGCGCTCACCCTTAGAAGGTAGGCTAAGATCAGTACGCTGATTTTGCTGGCTGAACTTGTGACTCGAGCTGAAAAACTTAAAGCACCTAGTAGTTCCAGAAGGTGCCATGTGTGCACGTTGACAGCCCCACATCTTCTTTTCGGCCTTTTGCTTTTTATCAACATCACTGATGTTTAGCTCTTGCCAGGTGTGTTTTGAGATTCATGTGTGTGTCCCATTGAAGTAAGAAGTAAACTTGGACATACCGTCCACCCTGTAACAGTGCTTCAAGCAGAAAGCTCAGTGTTATAAATACTGAGTCACAGCTAGTCTTCGGAAATGTGTCACTTAATCATGAGATTTGGGTATGTGTTCACTTTTAGTCTGAAGGGGCAAGGACAGGTTGGAGATGCGTTGTTCCGTGTGAAAGTGAGCTGTGCTGAAGGAGCCCCGTTAGAGCACACGCCTTGATGCGTCTCATGGTTCTCTCTCACAGTCACCACATCACGGGAAGCGCTAAGTGGGTGTGCAAAAGCTTTTACATGATTGTTGAAGGCTTATACATAGCACAGTGCAATGAAATATAGTTCAGCTGAAAAAAAAAAAAAAGGCAAAGAGCTGGCATTCCCAGTGACTCAATTTGAACTAATTGTAAAACTAGATTGCAGTTCATCTGACTAATGTAATTGTTACTGAGCAAAGTGCGTATGAAAGCAACTTAGCAATTCAGAAGTACACTTGTGTAGGCTGTGAGCAAACATAGAGGCAGATCAGAGACCGGCCTGTGAAGACTTTCGGGAAGATGTTTGGTGGCTCCTCTTGATCTGCGGCAGTACCGACCTGTCTTTAAACCAACCTCTGATAATGTGCATTGCACTACTACTTAAGTTACTTTGTTCCAGTGCTTGACTGTGAAAGTACAGTGAGGTTATTTGATCTCATATCTTAAATTTATGTAGCTGCCAGTTGGGCTGATGAGATCTCATTTTTCCCCTGACCAGACTTGTGGAGCGTTTGATTGCTGTCCACTCAGCCACGTTTGAGTGTGTTGCTGGATCATCTTCCTCAGTCGTGTTTTTGCAGGCTGAACATGTGCACCCACACGCTTCTTTAAGCCTTCCTAAAAGCACCATTGTCTAAACTTCTCCTCTGTGTCCTCCTTTGGAGTCTCACCAGTTTGCCTGCTGTTACCTTTTTTGTACTCAATGGAGACTTCTTTGTTGTTGGACTAGTGATAACAATGGACTAATTGCTCTCAGTTATTACAAATTACACTCATGTTGCTTCATTCCTAGAATAATGTTTTTCATCCTTAGTGGCAAACTTTGCATTGCGCTATTTACTCATCTTGTAATGTGTGTTAATATCCTCAAATCCTGTTTTCATAGTCTGACACTGATCATTTGTATTTATGAATTGTGTATTGCAGGTGAAGTGCTTCTCTCTTGCCTTTGAATTGAGACTGCTTCTGCAATTTAGCAAGATTTGTTTTCTAGTTTCATTCTCGAGAGCAATTGTCCTTCTTCCTGGCTTCGTTACCAGCCTATTATATATGTGTATTTATTCCGTCGTGGGTGGTATCAATGATCAAGCATCAGAGGCACTGATGCCTGGGTGGTTTCTGGTTTTGCCAGTAAATCAATTGTAATTGTTCCTGAGAGCAGTTTTTCAGATAGGCCTGCACCTGTGCTGTTCTGGGTTCACGTTAACCTACATTTCTGCAGTTTGCTTAGGAGACTGTCATGTGGAATATGTCAGGAGAATGACTGAAGTCAAGATGGATCTCATCCAGTGCTTTCTCTTTAGCTCTCTCTACACCACTCTAGGAAGTTATGTTGGTTTGACAGCATTTGTTGTTAGCAGCTCCATGTTAGCCATCTTCAAGCATTGTTATCCCCTACATGTTTGCTTAGGCATTTGGCTTTTTTTTTTTTTTTTTAGACTAGTGTTTCTACGTAGTAACCTTTCTGTGTTATTTTATTGCTCTTGAATTTCTGAAATCCTCCCTCCTTACTGCCCCCCTCCCCTGTTTCCTATCAGTCCTTTGGGATTTTTGGGATTTCTCTCCTCATCCCTGAATTCTCAAGGAGTGTGGTGAATATTCCCCTGGACTCTCTGGAATGGTTTCATTAGGATCATTCCTTTACCTAAACATGTTCAAATACATTCCTTCTCAGTTTTTCATCCCTTTTCGCTATTGTTGAGTTTAATTATGTTACGGGTTTGATCTTAATGGAACATTTTTGTGAAGAGTGGAGCAAAAAAGCATTGAATGCATCAGTCATCTCCATTTATCCCTTACTTCAGTATTTTTAAGTAAAGGACCTTTCCTTTTCTTCATTTTTATTGCTTCTAATGTATTTACAAGCTTTTTTTACTGCATCTTTTCTTACAGTATTTTATATCCTCAGACCAGAATGTTGTTGGGCTAACAACCCATCAGTTCAGTAACTGTAACCAAACAGTAGCTGTTGCTTATTTCACATGATAGTCATGAAAATCTGAAATAGATACTTAGAAGTTGCTCTCCATCTCTTTGTTATTTGTTTGCTTGGTATTTTTTCTGTCCTAGAAGTATGCTAGAGAACAAATGGAAAAAAAAATCACAAAAGGAGGGAATCTATCTGTTCCTATACTTTGATTTTTGGCAGTGTTGTTCTGCAGAAAACTCTGCCTGGATCAAGCTTGGCATGTTTTGAGAGTGGTCATCAGCTGTACTCATGCATGCTCCTGTGAGGGCATGGAGTATAACTGCATGCATGCTTTTTCTCTGTGGTGCTGCAGATGTTCACATCTCTGGGCCACCATTTCCACCCTTGCTTTGGGTTCATCACCTCTTCACTTTGCCAACTCGCTTGTTGTTTCAGGGAAATTGTCTCAGTATAATTTAGGAAGGGGAAAAAGATTTTGCCTTTTCTTTTTTCCTTCTCCCCATTTTATTTTTTCTTCAGGGTAGGGGAAACATTTGGCCTGTTGTCAGAAAGCAACACGAGAAAAATCCTCAAAAAATGATAAGTGTAAATGACAAAGCCTACATATACTGTGGACATTACAGAATGTGTTCCATTGCAATCCAAACTGTCAGGCTGTGTGGGTGGTCGGAGATGAAAGGATGATACGATAGCAGAGAGGGGATAAAAGATAAATCTAAATGGCATTTGAGTCTTTAACTATATTTAAAATGGGAACTGTTCCTATTCATCAAATGTAGAAGAGGACAAATCCAAATATGGATGAACTAGTGAAGCTGCTTCAGCTTTTGGGGATCTCTTTTCTGAAAATCTGGTGATACCTTGGCCTTTACACATTACACCTATTGAGTTTGCTTTCATCATTTGGAAAATAACCAGAATCTTACCGAAGAACTTTCTTGGTAACAGGAACTAATAGATACAGTGGACAGAGCCAGTTGTACAAAAAAGTTGCCTATGCATTCATAAAAGATTATAATTGTTAAATAAACTGTTAAGTAATTCTGGTGTCAGTTCTGTTTTTAATTTAAAAAGAGAAAGAAGTACTTTGTGTAATTAACTTCTTCAAATTGCCTGTGAAACTATGACCAATTTTGATTAATCTTATTTTGAAAATTGTATCCATGGAATTCAGTATATTGAGTAACAGCATAGCTGTTACATAATGAAAAATATTTTTTTTCAAATTTTTGTTCTTAATGGGGAAATCTACAAAAGGAGTGCTGTAAATCTTTTGATTTCAGGTGTATTGAAATTCAGCAGGGAAGGTTTATTAACAGTTTTACTTCCTAACTACATTATGTGTGTTTTGCAGGCTTTAGTACCACTTCTTTTTTTTTTTTTTCAGTTCACAACTTTTAGCTCTAGCAGATGTATTCATCAAATGTTTATAGGGAAAAATATTTTCGCAAAAAATGAGATCTTGTGAAGTAGTAAGATTTTTTATTATGTCTCTTTATGCACAAAGCATTTGTTTTTGAAACACTGTGGGCATATAAACATTAAAGTAGTGATGCTGTATATTCACAACATGATGCGTCTATCACTTCTCTTTGTCAGAATTTCTCCCCAAGTGATACTTGCAATTGTGGAGTTCCTAATAGTTTACCCAGCTTTATACTTCTGATGGCATCCTGGAGCAGTGATTTAATGTTCTGACGGGACTACTTTCAACGTTTGGATTCTTGTATGCTAGAACATTACTCTTAGTTTATTTGCACTGCAGTTGTTTCACCTTCCCTTATTATTTCTTCCTTCAATCACTGGGATAATGGAGTATAATTCTCCTAAGAATTAGAAGGGGGAGAGGAGGGGGAAATGTTTTCTTGTCAGAGATGCGCAGATTATAAGGTTGGAGAAGGATTCTGATCAACTCACGGGCCTTTTGGAAGAGGCAATATATGGAAGTACCCTCACTTTATTTTCTTATTTTTGAATTGGAATACATCATAGAGGGAAAGAAAAAAAAAAAAAAAAGGCAGCTAGAAAATCCATCACTTCATGGTAAGGTCACTAAAGTTCCAGTTGCACTGCTGTTAATGTTTTCACCTTACGTCTAGCCTGAATTTACCTAACTTTATATTTTATCAGTTTTCTTTAGTCTCAAAGGTTAAAAATCAGTAATGTCATATTAGGAACTCAGAATTTTAGAGTCAGAATGAAAGGGTAAATCAGGTTGGAAAGGATTTCTGGAGACACCCAGTCCAAGTTCCCTGCTCAAAGCTCTGCTCAGAGCTGTGTCCTGTTGAGTTCTGAATCTCTCCAATGATCAAGATTCTATGTCATAGACCATTTACCCAAACAGCCTTACAAGAATTTGACTGCAGGTTATTATGAGTAACAGTCATGACAGCTTTGCTAAAATGAAGTTCAGCAACACATGCTTATCCCTTTGTCCACTGAGTCAAAGAAAGGTTTGCCAGGCAAGATTTGCCCTTGTCACATCCCTGATGGTTTCTCCAGCCACCTACTTGTCCTTCATTTTCTTGGAGACATCTTCAAGAGGGTTTGCTCCACAGTTTCACTAGGAGTAGAGGTGAAGATGCCTGGCTTCATATCCTCCTTCTCTCCTTTCTTGGAGATAGGCACAATTGTCGTAAGTTCTTGAAGATGAGGTTGCAGTGGCATCAAGTGGCATTAGTTATTGCGGACAGCATGTCCTTCTCATTTGCTGCTTTTCTAGGATGAAGTCCTTACTATTTGAGTATAGTTTTTATTCTTTGTTTCTGGATTTATGGATTTGATGTTCAGTAGCATTAGGGTAGAGGTTTGGTACCTTTTGGCCTCTGCTTGGAAAACATCCAGTTCAATTGAAAAACCTGTCAGTTAGCTGAACTTTCATATATTTAATGTATTACATTGAATTCATAGTGTTCTTAAAATATTACACAACACAGGATTGCATACCCTAGGGAACTATATCAACTCTGCACCTTTACCTTTATTAACCCTATACTGTGTAATGTCATCATCACGTATCTTTAGATTGACAAGATCATAAACTCAGCTGATTGATACAGTCCTTCTTTAATTACCTATTTAAAAGCGGTGTGCTGCTTGTTCCATAATTTTGCCTGAGATGATTTCAGGTAGCAGGTCTCTGCCTACTTAGGTCACTAAGTACTCCTTTTGCTATATTAGTTTGTTTACTTTCTTCCAACGCTCTTGAATTTCCTTAGTGTTCAATTAGTTATTCAAAATTGATGTTGAAGGTAAAAATTGCTCCTTGGTAAATAGTCTTTGAAAGTGTTAGCCTGAAGCTCATGAAGGCCTGCTGCTTTAAAAGAGTCTAACTTAAGAAGCTTCTCTTTAACATCATTTTCAGTTACTTTTAGGAAAAAAAAGATAAGCGTCTCCATCATTAAATGGTATGACTTTGTCTTTTGGGTTATTTTCCAGATACAGCAGAGAGAAATTTATTGAATGCTTGTGCCTTGTACATCAGTATTGACTAATACATCATTTTCATTTGCCAATCAGCAGGTAAAATTGCTGTGACTTATTTTATTCCCAACACAGTTTAACAAACAAAGGAAAAAAAAAAAAGAAAAAAAAAACAATTTGTATTACTCTCAGCTCTGATAACCGCAAATTTCTTGTCTCCTCTTACTTTGCCTTTAATTCCTATATGCAGTGAGTGCATCATCACCTCTGTTAATTGTCTCAGTGATACATCAAGTAAGAAAAGTAATAGAATTTATTTTAGAATTTATTTGTATGAATATCCTTATCCCTGTTTATGTTGAAAGTCGATGGACCTCCATATACCCATAAACTCAATCTTTTTTTTCCCCTACTCTGTTTTTAATGGCCACCCATTTTCTTCCCCTCTATTTTAAACAATTCTGAATATGTGTGCCTGTTTATTCACCGGTGGCTGTTTTCTCTCTCTCTTGCCTGTGCCAATTTTTTTTCCTGTATATAGATAGCCTTCTTTCCTGATTGTAAGTTATGAGGCAGTTGGTGACATATATTTAAACAGTTTTTAATTATCTGACACATTTTGTACTCAAATTCCTTATTTTTGTTTCTTGATCCATAAACATTTTCCTTTTTGGTGAAATCAACTCCTTAAAAAGCTTCAAACTATTGCAAAGTATTTTCTTCAAACAATGAAAATAGTCATGTCTTGAGCTTTTCCAGAAAGGTCCTCTTTGAGATGTGGTATCGCTTTTTAATTTTAAAGATGAAATCTACTGCTGAATATGTGTTTGTGTAGATTTTAAAATTTTTGATGTGTAATTTTCTGAAATTCTGGGGAAATTGTCCCTATATCTGTGGCTATACATGAAGAACTTTTCCCCAGTTGACTGTGTAATATTAATTGTGAAATTACATTCATCTTGTTCTTGCTATTATGCACTCTTGGGTTACCTGATCAGGGTTTTTTCATTTCCTCAGACAAGGTAACCTGTAAGCATTTCAGGGTAGTAAGAAGTTTGAAAGATGGATAGAATTATTTTCTTCGTTTTTTTTTTTCTTTATACTCTAAATCAAAAGTATAGAAACACATGCTTTTGATTAGCTAATAAGCAAAAAAACACAAAGCTCCAGGCTTTATCTTCTGATATGCTAATTCTTGAAATAAAAAAGAGCAATGAAACCCTCTGTAAATGGAAAGCACTGAACGTCTGACAACAATACACTTGCCAGAACGCCGAGAACCATTTCTTATCTCAGCAAATCCTTCCAGCCTTGACTGTCATATTAGCTAGTTTTATTCTTCATTGCTTGTCTTTGATCATCTGCTGCATATTCCCATGAGAGAAAGTTATGCCCATTTGCCTGTGAGCTACTTGCAGTGTTTAATGAGTATCTGCACGTTCTATCAAGGTTTTAAAAGCACTTCTGCTTGGATAAATTGAGCAATCCTTTCATTAGCTTTATATATGCAGACTTTTTGTTCCTCTAAAAGACAATAAGGCATTAGAGTATTTATTTTGTGGGTGGACTTGCACATCACTATTTTTTCTAAAGGATATTTTTGCCAGCATTTTCATTTCAACTGTATCAGAAGACCTAGTTTGTACCACTTTCTGCCTTACTGTGTAATGCTACCTCGGAGTCATTTTCCAAAGAGACAGCAAAAGATTACATTTGTAAACACTAGTGTGTAACATGTTAAAATAAAATATATCTTATTGATTATGACATCTGACAAGTTGTATATCAACTATTTCCCAAAAGGGCCTAATAGCCAGTGGTTTTGACACTGTCTTCCTTAAAATGGGATTTCTTTTGCTGATCTGTCTTTTCAAGGATGAGTTCAGAAACAGCTATTTTAATGCAACCCTTTATTTTATTTTTTTAATTTCAGATTATTTTCCTTCATTTTTATCTTGCCTGGTTTTCCATCCTAACAGTGAACAGCTTATAAGTAAAAAAATGACCTAAAGAACTGCAGTTGTAGGTATGTGTGGGGTAAATCTTGTATTCGTTGAATTTTAAGTGGGTATTCATTTACTTTCATTTATGTTATTATTTTTAGGATGTCTGCATTTAGTTTTAAGTTCCTCTGTTCCAGTAAATTATTCAAAGTTTAAAATCATTAAAGCTGTCAATTTGTGACATTTGTTTCTTCAACTATTGTTTTGTTATTATGGCAAACTATGATTTTGAGGAGGAAGAAGGGTACCTGGCTGGAAAGACCTCTTTGCAGTGCTGGTATCCTCATGATATTTAGGAGGAAAAGGCCATTGCTGTGGGGGGAAGAAACATTTTTCAAGGTTATAAAAGGGTGCAGTGTGATTGATCACTATGGTCCCTGTTAGCCAGCTGGATCCTGGGAAGAGAAGGAGCCCTTTTTGTGCCTAAGTACAAATATCAAAATGCCTTTGCAGTACAAGCTGCATTTAGAGATCAGACCAGCCAGAAATTAGAACATTTTTTCAAGAAGGTTACTATTTCTTATTCTTTGCTTGATCCGGGAAGTTTAATTTCATGCATAGATTAAAATTGCTTCTCGTTATTGTAGAGTGGCATGAAAACAAATCATCTTTAAAAGATAAATTTCATTCTTCTTTAGCAGACTTCTGGAAAAAGAGTGTGGACCATTTGAAGCTTTTATTTAAAATTAAAACATGAATGAGTGTCTGAACCATGTAGGCAGATATACTGCTCTTTGAAGTGTGAGCAGGCTGGTGGGAACAGAGGCCATCTCCCCACCGTGGCTTCCTCAAGCACACTGGAACCTCTTCTCTTTGTCTTTTCCATGTGTGCAGAGTATAAAGAGCTCCTGTTCAAAAGAATAGACTAATAACTATAGTGTTGGAGTAAAGAGTTAAAAAGGTGGCTTTCAGGTAAACTGGAGTTACTGTTTCCTTGCCAGCATCTTGCTGCCTGTGAACCAACAACTCCTGCTGCTGCTTTCTTCATAATTATGAAAGGCAACTGGGAATCTGTACAGCAGCTTTAATTGCTAGAGGGCGTGGGCCAAAACTTGCTCAAAATCTTTTTCTTTGCTCTGGTGGACTTGGCGACTTACTTCCATTGTCTGCCAGAGAAGGATGTTGTCTAGATATGGCAGATGCCATGCAGGACTGTCACAGCTTCTTCTGTGCTTGATTAACCAAGCAAAGCTCCAGAAATCACAAAGTGCCATATGGCTGTCAGGTTCCCAGCACATAGGGGCAGAAAGCCTGCCCCCCGCTCTTCTGCCCCCTCTTCAGGGAAAGACCAAGTAGTCTTGCCATGAGGAAGAGGAGCATGAAGTAAAGTTACGGGAAATCAGTGACTGTGTTTCCTGGGTTCTGGGAGTACAGTAAGATAAGTAGGATTTGGAAGATTATAACTCAGGTTTTGATACAGGCGATGCTAGCTTCAGGAAAACAAGCAATATTGCCTGTGTGCAGGTAGGGAGCGTGCTGCTGCTGTGATAGCTAAGAAGAAATTACTTAGGTAATAGATACCTTTGGTTTTGAATCAGAGATATCACTCCTCTGGGAATTTTGAGTTATGTGAGTTAGTCTGCAGGAAGTGTCTGAGAAAGGGAGAAAAACTTGAGCAGCAATGCTGGAGTGGGGGGCAGGTCTGGGACTGGCAGATGTGTGTCACTGAGCAGATGTGAGAGACTAAATGATGAGAACAAAGGAACAATAGGAATTTCTGAATAGGCAGACAAGAAGAGATTTGAAGGGAGGAAGGAATTAAGGAAAGAAAGAATATGACAAATCAAGGGGAGGAGATCTTTTTAAAAAAAGAAGAAAGTGATAAATAATGGAATAATTTGGCATATAATAAGATAAAGAATGGGAGAAAATAGAGTGAGCGGTCTTAAGGAATATTATAGAGAGTCATTAGTAACAAAACTATGCATTGTTTTCTTCAAATAGACGAAGCATTAGGAAAAAAAGCAGTTTCATCATGGTAGATAAACATATTTTGTCAACTGCACAAGACTGAGAATCAGTAAGCAGATATATGACTTGATTTAAGTGGCATACATTAGTACTCTCATAGTAGGCAACAACGTGTGGTATGGAAGATGAAAATGTACTACAGAGAAGCCATAATGCAAAAATCTGCTGAGGTGATGTGGTTACCTTCATGAAAATTCCACAAGTTAGTGTTCTGTATCCGCTGAGGACCAGCTCAAGAGCATCAGTTGGCTAATACTGGATCAGAGAGGTGAAACACTTTTCAGGAGTGTCTCATTGAATATCTTGAAAACTGAGCAGAAAGGAGCTGCCTGACCTGCTAGTTCCAGGTAAGATATGTGACCAGCAGTTAGCAGTTCAAAAATATTTGGGAGGAAATAATACACTATTGTTATCCTGGAGAGTAAAGCAGGTTAGCTTTCAGGTAGTTTCAGATCATTGTTGCAGAGATGGCATTCCTCGGCATTAAGAAAATAGAGCAGGCACAGCTTTTCTGGTCATGTATGTCTTATCTGGACATAGAGATAGAAATCATGTGGCACTTTATGTACAGTTTAATTTCATTGCAGTATATCTGCTCCTATATCCTAAAATGCAAAATAGGGAAAATGATCAGGTCCAGCAAAAAGTCATTTCCTTAGCACAATGTAGGATGTCACAAATGGAAATCGCTTATAAATAAACTGTGAGTAGAAGATGCTGCAATACTCTACGAGGCAGGCCCACCAAGTAGGTCATTCCTCTTTCACACCAAGCAAGTAGCTAGAAGAACTCAGGGTTTCCACAGCAAAGAATTTGCTCATGGCTACCTGCATTAGCACACAACCATACGGGCAAAGATTCCATGTTATCCTGGTGGTCGGCTTGTTAGCGAGAAGACCATCATCTTACATGCCAACTTCATTTCATGGCTTTGCAACTCAGCTGATGATAGTAAATCTGCCTGATAGGGAAGGAGAGCTTGTACACTAATACATAATCAAAATTCATTGACAAAGGAAAGACTGCAGTGTTTAACCATGTGGAAGTTTGACAGCCAGAACTTCAGAACTGGGCTGTGATTCAAGGGATCTCCAGTGCCGTGTCTGCAGATGTATTTCTGTATCATGCAACTCTTTTTCTCTCTCTCTTTTTTTTTTTTTTTTTGTTGGACCCCTTGTTCTTCTGTCAGATCTTACTAACTTTGGTAGGTTTGGGAATTTGCCATCCTCTAGCCAGTTGCCTGTTGGAACCTGCCCAGAGCATATTAAAGAGAGGTAGGGAGTGTTGGCAACAGAAGAATTAAATATTAAATGAACAAGTCTTCTACTCAAACCCCAAGCTTTGTTACTGCTTATGATAGGGAAAGGAAAAAGAATTAGCTCAGTAATTGGAGGACAGAGCTCATGATTCAGAAAATCCAGTTGTCAAATCCTCAATAATAAATTTAAAATCCTAGTTTTAGTGTATATTCCTTAGCTGTCCTTCAGTTCTGTGATATGACTTAGCTCCCTTCTCATGCAAAAGATCATTTACTGAATGTATTTTGAGTACTATGGAAACTGTTGTATGTTATGGCTGGAAATGTTTTTCCCTTCAAACCATTCAGTTAGTGTATGTGACAGCTCCTCTACTTTTATACCACAGTATATCAGATATACCAAATCACTTCCAAGATAAAAGTAGTTGGAATGTGTTCATGATCTTTAAAAAGGCGAGTTCCAGATGTTCCTTAACTCCTTGACTGCCACCAAAAGAAGGATGTAAATACTGATGTTGCACAGCATTTTTAATGGAATAGCAATGGCCTTCAGCTACTAGCACAGTAAGGGTTAACAAAGTCTGTTTTTTTCCATATGTGCTCTAAGTCCTGTCTATTAACTTGGCACAACCTAAGCTTCATAAAGTAATGACAACATGCTGCTCAACAAGCTTTATTTATAACTGTCTCACCCTAATATTGCTCTTTAGTTGCAATTAGTAAAAATAGAAAATTATGTGCTGCTACTCACTTTCAAATTGATTTAAAAGAAAGATAAATACGTTTTGAAAATCTATAAACAGATCTTCTAATAAGGCACCCTTAGCACAGACTTACTGATGACATTTCTGGCTGTTGCCTCAACAACTCTGTAATTAATTATTATGAAAAAGAAAATACTGTTTGATTTCTAAATAAATGCAATAGCGTAAATAAACCCTAATTTTAGTGGGTTTTGGTATTATAAAGATTTCCTGCCTTGATTCCTTCCCTGCTAAAGATGAGCGTCAGTCTTGCATCCGAGATCCCTGCTAGCAAGAGAGGAGCTGTTGATTTCAGTTGTCCTTAATTGGGCTTGTCTGCGTGGGATGGTTGTGTGCAGTAATTCAAGGTGGGATTTAACAGAACATTAGCTACTCTGCTTTACCTCTCATGTGAACAGACTTGATAGGCACTAAGAGTGCAATTATGCAATATGGCCTGGTGGATTGTGTAAGTGGAAATGCTGAGCTGGGTAACTTGGGGGACTTCAGTTTTCCTCCGTTAGCTTGATGAGATGGAGGAGTTCGGTTCTTGGAGATCTTTGGTGTGTTTTGGGCCGACCCCTTGGTACCCTCATAATGCCAGGCATCTGATGGGATCCAGATGAAGGATAATACACAACAAAGATACAGGAACAGTAACAATAGGGGAGAGAGATTTCAAGGGATTAGGCTTCAATTCATTCATTTTCATGCAGTAATTCCCAAAACTGTCAGAGGAGCGCGTTCAGGCAGGCAGCCAGCTAGGGATGCTGCTGCTAGCACAGACTTTGCACCAGTGCTTTCCTAATGACTTCTCAGTAAGACCTGTAACTTTCAGAAAACTTTTCCTCTATGGGAGCATCTTCCAGAAACAAAATGCCAGGGGAGAAGTACCTAAAAAGGGAACAGTTGGACAAAAACCACCATCTCCTAGGCTGGGAAGAGGGAAAGGAGCTTAATACTGTTGCAGATACGCAGTATTATTATTTAGCTGTGCTGTCAAAACATAGTGAAACTATGCTGAGCAGATGCCATAATAATGCTGCCATGTATAGCTGAATAAGTGACATTTTTGTTTGGGTGGTACAATTACACTGAAGAGAGGGCACAGGACTTGACATTTAGGTACTCCTTATCGATCCGCATCAGCTCATTGTCCTCACGGACATCTTTCCATCATTTCTTGGTGGATGAGCGATGTCAATATTGCCAATATAGCCAGTACAGTGATGCTTCTTTTCCAACAGTTGCCTCGTGCTTGTAAAACCACTGTAAGAATCCCTGGGAATGGTTTTGAGGATCTAAGACAAACATCCCAAATTTAAGGAAGTGGTCGAACTCCTGATCTCATTACGCTGCTGGAATGACTGTTCCAACAGCTAATAACGGCAGTTGTAATTTCTTCCTCGTGGAAGTCTGCCTTGATTTCTTTCTTCTGCTCCTAAATGATAAAATAAGCTGAGAACAGCAAAAGATTTAATTGGGTCACTAATTAAATGTCAGGCATGGGCTGCCTGTTAAAATCGAAGGTTAACTGGCTGTAAGAGCATTTGTGACAGAGGGGATTCAATGTCTAGAGATATGCAAAGTAATAAGATTGATTCTTATGAAATGTATTCATTGTCCATAAAATGCATTTTTAGACTTATTGCTTTTTTTTATTTTTTAGTTTATAGTGTTGCCAAACACAGGAGATTACATACTTTTTTTTTTTTTTTTTTTTTTTTTTTTTTTTTTTTTTTTTTTTTTTCCCCTCAGTAAGTGTGCTTTTTAAAATTAGCATATTAGAAGATGCAGTAATTATTCTGCTGGGATTGCAGCCATCTCAGGAGACTATTTTTGTTCAGATTCTGCAGAGGAGATGGTTTCTGTGTTTTAAAAAGAGATGTTAAAATATAATACTGAATTAAAGCCCAAAACTTTTTGTATTGGAATCAGAAGTGAGCTTGTTTGTGTAATGGTGCTTAGGAATTTATGTGGTTCATGTGATTGAAGAACCTGACACTCTTTAATATATTACAGAGCTCCTATTTGGCATTGACTAATATCCCCATTTTATAGATGGGGAATAGAGTACAAAGAGATCAAGGTATGTTGACACTCCCGGTGGGAGTTCAGTGTAGATAAAAGCTTTAGAGGAGCTATTTAGCCCTGAAAGTGTGTGGAGGCTCTGCTTAGATTCCTTTACCCTGGTTTTCATCAAGGTAAATGAACCTTCATGCCGACATAGCTAGGACTGCTAGCTCGTTCACTGTTCTGGAATAAATTTGAAAATCTCTTTCTCATACGGAAGAATGAGAGATCTTTTTCTTTCAGTGATGTTAACTTGTGGCAGTACTGATAGAAAACATTGAGAATTATAAACCATGATTTTGAATATCTATATATAAATATATCCCTTTACATATGCATACATATATGTGTGTGTATACATTTAAAAAAAAAGTTTCAAAAAAATGGACCTTGAGAGTGAATGGCAGGTGAATTTTTAAATAAGTTTTAAATTATGAACTTTCCACATATTAGAGGTGTATTGCACCAAAATACTGGAATATGTTTAAAATATGAACTCACTGAATATGTTTAACAAACAAACAAACAAAAACACCCACCTTATGACTCTTATCTTGTGCTATATGCTTTGTTACCATCATGAGGATTGGCAACAAATCCTTGAAGTCCTTGCATTAGCTGGGTAGTGTGTTCGTATTAATTGGGTGAAACAGATCAAGTAATGCCTCAAAACATTTGAAGAAGGCATTCTTGTAGCCTCAAGGTAAGTTTATTGTAGGCTGAAAGCTTTTTGCCTTTATTATGTCAGACTTGTGGCTAGTTTGTCAGTTCATCTATTGTTGATATAAAATGGAGATCAGATGGTCTGCTTTGCAGAGGCGGGTGACCTGCTTTGATCAGGATCCCCAGAGTTTACAGTCAAGCTTGTGTTTCCACTTAAACAGAAAGTCAGCTGTCCTGAGGAGTTTCCCACTTGTTTATCACACAGATAGCTTTTGGGGCTGCTAGTCCACCCTCTCCCTCTCCTGTCAAAAACTCCAACTGGTGATTGAGAGTGAAGCCTTAATGTTTCATAACAAACCAGCTTTTTCTAGCATTTCCATTTCATTTGAAAACTCGTTTTGAGCAGCAAGGAGACAATTGTCTGTTTCTATATGCAGAGCTGGCAGTTGTCTTCAGACAAGAGGCAATGTTGTTTCTCTGCTTCTTCTGAGCTGTGAAATGAGCATGGGGGAAAAATCCTCAAACCTTTGCAAAGCAAATCCTGGGTTCATGAAGACACCTCCCATATTTTTGCATACTTAGAAATATATGTTTGTTAGTCATAAAGTGTTAGCTCACTAAAACTGAATGACTAGGATTACTGCCTTAAAATAAAGCACACATTTAAGTGCTTTCCTGGGTCAGGGACTACTCCTTCATCATGTTCAAATTGGATCTCAAGCCTTGTGTGACTGCCAAGAAGTTTCAATGCATGCTCCAAATGTGCCAAGTTCTCAACCCTTTTCTATGCAAAAAGAGAGAGGAAGGAAGGCCCTCTATAAGAGAAAATTAGTGAGAGCACATATCTTAACTGTACGGTCATTGCATTGTAGCAGTCAGATGGATAAACTCGTCTGCCATGGGCAAAATGGTTTACTCACAACCCATCTCCAGAAGGAATAATTTTACTCCACTTCTTTAGTTTCTTTGTCCGCAAAAGAATGGGAAAAGGAGCAATCCCTAAGCAGGGTGATGGATATTTTTTCTCAGGTGATGAGTTTTGATTTGTCCTCCTAAAGAAATGCAAAGGCCTTCTGCACTTTGGGTTGATAGAAGTAACAATCCTGGTCAGGTTCCCATTACGGTCTCAGCATCTGAGAGGGATGAGAAAAGAAAAAGTACTACACAAAAACATTTAACTAGCCTGTACAGATGGTAGTACCAAATTAAGTTTGCACTGAGGCTCCAGGGCCATATTAATCTCTCTGTAGCTCAGACTAATAAAGTAACTTGGGCTGAAGATTTTGTAAAATCCTTGCAAAGTCTGACAGTTTTTATATTACAGATCAGTCAGTGTCAGAGCTTTATTCCTGCTGTGTGGTGCTGTACTTTGTGAGCAGTCATTCAGAAATCTATCCGATG
This sequence comes from Anas acuta, assembly GCF_963932015.1. NCBI lineage: Eukaryota > Metazoa > Chordata > Aves > Anseriformes > Anatidae > Anas > Anas acuta. Next base: position 12,698,117 of record NC_088981.1, read on the forward strand.
TTTAAGGTCCTATTAAAATATGAAGAAAGGGCGTGTCTTAAAACTCAGCATGTTTGGAAACTGGAATTTTTATGTTAGTCTGGCTTCCTTCAACCTTCAGATTTTCTCTGTGGGCAAATTTCCTTGACAGTTCGTCTTGAACAAAGCCGTTGTGAATAACAGCTATGGCTAAGTGAGAGTTACGATGTTTTACTCAGAGGTGGCCCTGTGGTGGCTCTGTATTTTGGAAGTTTCCTTGTGCCACCTATTCAGCCACTCTTTTCCACCTTTCTTCTAGTGCTCATCCAAATGCAAACTGAGGTTCCTGCTGAGATGTCACAGATGGGGTGGTTTGGGTTAGTGGCGCAGAGCTTGCTTTGCAGCGGGTAATGCTGTGGTGCATGGTGGCACCAAATGATAGACCTTCTGTTAAGAAGTTTTTGAGGTGGAGTGTTTGCAGGAGGAGTTGTTGGGAGCTTCTTTTAGTTGTGCAGTTACTGCAGTCAAAACTGAATGAAGATTTCATGGAAACCCTTGTGCAAGTACTGCTTGAGTTGCATAGACAAAAAAAAAAAAAGATTTGACTATTACTTTTTTTTCAATTTGAAAACAAGTGGTCGGACTTCTCTAAGCTCTGGTTCTTCACAAGGATAGCTATTTCAAAACACTAGCCAAATTCTGATCCTGTCTAAGCTTCCTCCTTTTGACTTGATTTTCTAGTGTTATGTGAATGACTTCAGAATTGCACAAAAAAAAAAAAAATCAGAAACATTAATGAAAGTCTTATTGGTGATGAATAAATGGCTGGTAAAGGTACAGGTGGACTTTCGGTCTCTTCAGGACTGGATGACCACGACATATTAGTGCATGTTTTACTTTCCCATCATTGACAGGAGGTTATGGTCTGTGAAAGCTGTAGATTCATAGCATTGATCTCAATTTCTGGTCTGTGTACAAAAGGTGGCTCGATGTGAGTATTGTTGGCTAATAATGAAGAAGTTAATCTGGAGTATGACTTCTGTTTGGAATACAGAACAGCTTTTTGCCTGTATTAAAGTACTCAGCTTATTTAAATTACTCTGATGTATTGTCACACACATAGGAAGTGGTTTAATTAGACCTTGTCCATTTAGCACCTGCAAATCTGAGTGTTGAGTGGGTCAGTGCCCTGTGGATGATAAAGAGATGAGATGATGAAGGAGAGGGAAGTTTTTCATCTCTTTATTAGAGAAACATCAGAGGTCTGAGTTCAGAAGGGAACGTGAAGTGAACTTTCCTCCTGATTAGTGAAGTCCAGCTGTTGTTACTTGACGGTGGGGACACCTTGTAAGGGGTAAACCTTAGAATTTGGAAAGGTGATTTCTGCTTGCAGGAAGGCATGACAAATGAGAATTACAGCATACTACATATTTAATTGCATTTACCATGACATCTAACAGATGCTGGGAGAAAATAGGATCAATAGTTTTGTGCCCCAAGGGAGGGTCAGCTCACACCAGATGTACCAGTTTTCTTCCCCCTTTTTATATTATAAAAAATGTGTTCTGAATTGATTTAAATCTTAGTTGAATCTCCCTAGAGAAGTTATGTATGTAATAGTATTTCAGCTTTACTGACAGTATAGGTACCATTCATTTACTCAAACTCATTCCACCATGCTAATGAGGTAATCTTATTCTGAAAGAACAAGCCATTAGGAGTAAAGTTTGTATACAGATGCATAACACTCCTTAATGGGGTGTTGCTGTCTTTTGCTAGTAATCACTGGGGAGTTGAAAGTATGAAAACGTACCTTTTTTATGATTTATTCTATTGAAAATGCAAAGCTTAAGTTAAGCTTGGATACAGACTTAGAAGCAGGAAAGAGAATGACTTCTGTATGAGAATATAAAGTGTAGGGTGATGTGTTTTGCAAAATGTCGTTACTGTAGCAGTGGAAAGAAAAATGTAAACTTCAGGAAGAGACTCAAAGCTGATGGACGGTGTGTTGTAAAGATTAATTTTGACACCTGCCTATCTTTTGATCTCAAATAAAACATCTACTCAATTCTGATTTTTTTTAATCCTTACTTTATAGCCATCTTCCACTTTAGATAGCTGAAGCTCTGTCTGAAAAATGGCAATGGTTTAAGAAGAGAGATAATTAATTAGTGTGTTCACCTTCAGAATTCAGACTGTTGAAAACAGGGGAAGTTGCTATATCTCTGCTTAGATGAAAGTTAAATCTGCTGGATGCTGTCAAACATTTAATTTGATGAAAGAACGATGTTACAGATGGGTCTGTCATTTTCGGATGCCACCTGGGAATTAAGTGTCATGTAAAGGTCAACTGTATTTGTAGAGATCTGTAGTCTCTTGGTGCTCAGAAAGAGATTTCTTGGAGAAACTGTTTATTAACTGTGTGGTATGGTATGCAGCCTCATACTTTTGATCATACAGAGCAAGTGGCTATCAAAGAGAGGGCATTGCAAGGTCATTAAATTCCTTTTCATGCTGGGTAATCATACCCTCCATGGATAACCAGTTGCCCTGTATTCTGCATCTCACAGCGGGGTAAATTACAGAATCCCTACGGGTGCTCTTACTGATTTTAGTGTTTCGCATCTGCAGGTAAATTATTCACTTACAGCAAATACAGGGTGTGTAGTTGGATGATACAGGGCGTGTGTTCTCTTTTGTCTGGCATTTCCAAAATGTAAGGGTGAGAAGATCTCTTTTCTGACTCCATTTTAAAGAGTGGCTGTGTCTGAAGCATTTGATCTTGTTTTCACTGATGTCAATTAAAATGTAAGTGATGTTTGAAGATTCTGTTCAGAAATGTCTGTGCTTTCATGGCCATCAACCTTTAATGAATTTTGATCAGTTACTTTCTGGTTTATCTGGTCTATAAGGATGATAAGAATTCAGGTGCAATTGATGAAGTAATAGTCAATAATGTTCCCTTAGTCTTTATAGTGTAGACAAAAAGAATTAGTCATTGAAAGAGGTCAGTTTGAGATCTGGGGATGCTGAGGATTATCTGTGATCCAAGTGTTTTTGCCTTAGGTGCTGATAGAAAAAATTATGACCGAAATTGGTATTAATCATCCAAATTTGAGCTTAACTTACGTGCACAGCAATATTGGGAATTTGGAATTTCACTGTGGGGGTTTTCAGTGTCTTTACAGCCCCTCAAAGAATAGTAAGTGAATAGTCAGTTTTGGTACCTTTCTTGCAGAAAAAGTTGGAGATGATTCCTTTAAAACACCTCTTTTTTGTTTTCTACAGCTCTAGCACAAGGATATTAGATGCAAGGGAGAAGTTACCTACAAAAGGGCAAAGTAGAGCTGGTGAAGTTGGAAAGGGGAGTTTAAAGGCAACCAGCTCAAGTCACTGGCCACACTCAGCCAACGAGCCATATCCACCTCTGTTTTATTATCTGGGAACATCCTGGGAGAATGTGAGCAAAATCCATTGTGTCCTTTATGTTTTGTATACACTTTTGTCATGCAAATTGAAGGTATAACATAGTAACAAGGAAAGCACTCTTTCCAAAGTGATTATTATTGTTTTCTTAATAGTTTTGGAAAATCTGCTCTCAGTTTGGAGCCTACAGCACAAATTTTATTGACTGAATTATAGGTGTTCAACACCTGTCAAGCAGGGCCTTTCCCCAGGAGCAAGGAAGAGACGGGCTGGGAAGATGACAAGATTTGGGGCTTTCCAGAGGGGGTCTATTGCGTGAGTTTCACTCTTCTTAATGGCTTTATTGTTGCTCCTTTCAGCAGACCTGGGGAGAAAGTTGTAAAGATGTTCACTTAATGTAATGAATAGTCATTAGCTGATGTTGCCATAAACACATCAGAGGGCATTCTTTGAACAAATGCTTCTTGCTGCAAAAACCCACCAGATCTCCCTCCTCCTCAATTTTAGTGTACAGAACGTGCAGGGAAAGAAAATTAGTTCCAGTAATCTACTTACCCAGCCAGAAACATATAGAGCCCCCAAAGTGCTCTAAAATGTAGTGTTTTCTGCTATAAATTGTTTTCCGTTTTTTGCATTTATTTTTAGGAACAAAATATATGTGAAACATTTTAAATTAGTATAGATAAAATATATTTCTTCCATACTGCAACAAACGTTGAATTGCTTTTGTTGTTTGAAAGAGTTCTCATCTGGCTTAATGACAGCTTTCCGACATTATCCCACTGTGTTGGGTTCAGGACCTTTCAATGTAATGGATTTTTCTGAGGAAGGACAGAAGTACTGTTATTCTGACCTGTCTGCCTGGATTTCCTGGATTAGATTCATAATCTGACACAAACCAATTAACCTGGTTTTACTCTTGGCTCATAAAATATTAATTATGCTGAAGTATTTTGAATAATTGAATAATAGACATGACTTCTAGCTATATGAAATTTGGTCAGATTAATAATTATGTAATAATAATACTTCAGGGGTGATGGCGGGGGAAGCCTTAAAAGTGCAGGAAGTTTTCTGGACCTTTGCTGTCCTGCCTGATTTTTTTTGGTTCGCTAACAGCACAAACATTGTTTAATGAGCTTGGTGAAGATGTGACTAAGCTGCTGCTGCCTCATGTTTGTTTTGTCTTTTCATGACACTTTGAGCATGATGTGGGATCTTGTCCAAAAGGTTGTAAGTGATAAAACATTGCAGCCATGGGAAAAATGTACAGTGAATGGCATCTCTTAGTTGTGATTTCTGCCTTCCATCAGCAAGAAATGATTGAATCTACTAAATGAGAGGAGGCTGGTGAGCCGGTTCAGGTATTATTGAAATGGATTTTGACATAGACTGCTGCCTAAACAATCAAAGATTTCAGCAAGAGTAGGGGACAGTGTACGTAGCCTGTCTATATATCATTTCAAGCTCCTTGAGGGTTTTCTTGCCCCTACCTCCTGGCTGTGTTTCCCTCTGTTTGTGGAACCAGTATGACTTGTCTTTGTTACTACCTTACAAAAATGAAATAAACAAATCGCATGATGCTCTTGAATATTGGAATTAGAAAAGAAGTTACTTACTCTTCTACCAGGGCTCATTGACTGGCTCCCATCTTCTCCTGCCTCTGTCCTTGCTCATACTTTTTAGTGTCATTGCTAATGTGTAACTCGAGGAATGAGCCAAATCAATCGGTTGAAACAATCTCAGGCTGGTGCCACGGGCTACAAAACACTCAGTGAAGCAAATGGCCCGACAGGGAAGTTGGCTGCTGCAAATGCACACCGGATAGCAGTGCCATTGCTTTTTATATTGATGTTCGATTACTGGGCTGATCTGGAAAACTTTTTTAAAGCTTCTTTTAGGCAAAGCAAATTAGGGATGCTTTAAAATGCTTTCAGTGGTTTTATATTTTTGTGTGTTTTATACAGTGGAAAAAGGTGACAGGCTTGTTTTACATTTCTGTAAGCAGTAATAGCATTTCAAAAAGAATACAGCTAGAAATATTACATTGCAACATCCTGGCACAAAAAGATAATTTAGGTCAGATGGGTTTGTATAGCATTCTTTTAGTTGCTATCTGAGCTATGGTATATACAGCTTCAAAAGCATCTGGAAATGTTATCAACAGTAAAATGTTTAAAAGCAGCATAAAATAAGCACAGCTTTTTAGTAATCTCTGGTGGATTGTTCTAGGAGGAGTCAGATTGCTATTACATCAGCAAATGAGCAGCTCACGAGGAGTACCCTCAGCAAACTATTGCTTCTGCAGAATCATCTTTGGCAAAGCTGGTTTTGTTATGCTATCTCAGTCTCATCAGATTCCGCTGATTTGTGGCTCGCGTGGAGTGGGATTCCTCTTTGTTAGCTCTGTGGCAGCTTAGGTATTCTTTCAGCAGCCTAGGAATGGAAATTTGTTTTGGAGAACTTTGGTTTTCCCTTCCTCCAGCATTTTCTCGTGGTGGTTGGCCACTAGGGCTGGGTTTGCAGGGTCAGGCCACGTGCTTCCAGGGAGAAGAGACATGAGAGCTTTGAAGGATCACGGAAAGGCCCACGACCTCAATGAGGCCATTATAGGGGGAGGCATTCCCGGACAAGCTCCTTGTGCACTCCCAAACAGCATTGTCAAAATGCATTAATTTCAGTGGAACTCCTCTTTAAAAAATTGCCGAGCAAAGAGAATGCTGAAATCCCAGATCTGGCAGGTCTGCTTCTTGCCTGCTTCTTCCCACTGCTCACTTGGGAGCCCGGGTGCAGCTGGCAGCACCCAGGAGAAAGCCACAGCTCAGGAAAGCTCCCAGTGAGCGTTTCAGCCCCGTGAGGGGGCATGTCACCACCACCCCCCATGGCAGGCTTCTGTCAGCTCTCCCAGTGACCCCATCCGTCACTTGTACCCTGTAAAAAAATAGCAACTCAAAGATATTGTTGTGTTGTGTGAACACAGGACCTGACAGCATGTATTACAATCTGCAGTTGTCCTGGTTTTATATTAATTAGCTATCTAATTGCATGTCCAACCCTGGCTGATGCATTTGCATTTGTAAGTAATTAGGATTTATTTGAAAGCACGCTGTTTTAATGTTTTGTCTCTACTTTATACAAATGAAATTACGGATAAATTTAATTTTGAAGTAATAAAAAAACAACAACACAAAAACACATAGATGACAACACTGAACGTGTTGATCAATCCCAGCTCACAGAGCACGGGCTTCTGTGAGCTGCAATCATGGAAGAACTCGCCTTAAATTCTGGGGACTTGCCTGAGCCTGAGTAAGATTTACTCTCTAGAGTAACGGCTGGAAGCACGTTGTGATGCTGTTACAAATGCAGCCACATTGTAATAAACTTTCACACCCAAGTACCAATTACAAGTATGTACCTGCCTAATAATTTGTTATACCAAAATTATGTCCCACAGTATCTGCCTTTTTGTCTAAATGCCAACAATCTCATTTGTCTTTCTCCTAGCCTGTACGTTCAACAGAGATTAGACAGAATAACAAATGATATCATTATCCTTCTAAATGAATATAACGGAGAGAAAATAAAATTAAGAGTGAGGCAGGAAATTGTTAATATGTTTATAGAATTATCATTATTGCATTAGTGAAAATAGGTTTTCATCTACTTCTGGCTTTCCTTTGGATTGCAGCAGTCATTTGAGTAAAGCAGGATCAAGATATTAGTGGCTTTTCAAATTGTTCCTATGCAATTGCAGACGGATATTAAATTAATGAACAAAAAGGTGTAGATGCATATATTACCATAAAGGCAAAACATTTTCAAAGTTCAGTTGTGATTTACAATTCCAGATGATCTGGGTTGTAGAGCTTACTAGGAAAATATTTGTTATTTGTTTTGGTGGTTTGTTTTCGGTGTTGTTCTGTTTCCCTGGGGAGAAAGACAACATCTCAGGGAAAAAGGCTTAGTGTCAGAAAAGCCACTGATGCTCTTCATAGCAAATTCCCTTCAGATGCCTCTTTACCACCCTCGTGATTTTCTTACTGTGCTAGGAAGAAGGTATACTTGGAAGAGCCATAGCTGCTATAGTCTGGCTTGGGAGTCCAGAGCAGGAAGAAGGAGAGCAGGAGACTGATGAGCAGCTTCTCCCTAGGCATTGCGGTGGCCCATGCACCACAGGCTGGTTTACGTGGATGCTTTCAGTTCTCATTTTTTTTTTCGCATCGGGGGAAGCGTGTCCACTACGTGCTTTCTTTTGGAGAAGCAGCGACTAGACAGAAAGCTACTTCTTACATCCAAGGACATGTCCAGCCTGAAATGCAAATGCTCCCTGATTGCACTCAGAAGGTCAAAGCCTCTGAGGACCTTACCACAACTGCGGTGGCATTGGGCTCTTGCTTGGTTAAGCCGTGACATCTGAGAAGGCTGTAGGACAGGAAGGATATTGTGGCCCGTCCCCCAACCCAGCGTGGGCATGTGCCCATTACAACTGCATCACTAGGGAAGGTTTTTGCTGCGAGTCTGAAAAAAACCCTTTTCAATCTCTAGCAAGATAGCATAACTATTCTACTACTGTTTCTACTTGACTTCCACCAGCTACTTAATGTGTAGTGTAAAAATATTCCCACTTATTTTTATGTGACATTGTGCATGTGGTTAGACCTTATGGGATGCATAAAATGTATGTTTTGAAAAGACTGCCTTTTAGCTTTGTGGAGCTTTTTTTTTTTTTTTTTTTTTTCCCTTCCTTCCCCTACTGTGGGCAACATCAGCTGGGAAGTAGACTATTTATGAAATAATGTTGCCCACTGGCGGTGAAGGAAGAGGCAGATACAGTAAGTGTTTTATGTCATTGTGACAGCTTTCAAAGCAGCTCATTCCAACATTTCAGTCCAGGAGGAAAAAGCATTAGTGTTTGCCTGGAGGAATTTTAACGCTACAAGACCTACATATAAGTTCATATTAGAAAAGATTACATACATTGAACAAAAAGGCTGAAAATCTCAAGGGGCTTCAATTTCAATACCAAGCCTCACAAAACAGGTACAGTGAAAGTGGTATTGCATATGCTACACTGTAATTACAGCATTCAGAAGCCCCCTACATATGTATTTAGAACATAAAAATGGCCTTTAATAATGTATAAACAAGCAAACCTTATTATGGTTGCAAAGCAGTCAAAAATTAAAGAGCATCAGTGTTAAGAGCATTTCTTCAATATGAATCCAGCTGCCTTCTGCTGCGCCGTGCTCTGGGTTGCCACGACCTCTGCACACGCAGAAGGAAGCTGAAGGAAGGTAGCATGGGTGGTTTATTTTGTGCATTTCCTGACTTTTTAGTGATGACCACTTTCATGGTGTTCCTCTAGGTCTTTAAATGCAGCTGTGTAGGGTGTAAAAGCAGAAACCACGATGAGGCATCCACTTGATGCCTTTTGTTACCCTTCAGGTCCCTCTGTGTTAGTGGAGAGAGGAGCTGGTGGCAGGAGTGGGTGTTAGCCTTCACCCTGTGCAGCACGAGAGAGGCACCACAGAGCACCTCAGAGAGATTTCCTGGCAGAGAAGCACGGTGAGGTGCCATAGTGGCTTCTCCTCCAGGCACCCTGCCAAAAAAAATTCCTGGTTCCCTACGCTGGACTTTTTTGGTGTCCCCCGAGTTGTGCCCGTCCCATTTGTTTTCCAGTTGCCTGCTCAAGCCAGGTCTTTGCTCCGGATCTGCTCCATGGTCATTGTGCCTGAATGCTATTCTACTCCTGTTCTGTAGCCTCCTTCCTCGCTTGGTTGTAATGTGATTCTTGTCTCCCCTGTTTGTTTTCCCCAGCCTCCGTGGTGGGTTTAAGCCTTTATCTGGTTACACGGAGTAAGGGCAGCCCTGTTCTCTGAGATGCTGCTCAGCCAAAATTTGCCTGCTTCCACACTTCTACGGTAGACTTATTTCCTGCATGTCATTTTTGCTTCTTGCCAGCATTATTATTATGATTATTTATTTTTTAGCACTATTTAGAATGCGAGGCAAGTAAAATTTTTAAAATGACTTATGTGCTGGTGATTCTCACACTGGATAAGCCTGCTCCAGTAATCAACATTTAGAAGTAACATTCTTGGCAGAGATTTGATGAAACCTCTGAGCAAAGCATGAGTGTGAAGCCTGGTGGTGTTTTGATGGTTCATTGGATTCCCACTGCAGTCCGTCCTGTTTGATCTGGATTTATAAATATCAGAGCAGTTAATGCTACCGAGGAGGGTATTGGCTACGTGCAAATGTAAAGCTGTAGAGTAAATATGAATGGGGATGTAATGTATAATATGAATAATTTGCTTAGAGCTAAGTGATCCTTCTGCTGTGTGTGTTAGATTAATTGGTGACATCTTGGTATATCCAAACTTGGATTTCAACAGAGAAAAGTGAAAAATGTAATTTAAAAAAAAAAAAAAATGTACTTTATGCCTTTATAGTTGCATCTGGTCTGCGATTGCTGAGGTTAACAGCTGCTCTTTTTTTTTTTTTTTTTTTTTTTTCTGTTTTTACAATTGGAAGATAATAGTTGCCCTGCTCCAAGCAGAGGGTTTGGGGAAATTATTGCAACAGATGAACAATATTAGTAAGTTGCTAACTAAATATAATAGAGGAGGTATGCATTTCAATGTATTCAATTTTGTGGGATTATGGAGTTGGCATAGCAATAACGTGGGTTTTTAGTATTAAGCCATCAGCCACAGAAAATGATTACAGGTAGTAATATCGTTTATTTGATTTCTAATTTGGCTTTAGACAAACTCTATTAAGCAAATATTCCTCTAACTATAAAAACTGGACAGTCAGTGTAAGCATGCTGCTCACTAGGACTGAACGGATCCAAGGTGTTTGCTGACAATATAGAAGGCAGCATATTTTTCAGCCAGTAGGCAGGCAGAAAGAATAAGGGGTTGTCTTCAGAAGCCTTGAAATTTTCCAGGTCCTTAAAACAGTTCACATAGGGAAATACTGATATTTTAATTAGAAAAAATTACAGCTCCATCCCACTGCTCGAAGGGACCACTTCATAATATAAAGAGCAAGACTGTATTTTCTGTAATCGTTACTTTTTAGAACTGGCTTGAACAAAGAATATCTTTCATTGGTTTTTAGAGCTCTGCATTGTGTCTAGCGAGCCTATCACCCCACTTTTAGTGTGAACCTGCTCAGGGCCTAGGGATGTATAGATTTGGGGTGCTTTTGTGAGCATGCAGTACTACTCTTTTTTTCTTCTGTATCTAAAATACAAGACATAGTGGAATTGAAAAAATAATGTATTCATTACCAGTATAAAAAGTGATAGCATGCCATTCTAGTTAAGTCTTGCACTGTCTTACAGATCCATCACAAAGTTTAATCATGATTTATATTTAGTATTTGTTGTGATATTTAGACAATGCATAATATGAATAACTGCACAGAAAAATCTGGAAAATTTGATTTTTCCTTTTCTTTTCACTAAGAAGCCAAGCGTTCACTGATATGGTCCACATCTGAGGGTATATTTTTGATATGACTTCTGTAGGATTTCTAAGAGAGAGCTAGAAAACCTCCTTTTCAGCTGAAGCAAGACCCTGTGCTGCAGCCTGTAGTGCCCAGCGATCGTGCAGTCATTGAGGTGGGCAGAAAGCAGGAAAAAAAGCTGACACGACCAGCTCGCATCTCGCATGGGTGCGCTGGGCAGGCGCCAGGATGGGGCTGCGCTCAGGAGATGCTCAGCCTGGGCAGCAGTCTGAATCGTGGGGAAGGCGCCAGCTATTTTGGTGCCGACTCCACTGATCCACAGGTGTGGACCTGGGCCCATCGGCCCCGTGTCAGCTCTCCCTGGGGCAGTGTCACAGAACTGGGATTTGGAAACGGGCTCTGTTGAGCAGCCAGGGGATTAATGCTCAGTGCTTTGGGTCTGCACTGCTCATTTGTGGGGCTATAGCATATGGTTAATCCCAGCTCTGGAATAAATGTTATCTGAAGAGTTAATGAGACGCAGTGCTTGTCTTTGTCCATTGCTTCCATAAATATTAAGTAGATCTTCTGTGGCTGAGTAAATTGTTCTCAAGTTGGCTAAATAATAATTTCTGTTGACTCGATAATCCTGCAAGGCAAAAGACATCAATTCTGTCCTGCGAGTGTATTTGAAGTCGGGCAGTATTCAGCATCAGATCTCTGCTTCTGTAGATGCTAAAATTTCTGTGATTTTCTGTAGATGCTAAAATTTCTGTGATTTTCTGTAGATGTTTAAAATTTCTGTGATTTTCACTAGAACACCGTTCAAGAAACCCCTCTTGACCTCTGCAATAATAGTAATTCTGTTGAGAATCAGTGTGTGTGCACAGGGGGCAAGGGAGACTGTGAGCTGGGGAGGGCATGGCCCAGAAGGACAGGTAGCTTACACATAGCAGACGTCCAGAAAGTAGGCTTTTAATTTCAAAATCATGCAACCAATATCAGTTTGGCACTTTTTTTTTTTTTTTTTTCTGTTTGGATGAATGTGATGGAAAGGGTATGTTTCGGTTATCTGTTGTTAATTTAGTATCCATGGTTAATTCATAACCCATGAATCTCATGTGCTATTTATATTTTTTTTGAAGACTGATACGATCCCATTTCCCAGCTGTAATACAATCAGGGCACCAGTTCAGAAGCTGCTGCCATATCCTCTTAATTAATGTACAATTTAAAATCTGGGTGAGAATAATGGATTAGATGAACACAGATGCAGTCAAGGGAGATGTCAAACATCTATCTAGCAACAAAACCCAACAGGCAGAAAGAATTTAACTTCTGCTCCATTTCAAGTGTTTTCCTGGATTTTTTTAAAATTTATTTTCATCTCGTGAAGCAATATGTGGGAAGAAAACACCCCAGCATTTGCAGAGCAGCAGTAGTTGTGCACTTAGCACACAGCAAAGTCTGCAATATTTCATAGCTGTTTCAAGGGAAAACATTTTTATCTTTTTGCCTATGCTGCCTCAGCGTAATAGCAGTGCTTCCCATGTAGGTCAAGAGACCGTGATTTCGTTGGTCTCTTTACCCTAACGTCAGAAGCATAGAAGTGTTAGCTTATTTGAGTGCCAGTGGGGCTTTCTTTCTGATTTTTATTTTTATTATTTGGGTGTAGAGAAGGTGAATGAAAGGTCTTGTTAAATATAAATTGGAGCATACCAAGAAAAAAAGATACATATTATAAGAAAGTCACAAGTAGTGCGCTGTGTGATAGCTATGTTAAACATCAGTAGATAACACGGCGCTTTTCACGGTAGATCTCTGATCTTTTTGCCTTTTTTTTTTTTTTTTTTTTTTCTTCCATTCTCCCTGTGATTACACTTCCACGCCTTTCAGCCTGTACTGACCGACCTGTGTGATATTGGAAGTGCATTTAGCATCAGAAACGCCCTCATCCCAAGGTTCGGTCACCCTAACGCAGAGTACTTTCTTCAGGGTCAGTGCCAGCAGAGCTCACCCTGATGCTTTTCCACAGAGCCACTTCCCCACTGCCAAACCAGACCTTTTAAGTATGAGCAGTAGCCACGTGCAGAGTGAAAACAGAAATGTCTGGGACAGCGAGGCTTGTGGTAGAGACAAGTTAGTGGCTCTGCCTGTTCCCTCTATGTCCTATTCCATCTTGTCTAAACATTTTTGTATGTCGACATCTAAAATAAACTTCTGCATGCTTTTGTGAACCAGCAGCCTTAAAATTTAACTCAGTCGTTTGTTCGTGAAGGTTCAGTCTATAAGATTAGAAGAAATTGTGGCGGTGGCCCAAAGGGTCGAAGGGCATACTGGTTTTTGGTCTTTAGGCAGCCCCGGTCTGGTACATTTATTTCCTCTACCTTAGATTTGAGCTGGGCTTTTTTTTTTAAAAGGAAGAATAGTGTGATATTTTGTGAAATGTCAAGTGATTATTTTGTAAATTTCTCAGCAGATATTGAATATCAGTGGCTTAGCTGGACTTAAAAATGAGAGAGAGAGAATCTTTGTCAAAATTAGAGAAAAGCCTAAATAATTCTGTGGGCCCAGACCTGTAATTCATTGTAGGAGCACATCAGAAAGTTTCCCTGAGAGCAGCACTGTGAGCAAAGTGAGCCTAAAGTCACCCATACGTCTGTCTGTGCTCAGCACTCAAGCTTGGGTAACGATGGACACAAATGAAATTATTCCATATATTCAATAACACAAAAATCAAGAAAATGTTAATACATATTCTAGTGCAACTGGGAAATTTAGTTTTGCTGAATGTAGGGCACAGCATGTAGCTCTGTTCATGTAGGGCACAGCTACCCATTGCAATGCATGAAGAAGTGATACCTGCAAGGTTTGAATGTAGCATACTCAAGACAGTTTTTGTTAAGGAAATGGAAAGGTTCTTGCGAGATCACCCTGGAAAGCAGTAGTTCAGCACTCCCTGCTCCGGCCCAACCTTCCTCTGACAGAGGGCCCTGACAGAGATGAAAATTAACCTTTCCTGTCCCCAAGCAAATATAGCATCATCCCACTGCTCGAAGGGATCTCTTCAGGGTGAAAGTGACACAGGGGTAAGGCAGCATTCAGGGTGGATGGAAGAGGGCAGGCTTCCTCAGTTTAGTTGTTCAACTCAATGGCTTCTGTCCATGAATGCACGTTATGAAAAATTTGGCATCGATCTCCTCTGTAGGCTGGGGTAAGTAATGATGGAGTGAGCTACTGCAGTGCAAGTGTTCATTGTAAGTAGGAATAAACATGTATACGTGTCCACAGCTACACCTGTTTGCACACATTGTTTCTGTTCAGTTGGAATATGCTGAAATATTAATTCCCAGATAAATAATGAAACACGTCAATTCATTTGGGGAAAAAGCAACTCCTGAAATATGAAAAATGCCTAGTGTCTTTTGCATGTGATTATACACCTTATTCAAAGCAGTACCTGAGTGCATGCAAACAAATAGACGAAAATACTGTATTTGTGCGTACATATTAATTATATTCATATTATGTATGTCTCCATGTAGGCATTTACAGTAAAATACTGGCTCAGGTGCAGGGAGGTCAGCTACACTGAAATTATTTGCAAATGATTTCAATTTGTTTGTGTTGTATGAGAGAAGCACGCGCTTTTTCTTACAGTTGCTGCTTGCCGTGTTTTTGTGTTGACTTGTCTCTCATACCTCGAAATACTCCGATGATAAAGACAAAAAAGCAAATAAAATACTCCATGAAATATTCTGCAGGAGGCTTGTTTCTTGGTGTAATGACTTTCTGATCAGTTATAGACACTCTTCGAGGGCTAGTGCTTGATGTGCCCATCTCTGTCTGTTAGTGTAAATTTTAATTTAGGGGATTTAATTTGTGTTGTTAAGTGCCAAGAATGTGTGTTATTGGAGTAATTACTGTAAAGCTACTTAATTATTGATTTCCCCAACATAGCGGGCTTGACATTTTACCAGATATAATGAAGGAAAAGATGCACATTAGCAGGATGGATATGGAACAAACAAGCATTTTCAATAGAGACTTAATTCATTTTAATAGATATACAGTAATTACCTAGGAAGTAAGACTGTTTTCTTCATTGTGACGTTAATGATTCAGATGAAGTGACAGAGGGGTAATGTATAGGTATATAATGACTGTATTTAGAACACCAGGGCTGGCTTATGAGAGTCTTGAGGACACCAGCTTTGGCTTTAAAGATGCATAAAACCTTCAGATATACCCATCTTTTTGCTTTACCACTGAACATAGTTCTGTAATAATATGTATTTACTTTACCCCCCCAACCACCTCATTTTTTAATGATTTCTCCATTGGGAGTGCACAGGAAAACAGGAATCGACTTTGCTCCTAGCTGCAGAGCACAGGGACAGGGGATGAGGCTGGTCTGACACAGCCCTGTGGGATTTCAGGGGTCCCCAGCCACTTCCAACTTGCTTTGTGGCCTAGCGAGCTGTCTTGTCATGCCAAGCACCTATAGAGTAGTTCAGTGACTCAGCCACAACTCTCCTGGACAAGATTAAAAACAAAAAAGGTGCCCATTGGGCTCGGAAAGCCCACAGCACAGCTTCTGTCAGCTCCCACCTCCAGCGCAGGGAAGGAGCGGAGCTGCCCCAGCCCCTGTGGCACCAGTGCCCCCCTGCACCCTGGGGTCTTGTCACACAGGCTCCAGCATGGTCCCAAATTCATGTAGCCCACTTTCAAAAGCAGGAGTGTGGTATGGAGAAGTATTGGGCTTGCTTTGAAGCAGGTTTTAGTCATGCAGTGGGCTGTAGATCAGAGCAGAGAAGGATGCTCCAAGGGCTACGCTTTATCTAGGATTTTAGGATTTCTGTAATATAAGGATGCATTCGTGTCCTGGGAGAGCGAAGACACCTTCAGCTCCTGTGGCTTCCTCTGCAGCTGATGGTATCCTATAAAAGGCAAATCCAGGTGCCTTGCAAAACAGCATAGAGCAGTACCGTGGAGACATCGCTTCTGATAGCTGTTGATCACTGTCTCTAAAACAGAAATTTCTCCATGCAACCATGGCTATGGGGCTTTCCTGTTTGCTGAACAGCACCTACACCATGTGCGTTTTATCATAGGGTCACCAAGTTGTGTGTTAGGAAGCTGTGAGCAGTCTGTTTTGGTCCAGGCTTCAGTCCGTCCCGTGCTTGAATTTTACAGCTATGAAAAGAAAGCAGCCTGCACAGAGTCAAAGGACTTGCATGGTGGGCAAATAGTGAAGTGAGGCAGCTGGTGTTGAGGCAGGATTTTGGACCCGTGTCTTTTTGTCTGTCGGGTTGGTGTCTGCATGCACAGAGCTCCTGCCAGGGCCAGGCTGGGTTGTGCACAGCCAAATGGGGAGCTGGCAGTGGGCTGCAGCCACCTTTCGAATGCACACGTACATGTACAAGGTCTGCTGGTGTTCAAAGCTGCGGAGGTTAACATGAGGAAACACATAACACACCATGGTGGGATTGCTGGCTTCTGCCGTTTGTGTGAAAGTGAAATGGAAGATTTCCTGGCATCTGCAAAGGTTTAAGTCCTGACTGAGGGAGGCTGATTGCAGGAACTGCTGTTATTGTGCGGTGCGTGGAATAAAGAAGCGAATGGCCAGATTGTAGCTAGGCAAGTTTTTCTTTGTTCGTTCAAAGCCAGCTTCCCAGATTGTACCCGGGGACTGAGCAGCCTGTGTGCAGCTGCCGCACCATTTGCAGCTGGGTTTGCAGCCAGCGCTCTGCAGGAAATGCCCTGCAGAAGGTCTCCGCTTTGGACGGAGATCTCACCTTTCAAACCAAAGGAAAAACCCATCGAGCCAGCATAGCCTCTTGTGACAGCAGTTTTACATGTGTGACAGCTGTAAAAGCACATTTTTTTCCCCATGCCTGTCTTCCAAGGATCAGTTCACTAATGCTGGGCTCGTGGCGCAGTCTGATGGAGGACAGGACTGGACTTGGCTGGCAGGAGGCAGAGGCATGCATAACCCAGGATGAAGCACGGCCTTCTTGCAGGGGTCAGGAACAGGAGCATGTCCCTACCAGCCCCAGACAACCCACAGCACCGAGGTCACAGTGCCAAGAAGGAGAGGCAGTGAAAACACTGTTCCTGCTGTCCTTGGCTTTCATCAGAGATACGCAGGTTCTGTGTGTGCTTGTTTCCCAGACCAGTGGGAGAGGAGGCTTACAATCATGCCATTTAGTCTGTTCCTTTTCCTCACGAATATTCCTTAAAGAAAAAAAGTTCAATTTAATACATGTTCGTGTAATTTTACTATACTTTTTGTTTGTCTTATCGTACAAAGTAAACTGGTAAAAGTACTAAATTCAGTACGTGGGCTATGCAAAATTCTTTGTGCTGGTCCCCTTGACGGCATGTCCAAAAGCATCAGAAACTCGCTGTACAGCCGAAACAGAGAACATCTCAGCAGAAACTCCTGTAATACACACAGTCAAATAATTGACAGTCTCCTAACAGAATGATCATAGTGGCCTGGTGGTGGATAACGAAGAGAAGAAACAAGGAGGACAGGGACTCGGCGTTAGGCGTATGCTGCGAGTCAGGGAGCCTTTCATGTCAGTATCCCAGCTTGTCAACTGCAAAGTGACAAACTGTAGTGCCCTGGGTATCGCCTGCCCACAGAAAAGCTTTGTCCCTTTTTCTCCAGTCACAAATGTTTTAAAGCAATTATGTTGGAGATTTCACGTTGTACTTTTACTGCTAATGTGATGGTGTCATTCTGGATGCAGCAGTGATTTTGCTACAGTGGTGACTTTGGTCTCTAACCTGAATTAGCTGACGATTTGTTTCCCAACCTACCAATTATGATTTAGTAAATATTGAATAGACTTAATGTAAATACCAATATGTAAAGAACAAGAGTCACATTCTTGGCTGCTACAAATCTGCATAAAGCTGCTTCTTTACAAGCCTGCTGCAAAACTGTGTAATGTTTTCTAGAATAGTTTTTCAGGAAAAACACCTTTAAAAAAGGAAAGGGATAGATTACTAATGCCCATTTAAGACTATTAATAGGTTTTCATTAGCTTTGCTGCTGAGAAAGGTAGCTCTGAAGTGAGAATAAAATAATTAAAATCCCTGATTTTTGAAATGTGCCTTCTAGGTCAAAAGTCAGAAAGGTGCTCTCTTTAAACTTTTACATGCTCAACTACAGAACGGGACAATTTCCTGTTCAAGAAAAAAATCATCTTCCTGTAATAAACATAGTTCAATTTTTATATAACATACGTGCAAATATACATGTGTAGTACGTTACAGTTGCAGACCTAAGTTATATAACTTAAAGAACGCAGTCGTGTTTGGAGTTGGTATTCCTTGATACCCACGAGCAAGGGCCTTCAGTGTCTAATGGCCGTTCAGTCGAGCCCTCTACGATGTGGACCACTGTCCTCATCAGCATGAGTTTTCTTGCAGTGCTCTGCTTTAGAAGTTGTTCCACTTGAAGCTGGTGGGCTGAATAAGATACAGTCCACTGGATTTGTGCTCAGCGTGTGGTTATCGGTCAAAGTTTGGTTCTGTAGATAACACTTAAAAAACTTATTCTAATTTCAGTGAAACCTGAATTGAACCAATGTGTAATTACAAAACTAAACGTGTATTGATACAGAACAGGAATGTTTTGAATATGCATCTCTTTGGAGTTATATTAGTCTTTCAGTAGAGGGGAAAAAAGCAAATTTTATCGAAGAACTTTTTATCTAAAGAACTTGATAAAATTATTACACTACCCGCTCCATGTATTTCATTATGTATTGGGAGGTATTGGAAAAAGCCAAGTGTCTCATTGTTTGTGAATTCAAGACTGCAGTATTCTGAATAATTGAAAAACTAAGAATCTAAAAGTAAATCTCTTTCTTGCCATCTGTGTGATGCCATTTTTTTTGTTTGTTTGTTTGAAAAATTGTAACCTTTACTTGAGTAAGAAAGCTATTCCAGCACAGTGGCTGAATTTCACACTGGTACTCAAGGTAGTACACTTTTGCAGAAAAGTAATTCCAAATTTTTAGGAGAAAGATGCAAACATCTTTCCTCCAAGAGTTTCCTCTATTTTGAAACTTTCTAGTAATTCAAAAGCTAATCCTTGCATTTAAAATGAGCGACCTTTACTGGATTCATTAATGTTCTTAGAATGGGAGCAGGTTTTGTAATGCTGTACACTCGTGCATAACATACTGCATACTGAATTTCAGCTGTAACTCCTGTAAATAATTAACAAGAACTCCATGACAGAAAATATACAGAGACAATCTTCCGTAAATTACTATTAACAGATTGTTTCAGTTGATTTTTACCTTTTTCTTTTGACCCGTCTTTGTGACAATGATTTCACCAGTATGAAGGGCCAGATTCTCACAGTGCAGTTTTCATAGTTAAAGATTTAAATAATAATAAAAAAAAATAGATCTTATTTAGGTAAACTATGGAAAATAAAATTTTAATTTTGCAGTTCAGGTGTATTTATAGCATTACTGCCATTACTTCTACAGGCTATCTTGTTATTTTTTAATTAGGGTAGGGGTTGTATCTTTTACAGTATTTATGACATAATGGATATATATGATGAAGGGAAAGATGCCTATGCTCTCCTCCAATTTGGAGTTATTTTTACATTTCTGGTTCTATTTTTTTCTCTGTTGTGTACAAAGTTTTTTTGACCTCTATTGTTTGCATAAAGTGTCAACAGGAAACATTTGAGCTTTGAAGGTTAAGACTTCTGCAATTGTGCAATCTACTCTTGTAATAAAATCTCATGTACTTGCTCAGTCATAAAGATCTCAGACTTCTTCCTTCTTTTTCTCAGTAAACAAGGCAAACGTGTTTGAAATAAATAGTTGCTTTGAAGAGACTTTGTTTTCCTGAAATGAAACTTGCAATGTTTTAAGTCTTAACATCTTCAGATTACACCCACAATATATTCGTTAGAAGTTCTGCTTTTTTTTTTTATTTTTTTATTTTTTTAACTTTTGGTCACTAAACTGCTCCAATTTTCTTTCAAATAATATGAAAAATATTTAAACAGAAAGCAAAGACAGTTGAATGGTTTGGACAGATCTTACAAAGAGGCCGTGTGATGCACTTAAGAAACCCTATAACAATAATAATTTAATGAGCAATCACATATGCATTCTTAAAGTCTCAAGTAGTTAAAAAAAAAAATAAAAAATCTACCATTTTGAGAGTGACATATCTCTTTCTGTTTTGACATTCAACTGCATTAGTGTACACTTGTTAGACTTGTGTATCTAAATCCCCCTTGTCAGATATTCCAGAATCTACTTACACTCTCACCTAGGGCTCGAGTTGCACCACTTTGAAAGCACTTAACACATTTCAAGTGCGTAAGTGCTAACAAAGTCTTCCCTTTGTCACAGAAAGTGCTGCTATTATAGCTACCCAAAAGTACTTTTAGGCATGCAATGGACAATTAATAAACTTGAATGTTAATAATAACGAAATAATGTTGCTAAAAGCAAGGTGAGGCTGAAAAGGGGCCTTTCATTAGAATTCACTTAAAACACTTAAAATCCACTTCAGCTCATGGAAATCATCCCAGACAAACTATCTTGCCCGTGCAAGACAGTGTTTTCAAACCTACTTTACGGCCTCTCTAGCCATCTCCTAAATTTTTCTCCTTTTGGATTTCACTCCCAATTTTTCATTTTTCTCGAGGTTTTCCCAGGAGATCATTTGTACTTTTTATACTCGTGGGATGAGAGGTTGCCTACCACACTTCAGAGGCCTGAGCTTGTTTTAAAAGAAGAGCGGCTGAGCTTCAGCTTCAGCACAGCTCTGCCGTGCTTCCACAGTGCCAGCAATGTTTCCCAGCTAGCACATGCACACCCAAACTTGTCAGACTTTTTCACATTAACACCGAGCATTAGCAACTCCCGATATAATGGCAGCTGAGAGTGTTTATCTACTGCAAGATCAAGCTGTTTGGACTGAATTCTGAAAACAGTTAATTCTGTAATTAAGCATTTGCTTATGGTCTAGTGGTTTTAAAGGCCCTTAGTGCTTAGCTCAGGAATATGCTAAAGTGCTCTCCTGAACTGGAGCCAGAACTGGTACCCAAGACCCTTGTTCCTTTTGCCCCTGAGTAGGATGTTGAAATGTTCCCTGCCTGACAGCCTTTCGCTAATGTAATTGTATTCTTCATCACGTTGGTTAAACATACATAGTGGTCAAAAGGTTATGTACACCTGAAGGATGCCATCTCCTTTCCTCCAAGAAAAATAGGGCTGTCTTAGAAATGTACAGTAACCCGATACTGATTTGAACAAGCGAGTTAGACTTTCACAGTGCTTTAAAAGTGACAGGCAGATGAGATAACCTTCTTAGGAACTTGATGATAAGGAGGGATACTTGTAACACAGTACTAAAAGGTTGCTTAAAATGTTTGTTCAACACCCCAATTCAGTGGCCTTCAGATGTGCCTGCTAAATATTTGATTATTTTCTTTCCAATTTGTGCTTGTAGATAGAGTTCTATTATGTGTTTGCTTTTGCATTTGTGATTTATCTTATTTGTACTACGGCAAGAATTCCTTTCAGTGAAACCACTGGGTCAGACACGGTATGAAGGGACAAGATATAAAATCCTTTCCATTATTCATAAATGCAGCATACATGGGACCTAAACAGACACTCCACTTAAGAAATGAGAGATTTATATGGATGACCCGATTCATTAATCTTTCAGAACTTCTGAATATATTTATCCCAGAGGGAACAACTCGAGATTTAATGTTTTCTCTTATTTTATTTCATGTCATTATGTTCATTATTTGTTGTGCATCTCCATTGGAACATCATAAATTGTTGTCAGTAAATTAATAAGTCCATCTGAGACACCCCAGTGTAGGAATCTTTTTTTTTTTCTCTCCACACCATTGTAGCCAGATTACTTTCATTGACATTAAAAACTGTTATGAAATAAGAAATGAAATTGTGGTGAATCTGATTGAGGATTACTTTATGGAAATCTCTGCTTAAACTACTAAAACTTGCACATCTGTGACAGTTGTTATAAAAAGAACTTGGGAAATGGAAATTTTATTAGAACTGCTTGTGTATTTAACTTCAAACACCTAGGTGTTTCTCATATTTATTAATTCTTCCATACATTTTTTCCTTTACAGTAACTGCCATGTAAACAATATAATCTTAATTGTGTGTGCTCCTAAGGTCTCACTGTAAACTACAAGAAGAGGGCAAATTTCAGAATTTCAAATAATTCTCATGCTTTGCCTAAGTGAGCCCCCTTTTATTTATGTTGGATACACACCAAGACATTTCAGTTACTGAGTACAGCAAGAGAGAAAAGAATTGAGCTTTGGTGCTTTTAGCTGCTCTTTCAAGTAAACAGTGTTCTGGAGGAGTGAGTTACCCCTTGCATTTTTGGCCCAGGTGTACAATGACAGCTGTATTTTTTTTAAGTCATTTAGTGCAGCTTCATTGATGTTTGCATCTTTTGGAAGAGTGAAATGTGCTGCTCACTCAAAATACCAGAATGGCATGTGTCATTATGTCTTGCTAGCTTCCTACTAAGGAGTTAATCCAAAATCCATTCCAGTCATGAGATTTTTTAAAAAGTTATTTACCTGATTGATAGCTAGACATCCTGTGCGTATGAACTGTGATGGTTGGTTTTGATTACAGTGAGAGGCTGGGATCATCAGTGACTCTCTTGGATAGAAATAGGTTTTGAAAGTCTGGGTAGGGAAGAATGCAGTTGATGTAGCATAACCTGTTTCAATCATTCACAGAAATAGTTCAGATGTTGCTATATGGTAGTTTCTGCATTTCTGAGCTATATTTTCATGCAGTGCCTGTCATGGTGGTGGATCTAGAGACTTCTAAAAGTGGCCTGTCCAGTGATTCTTTCTGCCCTCCTGTCTCTTCCTCAGAGAGAGATCTGGAGCTTCTGCCTAATCCTCACCCAACTTTCACTCAGTTCAGTTCAACCTTAGATCCGTGAGGTTGATTACAGAGCAGAATTTGGTGCTCCTTTTAGGAACAAAAAGAGAATCTGATGGTTTTGATTTGGGAACAGCAATGCCTTTCCTTTTTCTCAGCTAGAAAAGACCCCCCAAAAGTATCAAGACCCATTTTGGCTTGCTTTCAAAAGGGAAAGCTCGTCTAGTTGTATATTGTCGATATTATACATGTTGAACTGTGTGACAGTCCCTCTCTGAACGAGCAATAAGATGAAACTTTGAAAGGTGAGATGTGAGCAGCTCTGGGCGGCAGCCTTCAAGCCACCACGCTCCCAGCCTGGTGCTGCTGCACTTGGCTGCTTCGCTTTTGCCAGGAATGAGCAGGGAGCTGAACTCTGATGTTACTTCTCACCTTAAATTAGCGCTCAGTTTTGAGAGATCAGTTTTCTTGCCTGATACCTTGATGCCGAATAGAAATTGTATGCTCACTTGGCAGTCACAGAAATAGATTTGCTGTTAAATACACGCACACATCCATAGTTAGCCCCGTTGCTGTTTGATACAGTGACCCAGCAGTGGTGGGAACAAGGCAGAAGTAGCTGGGACTGTTGTTATGTGAAGGTTAAGTGCCAGCTGTCCCTGCGTTGTCTGTTGTTCTTGCAGACTTTTGTACAGAATGAAAGCTGTCTGCTGTGAGCAAGCAGAACAAATGCTGCGTGAATTTAATTCATTCTGAAAAGCACATATAGTAAAACACATTTGTTTACTTCATGCTGTGGAATGGGGCCTTTAAGTCTGTTTCTAATTTATTCCAACTTAGAAATATGAGGTAAACGCAGAAATCATGCATTAATAAAATCTCTATGTTCCCAGCTGGCATGAGAAATAACAGTTGTGGTTCACTGAAAATGACTTTGGGCCAACACTTTTGATGTGATTTTAGGTTTTATTTTCAGCCATGCAAGAACTCTCCTGTGATGCTTTCTTTTTAGTGTTTTATGAGCAGTTGGTGTTTTTGCGTGTCACTGAAGAATGAGTTAAAAAATTATTATTTTTTTTGTCAGAAAGGAGCATTATAAAAAAAGTCTATCAATAATAATAATAATAATAAAAGTGATCATTTGCAGTTACAAAGCAAGCAATGTTAGTGAATTACTTGATTCTATCTAGCAGCAAATTTAGCAGTTAAGAAGTACCTTTTACTTCTGAGATCCTTACTTCCATGCTGAGCATCAGCCTTGTTTCTGTTGCCATTTTCACTTTGCCACTTTTTCCTTTGTCCTTAGAACATGCATCCTTGCACTTCTTTTTCTGCATCTTTTTCTATCTGTGTATATTCTGCTTTCTCTTGTTACCTATATCTTTACTCACTTTTAAAATATTTTCTCCTCTGAAAACCTGTCTGTACCATGAATTCCAGCAGTTCCATGGGTACCCTACCTGCAAATTAACTTGGCCTAAAAGAAACAACTGCTTTAAGCTGTGTCTTGACAGTGGTAATGTGTTTGTATTTTTTAATAGAAACGATTATGTCTTGTCAATTTGCACCACATTTTGCAAATGAACTTGTTCGTATTCTGGAATGTAGAAGAGAAGAGGTATATGATTAGTATGCAAATTGACCTCTGAAGTACAAAAATGTACAAGACTGGAGTCTCATTTTCAATAAATTGCCATATTTCCACTGGAAATACAGAACATTAGGCACAAAAAGAGGCAGTTCCATACTAAAGAGAGAATATTATCTAGTAATTAAAGTGTTCAATACTTCAATAGTGTTGTACTTTCATATGATATACAGAGGGAGTCTGTTTTTTATATATGGTAGAGCAAGACATTTGTTAGAAAATCTATTTTGCCTAACCTTACTGTTCCTTAAATAAATGACATTGTTATTTTCTTTATTGTTAGAACACTGACATAGACACTTAGTGTATCCCCAGTCAGAGACTCTTTACAGGCACAAGATGAAGTCCCTTGACTTGACTTCCACTAGGCGTGGATTTTCTTTCTTCTTCCTGAGTGAGTAAACTTTTGTAAATCAGCATCTGCATTACTATCCTTCTAGCCTCCAAGGCTGAGTGTACAGGGATAATGATAGGGCAGTCCTTCTTAAATTAATTCTCATGTGCTGTAATGCTCACCTCTAAAATAAGGGCCATTTGGGAGTCAAGGATTGTTTGCTCCCCAGGCATTTCATTCTGCTGCTGCAGCCATTAATGCCACAGAGCATTATTTGTCTTGCTGACTGTCAATTTAACCATCGTTACTTGAAAACTTTGTCAGATTTGAGCTGTAGGATCTATACTATTTTCTTAAATATCTGTCTACCATCCTCTTGCACTATTTAACTTGAAATGGAATCAGTGTATCAAAATTGGATTTCTTATGGGGTGATCAATGAGTCACGCTTTTCTTGTACTTCAATATATCATGACAGAGGGCAGTATTTAAAAATAGTTCAGGATTGGTCTGCCTCTGCTGTCAGGGATGAAACACCCATTTTTCTCAAGCGCTTCCAGAAATGCCACACGTGAGGCGGTGCTGTTAATGAATGCCAGCAAGTTCCACCCAGAATAGTTATTTCTTGTGCTGTTTTATTACTGAATGCACTAAGGGAGACTTTTTTCCTAACATAGGAAATTCCATTACATAGAATTTGAAATCTCATGGGAAAATGATTTACTGAAAAAAAAAAAAAAAAAAAACTACTTAAATTTAATAAATGTGCACTGTATTTAATTCTCATTTAAAAACAAAACAAAACATCAGGTTTTGTTTCTTGTCATATTGAATGACACTTGTCTACCTAATAACATTTGAAAAATGTGGCTTGAATTCTGCAAACATTTCTCACTGTTTCCTAAGGCTGGAACTTTTCCTATATATTGATTGCTGTTCTCTCCAGCTTTATTCCAGACGTCTCACACAACCTTGGCAAGTTGTTCTATCTTTCTCCATCATAAAAATCCCATATGCAAAACGAATAGAAAAATTCTTACCCCACAGGGATCCTTGTGGCTTAGCTCATTAAAGTGTGTAAAGCAGCAAATAGAAAAGGGCACTGCAGAAGTTTAGAATATCACTATTGATATAGCTGTGAGTCTGCAGGCATCCACTTATTACAGTCCAGAGGATGATAGGATTCACATCAAAGCTACAGTGCAAATTTGTATAAATGTGATCTACATCTGGAGTGAGAACCAATGCATGTGTTGTGTTCCCCAAAGAAATATTTACTCAGCTGTAGAATATGTATTGTTTTAGCAAACATCAAAAATGATGGGAGTTTAAGACACTCAACTGGCAGTAACCTAATTAACTTGCTCTTGATCAAATATTTCAGATGCCGGAATCAAACTGATTACATCTGCAGTCCCAACTGAGGACAATACTCTGGGAAATAGTGTAGGGTCAGTTCTTGGACTAGTGTTAAATAGCGCAGATTTGTTGATTTCAGTGGAGCCATGCTGATTAACTGCAGATGAGGGTTTGGCCTGTGCTCATTCAGCTGGAAGCTAAGAGTTGTATTATTTTTTTTTTTAAAGTATTGTAAAGTTGAGCTCAGTCTTTAAAGTCAGAAAGGTTGTGCTTTTCACTGGCATTGAGAAAAGGTTTTTGCAGAATATGCTGTTGTGGAGGAGAAATTCAGATTGTGAAGCACTGGTGAAGTACTGTGTCTGTGTGTTGTTTGTCCTCTAGGTCAATTAGACTTGGCATATATCTAGCAGAGTATACTGTTAATTACTTTCTAAATTTATTCATCATTAATTTATATTGTGGTTTTTGCTGCTTTAGTTGCTTTTAACAAATTTAGCACAACACGCTATCAATTATTGAGTGTATTATGTTTATCTTGCAAGATACACTTAATCTAATGCTAAACTATGCCAGAAGCTGATTTGATTGAGAGGGAAAATCTGCAAAATCTATCCAGGGCATCTCAGGCTCTGACGTGGGATCCCTCATGTTTTAGACTCACTGACAGTGAATCTGAGAATAATTCCTGCCATTTGAATGCTTTAAAAAATACTCAGAATTATTTTATTTATTTATTTATTCTGAAGCAGCATTTGTTCAAGCTGTTGGTTAGGGAACAATCACCATGAATGATTTGGGTAGTAGCTTTGAGAGTGCTTGACACAGGTGAAACTTTGTCATTGCCAAAGCCGAGTCATGGCTTTGTAACTTACTTGCTCACTTGGTATTCAGTGTGAAAGCTGCAGACTTTCCGACCTTCTGGACCTTTGTTTTTCAGAACATAAGAGCTTCAGAAATATCAATACTACATCTTGATTGTTTCATTGTGCTGGACTGCCATCTCTCATCTTCCTGATTCAGTCTTTGGCTGTTCTTCCATATTCAGATTATTGATTTGTTTGTGCAACCATAAGATTTTATAGTATTACTTCACACTATTAAAGGAGTTTATATCTCTTGAATATTAAGTGTGATTTACTCCAAACTCAATCAAGCTGCTGTTACAAGAGTTTGCAGATAGAGCCGAACATTTAAGGGCTGTGTTCCCCACTGATGATTCAGTGGCAGGATCCAGGACTCTCCTGGCTGTGTGCTCTGAATCATGTACTTTGTTGCCTTTCACCATTTAAAATGCTCACCGTTCAGCATTTTGGTCTTCTCTTTTGCATTTTGTTATTTATTTGCTGACTAGAAGGGGGTGCCGAGAACACACCTCAGCATTTTCTATTTCCCAATATTCATCCTGTCGCTTCCAGTGGCAGTCCTTCCAGGTGACGCTTCCCTCTTGTTCTTTTCTAAGCAAGAAAGGGCTGAGGGCTTTCTAATAGCTACAGAAGTGTCCCTAAGATGAGAAACAAAGGTGTTAATAGTCCATTTTGTGCTTTCATTCTTGCAAAGTATACTCTGGAATGCAGACCAGCTAGTAAAATAAACAACCCCTGTGTACTTTGCCTTAGGATGTGATAACATCAAAGGGTAATTTATGAGTCTGTTTGCCAGGTGTCAGTTTGTTCACAGGGCTAATTGAAGTTGTATGGGAATACATATTGGACCAACAGTGGAAGGATCAATGAATTGATTTATTGTAAATTGCTGTCAACAATTTAACCTTTTGCAGCACTTAGGAGATGGAGTTTGTGTGTACTGGGGCATGAATGAGCACTGAAAGATGCACACAGCTAGTGTAGTGCTAATTCTTCTGAAATGGTTTCTGCTTTTGGTAGATTCTTTCAATATTGACCGTCATGGTTCAGGTACAACACAGAGGTTGGTAAAGGATGGGAAGTGTTGGCTTATGTTGCACTCTCAGTGGCCCTGCAGGCCTGGGGAAGAGACTCAGCATGCAGAAGAGTGGCTTTTTGCTGTTGGAGTGCCTCAGTTTTTTATTTTGTCACGGAAGTTGGCATGGGAACAGACATACAAAGAGGTTTGCTTGTGTTCAAGCCTCCCACCCATTCTTTCCCTGTGGCCGCTGTGCTGTTCTGTTCAGAGAGCTGTGTTCACCTGCAGTGCAAGGTAGGTGCCCCAGACATCTCCCTGTGTGACGGACAAGCAGGAGGTCGGGGCAGGGAGATTCCCACCCCAGCTACCCCTTCCTGTGATCCATTTCTGGATCCACACCAACATGCGAAAGAACTTCACAGTGAGGGTGATGGAGCACTGGAACAGGCTGCCCAGGGAGGTTGTGGAGTCTCCTTGAATATCTCTGGAGATATTCAAGACCCGTCTGGACGCCCACCTGGGCAACCTGCTCTAGGGAACCTGCTTTGGCAGGGGGTTGGACCCGATGATCTCTGGAGGTCCCTTCTAACCCCTACAGTTCTGTGATTGTTTCATTGTGTTGGGGGGTTGCGATGCCCCAAGGAGAAGGATGTGGGACTGAGCCCCTCGTGTCCTTGGTTTCACATGTCTGCATACACCAGCTGGCTGTCAGGATACGGCTAGGGCTGTGGGTGCATGAACATGAAAGGCTTTATTATAAGAATACTTAGATGCATATAAATTATATATTTCTTTTAATTGATGCATCATTTAATATATCTTTTCAATATTTACTGTGTATTAATCTGTTGTTTTAATGCATTTCCAATCATCATATCTTCTCCAGTTGGTCTCTGGTGGCTACTCTGTGCATACACTGCACTTCCTGGAATGGATTAATTATTGAAATCTGTTTCTCCTAATGCCTGCCTTTCCCTCCAGCTCTTTTTTCCAACCGCGCCAGTAGTAGGATTTGTTATTAGACCAAAACATATTGACCTTCTTGTCATTGTGTTTTTGCATCTCCCTCCCTGATTACACCTAAGCACTACAGCTGGATATCCATATTCATGTTGCTCTACCACAGAAAAAAACACTCCATCTGCATAGACTTAGCAGTACATTCCCACCTGAAAAAGAGAGCTTTACCCCATCCATCAAACTGGGAATATGCTTTCTAAACCAGGATTACATCGGTGACATGCACTGCAGTGGTGTTCTGGGTATGGCATTTTAACATCCTGGGATGAATACGGTGTAAAAAGAAAACAGAATCTGTGAGAATTAAAGGAAACAAGCAGCCTATAATTCCTAGGAAATGAGGATTCAGAGAGATGAGGTGATATATATGGCCACGCAAGGAGCAGAAAGAGAGATTTGAAATGTTACATTATGCCAACAGAATTTAATTAATGATACGAGGGATGGATTGTCCTGATAAGCTGTTCACAGTACAAACTAAATAATGAAGTGCCTGTAATTAAAGGGAGTGTTTAAAATTAATTGACCTGCATTTCTGATGCATTTCTTACCCTTGCACCAAGCATGAAATATTCTGCCTCTTTGCAGCGTGCTCTCAGTGCCAGGAGAGGAGCCAGGAAAACAAAAGCCAGGCTGCCAGGGAGGCAGTTCCCACTAACTTTTGGGAAGTGGGAGCAGGTTTGCTCCATTCAGGAACTGGCCAGATGAGCACAAAGTGGGGGCCTGGAGGTCTGCTGGTTGAAGGGCTGACATTTCCCGTGTTTTTCCTGTTGCAGTGCAGTGACACTGTGGTTGCATGACAATTGCTGCTCCACTGGCTGTTTAAAAAATAAATAAATTGGTGTGGACCGGAGAAGGAAATAAAAGCTACTTCTCTGGCCTTAAAAAAAACCTGTGGAGCTCACAGTGAAAAGCCTGGCTACTTCTCTCAGCCTGTGTCAAGAGCTTTGAGTGCATTGGCAAACTTTTCAAATGTCCCTGGGTGATTTAGTGCATAAGCCCCACGAAAAGTGAGCAGAACCAAAGGGCTAGGAGCTGCGTGGGCACTTCTGCAAATGTTATCCTGTAACATTATCCTCAAAGATCAGAACGCCAAATTGGATACACTAGCTTAAATGAAAACACCAGTGTGTGCCAATCTTTTATCAGTCCTTTTGCTCCAGGGCATCATCTGTTGTGGTCAGAAGAAAGCTTTCCTATTTTCTCGTGCTGTAAATTGTACAGTTAGGGTCAAAATCTGGTCTAGGGCTCACCACTTTCTTGGCTTCAGTCGAGTTGATTGGAACTTGAAATTAATCTTGCTAGCAGCACAATTTAATCTGACTTGTTTTGAAGCATCTGGCGCTGACAGGGATACGGGACCCGCGCTGCATTCCGTGCAGCAGTTCCTATGTTTCAGAGCACAAATGAAGTTAACGCGCTTCGGATGGGAGTCAGCGGTCAATGACCATCTAGTAGTAAGAATGCTGCTCAATTCAAAAACAGAAAATGCTTTGAATTAAATTCAGGGAAATTACGAATTCGGGGCTTGGGGTTTCGCTACCGGTACCTTGTACAAATGTGCCTACCTGTATAAAAAGCCCCACTTGGGTGCGTCTCAGGAGGCTTCCTGCTACAAAGCTAAGCAAATATGATCAGAAACAAGCAGAAAGCCTTGGTTCTGAATTGGTTAGCTTATGACACTTCACCTTGCATCTTGCAGTTACCAACACTGCCGTTTGTCTTCTGTCTCTGCTCCAAGCCTCCTGTCTGTAAGGGAACAGACTTCCTCGGGGGTCTGGCAGTGGGGAAAGGCGACGTCAAGTCCCTTGGGCTCCACGTACCTACAGGCTGAGGGATCATAATCCAGGATGGCTTTCTCTATTCACTATTGAAAAGGGTCTTTAGTCTATATAAATAATATTTCTCCTTACCATCTTCGTTCTTTGTTCTTTCACCAGTTGTAGTTTTTTCTTCTTTTTCTTTTGAAACTGATTTATTTCCCTTTTGGTCCTCTTGCTCCTTTGACACAGACAGCAACACTTTGTTTCAGTGCATCCCCCATCTGCCCTCCTATGGGTGGTACTTGTAGAGGTAGGAAAGAGAAGGAAATCCTTCTTGAACACCCCTGGGCCTGCACCCTGTCCCTGGTCACCAGTCCTGCAGCAAAAACTGCCCCCGCAGAGTACCAGTGCAATGGGGGCATCGTCTTTATTTCCCCAAGCACACGCAGTGTCCAGCCCTGGTAGCCAGGCTGAGCACGGGCAGCTAGCAAAGGCTGCAATCTTTTCGGCTTAGCTACAGGGGATCCCTTATTACCAATTACACTCATTTTGTAAAGCTAATTGTTCTTTCCTTACATTGGCTGGTATCATTGCATAGCTACTTATGGATGTGTGCTCTTACCATATTAATGGGTTTGCACTGAAGTTAATTAAGTGTGGCTTTTTGTAGTGATTTTTATAGGAAACAAAACAAAACATGTTTTTTTCCCCTTTTTGCATGAATTTTACACCTGAAAGCAAAGTGCTGAATCAGAATCTGCTGCAGTAAGAATAGTTTATAGCAGTAAGGCAGAAACGTCCCATATAAATATAGTTAACACCTGCCTCATATATCTGCAGGATTTTAGATGGGTCCAGCTGATGTTTTATTTAGTAATGACATGATGAAAAAGCTTATAGAACATTAATAATGCTTAACAAAGGGGCCCTGTAAAATGTCTCGGACCACTTCCCTGGAAAAGCAGATTTCAAACTTGCCTGATTTGAGAACAATAAACTCCTTTTTCTATGCAGTTAAAGCAAATACTCAAGATAAAAGCAGCAAAACGCACTGTGCCTGTTAATATATATTTATACGCATACTGATGGTCTTGCCTGCATGCACTGAGAAGCTTTGTGCATGTGTGCAGGGGCAGGTGCCCCTGCCCAGACCTTTGCTGCCCTTCATCATTACTCCCTAGCAAGTGAAGAGGGTTTGTTGGTTTGTGCCTGACGCCTGCCCTGCAGTGTCTGCACCTTTGCTCTTGGCTACGTGCCACAACACCTTCAAGTACGCTGCAGAGACCTTCTGTGGGGCTTTATTCTGAGCATCACACAGCAGTTTAATGCTGTTTTTCATAAATATGCATTGGATAGGTTTGTGTTTCCCAGTTCTTCCAGTTCTGCATTTTAAAAGCAGTTACCCCTTCGTCTGAATGCATTTCTCTTTATATCCATTAAAAAAAATAAATAAACAAAAAACAGATTAACTGCCTAGTTTCCTGCATGGTGCCAGGGGTGTGTTTTAGTGATATTGTTTGATATTTAATTAAAATAAGCATTGAAAGGAGAGATTCTCCCTCAGGGAAGAAGTTGACTAACTGAGGCTTCTCTGCATTAATTCAGAGCATTAAACCATTAACGCTTTTATAAAGCTCTCTCTTTGACCTGCACAGGTTCAGGTAGAGTTAGAAGCTGCTGTCAATGGCTCTAATTTGTCCATACAGGAAAAAATTGCAGGGATTTCTCTAATGCTTCATTTAAAATGGCTTCTGATGCTATTTAAGAAGTCCATGTGGTAAAGTTATGGGGTTAAAGTATTGTGCTTCATGTTAAAGTGTTTCATTTATAAATGGTGAGTGCTAGGAGCGAGGGGTAGGTTGCTGTGCGTGGGTAAGGAGCTGTGCACTGTTAAGTTGCATTCATTAACTTGATCACCTTTGTTTGCTTGTAACCTGAATTTTCAAATGCAAAACCACAGCCTCAGCAAAAGGCATTGTGTTTTTCGACTGTAAGGAACTTGGCAGTAGATCAGCTCCTCTTCCTCCTCCCCACTGAGTATGCTTTCAGCAGGACATGGTGATCCTCTCCGTGGTCCCCAAATTCACAGAGGACATCTTTTGGCTTCATTTCAGCCCTCTGCCAGCTTTTCACACCCTTGCTGCAAACCTTGCACAATCCTCTGCTCCTGATGACCAAGGGGAGAGGGCACTTGATGCTCTTTAAGCTTGGCATTTGGGATTCCTTTCTTAGCTCTCCACTCTGGCCTTATCTGGCCTCCTGGAGTGGAGCCACACCAGAACCAAATCGTTGGATATCTGCATAGATATCTAAAAGGCTCTTTATAGCTCTGTGTTTATTATTTTTAATTTATTTTATTTATCTCTATAGTATAACTGTCTCTCTTTTCAGGTGTAAACTATGTTCTTCAATCCATTCTGAGTAGGATTTTGTTGAGATGTGGAATTAAGAACTTCCATTTGTTTTGGTTCCACTGTTTTAAATACGCATTTTTTTTCCATACTAATGCATACATATTTAAGTCTTTTTTACATACTGAAAATTTGCCTAAATGTGAAAAGTATTTCTCTTATGAAAAATTACTGTAAGATTTAAGAGATAATGATAATATTTCTGCAGATTTTTTTAAAATGAAGCACAAAGTGTTATGCCCATAGGATAGAAATCATAACATGGTCCAAAAATACATAAAAAGGTTGTCATTCTCTGATAAATTCTTCAGCTTTTCAGGCTATTTTCCTGTTCAACTCAATTAGTTACAGTTAAAGGCATCTAGAGGCATTTTTCTTATAGGAATTGATGAGACTTATTTATCTGGTAATTCCTATTATTATGTTGTAATTATACATAATGATTAATTTTTCATGCAGAAACCTTATCTGTTTTTTCTGAAAATGCATCTGATGATTTTTATCATCATAAAACGCTTCTGGAAAAGCCCTTACAAGTGAGTGGTAATGAAATATATGATTTCTGTGGACATTTACTAGGTCTCTGCAGTTGCTATCCTGGAAAACAATCAGATTTAATGGTGAATATGGCAGTTCCTGAATGATGCTGTAGAGTTTTATAGGATCATAGTGCATTTAATAGAATTGGTTGGACTCTTCCTGCTCTCAGGACTTTAGTGCTCTTCATCAGCGTAGTGCCTGAGAATTGTCCTATAATTTTCTGAACGTTTCCACTTCTGAAAGTTAAGAAAACAATATATATATATATATATATATATATATATATTTTTTTTTTCCATTGGGAACTAGGAAACAATGACTCCAGTTTTCTTCTAATTCTGAAGTAATGATCAGCGAATACAGGTGTTGATGGACTTTTATTTCAGTTTTCTACCTTAAGCTATTTACTGTAAACACAGTCCTCCTGGAGATTTTAGATAGCTTTTTGCTTTGTATTAAATGAAATTAATGATAAATGACCTTTAGATCCCTTAGCACTAGCGTATTCCAGTTCTAATGAGCTGCTAAAGGAATAATAAATGCAGTAAACTGTGTTTGTCACTGCTAACGAGGATAGAGAGGGCTGGCTTTTGAGAGGAGTTGAACTAATTGACTTAAAAATAGTAGAATGGTCCCTGTGGGTGGCAGGCTACAGGCAATCCTTTTTCTTACTTAAATCAGAACTTTTAATATGTTTGTACTACTGCATGTGCATGATCTGCCCTTTGCATTAATTATTGGTTCTGTCGCAGCTTTAGAAGAGGGTGCTGAAAGTAATGGCACGCTTCCAGTTAGCGCCTTTGAGACATTGCTTGGTTTGTAGATTAAAGAAATTCTATGCCAGTAGAAATTCTAATAACTGTTAGCCTATCCAAATATTACTATTCCTGAGTTGAAGACGAATAGATTTACAGCTTGGTCCCTACGACTTTAAGGGAGCTGTGCCAATTTAGATCAATTTAAGATCTGTCTCATCCTTTTAGTTTTGCTTTCTTCTTTTGCATTGGGGAAGCAATGTTAATTTACATCATTTATGCTCTGTTAAGTTGAAATGCCATATATGTTGTCGTACTCCCGTGTTTATAGCAGAGGACAAAAAGACAAGCACTTCGATTTTTAATCTTACTCATTTCCCTGGTTGCATTTCTGTGGCTCAGTTGTCCTACTCTCTGCGCGTTTGTTTACATGTAAATAAGATGCGTGTCTGTTCAGGCTGACGTGACAACCGAAAATGCACTTTGACATCTTCAAACAGGAGTTGCCCGTGCAGTTCAAAGTATTACCAGTTTCCAGCTCAGGGACCTGTTGCCAAAATGAGAAATTTGTGCCGAGAATTTCGGAGTTGTGCCAAGCACTTGTTCAGAAAGGATTACCCAAGTCACACCGGTTAAGTAGGAGCAGGCCTGCCTTCTTAGCAGTGGTTTGCGGCATTGAAATGCTGACTTTCTGCATACCCGTTCACAGGACACTTTGTCATTAACTCTCCAGAAATCCCTGGGTTTCAATTAGAAGCTCACAGTCAGTGCTGGCTGCTGCTTTCTTCTCACAAAGCGCACAGGAAGAGTGCCCACAGCTGTGTAGAAACCAGGCACTGAAGGATGTAGGCTGCTGCCTGCCTACGTGTCGATGGCCAAGGGACCATCAGGACTGAATCTGGACTTATCCTGAGCAACAGAGATCAGACCTTCTTTTAATCTGTAGACTCTTTTTTACTTTTAGCCCAGCAAATGATGTAAAAGTTAGGCAGGCTCTTTTAGCCACTGTGTTTCCAAGTGTAAAATGTAATGCTCATTTCTAAAGGCAGACTTACAAAGTTTCCTAAAACTCCAAAATTGGCCTGTATGGTTCCAATCAGAGCGGTTCTAACAGTTCCCTTTCCTTTGCCTTACGTCAATCAGGGTGATGGGGGATACATTTTTGAGGCAGTGTGCAGGACGCACATACACAAGCCTGCTTGTCTGTTAACCAAATTTAAGCGCATACCTCCCAAGTACCTCTTTGAAATATTACTCTCAATTTAGCTCTTTGCTGCAGGTGTCAAGCAACAAATTTCAGATCCCGCTTGTGCTGACATTTGCTCTTGGGGAGAAGGAAATTAGATTTCTACTAGTCTGAAACCAGAAACAAATGTTAGAACTGAGAGCAGTTTGTTTGAGCTGTAAGTTATAAGACTGCAAAAATAATGAAGTTGGTAGCTGAAGCCGCTTTTTGCCCTTCTAAGCAGCAAAGCTGAAATGACTCCTCCTTTATTCTTGGATTGTCTTTTTTTTTTTTTTTTTCTTGCTTTCTTTAATGTGCAAGATAAAAGGAAGGCCTTCTCTGATAGTAACTCCTTGCTTCATAATGGCCTGGTCTTTTCACACTTGTGTCCAGCTGGCACTGGCACAGACTGTCTTTCCTTTCCTCACAGCTCTGCACGGAGGCTGAGAAAAAGCTTCTCCCCAATTTGCTTTGCCTAAAGGTGTTACAGGCTGGGGGCTTTTGGTGCCTGAGGAGAAGCGAAGAAGCAGCCATGGCTGTGCAGAGGAGCTGCCCCATGAAATGCGGATGTGGGGTCCCATCAGGGAGTCCCTGACCTCTGGAACAAGACCCGTTCCCTCCCCAACACCTCCCTGTGCAGGTCAGGTCCATGTGCGAGCCGAGCTCCTGGTTGGGGCGAGCAGGAGCACCTCACGGGTGTCCTCTGCATGTGCCAGAGCTGCAGTGTGTGTGTTGGCAAGGACTGGGACCATACTTTCCGCTTAAAGAACAGCTCTTTGCTGTGTTGATTGATATTCTTAGTTTATTTATCGAGCCATCTGCCAGTTACGGCATAAATGTTATGAGTTCTTCTTTCTTCAATCGTGTCCAAAGCAAGGCCATAGCAATTGAAACCTAAAATAGGTCCTGCTTTTATTTTAAGGGGAGGAAAAAAAATGTTAGGAAAAAAAAAAAGGAAATGTTAGAAACATGGTCCTTTCAAGTAGTGTTAAGTTTCATAATTACCGTTTGTTCTCTGAGAATAATTGTCCAGTCCAGCTTGTACTTGTCAGTCTGGAATAAACCTACAATTTACTGAATGTTTAAGGGCAAGTTGAGTCCCAGGGATGGGGTTATTTTTGTCTGTTATTTGACCTACAGGGGTACATATGTCAGAAGTCTTGTTAGCATATAGGTAACAAGGCTTTCCTCTCATCACTGCATCCTAGGGGCTGATTTTCATAAATACACACTTCTGCCATGAGATTTAAACACCTTTTTTCCTTCTCCCACTGAAATTCATTATAATATATTTTCAGTAAAATAGCATAATATGTGTTGTTTTTTTTTTTTTTTTCAGTAGGTACTGTAATTAGTCCCCAGCCACAGGCTCAGAGCAGATGATTAGAGAGAGCGTAGGTAACAAATCTTTAAATATCCTTTGACTGTTGGAAGAAGGCTTTTCCTTGTTATTCTGACAGACATTTCCGTGGTACCAAATGATGACAGAATTTTCTGGATTTTGACAGTGAACAAATTTGACATGCCAGGGGAGATTCTGCCCTGGGTATTGGTTTTGTTGTTCTTGTTTGCAAATCTGGCAGCAGTAACATTTTTAGAGACCATCAAAAATTTGGTACTTCGACTTTTAAACTTAAATGTACCTTCAGAAAAAAAAAAAAATGGTCTGTCATGTAGCTGCTGCTTTTATTTTTTATTTCTTGGTCAACAAAAATTGGAATTTAAAAGACAAACAAGGAAACAACAACAACAAAGCCCCAAATACCACCAGAATCCTGTAGCGTTTGGATTTGGTATTATGGCTCATTATCAGGATTATAGCCCAATGTCTATGTCTTTGCACAGTGACTGGATTAGCCTTTATGATCCATATGATGACCAGGATTTCCTGGAATATATCGCTTTTCTTTGTGTATGCAGGAGACCATAGTTCAACAGGGAAATGTAGCACAAATTAGTAGAAAGAATTTTCTCTGCCTAATTGGGTTTTATGGACTAAAATCTGTTGTGGAATCTAGTTCACGATTGCCACCAAAATCTCCAGCAGCTCAGGAAAAATATTCAAAAACATGGAAGGAAGCAGCCTGTTAGTGGCAGAGCATCTGAAACTGTATCAGATGTGTGCTCCAAAATAATTCAGGCTCTTTTGCATATCTCAGACTGATGCGTGCATCAGCAGGTAACATTGCATTACCATCCTCCGAGATGATGCAGTGAGAGGGGAGAGCAGGATTTCTGCAGCACCTTCCCATAGCTGCTCCTGGAGCTGTTGGCTCCCGCAGCTGCCCTGGGCCCCCCCTAGCTCCTGCCCTATGCATTCGGAGCTGTAGCATTTCCATATCCTGCCTGTGGATCGCAGCTCCTGACCCTTTTGGACACGTGCTGGCACTGTGGCTGCACAGCCGAAGGACCTCAGACCAATCGCACACTTGAATGTGTGCATTTCAACGAGATGGTCACCTCTGCAATGAAATCCTGCCTAGGAGCTAACAGGGCTTTTTTCCCTTGTTACTCTCTGAAAAGGCAAAGTATGTTTTCTTCGTCTTCCTTGGGCCTTGTGGTGAGTTTTAAGAGGACTGTCAGCCATAAATAAAGAATTTTTCTTTATGTGATTTAATACCAAACATACAAAAGGGAAGTCCTCAGGCCTTTTACAAATAAATATTAGAATACTTCTGGCCTCTCAGCCTAATGTATGCATGTTATCAGCATTACAGGAGTATATATATATAAATAAAAAGGCATATTTGCAGTATCTTATAATTAGGGATGGCTTCATGTCAAATGTCACGGACTTGCTTATATGCAAAATATATTGAGCCATCTGAAAAACTTCAATGGGGAGACAAAAGATGCTTTTTTAAGAGACAGTAATGGGATGGTGAGAGGAGGTGATGGGCCAGGTACCGCTACCAGCCACTGTTACAGGGAATGAGGTGCAGACAAGGGGATAGAGACGTATGCATCCATAGCTGCAAAAGCATGCTGATCCCCTGGCATAAAACCAACCCCTCAAATTTCTTCACAGCCTTGGCGCTATTGCAAAGAACACATTAGGGCCTTGTTCCCCAAGAACTTTTTCCTTGATTTTTTTTTCTTTTCTACCCTCCCCCCCCCCCCCCCCCCCCAATATCACCACTGTGGGACATGGCCACTTGTCTTTCCCAATGCAGCAAGGAGCCACATCTGCCCATGGCTACTCATGGCAGGAGCTGAGGATGCTTCACAAATGGGACATCCAGAGCCATCATCACTAAGGGCACCTTAAAGCCTCTTGCTGAACCTCCCTGTAAGAATGGTGTCCAAAAATGTTGGGTTGCCTTTGGCCACCCTTGGGCAGAGCCTTGCAAACACCCCTGCTCCTAGAAAGCCACAGGTTGGCTGGAAGTTAGGAAGGACTAAGGGTGGTAAGCACTAAGGGATTTGGGAACTCGTTTCTCCTTTCAAGGAGACTGAAGTGACTGAAAGCAGTAAGGGATAGGTAGAATGAAAAAGAAATTGTGCAGCGTGGTGGAGTGCGGTGCTGCAGCAAGGAAGTGGCACATGTCATTTGGTTTGGGTCCCACCGAGGCAATGAATATGTTAATATAGATTCGGGGATCGTATGGACTGTGCATAGTGAGGAGCAGAACCATGACTTCTTGTAATTAGTGTTAGTTAATATGTAAATGTATTCACAGAGCCAAAAATATTTTGAATATATTTTAAGTTGCTACTTTAAAAATAGGCTGAATGAAATAAGCTCAAGGTAATGCCAACATATTTATGTATGCATATTCATTATGGAAGCATGTATTTTCATTACAGCGTACATCAGAGGCTCAGGGACAATGCAACACTGCGAAGAGATACGCGCACCTTCACTGTTCTGCTCAATCCACAGTTTTACTTCTTTTCCCCTCAGCTACTTAAAGCCCATTAAAAATCATACTCATTATAGTGTCACTTGACAACACATCAAGTGGTCGGGCTTCTAACAATGGTATTTTAGTGAATGCTGAAGTGTATATATTCCATTTAAATGAATACTGCAAATTT
This sequence comes from Anas acuta, assembly GCF_963932015.1. Lineage (NCBI taxonomy): Eukaryota > Metazoa > Chordata > Aves > Anseriformes > Anatidae > Anas > Anas acuta. The sequence goes on from NC_088981.1 coordinate 12,737,878, forward strand.
ATTAAGATTATTTTATGAACACTTCTATGCAAAGTGACACAGCTGGGAGGAGGAGATCTAACATGCAATGCTGTGTATGAAAATTATACGGAATTATTTAGCCCATTAGCTTGTTAACCAGGTGTTCTTTGCACTTAGCCTTATTTTGTGAACTCAGACTATGCCTAATATTTACTCACAGGTAATGAGGTAATGTCGTGAGATTTAGAGGATACCTAATTCTTTCCTGGAGTTCTTCCATTTCCAGGCTTTGGCAGTCTAGCAGCTTGTCAAAGGCAGACATCTGGAATGTGTGATTGTTATTGGAGATGGCTGAAAATATCTGTTACAGCTTTTGAGGGGGACAGGAGATAGGGGGGCTCATCTCATCTGAAATTCATGGAGAGTATCTTACTTTCTTGGTTAACGCAAGTCTTTGGAAAAGGCAGCCTCACTCCCCCCATCTCTCTTATGGCCCTCATTTTGGAGCTGAAAATACCAGTGGTTTTTGGTCTGAGAAATTTTAGCTTGGGTTTTATGGGGAAAGGTCTAAACCATCATAAAAAAGACACTGTACAACAAGAAATTGCTTATACTGTACATTTTCCTTGGTTTTCATATCTGAGCGTCTTGGAAAGTTTTCTATATCTCAGTACTTGTAATCTGGCCCTAACTCGTTCCACTTTATTTTGACACTTAGAAAATACAACTTATTCTTATTTGTTCTTCTTTTCCAGTCCATAATTGTGCTCGTTTTAGTCAAGGCTGAAAGAAGTCTCAGCACAACATCATAGCTGTTCCTTTCATCAGTCCAGCTCTGATTCTGGCACACTGTGCAGCGTTTCCAAAAATACAACTTGATTCTGCTCCCCTTATGTGCATCGAATAGGCCTTTCCTTTGTATGTTGTCTGAGCCCTGTAAACATGGACGCTGCAGGAGTCCCTTTAATAAATTAGCTGTTAGCACATTCAAAACTTTTAAATGATAGGGTGTTTTTCTGAAATGAGGAAGGAATTTTCATCAGATCAGAAGTTGTTCTCATCACGCTGTGAGTTACAGCTCAGGAAACTGCCACTAGTGTTATTAGCAGCAGCTCTGCAAGCATGCCCAGGGAACGCTGCAGCACAGAGATTGATTTTTAACCCTCACGTTGCCCTTGTTTTCCTAATTGGTCAGCCAAATGAGTGCAAGAGAAATCTGTGCGCAGGCTCTGTGTCTTCTCTACAAACAGAGGTCTCGATCCTAAAAAATGCACACAGTCAAGATTATTTTAGGGCAACTGCTTTTGGTACTCAGCATCAGACCCAGAGGTAAGAGGTCAGCTGGATAGCCTGTGTTGGTTTTCATTTGCTTCCCTATTCTGTAGGCTTTGCAAAGCAGCTGTAAACAGTGTGCCTGTTGCATTTGATTTGATGTAGATGTTGGAAATAGATTCCTGTAGGATTAGAGGTGCAATCACAGTGCCTGACTCTTGAGACTCTTCTGAATAACAAGTCCTCATATTGATTTTCCTTTATGGTGAGAAGTGAGATGATCAGGGGAGATGGATATAGACAAGCACACTTCTACTTAGACAAGAGCTGGTTTGGGTCTGCTGAAAATCACATCGCTGGGAAAGAGAAAATCCCCTGTTGCTTTCGAAGCTATTAATCTGTTTGTGATAACTTTAATAAAAATTCCTGCTCTGTTCTTATAAGATTGTCTTTTATAGGGTTAACCATGCAATTATCTTCTGGTATTCACTGGCTATTTTTGTTCCTGAGTACTCCCTTATTTATTTAAACAATTCGCCATCAAAAACTAAGTGATGCATTTAGATAATGGCCACAGGTAATTGCTTTAATAGGAGAGTCACGAGTGAAATTGCTGTTTTAATACCAGCCTGGGAGGACATTCCCTGTTAGGCTGTAAGAAAAGCGGTGTCATATTATGGTAAACCTCACCAGTTTCAGAGGAAATCATGTGAATTCCAAGCAGACAGGAGTTTAGCAGCAAAAGTCAAGCAAAGACCACAAGTATTTCTTTGTAGAAGACCCAGCTGTGTGTTAGGTATAATATGCCTAGGAGTGGTCGCCGCTGCAAATGGAAAACAGAAGGGGGAAACGCTGTGTGCCTGCCTAACCTCTGGTCATGCTAATGAGAAAATCCTTGGCCTGCATTCAGTTGGAGTTGGTGTTTTTCTTGGAAGGCGCGTTGGCCATCTTGCGTGGTATATAATGCACAATGTCTGCCCAAACGTGGTTTATGAAGTGTTCTGTGTATATCTGCTCTTGGAGATTTGGCATTGTCTGTTGGGTTTGTGTAGCATGTGTCTTTAAAAACAACCTCCCCAAAAAAAACACCAGAGAGCAGAGACTCAAACAGCCTCCCAACACATCAGTGTTGGTAATTCAACACTGCCACACCATTCCTTTGCTGCTGAGTAGACAAAAGAAGTAGAAAGGACCCCACAGCTTGAAAGCTGATGCTATTTTGGTCTCTAACAAGACTTTGCTTTGGAAAAGAAGAGAGATTTGTTAAACTACTTAAGGAGTTAATTTTCAGGCACTGAATGTAGAGTTGAAAGGAGAAAAATAATAATGTTAAAACACGTGTGGCAAGACATTTTTGTTCTGTCAGGAAATTAAAACAATAGTTTGTGGATGCGGATGCAGATTCAGTGTTTAAGAAGAATGCGGCCCAAGGGGCAAATCCTCCACCCTGGCAAGTTCGTGGTGATCTTCCAACTTAATGTGAGGTTCTGCCCTTTCCTGTTCACAGGCTTATGTGAACAGAATCTTTTTTTTTTTTTTTTCCTGCTATCTTTTATTATCGATTTCCCAAAATTAGAAGTCTCTTTCTAATAGAGAGGAGGCTTAAAAGCAATCAATAGTGTTTATCTTAAGAGACAGTAGTTCAAACTGCAGTGGAAGGTGGTGTAATTCACCCTTTCCCTTGTTACTGATTGTCTCGTTTAGGGTAGTACTGCATAACAGCTCCAGGTTTTAATGTTGTAAATGCCTTAATTGTACACTCACCAAATGTGTTAAAAATCATTTAAAAGTGTTAATCAGGCATTTCTGACTTTATCTCTCCCCTCCCGCTCTCATATTCCGCTTGCAAATCACAACAACTTAACTATGTGATTTGTATTGGAAAGATTGTTTTTTTTTGGTTCATTTCACTTTATTATCTTTCAGCAGAGCTGTGACATCTATTTAAATATCTTTACTGCAATTGTTTCTTGATGAGATCAGATTGCCCACTGCAGCTATATCACAATAACAGTGAGATAAAATTCAGACCACCTTATTTTTGATGAGCTGCTGTAGCTTGGCTTCAGAAAGAGGAAAAAAAATAGTATGACTAAAAAAATTTTTTTTGCAGTCAAAATTGCTCTGAATTAAGGCAGATTGAACCTTTTAAATAAACACAATGTGAATAAAAAGGAAAGAGGTGGTTCTGAATGTTAAGACAGAATAAAAAAGCAAAAGCTCCTAAAAACAGTGATGTGTATACTTGTCTCATTTCAACAGAGAACATGTTTCAGTTCCTCAGATTGAAAATATTTTTAATAGCTACTTTCTGTTGCCAGAATGTGTTTAGTAGCAGGCTTTAAAAGCCGTCCATGGCTATGTTTACTGTAAAGTGAACGTTTTCATTTCTAGTTGTACTGATATTAACTGGGGGAATCCTGTCTGCAGCACTTTACCACTCACCACCTCCAATCATGGACTCACATCAAGCAACACGTACTCGCAGGAGTTTGCAGCACACAATGTTACTGAAGTCATTAACTTTCCAGGTAAACTTATTAGGTCAGGCTGAAACTTCATACAAAGAGTCCCAAAGAAGGCTTCCAAGGCAAAAGGCAAGATCCTTTTGAGATTTTTGGACAGTGGTGGAGTTTTGAGCGTGAGCTCCGTGCCTGGCAGCACTTCTGCACCAAGTCCTCCATAGCGTTGGTGTTATTCCCTAGCACCACGTTACCAGCTCTGGTGGTAGAGCTCTGCAGGGAAAAAAAGCCTAGAAATACAGATCCGGGTAGCAGTGCTATATGGGGCACATGGTAAGAAGTAGTGCAGCAGAAAAAAAGCTTGTTCCCAGAGCTGCTCCATCTGCTGCTTCCTCAAATCCTCAGAGCTTTTCTTGGATGTTTTGGGAGAAAATTACACGCTCCACAAAAATGCTGCTTCCCATTTCAGCACAGCAAAGAGAAAAAAAAAAAATTCTGTGCAGGGATGTGTGTAGGCAGACAGGGGCAGGAGGGACCGTGACCACTTGTGGCCATGGCAGCAGAAGTGTGCAAGGACTGAAGGACTGTCGAGAAAGCCTGAAGTTTTCCTCAAAGCCTGAGTTTTGGAGATGTATGGGACACAGGTTTTTTGTTTTGTTTGTTTTGTTTTTAAGGTAGTACATGTGTGTTCTTTAAATGTTCTTAGTCTTTGTAGATGGAAAACGCAGGGGAAACGTGGCCTTAGTTCCTAAAAACTCAGAAATTACAAGGCAGAAAAGATTCCCACAATTACAGGTTTGTAAAATGCTGGTATTTTTAAGCTGTTGTCATGGTTCTGAATGGACAAGGATGTAAGTATAGTGTGTACAGCAACAGTACGTTTTCAGTTCTGCAGAGGGAACGAGGCACGCATTCACTGAAAGTTGCACTAGTCCCATAGAAACTCTATCATTTATCACTCCAGCAGGATCTTTTGTTATTAGGCAAGGAGTTGCTTTCTAAGAAAGAATCGGCCGTCTTCATTCCGTACTATAATCTGAAAATAATGAAAGTCTTCCTCCCCCAAGAAAAGATCATCTTGCCATGGATCAAGAGGCAGTTCCAACCATCATATAACATCCCTTGAAAACTAGCATTTGTAGGAATGTCACATTTGAAATGTTATAGTTACAGGACTTCCATTATATGTATTATAAATCCACATTTTAGAGGGTTGTAATTTAACTGTATACAGTCATTCTACTTTGAAGCTTGGCATAAAAATCACAGCCCTGGAGCTCATATTTTTATAACAGAAAATACATGAGAAAATTGATTTGGCTTTTCAGAGATTTTGACATCTTGAAGTTGTCGCTCAGTGCATTAGGCTTAAAGAAGTGAAATTTGCTGGTGAACTACCAGATACAAGAACATGGAGCTTTGGGTGGGTGTTATGTGGTCTGCACCAAGTAATAATTTGCTTCTGGTAACCATGAATAATGCAAACGCAGGAGAGTGCTATGTGGATTTTAACACAGGGAACTGCTCAGCGTTGAAGCTGGAAGTTCAGTCTTTTGGAGGAATCTCTGAGATCAACTTCACAGAAGCTCCCCAAAGTCATTGCAGGCAAAGTCAGTGGTAATGGATCTGAATAGGGCCACTTGTGTCTGTAGGTGTTACAGCTGGGTCCTGGTTTATTTCGATGGGGAAAAGTGCCACAAATTACCCTGACAATGAGATCCAGGGCTCCCCAGCTTCTTGATGCTCAAGATTGTAGAGACCTGGCAACTGGTAGGAGTAGATGAAAAGATGCATGGTAGATTCGTGTCTTCTGTGGGAGTTGGTATTTTTAGTTGAAATGATTTATTTACCATGTCTGCATGAGATGTGCTTTTATTCTTCCTTTGTTCACCCTCTGCCTCCAGCAGATTAAAAGGCTGTGGGTATTACATAATTCTGTGGCTGATAATTACTGAATTAGGTATATATCTGGAATCCTGACTGTACCAAGAAGAACTGAACATGGAGAGCAAGTGCACGAAAGCAATGCACTGGACGAGAGACTTTGCTGGTGTATGTTGCTGTAGCCCTACAGCAGCTAACCAGGCTACACCGACTCACAGCCTGCATTTCCCCTTTTGCTGTCTGGCTAAAATGGGCTTGAGGCATTGCTTTGCAAGCATGCAGGGACAGGTAGAATAAGAGCAGGTGCTGAGCAAGCTTTCCGGCTGTGCTGCTGCCCCTCAACAGGCTCAGTGCAGCCCCACTTGTGCTTGCGGAGCCACCCCACAGCGTGCTGGGGGCCATCAGGCAATCCCACCGTGCTTACCTTACGGGTAAGATGTGCAGTGTGGCTGCCCCAGAGTGGTTTGTAAACTGACACTGTAAACACCATAAAATGTTTCATCTGTTCAGAGTCAGTTGGTTCAAATATCCGTTCATTCTTTTCTTTGTTCCTTTTTTTTTTTTTTATTTAATCTCTAAATTAGTTTCTGTGCCTCGAGTAGAGAATATAGAGCCAAGCTTTATAGATCGATGTCAACCGCATCAGATATTTCCCACTTTTGTTTTTCTTTCTGCATTAGTTAAAGAGTGAAAACCGATGAAGAATAAATATAGTTATCATGTGTCAGGGGGGTATAGTAGGGTAGCTGTTCATAGGAGACGGGTGTGGTGCATTACAGGCCAGGTTCTTTACTTTCAAACTGTCTAAATCTGAACATCCGGACAGACTTGTAGAAAAAATAAAAAACTTGGCTAGGTTAATCCCACACAGACTAATTTATATTATGGATAGACATGTGTTTAAACAAATACAAGGCATGCATAAAATATCTCCTGATTTGGGAGTTAGAACAGTGATGGAGCATATGAGCACCAGGTCAGCCAGGAAGGCAAAACCTCTGGAAACCCTGGGGCCAACCTGACTGCAGGTGGTACTCTCAGGCCAGCTGTAAGTCATCACTGTTCTTGTTAACTAATCAGAAGAGGAGAATGGCAAAGTTCTGCTGGTTTCTGGTTATTTTATACTTAAATTTCCTCCGCGAACGTGATCACGGAGAAGCAATTTTGTGCAAGGATGGGATAGCCAAGCATATTTGTTTAAGGCTGATGCAACACATGTGCTTGTAGCTGTGAAATGTGACCTTGCAAAAGATGTCTTAGCTTTCTCACATGGGAAGGAAAACTCACATGCATGGCGGTCTCTTCAGTTGCAAAGGTTAAGGTTTGAAAAGAAAAAAAAAGTCTGGTCAGGGTGATCAGAAGGGAAGAAGTCACAGAGTGGGGGTAGATGATGATGGTACTGTCCAGTTCTTCTGTAATGCCTTTCACCAGGAGACCACAAAACAGTTTGTGACAGAGAAGGAGCCACAGCTGACACAGGTAAAAGAGAATCCCTCTCCTCTGTTATATTCATTGTGCTCAATGCACCTTGTACAGATCGAAGAGAAGCAGTTAAGTCAGGGCTAGCTCTAGTTTGTCACTGTTCTCAAATGTTTCGGACAAATGAGTATAAAACAATAAAATGTTTGCTGCCTTGCTATACAAAGTTGATGACAAAGCTGTGAAAGCACCTGATACCTAACATATATAGCGAAGAACTAATAAATGTGTTGCAGAAAATTTCCAGCTGAAACCCAAATAGGACCATTTACAGATGCTTTACTGAATAAAAGTGCCAAATCTTAGGTTAGGCTTTGGCTGTGGACCAAAAATACTTTCCACGAGAGGTGATTATTATGTATGATTCATACAGTGAGTCCACACAAGTAAAAATAATATTGCATAGCTCTTAGCGTTCAAAGTGCTTTTACATTTTCAAAGTGCTGTGCAAACATTAGTTAATTAATGGCATAAAGTAAGTTACATTTTTGTGCTTTTAGCATTGACATTTTGACAATAAATGGTTTTGGAGACTTTGTATGCATCAGTGTGTTTGAGCAGCTCGTATAAATTGTGCTAATGTTCTCAATTGTATTTGAGCAATGTCTTAGTAATTTAGACGCTTTTTATCTGATGTTGAGCAGATAGAGCAAAGGAATTCTGTAGATAGCAACATACCATAAATATGGTATTTTCTTGTCCTTTCTAAGAAATTGTAAATCTGTACTTACTCTCATCTCTGTGGCCTGTATGCTGTGATCTGCTGCAGAAATTAAAACATCGGTAAAAGTCAGAAACCACGAAGGCATCATTAGCATTCCAGCTACAGAAACAGAACTCGGTCTAGAAGATGGATTTTGTGGAATCGGTGTACCCAAGGTTAGACATCGAGACTTGGTAAAATGCTGGAACATCTGCTGGCTATTTTCCGAGAACTGTCATCCCATTAGCATCTATTAAAATCAATTGAAAACCAGTCCCTGAGAGATGGATCTCTTTTTTTTCCCTTCCCTCTCATTGTGAAAAATGCTGGCATACAGTTGACATTTATATCCCGGCAGATTTTTTTTCTAAACAACCTATATTAAAGTTGCAGTATCCCCTGTGGAAGACATTCATTAATTGTATCAAGCTGCCTTAATGACCTTTCACATGAGGACGATTTGGCTGAATCGCAGACCAAGCTCACATGCCAAATCTTTAACCATGTCTCCTCTCAAGCATATATCTTCCTTAGTGGTCCCAGACTCCCACAGGTGCAGATATCCTGAAAGCAGACTGAAGTGCAGCCATTCCCTGAGTTGACCTGCTCAACTTTTTGAGGAATAAGTATTTTGTATCAGATTTTCTTGTCTTGCTGCTCATTGCTCCTCCTGATCTCCCTTCTGAGCAGCAAGAAACACTGCAGACATTGTGCTGAGATCATACTGACTCCTGACTTAGTTTCTTTCTGGATGCTGTGCATCAGACATTACAAATCTGGTGAAAGTAACTCATCATGCTACAGTCATTCTTATTTAACAAAAACACGTTATTGTGTTGTACCTCTTGAAGTGTCTAAGGCATGAATAAGGTGTAATTGTAACTATAAGAAGTGACTGTCTGCAGAAGAAAAGAACTTTTACGTAGGAAGGAGAATTTATTTATTTTTTATTACATTTATTTTACTCAGCATCTACCTGACATGTGTTAAGTAAATGATCCTGAGTTGATCTCCTTTTTTGAGGAGACTCTGGAGTGAGCATTTGGGGAGCAGGAGTGTTTTTTCTAGCAGGACAGGAAATTTAATAGCTTTCTCTTCTGCCTGGTTCTGTCTTTTTGTGATGGCAAAAAAAGATTATCTCTAGCATTAAAATGAGAGTTACAGTGTTTGAGAAAATCAGCCTTTGTCCTTTAGAAATGGTCTTTAATAGCTTGCATTAATGAGTTTAATTTGATCTATAAATGACAGATAAGTTAATCGTAAAACATTTTCTTCAAGGAGAGAGATAAAGTAATATTTATATAAATGAGATTCAGTCCAGGTTTCAGTATTAGCAGACTTCAGAGCTGTTTCAAGTTGTGTGATGTGGCTTATATTCTTCAGAAAGCAATTTTTTTAGAAGGGCTTTTTCTTTTTCTTTTTTTTAAATCTACAGTAAACCTTTTCAATCAGAGTTTTGCAAACTCTGCATCTATATACATTGATTGTTCTTCTATAGCCTGGATAGCAGGTATGTTACGCCTTCACTTTGCTCCCACAACAGGAGTTTTAATTGCTTTAATGGGGACTAATTGCTAACTTTTCACACCAGTGTTATCTCTACCTACATTCTTCCTCAAATAAAGTGTAGAGAATATATGGAAGTGTTGGGGAGGAGAGTTCAAAACCTGTTGTAGATGATTGCAGTGTTAGTGCTGTTAATACAGGTTAAGTGCAGATCAGCTTAAAGTGCAGCTTCTATGACACTTGCTGCTTTTTTGAAAATGAAACCCTGGTCAGGCAAACTCGATGCCCAAAGTGCTGCTGCTGTCTTACCATAGGGGCAAAGGCGCTTAGTTGCACTGATCCAAAGCCCACTTGAAGCCTGTGGCTAACCAACCTGAGTGCTAATGTAAGACGAAGATGAGTGATTAAACAAGTTGTAGCGAGCAGGTGAAATACCCACTGCTAGATTCCTTCAGGAATTGCTCTCAATTGCATTAGGTCTGAGGGACTTCTAACTTAAATTGTGAAGGTTTTTGTTTGTTTGTTTTTTGTTGTTTTTTTTTCAAACCTGCCTAAGGCAAAACCTTCCAGCTTCTCTGGCTGTTTGTGTGATTTGATTTGAGAGTCTGGCCTCTTTTGATGGAAATACTTAATTAATTTGAATTTTAAACCAACTTTATAAGACCAAGCCAGAATTTTTTCCTCTGTCAGTCATTTCAGAAGTGATGTGAAATGCCCAAGTGACAGCAGTCACCAGCTGTAAAATACCCCACCTCCACACCTAGGCAAAATCTTTGCTCAGCCTCGATGAGAAAATTGTCACTGAGTTTTATCATGACTGCAAATTTACCCTGCTTGTAACCACACACTTAAAAGTTATTTAAGCCATCATCTGCTGCTTCGAGGAATTGCTTCTCCTGCTCTTTCTTCTGCAGTTCAAACATTGATTGTACCTCCTCAGGAGCCTGCGCAGGACTTTTTGGCAGCATGGCCCCAAACAACCTTTTGTGTCCTGGCCATGGGATGCCAGCACGCTGCAGCAAGAGGGAGGGAGGCAGAGCTGTAGGGGCATGTGGCTTCTGCTGCAGAGGGACCTGGTGGCTTCTCCTCCTGGGACAATGCCTGGAAGTCGCTGCCATCCCCTGCAGCAGCTGCACGGCAGCAGGGAGCTCTGCTTCCCACAGCACGAATCCCCACTGGTCCCCAGCCTCGGGCAGCTCTGCCTCCTGCTGGGGCTGGCTGTAGCATCCAAACCTGAACTACTCATCCATCAAAAGGGTACCACCACCAGGTCTCCCTGTGTGGTGCAGATCAGAGGCTTTTGAAATAAAATCAGAGACTTTTATAGTTTTCAGTGTCGTGCAGCAGCTGCAAAGATGATAGCAAGGAGGAGATTATGTCTCTGTTGTCAAGCATATTTTTTTCTGGAGTGGTGGACTCTGAACAAGCAGTGATGTTTCTCCTGCTGGCCCTGGGAAGGAGTATAAATATTTGTACTGGTGTATATTACTTGACACTACAACAGAGCAGGGAAAAACATCAAGACATTTCCAAAGCAATACCCCAGCCTTGGAGAAGGGGAGTGGGGGAGGGACATAGCATCTTCTGGGAATTGCTCTGCCACAGGTTGGATGCTCAAACAGGCTTCAGGCTCTCATAATTACTGGGAACGTGGGAGTATCTAAGCCAAAATGGTTCTAAAAAGATAGGGAACACATTATGTTGCAAGGTAAAATATGGGGCAAAAAGTTGGCTGATGGGATTACAATGCCCTGCCTCACTGTATGCCACAATCTCTTATCTTATTCAGTGGAGATCCACAATGAGGATATAATGATAACTTAATGTAAGCTGATGATTTATCTCCTCAAAAATGCATGGCAGTTGTAAAACTGTCTATCAGATATTTTCAGAGTACTATCCTTCACAAGCCCTTATTTAACGCAGTTATATTTGCATGCATACCCTCTCTTCACATTTGCCATTTGTCACTGAGATAGCAAATTACATTCATCAGAATCCATTCATTCCCCCGGTTTCGCTGAATACAGGATTATCTTGGCTGTGTCAGCTGCCCTATGACTGGTAACTGTGAAAAATGGAGGTCGCCTTCAGATATTCCAAACATGTATCTTCAAAGGACAGTAGGTATTAAGCTAGAAAAGATTAATGGGCTTTATGTCACTGTGTTTGTGTGGCATAAATGTGGATTGTGCAGATTGATGGATGTATTGGTAAAAACAAATGCATTTTTAAACTACTCTCTTGCCCCTTTCCTGACAAGTTATAGTGACCATCAAAAGAAATATACTGAGGCGTGGCCTTAAATTCTAGACTGATTTTTACAGGTTTTTTCACCCCTAGGAGACTGACAAAGTTTTAGTTGTTGACCAAAAAACCCACCATGCAGACTGTTAACTACTGGTTGGTTTATTGTCTATCTGTGTTGACGTTAGCACTAAAAGACTTTTGTGTCTTATTTATCATGCAATCATATCATCCATACGTAGCTAGGACACGAGCAATTTTCTTGTTGGCTATTTCAAAATTCCTCAAAAATTTTGGTCATAATTTCCTCTATAAAATCCGAGTTGCTTCTTGAGGACAGCCCTTCTGCTTGCCTGGCAGGTGCTTTGTTCTCAAGGAAAAGTAACAGCACAAAGAATGTCCAGGTCCAAAAGGGAAGGAAAGCTCTACCCGTCCTTAGGTAACGCACTGCCTTAAAAAGGTGTTGAGGGTAAGGAGTGGACTCTCTTGGGGAGGCTAAGTAACCTTTACAAAACAACCAATGTATTAGGAAAAAGAGTTATCATTATTGATTCTCACAATAAATGGGTGTATTGATAGGATGTGCCAGAGGGAAACTGCTGGAGTGCAGTGAAGCTTGTGACCATTGATAGGATTTTTTTTATTTCTTTTTTTCCTGTAGCATCTTAAGAGAGAACAGGAGAAAAAATCCCAGGGTTCTGGTCTAACTCTGCTGATCTCCTTCTGTGTGACCTTGGGCACATGGAATATCCATGTGGAAGCAAAACGCTATCAAAAGTTTTGCAAGACTGTAACACTTAGCTTTGTTTGAGATCTGTGGATAAAAGCTGTTCTCCCCTGGCTAGTACTATGGTTTTCAATGCTGTTCGGTCACAGGGAGACAGGCTTACGCCACAGCGATAATTGCAGTGGTGCGTCTGACCCCCGTACGATTCTGGGAGTGATTTGTTCTCATCTGTTGAATGCGAGCAGAGCTGCAGGAACAGGCTCAATAGAAGGCAGCGACGTCCTGACCATGTTCAGAATTTATCTTGGGTTTCACTGCTAAGTGTGTTGCTACTGTGTTCGAGAGGCAGGGATTGTTGCAAAGCCTTATCTAATGTTCCTTTGGGATGTTTGCATTAATATTTTAAACTTGTAATGAATTTCTGATGGTGGTTGGTTTTTGTTTTTGTCTTTAAATTGCCTTTGGACTTTTAATTATCTTTCACTCCGAGCAAAGTGTGCTTTCACTCATGAGTAAGATATTAAAGCACTAATAATAACTTTCTGTTTTTTAACTTCAGTAAGACGACCGTAGAAAATATTCCACTCTATTTGTGATAAGCATAAATCATTTTATAATTGATGTGTTTTGTATTATTTTTTCTTTCAAAGACTGCTTAAGTAATATGATGGTTTAAGTAATAGTTGCTTCCTTACAGCTAGTCCTTGATGGGTGTTTGCTCTTGATGTGAAATCGTAACGCTTCATTAATACCACTACTTGCAGGAGGCTTGCAGTAATGTGGATTTTAATTCAAATTTTTGGTTTTGAATCAAAGAATCTTGAAACTCAAGTCCACGAAAATCAAAGAGCTTCGTCCTGAGAGGGTATGCCTTTCTCCCCCCACCTGCAGGGTGATCCTAGAGGTTTCCTGTTTGCCTGGAGCTTGGCTCATTTCGGTGCCTGCAAATTCAAGTTGAGTGTGTTTCAGCTCAGGCCTGAAGGGGAGTGGAGCTGGGCCAGGTGTACGGATCTGAAGGCTAGGTGGATTTCTTTGTGAACATCATCGCACAGTTCATTGATTGTCAAATTTGCCACATCACCAGTCTGACACCTCTGCCCTGCTTAAACCTTCTTATGAGGATGGAAGCGGCGCCGAAGCTTTGTATTTGCCATAAATAACTGGACTGAAGTTCTTTTCAAGAGTAATTCTGCAATTATAGACCATGATGTCATGCCGAAAGGAGCAGACAGTCAACTAGGCTCTACGCTTTAATGGTTTCTGTGAAATTAGTAATAATACTAGGAGGCTAAATTTTAATTTACAGTGCAATGAAATGGGTAGTTTTCATAGGGCCTGAAGCATTCACCTTTAGAAGGCGTGTGTGAAAACTTCTGGCCTTGACCACAGCTCATTTCCAAGTGGGATGTGGCCCTCTCTGCTCTTTCTTTTGGTCAGGCAGGCTGCTATCCGGACAGCTGGCCAGATGTGCATGGGATTTGGGAAAGGCAGCGCTGCTGGTGAGGTGGCTGACAGCTGCTGCGAGGGATATGGCAGCTGCCTGGGTTATTTTACAAAGCTGCCGTTTCCATCTGTTAGTTGGTTTGCAATAGGATTACTAGAGGATCAGATCAGGCAGAGGTTAGGCTGAATGGAAGACGGTAAGCATCAAGAGCATCACTCACCAGTACTTGAAGGGAGCAGAAACAGGCATCAGTCTCTTTGAAGCGTGTCTCTGCACAGAGGGAATGCAAGGCATCAGCTTGGGGCTGGGCAGGGAGGAACCCTGGTGGAAAACCAGGAAACAGAGGTAGAAAATGGGGTCTGTGGTGATTAGCAGGAGAGCCTTCAGACAGCAAGCTGAACCCCTGCCACGGAAATGAAATGGAAGAAATTTTACACAGTGGGCAAAGGCCAGGTAGGACACCCGTAGCCTGACTCTGCAGTGCATTAAAGGTCTATCCTTATTCGTTTTTTCCTGCCATTGAAATTTAGATTCCATGAGAACACGTCTTGAAAAACTGACTTGTGTGGCTTTGTTCTCACTGATCTCCACATGGGAAGCCTTGTCAGGCAAGGAAAGCCGCTGAGGCTGCCCCAGGAATCGTGGTCCAAAGAGAGGGGAAAAAAATGTGGGAGTTTGGCACAACAAGGGCTCAGGGCCTCTTCCTTACAGGCAATGTAGTTAAGGAGACTTAATTGCTTCAGACAGCTCTGAACTGTGACTGTTAAGGCTATGTTTGAGAAAGTATCTGAAGATTTAGGGTAATGAAATTTGAATATCAGAAGAATTTTAATTCTTAAGGAGGCAAATGTTATTTCTGGCGTTACGGGGTGTGGGCACTGATCCAAGCACACTGAAGTCAATACAAAGCCTCCGTTTGGCTCCACTGAGTTTTGAATTAAGTCCACAGAATGTCTGATAAACTAAAAATGTTAGAGCAAGCTTCTGGTGTTAGCCATGTCCTTATGACAGTCGGTTCTGGTGGGATCAGATAAGCGTGTTTTGTAAAATAGAGAAGCTACAAGTAAGCTGTTTCTTACTATTTTGATTTGGGATTGGAAAAAAGGTTTTTTTTTGTTGTTTTTTTTTAAAAAAAAAGTTGTGTTTTTTCTCTTGTGCATTTTCTGGTAAGATTTAAATTATGATCAAGCTTATTATTGTGTAAAATAAAAGGTTGTCAGCGCCTGCTGGGTAAACGTCTCGGTACCGGCGATAGGCGTGGAACGCTTGGAAGTGCTGAAATGCAGTTGGTTGTGTTTTCATTGAGAGATATTTTATTAGGACACAGGTGGCAAAGACATGGAAGCATTTGTTATATGAAGTAGTCTGAAATGTCCTGTGATTGTCTGTCTGCTTAAAAGGTGTGCCTGATGTATGGCTTGGAACCTGTGTATACACACAGCTATGCTTATGAGTGCGTTTGGCAAGTCCTGTGGATCGCGCCTGCCTCTTTGTAGTGATATTTAAGTGCACAACTAAATATTGCCATCCCCTGAAGATTGAGGGAAATTAGGTCAGAGGAATCAAACAAACCTGCCAGAGGGCGCAGTGAATGAGCTAAGATAAAAGCAGAAATGTTTTCCATCCCAAAATGTCTGTAGGTACCACCACAGACTCCTCCTGTATCAGTGGCCGTGCGTGCAGACACGCAGCAGGCTCTCTTCCCTTCCTTGCGTGTGCAGGTGTGCACATACCTCGTGTCGGTTAGCAAGCTGGTGCTGTTTCTTCTTTTCACAGAATTCCTAAGGAATAGTGTCAAGTTGCCAGAAAGTATCAGCAGACTTATTTTATTGTGGCTTGGATGTGGCAAGCCTGGTGGTCATTTCTCCAGGCAGCACGTGTCCACCTTCTCTCTCCGCTGGTCTTCTGTGGGCAGAGCATGGCTGCTGCAGAGGGGTGCAGCCCCAGCTCTGCCCTGAGGTTCCTGGGACCCCTCAGCAGCTTTTCACAGGTTGACTGTGCTGCTATCAAGACTGGCACTGCTTTATACCCAGCAGAGTGGTTCCCAGTGCCGCATCCTTGGGAACTGCTGGCATCAGTGGCTGAGTTGGGGTTCACTCTGCTGCAAAGCAGCCGGAGCGCCGTGAGCTACACAGAGCCCCAGAAGGTGGCTGATCTCCATCCATTGCAGCTAATGAAACCACTGGGAAGGTACCCCACTTGACATTAAAGGGGGGCCTGGTGAGGAGAGCAGGTCCTGTGACACAAAGGAAAAAAAAAAAAGAACAAATCAGTGTGGTCACAGCCTTGGGCTGTGAAGCTGCCTACTAACTGAACAGCTCATGCAATTTAACTCCCTTCTTCCTGTGTTGCGGCGCTCTTAATTTTGGGGTTCTTTGATCCACCTATTCATAGCTGTGAAGCAAACAGAATTTAATCAGGCTCTGACAGGGGACGGTTGATTTTAATACTGGCCTCCAAAAAAGAGCTGTCGATCAAGGATGAGCTTTAATACCTTCAGCCTCCAGCTCCTTTAAACTTCTGCTGCAGCTGAGTGGTGCTTGGTCAGCTGTGGAGGAGCCGGGCACCTACAAAAGGCCCCGGGGGCTCCTCAGGGGAGTCCCTCGGGGTTCCTGCCTGCCCTTTGCATGAAACCTCTCATCAAGCTGGCATTTCCAAGCCACACGAGGGGAGAGCTTTCCTCTTTGAATGGGGAACGCCTTTCATAAGTGCGCATCCCAAAAGGCCTGCTGAGCTTTTGTCAGCCAGCCGGCAAAGGACTTCTGGATTGACTCAGATTAAACCTTTGCTTATTGTAGCTGGAATGGGGAACAGTGAGGACAAGGGTTACTTGCCGTACCTAATTTCAAGTTATTTTAGCTGGGGATGTTAGATAAAATAGTCAATGACTGGCAGGATGATAGAATATGGTTTAATTTCAGATTTACTATCTGCCAACACATGCCATTCAATCAGATAAACACAGGATTTCAGCTGTCATCACAATACCTTATGCATACTTAAAAATAGAGTACTTTTTCTCACACCAAGAAGAAATTGAACAGGTTTATATATAGGATGTATACAGTCAGGATGCTAGAAATTTTGAAATAGTGTGCCATTTCTAGAGAGATTCCCTATCTTTAAATTAAGCAATTATATTAGAAGTAGTAGAAATTCTCAGGATTGCAGAAGTTTTATCATTGTCAACTGCACGGAATAAATAAAAGTAAAGGAAATGTCCTGAGAAGTTGAAATATATAAAGTGAGGGAAATGTCTGTAGTATTTAGAGCAGAGAATTTGAGACCGTATAGAGGGCGAGACAACTCAGAACTTCTTTGCATGGGAATAAGATTCATCCTCTGGTTTATAAGCTCCCGTCATTGCTGTTTAGTCTGTCCTGGTGCATGTATTGCGCCTATCGCTGTAATGCTTGAATGTCTACTCTGCTCGGGAGCTGCAGTTAGAAGATGGCAATCTAGGATTGCCCCAGCACTCTCCTAAATCGGCTTTTACTGTAAATTTAATTTACACGTTCTCCATTTGAAGCTTCCATCCTGAAAACACACAACTTCCCTTAAGTGGAAACACTTGTATAGGTAAAATGTTGCTGTATAAACAGTTGCCACTGATGCTTTATGTTATAAATATGCAGGTACACAAATGAGCATGCCTTTTTGGCCCACACACTTCTCCTGTATTTGTTGGTTTCTTTTTTGTTGTATCCCTTGTGAAGAGTAGCTGATGACACAGTCCAGCGTTTTGGTGTGGTCTAGCCTGGTTTGTTTATGAGGGCTGCACAGAACAGCTTGCTTCTCTGGAGGTCATATGAACAAACAGCAACAGGCATTTTCCTGCTCACAAGTCTGCTGCCGTGCTTCCCCAGCAAGCACCCAAGCCCTTCCCTGCTGCTGCTTCTTTCCTGTTCACTAGCCTCTTTATTCCTTAATGCCTACATAACCT
Source organism: Anas acuta (assembly GCF_963932015.1). NCBI lineage: Eukaryota > Metazoa > Chordata > Aves > Anseriformes > Anatidae > Anas > Anas acuta. The sequence continues at coordinate 12,755,506 of NC_088981.1, forward strand.
GTACCTACACTCTCATATTTCCTATTTTGCTGTTTCAGCTTTTGAAGTTGGCGTTTACTCAGAGATGTCCTTGTTAGCAACCACTAGCACTTTCCAGAACAACCGATTATTGCCTGCCCTTGTTCCTTTCCTCATTCTACTGGCTGCTCCAAAATGAGCTCTAAAATGATGGCCTGAGCTGCTCAGCGTAATGGTAGCTTTGAAGCCAAGACTTGTACTTTGCTTTGAAGAGCAGCTCTACCAAAAGGACAGCATTTCCTGGTGGACATAAGGGAAAGATGGCACTTTGTTTTGAGAGTGTTTCTCCTGCGGGTTTCCCTGCTGGTGCCAGGCTGGTGCATTTTGTAGCATGTGCAAAGATGCTCGTGAGCAGCTCTGCTACAACAGATCGGCTTATTGCCCATGGGGACTCGAGGACAGCAAAATGCCAGGCAAAATGCTGAATTTCCTATTGCTTCGTCGTCATCCCCTTCTGGTTAAGTTCTCATGCACTTCAGAGAAAACCTTGATTACTGGGTGGCAGGTCCTTCGGCTCAGCCTTGCGAGAGCCTTCTCTACTTCTACCGCTCCTTCCAGGAGCTGGGTCTTGGCTGCAGAGGCAGCTTGTGCTGGGCTAGGCAAACAGATAAAACAAAGAAATAGCAAGGCTAGAATGAAGTCAGCGTGGGTGTTTTTCAATCTTAAAGGCTCTGGAATTTAGTTTGGTTTTCATTTTGTTTGTTTGGTGTTTTTTTTGTCTCTCTCAGAAAAGCCCTTCACATACAATGACGTCCTAAACAATTTATTTGAAATCATTGGTGGGTGGCGCACACATTACAGGCTGTGGTTTCATTGATATGCTCAGCCTCACTAAGTAGATGGCATATTAAATGTTTTATTTACCCCATGTGCTACCTGTCATCTAATCAGCTTTTGTTTTTGCTGCATTCTGCTTGTATTATAGCAAGAGTAAGTGGTTTCATGTAAATTAAAACCACATGAAACCTTTTAAAGCCATTTAAAAATACTAAATGGTTTTGCAAATAGGTTTGTCCGACAAGGATTGGAAAAAGAGCTCTTTGCTTACCCATTTACTCTTTTGTATGCTTATTAGAAGCCCCCCATGTGACTCTTTCATCAAACATTGCATCCCGGTACTCATCTAGAATGCCAAAAGTCATTTATACTGTGCTCAAGAGTGGTTTGCATAAACAGGAGGCAGTTAACAAAGAATACAGTTTTGAGCTGTGATTGCAAATGTTATTTTATAAATTACAACACAGATGCACAATGAAGTCAAAACATGCATTCCTGTGATGTTTTCTAGCGTGCCTGGAGCATAAAGCAGTGTTGGTATTAACTATTATTGCATTGTTTCACTGTGAATAATTTTGTTTCTTACAGGTGGATCGTATCATCTTCTGTGTCTTTTTGGAGATTGACTACAAAATTTTCAAGAAGAAAATGGGCGAATTTTTCCCTATAGGTAGGTATAGTAATTGAGTGCCATCTGACTTGAAAAGATGATGCAGAAATAGACAACAGTTGGCATCTTTTCTCCTTTCCCTGCCTAAGCCAGATATTAAAATGTGAACTTTCTTTAGAGATCAGCTGCACGTAGAGGCCATGATGCTGGAGAAATGCAGACATTTAAAATTTGTGAACCACTAAAGCTGTTTTGATGATGCTTTTGCAAAATCAAGGCTTGCTTTTGTATGCTCAGTACAAGTAGTTTGTTAATTCCTTACTGTAGCCGTGTCTTCTCCCAAAACCTGGTGTGTTGCACTGGTTCTCTCGACTCCGAGAGGAAAATCATTTGCACTAATGTATGTAGCTCATAGTGGTACGGCTTTTCCATGCGCTTTGTGCATGCTCTGCTCTTTCATTAATGATGCTGGTAGGGTTTCTCTGGGTCTGAAAAGATACCGCAGGGGTTAGAGCCCAACTGTGTCTGAATGAGAACTTTAAACTTGAGCTGTCCCTGTGCAAGAATGAATTGGAGAAAGATGGCTCTCACTGGAGCACTTGGGAAATGTTAGCCATTCATCTTACGTTTCACGCAGGAGGTTACTTTCTAGAATGTAAGAAAACCTGATAGACAGTAAATTTGTTCACACCCCTCCCATGCCCGTGATATATTTTTGTCATATATCATTAGAAAACTGTTAGTTGTGTGGTGTTTTTTTTTTAATCAACCCTAACCTTCTTCCATTTTATTTTCAGTGACATCAGTTCTACGATATGTGATCCCAATTTTAATGTTTTGTTTTATCACCCCTTTCACAAGTGGCAGTCACTTAAATACTCTGCGCGGTCTGTCTGGTGGAAAGGGCCTGTGAGTAATAGGAAGCAGAGCTTTGGTGTGTTACGAGAGTCTCAGTTATTTCTACAGGAAATTGCAATGTTTCTGTCTCATCTTGCTAGAATAAAGATTTTTGTAGACAACTTTGTAACCTCCAGTTTGCAATGATTGGTGACAGAAACCTAAAAACCCATTGCATTATTCTGGTACATGGAACGATGTCTGTCTGAGGAATAATATTTTGGGCTGGAGCACACTGAATATGCACTTCAGGCTGCATTCATATCTAATCCGTTCAGTGTGTGCTTTTTTTTTTTTTTTGTGGGGGGTGGTGGTGAATGTAGTCCACCCAGGTTTGAAAGACCAAGAGACAAGAAGATGCTTCAGGTGCTGAAGCAGGACAAATCCAGAGGGGAAAAGAGAGGAATATGGGAGATTTATTTATTTTTTGGGTTGTCAAAACCTAGCATTATTGAATGCCTGGGCAAAGAGGACCTGTGTGGTTGGATGTCACGGTGTATAAAGATTTCTAACTGCATTATGCTACATTGTGCAGATGATCAGTTGTACCATACTTTTAAAAGCATGTTTATTCTCATGCATATAAAGTTTTTACTTTTTTTTTTTTTTTCTTGAACTAAAACTGGCAATTTGATACATGACCATAGCAGGGTGGTGGTGGCAGAGATCGTTTTAGTGCAGCACCATCCAGCAGTTCGCAGCCAATCCAGTGCCTTTGCAGACTGTTCTGGAGACAGATGCTTCATTTTTCAGCGGCCACAATTTGCTATAGATTTCTAAAAGATCTCAGGACCTATTTTCATAGGCTTCATAGGTTTTTGGTTCATGACTAATGATTCCAAATACCGGTTTTGATATGTCTTAATGATGCTGGTTTCCGAAGGACCTAAATGTCCACTGGCTGATAAGCTGGAGCTTTACAAATAGCTAGGTTGGTTTCTAAAACCTTATCCCTGAGTCAGTGAAGGATTTTTCATGGCTAGGTCGGTAGTCGGTGATTTGGGAGATCTGATTTTAATCTATTGTATCACCGTGGGTGTGTGGTATGCTCTTATAGGAGTCGCTTAGATCTGCAGCTTGTGAGGAGAGAGGCAGAAAAGATGCGTGCTACCAAAATGACTTTCAGTTAGTGTCCCTGGAGAAAAGATCAGTGTCTGGGTATCTGTCCTGTAGGAATGCCCTAAGAATGAATATTGGGTCAGGCTTTCTTCGCCCTCCGGAAGTGGCACTTCTCTGCTGGGTACCTTTACAACAACAGGTGGGCTGAAGTTGACCCCATCCTAAATTGCCTATAGCTGAATGGTGACAGCATTGGCTGGAGGTCTGAATGGTTATCACCAAATGACTATCATGTCTGCTGTTTGTTCCTTTTTTCTCTTGTGAAATGGTATCTGCATTTAACTCTAATAGAGGTTAGACAAGTTCTCTGTGGGCTCTCAACCTGTAGGGATATTCTGTCTCACTGCAAGACTGGTTTCTTGCACAAAGAACTTAGTGTGATTCTGTGTGAAGGAACTAGCATCTCTCTCTACCTTTGCCAATAAATTCCTGATATTTAGGCTCTGGAAGAAATAGCCACAATTCTGCTGTTTGCTGTTTTGTTTGTTTGTTTTTTGTTTTTGTTTTTAAAGTGAATCTATTAATGTAGTGAAATGAAAATCTTTAAAGAAAGACTTGCTGTAAATTTGAGCTGATAGGACACAGAAGAGCTGATGCTCACAGGAGAGAATAATGTGGAGATATTACTTTAGGCTTAGAGGAAAACCATTGAGATATTTTAAAATGTGCATCTCACATTCAGAAACATTACGAAATGTATCTACTTTAATAGATGTGGACAAAAATGCCTAGAAAGAAGAATATATTCATGGAGTTATATACATAAATAGTTATTTCATTAAACCTGGTGCATTAATAAATCTAAAAAGACATCCAAGTGCTTGAGCTAGTCAAGTGATAATGAAATGAAGCTAGAGTTACACCTCAGTGCATTAGAGTAAGTGGAATATAGATATAGGGAAATTGTTCCATTAGTTGAACATATCATTAGACCTATTTTGAGAGTGGAATGCCAAAGAAATTAGTCGAGTAATAGTACTGATATTAAGACAACTGCCAAGAACCTTGTCATTTGCAAACTTTAAATATATAGGGGAAGAGGCAGACTTCTAAGTAATTTCATATCTTAGGAGTGTAGCATAGCTGTTCAGTAACAGACCAGTTGTCACAGGCTCAGTGTTTCAAATCTAATCTCAGTAAGCAGTAGCCTATGCACAACCTGAGCCAAAGCCGGTGTGCTCTAAGGGGAAGCACCGCGTAAGCTTTAACTCAGAGTCAGGATCTCATCCCTGTGATGGCCCAGAAAAGTTTTAGAAGGTAAAGGTCCTGGTCCACACAGAATTTAGTGTTGAAGCACTGGGGTTTTGCTGAGAAGCTTTTGTATACCCTTGTTGAAAAAAAGCGAGGGTGAAAGACTCTGTAGGACAACCAACCTTGTATACTTAAAATGAATCACTGTTTTAACGTAATAGGTGAGGCAAACAGTGATTTTATTTTTTTTTCCTTTTACCAGTTGTGTCCTATCTTCTAGTGGAATGAAATAGCTCGGATATCCTCCCTTCAGCTGTGTTGGGAAATTCTCTCTGCTTAATCTGAGATGATGTCTTGCCACATATCTTTCAGACAAATAAAATGCCCTTGCCTGTAATCCTGGCTCAGATGTGTAGTTCTTACATTGCTGGATTCATCGCTACTGGTATTATGCATGAGCTTTCCCAGAAAGCAGCTGATACTCGTATCATTTTTTCTTTTGGAGTTCATTGTTTCTTCTAACACAATTCTATACAAAGCCTGGAATCTAGGCATTACTTTTATCGCTAAATATATATTTATAAGACCTACCAGGAAATGGTATAAAAGCAGTCTCCCTTGAATAACCTACCTTACAGTGATACGTGCTTCTACGATGCTATTCATGTGAGTAAAATTAAGCACATTTGTAAACAGTTGCCAGCTGGAGGCAAAGACACCGTATTTTTCTCCTGTATCCTGTGTAAACCTAACTACTTAATATGTCAGATAGATAATCTTGTGGGGACCTTTGGCAAATGCCTATTTTTTCATGGTGACTGTTGTATATTATGAAAGGTTTATTTTAAATTGTAATGCTTAAAGTATTTCTCAATCTACCACCTGTTATCAGTGGTTTGGAGTGGGTAATCATTTTTTCTGAATATGTTCTTTAGACAAAAATAATGTTATAAAAAGTACGTATTGTGAAGCTGCTGCATTCCAGTTTATATTACATTCTTACTAGTTTAAACAGAATAACAAAATTACTTCACTAAAGCATCACTAAAATTGTTAGAGAGGAGAGGTTTGCACTTTTTTTAGGCCAATTGATAGATGGAAGATGCAAGCTTTTAGACTCTGTGTCCTTTCAGAGCTAATGAAAGGATGCTGAGCTCAAGAGCTTGTTCATTTTTTCTGAGCCGTATCAGTTGGTGTTGAGAGAGAAATTGCTTCTTGAAAAACTTTCTCTCCCTTCTATTCCAGGTTATGACATTTATTCCTTTTTTGCTTTTTTTTTTTTTCTTTTACCTTGGTTGTCCCGTGTCCAAAGCAATATGGATAAGAACCACTGTCCCATATTAATCCTGCCGTTCCTACATGAGGATACACAACTAGGAAGTTGTGCATAAATGTGCAAATACATTATAATTGCAGAGGAAATTCATTGTTAAGAGGTATACTGGGCTTGGAGTCAAACTGGAAACTGTCTAAACGCCTGAATGAAGGGCTTTGTGTTAAAATGGCAGATCCCTGCACTAATACGTGGGTGAACTGTTAAGCAGAGACTGTAATTCCTGAACTGGCATTGAGGAGCGCTGCCCTCTCCTTTTAATATGGCACTGAGACTACAACAGTCTTCAGCATGAGCAAAAGAATCATAAGTTAGCCTTTCGTAAGTAATCCTGTATCAAATGGGTAATTCGTTTGATAAATTTAGCCTTTCTATTTGCATTTGCAATGTTCATGAGCAGATTTGTTGAGTTAATTTGTCACCTGAATGCATTCCACAAAATATTTTTCATAGGCTCTGTTTTACTGCGTGGATGGGTGCCAGATGGTTTACTGGAAGTCCGTGATATCCTTTACTTGAGGTCTCACCTGGGTAGGGGTTTGCCTCGTAAGTCACGTGGCTGTGATTTCTGGCCAGTTCAAGCCTCCGGGGCCAGATGCTCAGAAGCACAATTTGGGAAGTCTGGGGGCCCACTGGCCTTTTCCTCACCACCAAGGGTCTCCCTGAGGGCAGTGGTGGTGGCAGCTACTTTCTTTGTCCCCAAGCAGAGTTTTCAGGTTGTATTCACAGCTGATAACCACCTGTGCCTCTTACAGGTTTGATCTATAGGACTGTCAGGCTGTCATCCCCCTGTCTGCAGTGTTCCTTGGCAAAGCTTTAGCTCCATGCCACCATTTAATGTTCCCCCCAGCTTGGAAGTCAGTGGGGAGCCTCATGTTCAGGTAGCGACGCATGAGGACTCTTTGGTGGGTGGAAGGGGCCAGTGTTTTTGGCAAAGCTGTGGCAGATGGATGGTGTTTTCACATGGAGGGGGAATGTTGGCTGAGTGACACACCATGCAGATGTTCAAAATTACCTTGTAAAAATCTCAAGCTAAAATCTGAAGGTGTTCATAAAACTGTGAGATGAAGTTTTTCTAGGGCCTTCTGTCTTCATTAGCCACGATAGTGATGGTTCCAGTTCCACCCCATGTTGAGGTTGTCTTTCTTAGCTCCACTGGACAGTATCTCAGTCCTACAGGTCGTCTGTAGTGCAGGAGGATGAACAAGGAACAGCTCAAGAGCAGTGCTTTGGAGGCACACACCAAGAGGAGGTCCCTGCTCCTCTTAATGACAGTGGTTTTCCAGTACCTAATGAAAAGCTAACGGGGAGTTTTCTGCTCCTGCCTAAATCATAATAAGACTTCCCTTCTGAATTATTTCCTGGCTGTCTGCTGACAGAGCGATGCTCTAGTGTTTGGCTGTGTTTTGAGTATTGGTCACCTCAGGCCTGGGGATTGGATCCTCGTTCAGTTTGACAAGGGCTTGTGGTATTGTCTGCTATAACATGGTCTATAGAAAATTGTTTGCTTGTCATTCTTGATAGTAGCAATAGCACTGCTTGGATCACGATATGAACAAACACTGGAACTGTAGTGTACTTCAATGCTATTGCTGGGAGCTTTAGGTCTGCAAAGCGAAGTAACTGCTCCCTTTTTTTTTTGTTTCCTGTGAATGTTTTCCTTCCCTTGCTTTGTGAGAGTGACCACAGAGCCAACAGTGAGCCCAGAAATCAGGGGGAATGGCTGTTTCTAAGTATTTGTCAACTTGCTCTACAGTCCTGAGCTCTCCAGCTCCTGGTGGATAAGGTCCTCATTGAAACAGCGAGGTGGCAAGCGATGACAATGCTCTTTGAGGTATGGGAGTCATGCAGATGCAAGGATCAGGCTGCTGCATGTGCTAGCATGGGAGAGGGCAGGGAAGGTGATGAGTGAAGTAATTATGAGGCGAATATGGAACCATTGTTTACCATTTCTTCTAACACAAGAAACACAAGGTATGCCCAGGAAATGATGAACCAGGATGATAACAAAAAGGAAGTTGTTTTTCACCTAATACATAGGGAGTAGCAACACTTGCTGAGAGGTGCTGGGGAGCATGTAGGGCTTGAATACATCTGAAAGGAGAGTTAGCTCAACCAACGGAGGCCTAGTCCAACAAAGGCTATTAATTAGCATAGTCTATACGTTACCTTACGCTCAGGAAGAAGCCACTAGGGGGAAGGGAAATGTGTTGCTGTTCTGTTCAGTCCTCCACACATGGATGGCTGGCACGAGAAGGTAAACAAGCATAAGCCTTCTCTGCATAATATCTTCTGGGTATGCATTTTTGAACAGGCATCTTTTCTTCCTGCTGCGTTGCATGGCGTTGTATCCCACATAAAACATTCCAAATGCATTTCATGTCATGCTCAAAAATATCCCATCCTCTCCGGACACTGATGCTGAGTCACTTCACGTGCTTGAGTGCTTCTAATTGCCAAGGATGCAGTTAAATTTGTGTTTGTCTCATTTGATTGCCTCTCTCTTAGGTTACTGATGAGATTTTGTTAGAAGCTTGTATCTGCATGTGGTGACACATTTCTAAAACATAACATTTTGTGAATACTACACTAGCATATACGTGGGTGACAAATCCACTTTAGCATTTGTGTAAACAAAACTCAGTTGTTTTCAGTATTTTAGGTCATGGAACAAAAAAGGAAGTTCTGAAATAGGTTATTTTTTAAAAACTGATGCATATTTTCCCGAAGAGTGCCTCATGCCTCTTGTGTAAGGTAGAAGCATCTGGGCAACAGAAATCCAGATCTGATCCTGGCTGTGAGCACCACTTCCTGCACTGGAACAATGTTGTCCAGTTCACTCGCAGTGGGAATGGCAGCTGCCGCATCTCCTCTGCGTGCAGCTGGGGCTCATAAGGGTATATGTATTTTACTGCAGATCAAGTGATACGATGCATAAAAGAAGCCATCTATGTGGCGAAAAAAAAAAAAAAAGAAACAAGGAAAAAAAAGAAAAAAAAGCCTTCTTAAAAAGCCGGTACTAAGGATTTCTATTTGATATGGCTTCAAAAGCTACAAACATTTTACATTCAGTGAGACTCCGGTGTTGTGGGACTGGTGTAACTAAGCAACACAGGAAGAAAAACTGCACCGATGCTGCAGTAAGGCCATGATGTACAGTGTGTATCAGTGGAAATGTCTTTATAATCAAACCAGACTAAACAAAATTTGATTAAACTTGCTTAGTGTCAGGTGCGGGGCCTGTGTAGTGCCTTTTGCTCTCTATGAAGGATTATGGGATACAAATGCTCAGAACTAAAAGAAGCTCCGTATCTTCTTCCAAAGCAGAAAAATGTGTTATTGTTGTTTGTTTGTTTGTATTCTTATTGTTGTTGAGGCTCTTCTTATTTTGCCTTTTTTTGGTTATTTCATTGTTGTTGCAATTTTTGTTTTTGTTCTTCCTCTTATGTGCACTTGAAGATGAAGGAAAGCTTTATGGAAAAGATATTTTTACAGCTAGAGGTGTTAAGAGTCAGGCTGGGCTTAGCTGATCTCATCTGGCAGAGGTTTCCAAATCTGCTTTTTCTAAAAGAAAATGTTCCCCTTTTTTGTGCAATTGGTCAGTCGGTTTTACTCTATCAGAGGAGAGCAGAGTTTGAGAGGTCAGAACAATCAAAAGAGCTTGTGAGCTCCTCCATTATTGTGAGCCTTGTGTGTACCTAGAGGCTTTATCAAGCCCCAGGGTGTTCCTGTGTGTCTTATGCTACAAAAATGGCCAGTCTTTTATGTTGAGATGGAGATAGTCTGTACGCTATTACGAAGATCCTGTTGGGCAGTAGCAGTGGTCCTGCGCTATCAAAAAGAAGTGATTTTCAATTGGAAGTAGACTAGATGAATGATTAGAAAGCTTCATAAGGCTGTTCATATATTTGCGCAGATAGGTGGATGAAGCTTTGGGGCAAAGTTTCAGAAAGACGAGTCTAGTAAAGAAGAATAAGGAGAGTGAAAACCCACTCAGTCTTTTCCACTTCTGGGAATCTGATGATACCGTGGTTTAGACAGTTTGCAGCAGGCTGGTACCCTGACCCACACTGCCACCTGATCCACAATTTGACAAAAAGCTTTTCATTTGAGCATGCGGAGACTGCCCTAAAATGGGATTTTTCTCCATGTCTTGAAACTCGATTACCACACATCTTCTGTTATTCTGGTGGAAAATGTATGGGCAGGTCATGAAGTTCCTGCTAGGCAAATGCTTGAGGGCAGGAACTTACTCAGCTGGAACCCTGTTTTAGTGTAACAAATAAAGCTCAGTGGGACAGCTGCAGCTGTCAGTGCTGAAAACTTTTATGTATTTTTAATTTTTGTTTTGAGGCATCGGCAGTATAATCACCAGTTTGTCCCTTCAGCCTCCTGCACAGCTCATCTCATTGCTCCGCTAGCCATTGTGCTGTGTATACAGGCTGCAGAGGGGAGTTTGGGCTGTCCCACCATGCCCTTCCAGCCCCTCTGGCAGTTACCCTCAATCCATGGAGCTGCTCTTGCACGAAGGATCAGGCTGAGACACGTGGGTAGGCTGGAAATCAGGAAGCAGCAGGAAGTGCTGAGAAGGTGGACAAATACTGAAGAATGAGACGAGGAAGCTGAGGAAAGGTAGAAAGAGGAAGGCAGAAAGGAGCCAGCAGCATGCAGCGCTGCCGGGGGGTGCTGGGAGTCTGGGATGCAGGTCCTGAATGCAGATCAGATGGCTGCTTCCCGCAGCTTGGAGCTGGCCCTCCTGTAAGGGCTCTTCAATGCATGCATGGTTACAAATAAAAGGTTTTTGTGTAGCACTGACTCTCCGCGTGCTAACATGAAGAACAATGTGAATAGAAGCGTGAGCAACAAGGAGGAGGTTTAATGGCTTTGGGGATTAGCAGCGGTATTTAGAGCCTTCCACCTCTTTGTTCCTAACATTAATCTTAACACAGATTCATCGTTTTAGCCATCTGGCTTGTGTTTGTGTGTATACAGCAACTAGTGAGACAGAAAAAGAACCTGACCAACAAGGCAAAAGTAAAAATAAAACAAAAAAACAACAAAAAAAAAACAAACGTATATGACAGAAGAAGGCATCTTCTTCTGTGTCAGTAGGAGCAGGTACAGTGCAATCATTCTGTTTCACCGAGCTCAGCAGGTAATGAGAGAGGGGAACAAAAGGGTAAGTGACATCTCTTGATACATGAATCTACCACAGAGCCTGTGAGTTAAACAAATGTGCATGTGCTGAGCAACTTGCACCCAATTGCAAAGCTCCATGATCTTGTGAGATATAGTTAGCCCAGATAATGCGAGAGTTAGAGGGCCAGTTTCAACCACAGGTTGAGTCCTCCCTGTAAATTATTTTATAGTTGATTAGAAAGTGTTCTCTCAAACCTTGTGCATCTTTATTTCATATACCATAGCCCAGACGTTTTTGGAAAAAGTTGTGCTCTCAAACTTAGGAAATGTTTTGGATTAGATGTCTTCCCTGTACCCTAAGTCTTCTAAATACTGATGTGAATTTTCTTGGGAGTGGGCTGACCCTTTCAGGGAGTCACTGTCAGTTTCTCTCTCACTCCAGGCTGCAAAGTCTGTCATTTTTGTCCAGTAAGAGACAAGGTGGCGCTCCCCAAAATCTGGAGTTTTAATTGGGGGTTCCACGTGAAAGGTCACTGTTCTTCTCTGCCAGACACAGGAGTAACCAAGAATGGGTACTTGTGTGCATACACTCAGAGCATGTTTTCCTATTAAATTGACTTTTTTAAGATCTCTTGAGTACAAGTGAGAGTTACAGAGGGCTTCACCTCTGTGCTTTCAAATGTGAGAGTTTGGGGAAGGAATACTGACCATATATCTTCAAGGAAAAGGTTACTGGTATCAGAGATTCACTCTTGGGTTCTTTTATGGTTTTACTCAACTTTGCTTTGGGACTGACAGTCTGGTTTGCTTTGGTTTGAAATATGCATCACTCTAGAAAGCTTATTCTAGATGGGGTAAAAATGTGCACAGGGAACATGAAAAATAAAACCAGATATTACAGAGCTGATTTAAAGCAATCTTGGCACTGATTTAGCCTTATATTATATATGTAGAGCTTCAGTAAAAAAAAAAACAAAAAAAAACAGGTTTACTTACGTTTACTTCTTCATAACCAGTAACCCAGAAACTGCCTGTAATATTATACTTCTGGGCAAAAAATGAAAGAATTTTGGATATAAATTTCTAAAATAATTGGTTTTGGCATAGAGCTCTGACAGCTAAACATGGTGTTTATCACTTTAGCCAGCCACACCAAGGTCAGTGAAAGAGACTGCTTTATATATGACAGAGAAGCACTTCCACCAGCTGCATTAATAGCATAAGAATAAGAATTATAGACACGTGAAATGACTGGGGAGTGCTGTGTGCCAAAAGAAACTCAGACTCAGATATCAGTTGGGGCAGAATTTTCAAAGGCACCTGGAGATCATGTCACAAAACAACTGGGAGCCCGTCTCCCATTTTAGGAAACGATGTAAGGACTGTACTGCCTTTCAGCGAGACTTAGTTCCTTTTTCCAGGAAAAAAAAAAAAACAGCACTTAATTCACAATTAGTTCACAAAAGAAGTCTTTGCCTCTTCATAATTATATTGCATAATGACTTCACTACTTTTTAATAACATCAGATTTCTTGTCTGTGTCCATTATCACCAACTTAGAAGCTATTCTGTTGCTTTGGGAATTTCATATTCCAAGTCACTTACAGAACTATAATTAAGAACTTCCACAGAAGACCAGGTGATATATGTATGTTAAGATATTATATTATGCTGATTTAGTGTCAAGTTGTAGATTAATTTGAAATTGTATCATGCTGGTTTCATTATAAATGCTTCCATGGAAAGAACATGTTATTGGAAACTGAATAATTAATAAGCTTTGTATTAACCAAATGCTTTCTGAGTGGTTTGTTGAAAAATGTCAGGACTCCGTTTGAAAATCCTGGCTCTATTGAAGTTGTGGCAGAATTCCCACTGGCTTCCTTCAACAATATTTCTTTATCTCAAAAGCTACTTGTCAAAGCTCCTTAAAGTTCCTGTGTACAATTTTTTTTTGTACAATAGGGGTCAATATGCTATTTTGAACTCCAAAGCAATCATTTGCAGAATAAGGGGAAAGGAAATGAAATGTACAGCAACTTTGTTCAGTTCTGATCCTTTGTGCCGGACTGAAGCGTACTCGAGAGAAATGTAACCTGCTGTCATTTAGTGCCTTCTGCATGTCTGCCCTCCAGGCCATGTCTGACTGCGATGGGAGGGGACAAAAGATGGATACAGGTCCATCGACCGTAGATTCAGAAGTTCCCATAAAAATTCTCCAGCTCATGGTTATTTTGTTTTAATGTTTTGATTCAAGCATAACTCCCAGTGAAGGACTCTGTTATTAACTGATCGTTCTTCTCTCCTTGTACTTAAAATAAGTTTTCAGGCTCCAAATCATGATGAAAGCAGAGCTTCAGTCCTTCCAGTGTGTGTCACAGCATTTGAATCTCAGTGGAGTTTATGGCATAAAGATCTGATTCTGTGAATTAGGACATAAATACTACTGTTAGTTTCCAAGACCATTGATCATAATACTGCAGAACTGCTCGGGTTCAAATGGTGGTCATGATATGCATATACACAAGTTTGAAAAATGTAGTGCTTTAGACAGAAATTGTAGGCTTGCTACAGAATTTGCACCTGCCCAAATCCATTTAAAAGGATATAAATACAGTCTATATGAATTAGCAACACCATTGTCAAACTTGTGGTCAATAAGCTCTCCACCACACGATTAAAGCTCTGAAACATTGTATTATTAGATGTTAGCAAAGGCTAATTCCACCTCCATCACCCCGCCCCATCAAAACAGCTTGAAATGAGAAATGTCTTTGTTCCCAAAATGTAACTTTTTTCCAAAGGAACCTGCTTTCTGCATATTATCATCTTAATAATTGTATGTGAATTTTGAGAGGGAACTTCTTTACTGTGAGGGTGACAGAGCACCGGAATGGGTTGCCCAGAGAGGTCATGGAGTCGTCTTCTCTGGAGACATTCAAAACCCGCCTGGATGTCATCCTGCACAATGTACTCTAGGTGATCCTGCCTGGCAGTGAGATTGGACCAGATGATATTCAGAGGGCCCTTCCTACCTCAACCATTCTGTGAATTTGAAGAATTCTGTATATTATGCCGAATTTTATTCCTATCTTGGTGCCTTGCATTCACTGCATCTGCACAGTAAAAGTCTAGAATCAAAACTTTCTTTTCCCATCTATCTCTAGATCTCAGAATGAAATGTTAAATGGGAGGAGGTAAACTAGCATATGTGGAATTTGAATCATGGAATATTTTATTTTAGATTTTTCCTGATATTAATTGCTTCTTTTTTTCTTTATTTTGACAGATGATAATGAAGAGACCGAGATGAGTGAAGAGACAGGTGAGTAAACAGCATTTTATGCCCAAACATATCACATTTAGGAAGCATGAACCAAACTGAGAACGTTCTTAAAACTAATTGCTTTGGTTGTGATAAGCAGTGCCAATCGTTTATTGCCAACATTATAACAGTCTTTGCTGTTTTTTAACATAATGTAGGGAAAACCATCCCTGATGATAAATAATATATAGTAAGAATGGCAGAGACTAACTTTTTAATATCATCTGTTATGAGCCTCTGGGTTATCTTTTACTTTTTATTGGTAAGTAGTTTGAACATGAATGGGAAATAATTAAAATTCTACAGTCTCTTTGTGAAAAGGTGTTAATACAGCAATCCTTGAGTCATTTGCAATTGTGATTAGTGGCCATGATTTGTTTGCAATGAAAACAGTAGCAAAACTCTCCCAGCAAACACTTAAATAAACTGTGATTGGACAATATTTCAGAGTACTTTTTTTTCCTGGAGCTGACTATTGACTGTTGGAGTACTTATCTTGTTACCACAAGTTAGACATAAGCCAATTTTCAGCTCATCTAACTGTGTTTGTCCAGCCAACGCCTCTGAGCATCTCAGAATGCTGCAATACCTAGTAGCAAAAGCTATTCAAAGCTGTCTTATATGTACTGTTCTCCCATTGTCCACTGAGCCAGTCCTTTCTTCACAGAATGAAGTCATGTTGGTCAAGCATAACTTGCCCTTGCTAAATCCATGTTGACTATTCCCAGTTACCTTCTTGTCCTTCCTCACCTGTTTGGAAAAGGATTCGAAGAGGACATGCTACATGTTCTTCCCATGGACTGAAGTTAAAATGACTGCTTATACTTCTCTTGATCTTCCTCCATGCCTTTCTTGAAGGCTGATGTAATGTGAGCCTTTTTCCAGCTCTCGGGGATGACTTTTTTTGATGATAAACAGCAACATTTAAATCAGATCAACCATCTCCACTCCTCCAGGCTATCATTAGCCTACAGCCTCTCTGTTCTTGGCTGCTTTCTACTTCCCAAATGATGCTGGAATGTGTGGGGTTTGGGAGAGAGCTTTGCCCATGAGCAGAGTACCTCAAGCTGTTTCATATTTTTTGTTACTAGGTTGCCTCCCCATTCATCCAAAGAGAAATATTTGTCTGAACCAGCTCTTGCTAATGGCATGCTTATAGGATCCCTTTGTGTTATTCCTCATGTCCCTACTTGGTTTTAGCTGCTGCTGGTCTTGGCATTCAACCTTCGTGATTGCATCCCTGAGTACCTTTCTCCTCTCCTTTTGTTGCCTGTCACTCACTCTCTTTCTTTGTTCTAGTTCATGAAGTTCCTTGTTTATGCAAGTGAGCTTTCTGATGAAATTCCCATTCTTTCTGCAAAACAAGATGGGTTGTTCCTCAGTGGTCAGTTCCTGGACATCCTTCTTCAGCCCAGCTCCTTAGCACATTCTGTCTAATAACCTTGAAGTGCAGAGTCCTTACTCCATCCCTTACCTTCCCAGCTTTGTCCTCAACTCAGTTATTCCATACCTCATGATTCTTGACACCCAAGTTTGCTATCTCTGGCCACATTTGCTACCGATTCTCCCACATCTGAGAGCAGCATACCAAGCAGGGCATTACTTCTCGTACTCTCTAGAAATAATTTACATTATGTGTGGTCCAGGAGCTTCCTGAATTGCTCATGCAGTCCTATGTTGCCCTCACAGCAGATGTCTCAAGGGTTAAAATCTCACACAAGGATTAAAGCTTCCAGTCAGAAGACTTCTGCTAGTTATTTGAAGAGAGCTCCATCCACTGACATTTTCTTGATCAGACTTCCTATAACAGGCTCCACCATACCCTGTGTTATTTTCTCTGCTGACCTTCACCTAGAGGCTCTTAATGGGCATCTTCTGTTTTATATGCAGTGTAGCTTTCCCTGCTCTTCTTCTCCACCTGTCTTCCATGACCATCTAGTACCCTTCTGTGATGGTACACCATGTGCATGTACTCCCAAGTCTCTGTGAGCCTGGTTGCTCGGTGCAGGAGCTTCCAGCTCTTCTCTTTATGGAGGGACACCGGAATCAAAAAGGAGAGACACTTGGAAAAAGGCAGAGATTATACCAGCCAAAAAACAGAGGTAAAAGCTTTTGAAGCAGTGTCTTGGCTGCCTAAATTGGCAGGATTGTCCTAAAGACAAATGGATTATGATGATTTATGCAGCCAGTTAATTAGCTTAGAAATTATAAATTCTTTAATAACAGTATGTATGCATTAATGTGCAAACATGGATATACACAGATAGATATGTGTTACTGTGATGGATTAGCACATTCTTTTATAGCTTTCTGGCCTGTTGATTTTATTACATATAATTGTAATTACTTTTTGGTATCAAGATTACTGGATAGGAACTTCCAGAGATTTTAATACAATTAGTGTGATTAATATAGTTGTACATATATACATAAAAGAAGAAAAATGAAGACTGTCATTATACAACAAACATTTGCCAAAGATTACCCTACGGTAGAATTTGCAGTATTCATCTAATGTTTCCAGTTTCATTTTTTACAGTTATCATGGCATGTATGCTTTTTTAAGTCCACTTATTTTGCATTTTTTGTCTTGTTGTTTTTATGGAGATTATGCAAATTACATTTTTAAAGCATTTAAAATTAGAATTAAAAGGAAGTATATTTCCACTTAATAGCCAGTCTTTTCTTTCTTGCCTTGTATCCTTCACAGCTTCATTAATTTAGGTGAAGCGGCATAGCTACTCTGAGAAATAATCATTGAATTATATCTTTTGAGGAAGATATTCCCCTACATATCTGCCTTTTTGCGTATATGAGGCAGATGAGATCACAACTTCTTCCACAGGTTTACTTGTAGGATGCTGTGAACCTCAACAGTGTGTACTTGGTCCTTTCATTCTGATTTGGAAATATTTTGGGAGTCAGTGCGTTGATTGTCAGCAATCAATAGCTACATGGCCAAAGAGAAATACATTCTGCATAGTGACTCCAGTAGTTAGGAGTTCTGTCATTTTGACTTATCTGTGTACCCACTTTTTAGTGATTGTAAAACGCATTTGCAGGAGTTATAAATGCATACAAAATTTCTGCACTGAGAAGAGTTTTTGGTTTTATGTTCAAATAGTTATCAGTTTGAAAGAGATTTACTTTTAACCGTTTTGAGGGAAAAATAGAGTATCAACATCTACTCACCTCTTCAAGATAATAATTGAATAATCATTCTTCATTCCACTTGACTTCATGGGTCATGACTCCAGCAGATGGAATCAGCAGTTAGCACCAATATTGATGACCCTGTTTTGTTGAGCTGTCCATATCCAATCTGCTTTTGGGTTATTTCTCCAATTCCTGTGGTGTGTGTGTTTTTTTTGTTGTTGTTATTTGTTTTTGTTTTGTTTTAAAGAGGGAAAAGAGACCAAAGAAAAGAGAAGAAAAAAAGAAAAAGCAACTGTTGGATTCATGGAGAGCACATGCTTCAGGCTACACACATATATGACCTTTGGCAGAGATTCATGTGTGCTAAGTTTTTCCTAAATCCATGTGCCTACAACATGTTGTTGGCTAGTTGTTTCTGAGGGGCCAATATCTGGCCAAGAGAAAACACAGAGAAGCACAGGGACTCAAATGAAACGTAGGTTCTCTGTATTTGTACCAATTTCAGTTTGAAGAATCTAGAAGAATGACATGGGTATTACAGAATCAATCCTAATTAAAACCTGGTGGCAAGCGTTATAGGGGAAAAAAAGCTGATGCTGGTCTGGTGTCAGCTGAAGGCAGTGGGTATATGCCCATTGGTTTCAGTACTCACTGATTTAGGCCTTGGGACTGGCTAAAGAATTAGCCAGGAGTAAGGAATAACAAATGACCAAATGTGTATCTTACTGAGTGATGTACGCATTATGAAAGTAATCTCTGTCTTGTGTTTCTACCACCCTGAAGTACAGATATCTCATTACTTGCACAAAGACCATTCTTTCTATGATTTCTCTTCAAAATAAATAAGGGAATATCTTAATTGCATGTCTGCCAGGTAATGTCCGTTAATATCTGTGTTAATGTTATACAATCAAACAGACAAGAATAATCATTTGAGTGAGTTAATCACATAACGTCACTGCATGTATTGGAAATACTAGAAAAAGAAAAACATTTGAAAATACAAATAGCCTAGTCTTATTAAGTATATATACTCAAGACCACCCTTTTAATGGCATTTAACTTACAGGATTTTAACCCACTGGTTTGTTATTTTGGATGCTGTTTCTTGTAGCAGCTGCTAGCTTAACTGCACCATTTAATTCAATGAGCTTTGATATTATCATATTTCATATGGCTTGCTGTTAGAATGGCTTGAGGCAAAAGGGCAGATATGGTAATAGCAGGTATGGACTTTTGCAGTTCTACATCTCAGCTTTCCTTTATGAATGATACCCTACAAAAGTAAAGAAAAAGACCGGATGACCTAATGGTCTTGTCTGCCTTTAACTTCAAGTTTTTAATGCTACAGAGTCATGATGCTTAATGTTTTCAGCCCCATTAAGGGAAGATTATTCTCAACTTTAACTTCTGAAGGACTTAGCTTTTATACCCATAGCTTCACATATCCACGCATAGAAGCATGCAAAATAAGTCCTAATACTGCCATAATTTTGTGCGCAATTGCAGTGATTGCACCTGGAAATTACAGAACCGTGTGCTATTATGAGAAGTGTAGTCCAGATATGGAATAATACTACATTATTATGCATGGACATAAGTTAAATCTCCTACCATTATTAAAAAAAAATAAAAAATAATAAAGTGTTTCAGTTCTGAAGCTATGTTCTCCCCAGCCTGTTTGGCTTCACTCCCCACAGGGGGACCAAGGCCTTTTGGCCCCCTGTGTGTGAATGTTGCCACGCTACTGTCTCTTGTTTCCCATCTAATATTTGTTTATAAGAAATGTCCTGCTGGTTATGCCATTTCTGTCCCAAGTGTCCTACCTAACCACCTACTCGTTACTTCAGAAACTGCAGCCAGCTATAGGATGGCAGGCCAAAGGATCTCACTGACACTAACAAGAGAAGCACAATTATAAACAGTGCTGTATAAATACAGTATTTCCTTGTACACTCCACTGTGTACACAATCTTAAACTTGGACACATTTTTGTTGGAGGAGACTTTCTCTTTTACTGAGAGGAAAATAGCAAACATTTGCACACGGTAAGATTTGGAAGCTGTGAGGGATTTTGGAAATAGCTTATTTGGAGAGACACTGTCAGATCTAAGTGGTTTGTTGACCCTCTGTATTAGCCTATAAGGAAGAATAATTTCTACTAGTGTTAGGTCTCAGAACACCTTTTTTACAGATAGATGTTCATGCTCAGAAAAACTTTGAATATGATCAGTTCAGACACTTACCTAGGTGTTCTGTTTTTAAACAGAAATTTGCAAGCAGAAAGAGTTTGAGGTACTCAGCTCATGGGCAAAGACAGGGATACTGTTGTAGAGCAGAAAGGGTTAAGACTTGGTGTTTTACTCATAACAAAAAGCCATTATTTTGAATCTTGCACAAATCCTTTTCTGTCTCTGAAATGACAGAAAACAGGTAAAAAGCAGTGAAATTGTGATTGAAATCTTATTCTCCTGGGATAGTGCCTCTACATCCTTTTGTGAGCATTTTAAGATCCTCTATAGAATGCAGAAAGACCATTTCTTTTGAGATAGCAACAGCTCTGACTTCTCTGAATATCAGCCTCCTCCTTCTCCGTCTTTGTGCTGTCAATTAAGATGTTGGTTGTACTATCTAATGTGTTCAGATACTCCTGAAAGACCTGGCTGGACACTTGCACTTAAGCTTGATTGACATTTGACTTGGGAGCTTGGAGGAAGTCTCACAGATTGGTTAGATGATAAAATTCATCATCACAGGGGTGAGTGTTGATTGAAACACTGCTATTGATTCAGTCCCCTGATGTGAATCATTGCCAACCAAAAAAGGGAAAATAGCAGGTAGTGCAGAACGGCATTAGAACCAAAGAGTCCATACATCAATGTGGTCCATTATAAATATTCAAGTTATTTTTTAAAGGAATGAGAGAGTGTTGGCAAGGAACAAAACTTTAAAAGCCTGGTTATTTTCAGGATCTCTCTTTTGTATGGAAGTTGTTGTTGAACATTACTATTGCTCTTGAGTAACCCCTTTAAAAGTGTTGACCAAGTGTGTATTTCATGTATTTTTGCCTTTCTTTTTCCCCCACAGTATTTCTTGTGGTTAGTTCTGCATTCTCAGCAGCCTATAAATTGATCTTAGTACTTGCTTAGTACTTAAAAACTCTTGTTTCCCTCAAAATATTGTATTTGAATCTCAAATTCAGATGAACCAAGGTGATGACATGAACGTCGTGGTCCTATGTTAAGTGCTACCAGGACAGGTCTACTTACTGATAGCAAGCCAAACCTCAAAGCTTTACAGCACAACACTTATTTACTGATCACTAAGGGCCCTTCGTGCTTTGAGCTATATAGAATTCTACAATGATACAGAAATTCTGTGCTGGAAGCAATTTTTACAATATTTTGACAAGTTTGACAGTATTCAGTTTGGAATTTGGGGGCTGAAATTTAATGTTCATTCCCTAAAATGAAGCAAGTGAAATTGAATGTAATTGTTCACATGTAAATCTCCATTTTTGTTGACATTTTTAGCTGTGACTTCTTGTAAACTCTTGCCAGTTCTAAATCCGTGGCAGTTCTTTTAGGACTTAGGCACAGTAGAATAACCAGTGAATGTTTCCTGGGTTCCATATGGAGCCAATGATTTGCTCCCTTTTTGTCTCTCAAAAGAGCACAATCTTACCTTTGCAAGTGCAAGTTCCATTTCCTCATTTCTTTTATACCTTGTGTTTGGAAACCTTTAGCACTTCCGTTCTGTGTGTGTGTAGTTGTGGGAGGTCAGGAGGAGGTTACTGAAGGCTCAGCTGTTAGCAGAGCCAATTCCTCTATGAGAAACTGGGCATCTGATTGCTGAGGGCTTGTTACAAATCCAGTGACATACGGTGTAGATTATTGCATGGAGTATGTATGACAGCAGAAGAGATGGGAGGATTCCCAACATGAAGCAATTTATAATGCACATGTAATTTTTTTTTTCCCGAGTTACTAATGAGGTAGTTAGTTTGAGATAATACTTTATCGCAGCATGGCAATAGGGCTAGATCAAGCAAGGTCGTATGCTTTCCTAAGTTTCCTGGTTACATGCATTCATTTCTTTCCAGCAAAAACCAAAAATACATTTTCTTTAGGCTTTTCCTCCACCCAAGCCCTCAGTTGACCATAAGGAACTGGGAGGTCTGATGGAAAGACAAGTGGCAGAAAGTAATTTTCCCATCTCTGCTGAATAGATTCAATATATGTAAGGAATTGAGTTTTAATTGTCTGCCATTCTCTTCTTTCAGTCCAGGCTTTGGTTAAGCAACACTGAAGAATGTTCTAATTAGTGAGCTTGTTTTCATTAAACGTCTTAATTTACAAATACTTTTTATGATTAGTTTCCAGGTTGGCCCCCTTTCTGTGCTAACAGACTTTCTGTGCAACCAGTTTATGCCTTGAAGTCTGTCTTAGCAAGCAAACAGTGATGTGATTTGGTGCTTATGTGAAGATGACAAGATATTCTGAAAATGCTGTAGAAAACCTCATAATTTTTAGAACATAACCAACTAATTATAAATACTGTGAACTTCAATCTCCACAAATACAGAAAATCTTAAACATCACTGGCTTCAGTTACTCTTCTGCTTAGAAGGATTTCCTTTTACTCTGTCTTCCTGTTGCTTTCTGGCTAACAGGTTGGAAAGATTTTTGGTTTATATTTATTTATTTTTCCAAACTGAACATTTCTATTTCATAAAAATTTCATTTCCTTAACTTTACTTCACTATCAGACTTGCTTCCCTACCTCTCATTTCATTACTAATTTCAGTCAATATTCATTTGTTGCCATGTTATAACACTGAATGGAAAATTGAACTGAGAGGGAAAAATCACTTCATTCAGATTATTTCTCCTCAGCTCCAAAATGCCATATAATGTATATTACTTTAAAAACTACAAATGATTTTTTTTTAATTTATTTATTCTATTCTATTCTAGCTTGAGCTTTCTTCACTGCTGCGTGTGAAAGTTAGGGAAAGTCCAGTCCAAGCTGAAAGATAGCTATTATGATCCTTTTATAGAAGATGATGCAGTAATTAATTTTCATAATAGAAAGATAGGCATCAGGCACTGAACAGAGTGGTGAGGTAAAATGTACTCACAGTTGCATCATGCATAGTAAAATTTGATACAATACCACAGTTTCCAAATCATATGTGTAATATTTATTTATTTATTTATTTATTTATTTATTTATTTTTAACGTTTTAAAGGTTTGGAACAAAAAGGCCAGCTTCCATCTCCCACTAAGTGCAAAGCAGAGCAGCCTGAGGACATGCAAGACAATGCTGAAGGTAGGTGGTCTGACAGCTTTCAGAGCTATTAATCAATTTTATATTTTGGGGGAAAAGTTTATCCTGAGTTCTTATGAAAGAACTGGAATACTTTTATTTAAGAATGTTATTTGCACACACTTGGAAAGTTCCTTTTCACCTAGATCATGACACTAATTTTTCTGAAGTGTATTTCATCTCAGGGTAGATTCAGAATTACAAATGGTATTTTTACTGATTATCGCTGATATAAAACGGGAAATTGTTGCTGTTTTATCTTTAAACTGTTCTGATTTTATGTAAGTAATAATAGAAAATGATTGCATGTTGTTCAGTGCTTGGGTCACTCTGGTTGCTTAAGTTGCTCAGGTAAATCAACTAGGCACAGCAATACACTGAACAATATAATTTTTGCTTTCCTTCTCTACAAGAAAGTTTTGCTGTATCCCTTTCCAATCCACTTAGAGTGTTTATGGCTTCAAATCTATGCAGTGCATTACGTCCTACCGTGGTCAGAAGTCACAGATGCATAACATTACGCCTACAGTGCTCTGGAAAGAGCGCTTTTCTGCACTCCAGTCTTCACAGGGCAGCTAGTCCATGTGTACGGAGGCAAATGCAGTCTGTGTTACTCTAAAATTGGATCAAGGTATCTTTTCTAATGCGTATCTCATTGGGAGAGTTGCTAAAAGAAGTTAACATCAAAGACTAATTTTCGGAGTGCAGAGTTTGACGTTACTGTTCTATGTGTGGAAGAGCAAAACGCCCAAATGCTGCAGAATTCCCCTTAGGTGGAACACTTAAAAGGATGAACCTTAATCTTTAATCCATGACGGTTCCTTATCATGGATTCTTTTTGACCTAATGTTCCTAAATTGACACATCTCATTCTGCACCTCAACCGGTGGCTCCATGTTCTTCGTCATTTCGACCTAGCGCTGTGGTTTCAGCTCCTAAAATATTCTGACTGGGGTATAGTGTGAGTCATAAAGAGCAGAAAAATGTTAACATCTATCACTTTAAGTAACTGCTAGTAACATCCTGTCACTAACATTGTGACTGGTTGTTAATGGCAAGTACTTAAAGTAATAGCTGTCATCGCCTGGAAGGTGTGGGGGGACCCAAGAAATCTCATCCTGACTGGTCTTCTTTCATGCTTGCTTTCATGCTGCGCTAAACCCATCTGAAATTAAAATACCAATTTTATGTTTGGATTAGAGAATTCCGTGATGACAAACCACACATCGATTTGTATGTAGGCTAAATGGGGTGTGGGATCATGGTGTCATTTTCCATACTCCTAAATAGGGAAAACAATAATTATTTTATATATAGAGAGAGAGAGAGAGTGCTACTAAAAACTTTTGTTGTACCAGTGTCTTAAAAAAAAAAAAAAAAAAGAAAAAAGAGGAGGAGGAGGGGGGAAAAAGCGTCAGAAAACTGTTAGCTTTTCTTTCCATTGGAAAAAGAACTGATGTTCCACTAACTATTTCTGTGGTTTACTAAATTCAGTCCCCTAGTTTACTATTCCTGTCAATGTTTTCCTGGTGACCTACAGTTCACTTTGTGGAATACAAACAAATGCGTCGGAAGGGTGAAGTAAATAGCGTGGCCATAGAATGATTGCATTACCCTCAAGCTGTAAAATGCCTGAACTACTTGAATTTGATGCTGCAGAGTAGATTTTGCTGATGCAGAGTTGAGGCCTGTAACACATAATCACTGCTGCAGAATTTAATCTAGCAGGTGACGGAGTCCTTTCCTCCTTAGGCAGAAATCAGGCCTATAATGTTCAGGACTGAAAGTCTCAATTTAGTCTTCAGAGTTGTTGTGTTGGGAAAAAAAGTAATTAAAGCGTTTTCTGGGGGGGAGGTGGGAGGTGGAGAACCTGGATCAGATGTCGGTGGAATTATCTGTCTCTGTTTTGAAGAGGAATCACACAGCTAGGCTCCAGACACTGAATTCCTATAAAGTTGCAGAGTGGCCAGAGTCTAATGCAGCACACCTGTGAGTCATTTCCATTTAAGTAAATGGGATTTGCACACATTTGTCTGAGAATAGGACTTAGTTTCTGTTGTTCTAATTATTAGCTGTTGGTTTTGTCTAATTGAACGTAATGTTAACGTGCAGCTTTGACAATTATGAAAGCTGTGAATACGTGACATGAACCAGGACCGCATGACCGCATGTCTGAATGATTTTATTTAGATAGGTAGGGGTTTGGCTTCACTTCTAAGGAAGTGCTTTTTTTTTTTTTTTTTTGGTAAGGCTTCTGGGTACCTAATGCATGTAAGCGGTCTCAGATAAAACACACTAAAGCCAAACTCTGTCTGAGGTCAACTTTGGTGAATTTTCCTCGTGGTGCTATGTGTTCAGAGTGTTTTAACCTTTAAGTAGTTAACATGCTTTATGTACCCAAAGCTTTTTTTGTTTGTTTGTTTGTTTTTGAAAAAATCAAGAAAAAAGAAAATAAGTAGCTTTTAGCAATAAAAGCTAGTCCAAACGCACTTATATTTTCCCCTTGGTGCCATGGCTAGATATAAAATATTTAGCAAATATACACTGAGACAAAGAAAGCACCAGATATTTTTTTTCCTCTACGTAGCTGTCAGTGCCCTTTTAGACAGACAGTGTGAGCACAGCTTGCTGTTTTAGCAGCCTCCCGCCACCCTGAGACATGTGCCCTCGTGGCAGCTTGTAAAAACTATTCCACCAGGTTCAGTAATATTTCTGCAGTAATATTTTCTACGGCACGCCAATCTGGTTCATTGGCTGGAGGTAATGGAGCAATATCTTTTCAGTGCGTGTAAAAGTCTCCACAGAAGATCGCGGAAAGTAGGCTCCTTCATTACTACCCTCTCCGCAATCAAGGAAAGTCGAGTAAGTGGCTGTATGTAAGGAGCTTGTTTTGCAGTAAGCTAAAATAAACACTTGACATGCTAATGAAAGCAATTTTATACTGAACCTCTAAAGTATTAATGGTGTCTGTTATTATGCTATTAGATATATTGTTCTCTGCATTCAGACCGTTGATAGCGAAAAGCAAATGTGAACTGCATAGCAGATTCTCCTGTCAGTTGTTGTATTTGGAGAAGTGGATAGGCTGGATACACAGAGAAACTTTCTTCACTGCCAGGTTCCCTGCAGGATTCCAGGTTTTACATGTGCAAACATGCAGTGTAATTTATTTATTTATTTATTTTCCCTGAGTCCTGCAGGATGGGTAAAATCAGCCAGTGATGATTTTGCCTTTCCCTTGGTTAGGTGCATTCATTGACCAAGCAATTCCAAGCAAGTCTGAGGTTAGAAAAATAGATTATTTTTTGCAGTAAGCTGAGCTTGGTGTGTCTTCAATAGCTTCATAATGCAAGGATGGAGTAATTACATAAACAAAATAGTGCTCATTGCAGCACAGCAGCCCTGAGCTAGCACGAATACCAAAGGTCACATGTTCTCATCCTACTTATCCCTACCAAGCAAAATCAAACTCTTTTTAAAGCAATCTAATGAATTTTAAAATGTTCCTTATTTCTCGTCATCTCCCCAAATGGCCTCGTATGTGTGCTGAACAGTGAGGGGTATGCAGTAGTTTTTCTTGATGCTGGGAGAAGCATAGCTGTTTGCCATTTCCTTCCTTCTGGATTTCTCAGTGAGATATAAAATGGAGCCTGCCCAAGAGCTGCTTCATCTATTCCCCTGTGGCCCGCAGGTGATCAATATCGTATCAAAGATGACTAATACAGCCAATAACAGCAGCATAAATGCCTGATCTTTCTCCTCCTCCAGGAGAAAGCCAATCAATCCATGTGGCAAAAGCCATTTCTGTGCCTTTCCAAGGTCAGGATCCTACTTGTTCTCCATCGAGGGATGTGAAGACAGAAGTGGAGTTCTGCAAAGTGTCTTGAGCTTTTCTCCTCAGCTCCTCCCAGGACGAAGTACTGGATTTTTCTGACAGATTGATAGCCTGTTGGTCTCGCATGATCACCTCAACTGAGGCCCAGAGTATGTGTGAGGAGTTGGTCTGTTGGAGTTGCTCATCTAGGATGAACTTAGCCTGCTTTCTCATCTCCTGCTGGAAAGGAGGACAGTTTGATGGATAATCCAAACCAGGAGGATCAAAATGAACACAAATCACCTTTAGGATAGTTGGTAGAGATGATTCTGTTGCCTGATGGGGGTCATTGCACTACCAACCTCAGAGCTTTCAAGGGCAGCATCAAACACCTGAAATATTTGGCAGCGTCAGCAGTCAGGGCTCACTAGCAAGCTCCTGCCTCGCTCCAAACAGTCATGCTGCATCTACAGATGTCAGTCTTCTGATTTGAGTATACGCTACAAATGAGGCTAAATGGAGTTGCGTCTTATCTCAACAACTCCTAGCTTCAGCAGGTCATGGCGATTAGATAGGATTCTCACCAAGAGAGAGGAGACATTCTCACACCTCATCACTTCACCAAGAAAGCCTTTGTCCAGTGACAAAAAAAAAGAAAAAAAAAAAAGCATAGTCTTGGGACTAGAAAATAAAGTTTATTTTACAGCTTAATCCCATACTTGTGACATTAGTGTAAGGCTTCCCCTTCTTGCTTCTCCTTTCTATACCATGATTTTTGCAGCTTTGCTGCTCACTGCCTTGCTTCGTGGAGTGGGGGATATATCGTACACACTGACAAAAGCCAGCAGTGCTGGGGCTTGTGCTCCTTCCCTGATGCTGGGGAGGCGTGTACAACAGCTGTGGTGTCTTAGGCATGCACAACAATGTTCAAAGCATCTTTCCTATGGTCTTTCTAATACTACTCAGACCTGATTGTCTGTCTCTTTAAGGTATGGATTAATATTAACAGGAGTCGACTTCTGATTAAGTTTGAAAATGTTACTTGATTTATAGCAGGCAATTCTTTTATCATTTGAGAAATTGTAGCTACATTTTTTCCTTGCATCCTACAGGGCAGTAATATTCTTCAATAAATTTCTGCTCCACTCATAATATACCAGAAATTAACATCTAGACACATAATTATGCTTCAAAAACACATGCTCTTCTTCGGCCTTAAAAGTGCTACTTCTTATTAAAGTAGCTTAGAAGTTACTGCGTTCTTTTTTACCACCAAACTAAATCCTTAAATAAAAATTTAAATTAAGATAAAGTACTACAGATGAAATTCCCTGGGAAGCATGTGTATCAAACATGTCTGTAAAATGTTTCACCTTAATGTAGATTGGTTATATTTAAAGTGATGCTATTAACCCCTATCCACTTTGGTTGATAGCTTCTTTTTTCACTCTTGTTTTGAAGTCTACCATCTGTCTTGACTGATTACAGCTCTCGGAGTATCAGGTGATCACTTTCCACTTAACCTGGGAAAAAACAGGACGTTATCTGTATTTTTATTCGTATTTGCTCTCCGAGCAACCCCCTCTTAGAAGATTCTTTTCATTGCTGAAGTGGCTACTACTCTTTCATTAAATTGCTGTGCAGTGGTCACACAAGGCAGCTTGGAAAACACAGCTCATTTTGGCCTCTGTCGGTGACACGCGGTCTTGTTGCCTCAACGATTTACATGCTCGGGTTTCTTTTAGCAGCCAGCTAAAAGCTTAGGGATATGGTTTAGTTTTAGAGCTTAGGGATATGGTTTAGTGGGGACTGTTAGTTTTAGGTCAGAGGTTGGACTCGATGATCTTGAGGTCTCTTCCAACCTAGAAAATTCTGTGTGATTCTGTGATTCTGTGAATGTGTATGTAAACTGTACCAGGCAAACAGTTGCAATTCCTGTTTTCACACTACATGCATCAGAGCAGATTTTCTTTCTCCTGAGATGAGCTAAGGTGCAAAATACTAGGTTAGTAAACTGACTAATGCGATGTTGTCAGAGAAGAATTATACGCAGTGACAAACCGGCATACCTGCAGGGGACTCATCTGTCACGGAACTCCTTTCTCATTTCTAACCGTTAAGTGAATAACAGTAAAGCATTGTGATCGTTCAGGTCCAGCACAGAAGACAGAGTTAGTCCCTTAATTCTGAAAGGTTAAGGCAAAATGGTAATGCGCTTGTTTTGGTTCGTGTTTTATGATGTTTTAGCAAGCTTGATCTGCTGCATGTTTTCCCTGACAATTTCTTCACTTTGTTACATTGCTGCACTGCATGATATCAGGAACTGTATGCAAAAAAAAAAAAAAAAAAAAGAGAGAGAGAGATAGCTTTTATGTTTCACTTTACCTGTGGTGCTTGGTTACCTAGTCTCTTACGCACACCAAGAAAGTATGAACAGGTAGTAAATTGACATAGTAATGAAAAATTTATGATCATATCATGCACCTTCGCATATGGGGTCCCTTTCTTTTTCTTTCTGGTAAATAGAACTGCCCGTAGGAGTGGGAGTCAGGACTCCTCCCTTCTGCTCTTAGCTCTGCCTCTGCTTGCTGCTCTTCAGCACGCTTCAAATCACATGAGCAGTTTCTGTCCAATTTTCTCCCCTATAACAATATATGAATAGGAACACTTGCACAGCACTCTGTGTGTTTTTTGCATCAAAGTGCAAATTGTATCTTTGTCCTCTGTATGGACTGTTTATGATGTCTAGGGCATGACGTCCATATTCTGGTTGTTTTGGAGAGCTCAGGCTTCCAGGAGATGTCTGCTTTCATCTGTTTTGAACAGACACAGTTGTGGGTTGTCAGAAATAGCGATGATCAGCATCTCTGGCAGTGAAATTTTAGATGTCTCTTGCCAGGCACCTGCATTGCAAAATCGGAATCACGGTATGTGTCACGCAGAAGAATTACATCCATTGAGAAACCAGCCTAGCACAACATTCCCAGCAACGTTACAGATGAAGAGGGTTGGGACAAATCTGAGTGCTGCTGTCTTCTAAGCACCTCACTTGGTGCTGTCGCTGTTGTCCCACACGTTGTCCCCTGGTTCTTCCCTAGCTAGTAAAGACAGAGTGATGCTGAGTTGCTTGCCTTGTGATCCACAGAGGAGAGAGGGAAGGGGAACACGCCTAGCGACTTTGGTGGGCTTTAGATTAGACTCCTATATTTCTCAGGATGTTAAACAGTGAAATATAATGGTGTTATTTTTAACCTCTGAGATAATCCTCATGAGCTGCAGTTTTCTCATTCTTTTCCCACACTCCCCAACAATTCTTGACAAAATGCCGCATGAAAATGAAAACCTGTTATTTATTAGGCTGACAGCTTCGCAAGGCTCAGTGCATTGATAGCAGAGCATTCAGGTCCATGTCTGCAGTGAGGAACATTGTTGAAACGGCAAGGGGGGAATAAGTCTCATAACTCCATTAAACAATTACTGCAGATAATTCTTTACTACCCCTCCTAAAATTTACCCTACAGGGGTTATATGCAAGTAGTGATTAAAAATGACCTAAATCATAATTTAATTAAAATAAATTAAAATGCAAACTGAAAATGTTCAGTAACCTCAGGCCTCCACCCTAATGATTCATTTTAATGCATGTGTGGTTCTACAATAATGGCCTTTGTGTGTATCTGCTTTTTGTTTTATGTCTGATATCATTTTGCCATTGGAACAGCCTTAAAATGGTTGCAGGCTGTATGATCTTGAGTGTACATACAGATCTATGTGTGCTTTCTTTTCGTATATTAGGAGTTTCACTGAAGTCAGCAGATCTGCTCATGTGCCTAGAATGTAACAGCTGTAAGATTGAGGTCTGTATTATTAATTTTCTCATTAATTAGTTTCCCTGTTATCCTAGAAGAACCTTCACATCATTAGTATGATTGTTGTGGCAATATTTTTGTGCTGTGAAAAAGACAAATCAAAACTGTGGCATCTCTTATCTGCCAGATCCCAGTTTGCATTTGTCACAGAAGCGTGGCCTCGCTTTGGGAGAGATTTGCCAGCCTGACCGTGGGAGATTTGCATAGTTGGTTGCCCCCAGGGGAACCGGGGATGCTCCTGGGATAGCAGGAGCCATGCGAGGATGTCACAGGGTCAAAGCCGGTGCTCAGGGTTACGATGCAGATATCTGGGAAGGACAAGCGAGATGCGACCCTCAGGCGTTGGCCCTCCGTATCATTTATTCCTTCTCTAAGAAGGAGGAGGTAGTCTGAAAGAGCTTTACTCTGACTGTAGATGCTCTGTGACTGATAGTGTACTATTTTCTGCGTAGTGAAAATAAGTTTATTATTAATAACTTCTGTGTTGGAAGGGTAGAAGTAGACTGGTTAGGCAGAAATTCTTCCTTTGACTAAAAGCATGTTATCTGCAATTCTGTTTTCTTCTGGAAAACGTCTTTTTGCACCAGTTCTTGAGACATTGACTGTAGCCTTAGCTCTAAAAATGTCTCTGACTAGTTATGAAGAAAGGGACTGCTGAGGAGTAGGTGTATGAGAATCTGGCACTCATTCAGCTCTGAAATGGGAAGAGCCAAGAGGCCAGCAGACTATTAATATTTTTGACTTGCCATGTTTGTCGCAAGAGCAGTGAAAGATGTAAAAAGCCATGCGCCTCCGGGCTCTGGCAGAGCAAATGGGAAGAATACTAAAACCGGCTCTGGTGCTGCTGCTGAGAGCTTGTCCCCTGGACATTCACAGGGTTCTTGTCTCAGCCCTCTCCCATCTGACTGCCGGCTTATTATTTGTCATATCATCTGCTTCGTTTTGGGGCTGCTCCTGCAGCTGGCATATCACTGTGCATGCTAAATACCTCTCCTTAACATAAAGTGGGCAGACGCTCGCAGAGTATCCGGTTTTGTAGCTTAGTTAGAAGTGCTGCCTGCTTTGCCAGCTTGCTGAGTGTGCTGATTGATTGCTGCTTAGCCTGTTTGCTACCAAATATAAATGAGGGTATATATCATTTGGGGAGAATTTCCTTGCTGATCCCAAAGAAAAGGGCCAAGAGGGGAGAGCAAGCTCCTACTTTGCAGTAGTCAGCTTGGCACAGGAAAGGAATATACATGGCCAGGAGTAGGTATTTTAGTGTCTGATGTGCTTATTTTGTTTGTATCAAGCTACTGTAATTCTCAAAGTCCTGTTTTTTCATCTGACTGCCATGCTGGGGAACAGAAACAGATGTTCCCATTTGTCTTTTGATGTGGCTCAAAATCATTTACATTTGCTGGCCTAAAATGACACGACATGTCATTCACCACTTTTTCCATCTCCTTTGGAGTGAGTGACAGATTGCTGTTCAATTACCAGTATAATGAAAAAGCAGATATTGCGAGGACAGTTTTCACCTAAAGGAAATGCAATCACCAGTTGCTGCAGTAGTGGAAAAAGAAGGATGGCAGACACTATAGAAGCCATCCAGTAAGAAAAGACATCTTTAGTATTAATAATGTCAGGGGGAAGACTCAAGGGAAATGCACAGGGCCTGGCTTTCCTGCCTGGAGAAAAGGAGAGCAGGGGTGAATAAAAATACGGTGAAAAACGGGCTTGCTTCTCTTCTAAAATATGTTTTCAGTTCTTTGCCTTGAGCTTGTGCTACTTAAAGCCTTCCCATTTTCTCGGCACCCAGCTCCAATGGAGAGCAATAATTACAGAAAGCCTCTACAGTAGAAGACACTCAGCGAGAGGTTCATTAGAAGAGAATTAAAAAAAAAAAAAAAAAAGGAAAAAACTGTTTGTCAAATGCTTTGGGATTAGCCACTTTTCCAGCCAACAGTTGGCTTTCTTACCAGTGTGTTCTTACTCTGCTTCCTCCCTTTCTCCTGATGAAGAGGTTCTCCAGGCCAAGCAGAGCTTAACCCTTTGCTCTGTGAGTCACTGCCTTCAGGATCACTTGCCCGCTCTTAATTTTTTAGTGTTTCCCTTTCTCTAATTCTAGCAAAGTCACTTTGCAGGCACAACATGTACTTTCCATATGCTGATCAAGATTAATTCTCATGTCCTAGTCCAGTCAGTCTGTTAGATTGGGTCAGAGTACAAAGGTGAAACTTCTGCTTAAAGTCTTCTACATTTTTATTTCGAGAGGAACAAAATGAAGTGTTACATGGAAAACGTGTTAAGAAACCAATATACAGTGCTGTAATTACCATTCCATTATTCCAGTTTTAAACAGTGAACCCCTAGTGAAATAATAGCCTTAAGATGGACAAAATGTACTGATGAATATGTGCACTGTCCAATAATCTGGTGAAGGAGGTGATCCGTTAAGCTTTCTTTTGAGGTGTAAGCTGGGTATGGGAAAGTGACTTTACAAAAAGGTGTAGTCCCTCGAAATAAATATGAATGAATCCCTTAAATAATGTATTTTAGCCAAATAGCTCATGGTTATAGTCATGCTTATTATAATGGATGTAGCAACAAGTATCATCTAGAGTTGTGGCTTTGCATTGTGAATGCAGTAAGGTAATTGCTGAGATGATTTTCAGTGATGTATTGGTAGCTAGTGTTTTTGCCTGACCTGCTTTTTCTGAATATGAAGTTCTTCTGTGCGAAGCGAAACATGTTGCACTTGGCCATAATGAAATCCTTTCTGTTTTGGCACTGCTTGTTTAACAGTGATGCAATATTCTCTTTTGATCTGACTTAATGGTAAAGATTTTTCAAGTGTCACTGTGCTATTGCGTTACAGTATTGTGTCGAACGTACTGTTCCTTTCCACAGCTCTCCAGCTAGACGACTTTATCCCTCTGAAACACAGCCTGGTGACATAGAGGATTTTTTTCCTTTTTTATTAATTGTCTGCTGCAAAGCTTGCAAAGTCCCAGAGCTGTGTTTTAAAAGAGAAGGGGCAGGGGGAGAGAAGAGTTTGCCTTCTAGCAGGACTAACTTTCTAATTTGCGTGCAGTCCTTGTATTGTGCGTGGACAGGCAGAATGATTTAAAGGGAGTGGGGGGTGAAAAACCCAGCTGGTTTTATCAAGCCCTTTTGGTCATCCATGTAATGCAATTTTTTACAGGTTAGAGCCCACTAGTGTCGTAAGAAACGACAATCTCTAGTCATCCGTTAAGGCTAGTTAAAGCCAGGGCGGAGAGCTACCAGGCGGACAGGAGGCCCAAGCCATGGCCATCAGCTGCTCCCTGCCTGCCTCGCTGGTCACGGGCAGGGTGTGAAACTCTCGCTCCATCTCTTCTGAGAGCAGCTCTGTGCAGGGCCGGCCAGGAAATGCTTCTCCACGAGTCCCATCTGCTGGATGCCGAGATGTATTGCCTGCTGGAGAGAGGGCGAGCATCATACCTCAGCCTCTAAATCTTAGCCGAGTGCAGCGTGCAACCAGGAGATGCACGCTTGCTTCTGAAAAACACTTTCTCTGTTTTACTTCCATCCACCTAATTGCATTTGGGCTGCTGCTGTTCTCTTCAACAGACACCATGTGTTAAGTAAAAGCAAGGTGGCAGCGCGAAGAACTTCAACCGTGTTGCTTTAGAGAAGCTGTAATCAGAAAAACCCAGGAGCCAGAAAAGATCACAGCAAAAAATATGCGTATCATTATCAAGCCATTTACAGGCCCGGGAATGAATTTCCTTTCTCCCAGCGTATATGCTCAGCAGTCAGTTTTTCAAATGCCTCATTAGGGCTGGTAGTCAGCTGCTCCTCGCCGTCTTTCTCGCCATGCTGGAAGAGAGGGAGCACAGCCATCGCATCTGATCCAGACTGCTGCACGGCAGCCTCTGATGTTGTTATGAAGCTAAAAGAGTGTTCTCCATCACTGAAAGTACACATTTCCCAATACGTTTCTGAGCAGGCCAAGCAAAGGTTAAGAGAGCTTGGCCTGGTGTCCATAGTCTGGCTTCCCCCAGGGTATTACTTTTCTCTGTGGTAATTCACTGTTTGGTACCTGCCTTCAGAAAGGGTGCTGGAGGGAGGAAAATGGATAATGAATGCGAAAGCAAAGTAGCAGAGAAAATTGGGAATGAATGTGAATGTAAAAAGGGGGAAAATGCATTAAATCCTAGCAATCTCACTGTGGTTTATTTTGCCCTCTCCTTTGCAGTCATTTGTGATGCATTTTGATACTTTATGTTAAGTGGCATTGAGCCTTTTGCTTTAAAATAAAATTCAGGCAATTCTCCCTCTCCTCCTCTTACCTTCCATAGCTATTAAAGTAGGTTCTGCAATCTGAAGCACAGCCACTTCAAGGCTCTTGTGGAAATGTTACTGGAGGAAAATAATCCTAGAAAAAAAAATCTTTAGAAAATAAATAGAATAAGATCAAGCAACAATTTTATCTATTGCAGACAGTGTTTAGGGAAAGATACATTTATTTTGTGTACAGATATTTATCATGTGCCTACTAAGGTAAAAATCTTTAATCTAACCTCTCTTCCCCAGCTGGAAATGTGATGCTTTTAAATGTAGCTGGTTATGCTTGCCATTTGTTCAGTTTACCTTTTCCTCTCTTCCCTTTTATCACAGGGCCTTGCTGTAAATGAGCAGTTTGAGCTGCATTGGTGACAATTAATATTGCTGCTACTGTTATCAATAAACAGATGCATCATAACTAATTGTTGTGTGGTTTTCTCGATAGGTGGTAACAGCACAGAGGAAAAACAAAACGTGGAAGATACTGAGGGCCCGAGCCGAGAAGCAGGTTAGTGCACAGTTTCTTAAAGGACTTTGAGGTTTTATCCACCCTGGAACAATAATCCTTGTCAAATGCTACTGAGGGAACACACTTGTAGATTTTCACTAGATTAGCTCTGAGCTCATGCAATTATAGACCACAACTCCATTCATTATGAACAAATGAATTGCAATGCAGGAATGCAGACTTCCCTCCTTAACCTACCAGCCCCACATTCCCTCTTTAAAGCGGACTACCTCTACCTGATCCTCTAACTAGAGAGAAATATTTCTACTACTCTGTCTACACCAGAGTAGCACTCTGCATACAATACAAAAAAGGAGGGACAGGGGGGAAGGAGGGGAAGGAGCATGGGGCAGGGAAGAAATTTGGGAAAGGTGGAAGCAGTCTGTCTGTACGGAGAACCATAATTCTGAAGTTTTCAGGTTTCAATAAATTGTCTACACAAGTCTCTGGGGTTATGAAGATTTAAATCCATACAGAAAGACATTACATATACTGTGAACAAATGCCAGAGTTCACGAGCAGTGGATTTTGCAGATGGCATGATTATAAATTACATATTACAACGTAGCAAGTTCAGTATTTTAAAATGCAATGTCATTCCATGTTTGCAATAGATGTTTTTCTATATTTCTTTCATTTCTAGTTATATTTTCCATCGTGCCCAACTCTGTTCAATGCAAAAGACTTAAGAATTAAGCAGCTATCAACAGAGCTGATGTAGCAATCAAAATGCCTGTAAATACCCTTCTTTCCTAGGATTTCTTTTCGTAGCATTACCTGCAATACAATATGTTTCCTGGTTATTTTTTGCTCATAGTAGTGCAGGATGCCACCTTAATTCACAGAGCATGAAAGATTTTTATAGAGAGATATCTTTTTAATCAGACTTAAAGATTGTTATAAATATGTGGAAAACTGAGCTGAAGAAGGCCAGCCAGTAAATGCAGCAGAAAAAAATAGGAAGCCTGGAGCCTTGTCTGATCTGTTTTGCATACTATATCTTGGCTCCTTCCAGAAGAGGAGCTCATTTGATGGGGCCCCTTGTTTGTCCCACACGGTGAGCACCATGCGTGTGGTAGCACAGCATTTCTCCCTGCACTCCCCTGGGCAGTCTTCTGCAGCCGTGTGTTAGCAGCTGATGCTGGTGGCCTCAAGTACTTGAAGTCCCTCTGTATTTTGTGTTGCCTTCATCTCTGCTTCTTTACATCCCCACGCGTGGCACGCAGTGTGAGGTGAGGACACAGTCACACAGCACTCTAGCTTTGGACTGGGGCCCTTTATCCTCCCCAGGATAAACATACTGGGGTATTTTGTACACGCTGAAGGATGTTTCCTTTCCTGGATTTTTCCTGTTATGCTGGTCGGGCAGAAGTGTGGAAGGAGTTGACCTGTCTGAATACAGGGTCTGTTTTAATCTCTTGCTAGGCAGGGTGATCTCTTTGCTCAAGCAATGCAGAGCTTTTAACTATACCACATAATGCTTGGCTCCTAGCTCAGAATTACTCCAGCTGCAGAGATTCCTGTTAAACTCAGTTATGTTACTGTCTATAGATGCCAAATATAGCCCATTGTACTTGTCAACTATATTGACTCTGATGGTATGTGTATTTCCTTGGTGTTTTGATTTGCAAAACAGCTGGAGTGATTGTGATACGTTTCATTTTTCCCCAGAGAAGTGAGGGGAATGCACATCTCTTAATTATTACTTTGCTGCTGGAGGTGTGTTAAATGCATTGTGTTTTTTTTCTTTTTTTTCTTTCTTTTCCAAAACTGTCATTATGACTTGTTATGTTAGTAGCTGTCAGACCTGGTTTATCAGAGAGATCGTGTATGCTCTCGTGCTATCTCATATTGGTAGTCATGTTTTGTTACTCTCATGAAGAGTGTCAAAGAAAGGATCGAGACTTTTTAAGTCCCAGATCCAGAAAATGTCATATTGCAGGAACTCGCCTAAAGACAGCGTTGTTCCTACACATGAATCACCTCCTCAGACACAAGCACACAGCGTTAAAGAAAAAAATTATTTGACTTAACATTTATCGCTACTGGTTCACCTACTGATAAGAACAGAGAGGTGAACAATTACCTCAAGTGAGTAATGTTCAGCTGATGAATTGCTGCCACTTTCCACATTCCTCAACTGGGGAGACAAAACATCATCAGGAATTTCTAGGGTTGCTGCTTGTGTTCCCTTCACTGGCGGTAGGAAATGACACGATATTCTAAGATACATGGTTGTATGGCTAAAACAGTTCTAAACGCCATGAAAGATAATTGTAAGGAGCAATCTCTTCAAATGTTCAAGTTCTTATTTGTGT
The DNA here is from genome assembly GCF_963932015.1 of Anas acuta. NCBI lineage: Eukaryota > Metazoa > Chordata > Aves > Anseriformes > Anatidae > Anas > Anas acuta. The sequence goes on from NC_088981.1 coordinate 12,793,220, forward strand.
TTTCTAAACTAAAAGGCATAACCTTCATCTGAGTGTGACAAATCACAAATCATTACTTTAATATCGTAAAAGAAAATGTTGGAGAAAAAAAATAGAAACTGTAGTCTAAGCCAGTCCATTACATAAAGATTTATATGTTCTTATTACATAGTACATGAAAAAGCCAGTTATAGCATACAAAGTCTGGCCTAAAATATTTCAGATATTACATTGCTGTTTTTTTTTAATAATCTGCCCTCTACCCTATCATCAGTGAACTTCACAGTTAAGATGTGGAAAACAAAATGGCAGGTGGTTCAGAGCTCTTGTTTTAAGCTTGTTAAAAATACTCAATGACTATATTGTGGGGTGTAGGAGAGGGTCAGAATCACCAGAGGCAAGTCCAGTGAAAGAAAAGAAAGAATAAAAATGAAAGCAGGTTTCCAAAGGTTTTAGATTACAAAAAAAAAATGCCCAGAAAAAGCAACAGTGAAGGAGAAAAAAGTCTGTTAAATTCAGGTACTAATTACTAATTTAATCTATTAAAGATCATGGTTTTAGCAGTGTGCTTTGACATTCAACATCTATGCACCACAGATTTTCAGGGACTTGGTAAATTTCGGGCCTGATTCAGGAAAGCTTCTGTTTTCAGGAAAGCGTTTGCATTTAATCATTTTGATTCCAATGGGATTCAAGGACATGATTAAAGTTAAAGAATGGCTTAATTGTTTTTTTCTCAAAATAGATGGATTAAATGAAAAAAGGAATCTCAAAGCAAAAAGCAACAGCAGCCTATTCATGAAATTGATAGCTGTTCCTCTCTCTCTATTATGGGAAATTGAAATATGGACTTGAACTGGCAGTACTGTAATGTAAGTTTACCCCTGGCTTAGGGAAGACAATCAGACCAGTAATGGCCAGTGAATACAATGTGAATGGATGGAAGCCCAGAAAATCAAATTCAAGTATAGTATCGTGCCTCAGATAAGGTGTAATGCCTTTTTTTTTTTTTTTTTTTTTTTCAGTAAACCAGTTCATCATTTTGCCTTCTAATGAATAACGTCTCTTTCATTTCCTTGGTTCTTATAGATGAGACAAAACCTTCAGCTGTAGCCAGCCTATCATCATCAGAAGCCACAGAGCCGTGTGAGGATAAAGGTACAGATTGTAAATTACATTGCAAAATATCCAATCCCAAGAGGACATTTCATAAAGCTGTATTTTTCTTTGTCTGGAAATTGCTAAAATCACAGTTAAACCATACTGAAATAGGTAAATGCTTGGATTTTGATTTACAAAAGTCTTTGTAATAAAACTACTTGGCACCAGCTGTTGTGCTGGTAGGAGAGATGCCATGAATTCCTAAGTCCCCTTGTTACGGAGGTAATGCTGCAATATCATACATGACATGTCAGAAATTAGCCTGAAGCTTGGGCTCGCCATGATGACTCACACGCGTAAAGTTAAGCGTGCACATCTATCTCAGCTGTGTTAGCTCCCTATTCAGTGCTCTCCTGATGGGGAGAAAGAAAAACACAATAGCTATAAACACATCAAGAGGAGACAGAAGGAGTTGAAGTCATAATTGAGAGGGAGAAGGTAATGTTTATCTTGTGCAGACTGTGCTGGGCACTCAGATCATTTAGTTTGTGATAAATATTTGAAAGTGTCACGGGGCCAAATGACAGGGAGTTTAGGAAACAAGAAAGAGAGATGATCTAATTTAAATGTTTCAAGCTGAGATTTTTCCTGTGGAGTTGTTGGTTTACAGATAGGAACCAGTGCACAGACCTACCGTTTTTGATACTGTTATGATATCATGCTATTAATTGCTTGTGCCGCTCTATGGTTTTTGGCATTTGGGGGGGGGGGTGAAAGGGGGGTGTCAGGAAAAAGCCTGGGTGATTTATAAAATGTTCGCTACTGGTAATTCAAAACAGGAGTTGTGCTATCTATAATAAATGCAGTCCATCAGTACAGCCTTCAAGAAAGCCTAATAGAAAATTTTAATGCATTTTACTGAGATAACATAATTATTAACATCCATTAACTTATTTATTTTAAAAGATTGAATGTTTAATTCAGTGTCACTGCTTAACTCTCTTCTCATTTTTCTAGATAAGTGTGATGGGGTGTGAGATCTTGCCCTTTTGTTCCAAAAGAACATGCTAGAGAGCCCACATACTTACCTGATTATGAGTTCAAAGCCTTGCACAGGTTGATTTAAGTGCTCTCTCAACTGATTGATTGGTACTGTGTGGAAAAAAAGCCCTCAAACCCTTGCCAGAGTACTGGCTTTTGCTATTGATATCTTCACAGATTAAGGTCATGGCAAGGCTAGTTTAAGGCAGGAATACTGATAGATTCAGCCCCAGCCATAGCTGGCAATTACCTGTCACTCATCACTCTTTTCTCACTGACACTTGGCCTTTTTATGTATACTGTATTTATGTGATCACCCATTGGATGTGCTTTTTGATGCTGTGTAATGTGGGGCCCACAGTGGGTTTTTGGATTAGGATTTCTTGTTGTTTGCAGTCTTTACCAAAGATACAAATGTTTTGCTAGTGCTTTGAGTGCTTGCTCATGACTGACACCCGTTCCTTCTGATATGCTGTTCAGTGACCATCTCTGTGTGTGTTTTTGATGCTCCAGTTTTTTGACCTTTTGTATTAGTTGCCTCTTCTCGGGAAAGTAGCTGTTTTTGTGTTATGCCTCTCGCTTTTCCTATAGTATTCTAAGAGAATAATGTTTTCTCCTCTTCTCTCAAGAGGCTGGCAGAAGAAGAGATGGTGACCTGAGAAGCCCAAAAGGTCATTTTACTTGGATGTCCTACTTCTCCTCAAAAATAAAACAGAAAGCATCCAGTAGGGGAAAAGGAATGAGACAGACTCTCCTCCATATATTTTGTGTGTAAAGTCATGCTAGTACAAAGGAAGGAATGCTGGGGAGGAAAGCCTGTTTCAGAATTAGATTGCTAGTTGCTTAAGGGAAAACCAAGAGTTTTGAACAACGAGACTGCCTCATCCATCAGACCATTGTTTCAATCCTTATTTGCATTAGCATATTCTCAATTTTTCAGATTTCAGATGTTGAGTTGGTTTAACATTGAACACCGGTGTTACAAAACACTTGCTACTGCTTGGGAAATGGCACTTTTACAAAATCCTGGCATTTCTGAAAACACCTGCTGCTCCCGAAATAAATTTCAGCCTTCAAATTGTTTGCCCACTGAGTTAACACAGCTAAAACCTGCCAAGTTCTGGAACATACTAATTTCTGTAGTTTATCTTCAACTAAATGACCTGGATGTAAAGCATTCAAAGCAATTATGTTTTTCTATTCCTTTCATCTAATTACCATGGAAAAAGATTTGTGGTGAAGAAGTCTGGGCTACAAACTTCCAAAATGCATGGTTCAAACCACTCAGAATAGGAGGTTTCCAAGCCTGCTGTGGCAGTTCAGCAGTCTCTCTAATGCCAGTGCACAGAAATGAGTATTTTGACGTGGATTAGCATCAGCTAGTAACTTTTCCACTCCCTTTTTTCCCCCACATATTTCTGGGATCAGAAAATAGTGAGCACACTGAAATGCTTCTTTTCTGTTCTAAAACGTGCGGCTGCTCAAAACGGATCTCGCTGTCTCTCAGCCTGAACACTGTGGCTTGGCAGGCCAGATACAGTGAAATTTTTTTCTCTCCATTGGTTAGAATGATTTCTGTGTTGACTTTTATCATAGCTTTCAATGAATATTGCGAATGGCAGACTGTCACAAAGAAGGTTCTACCAGTCCCACAGTAGCACGGCTCAACACTTTTTGGTAGGGTCCATGGCAAAAAACTGTAGGTCTCACACCAATTCACGCTCTAGTGGAACTCACGCTCTTCAGGAACATGTTCCTAGTCAGGAGAGCACTTTAACTTGTTGGGAGTTTATTCAAGTGTTAATTTTCTTCTCTTCCAAGGGGCATTTGAAGCACATGCATCTCTGCTATCATGAAGTTCTAATATTTTTTCTTAACTGGAGCCTTCTTTATCCTTTTATTTATTTATTTAAACGAAAGGGGAAGGATGGGAAAAGGGAAGTACAGCTCATAATAGAATGTGCTGAACGGTGCACGAATAATGCTTTGAGGAGCTTTGATGAAAAACGAAAATCTACTGTGGGATTACATGTCCCACATTATTGTGTGCTCTTATCTTTCCTGTCATTCATAAGACATTCTGTCCAGAAAAAAAAGTTCACGTGGGCACAGTTCACATATGGCCTTTGAACAGACAGAACTTCCCGAGTGCCCCGTCCTCAGGAAACAAAGCAGAATAGTCATATTACAAGAATATCAAGATGTTTCATGTTATGCTGTGGAGGTGTCCTCTTACTACAGCCTGTGCCAAGCTTCTCTTTCCACTGTCTGGAAATAGAGCAAAGAAATGTTGCAATTTTACCCTTGAAAACTCGCATGCATATCTATTAGCTCTTGAGGAGAGAGCTGACACCTCTCGGCAGCACCTTCGTAGTGCTTCATTACTGTGCATATGGAAGTAGATCCTTTATACACAGCGTATTTCAACTTAGAGATGCTCCTCTTTATGGAGTGGAAGGACAGAAGAAAGTGATTAAGGCCATTAATGTTTATGCAGCAGATAAAACACGTATCAGACAGGCTGCGCTCAGTCTGCTATGCCTGTCCACACAAGATTGTGCTGGGACTACCAACTCGTTTTAAATGGACCGAGTGCTGTGTGAGAGAGCGTGTGTTCTTCATTTTGCTTCTCATATACCTGTCCTACCGATTATTGTTTAACCTGACTTAACGATGGGGCTTTCTGGCAGAAAAGTTTTAAAAGGAAATGGATTTAGCACAGATAAAGAATGAACTCCCCGTTATGTAATCACGGGAAAGTTTCTGTGCACAATACACTGATTTTAATTCATTAGCACCTCATAAGAACTGAATTTTCATTTGAAGGTCAACTAAATTAAATCATATGCTAATTAATTTTAAAAATAAAGCAGCGATTAATTATTTCCAGGTGTTCACCAAAGTCTGCGCTCCTGCGGGAGTGCCATTTAAAGCAAGTCACTATTTTTCTACATTCTCTGAAATGGAGTCAGGTTCAGTCAGCTGGAGAGTTTATGTTGTCAGAGACTGTATTAGGTATATGCCTTGGCTAGAGCCGAGCCCTAAAAACTCACTTTGTGCAACCCAGAAGCCTGCAAGTATCTTGCGTGTAAAACATACAGGATATATAATTCCTGTTTGGCCAGCTGTAGTTCTCACCATGGAAAAATCTCGGTGTCCTAAAGACATAAATGATTGAGAAGGGATAAACGGAAAGATACAGCATTTCAAATCCAGGGGAGCTGGGTAAATTGGCATAAATTAGACATTGATGAGTGGGTGAAGTAGACTGACTGGAAGGTCAGTGTGCTCAAAAAGAGGTGTTTAAAATCAGCTCTTAAGTATATATTAAGACATCTGAATGAATGACCCGATTTTCAGAAGTGCTGAGCGCTCAGCAGCCACCAATGAAATGTTTTTACTTTACCCTTGGGCTATGATTAGGCCTGGAAAATTTCAGCCTGAAAAATTTCAATTATAGGTAACTGAGAAAGAACCTTTTTAAATGGAAGAGTTTCAACACCCCCAACCGTAGCTGTGGCTCCGCGTGCCAGCTGCCGGGATAACATTTTTCTCTCCCTTGGTTAGAATGATTTCCATGAAAGCAAATTGGCTAACGCATGCTAAATGGTGTGGTGGTGGGGGGTTATTCATTTGTTTTTATTTTCAACCAGCTATGTAACCATCAGCATCTCACCAAATGCCTGTTCTCTTAGCACCCTGGTAATGGTCAGTGCGAGCTGTACGTGATGCAGGTTACTCACTTTTCCTTTCAATCTGACCTATCTGTAGCGTTGTGCATCCAGACAGGGTCAAGGCCATAAACTACTCAAGAGGTATTTCTGCTTTACCATTCGCCTGCACAGGCAGCTGCAACAGCTGACACTAATCTGCTTAGCTGGTTTATTTAAATCCTACTTATTTTTAAATATTAGCTGACCCGAAGCCATCCAGCTGCGCTCCCGTCAGTCCGACCAGCACCTACTCCTTGCAGCTCCTCTCTCCTACCTTCAGCTGGGCAGCACCTTCTCCTGGGAAGGGTCTAACTGAGACTGCCAGGTTTTTCTCAGTGTTTTCCTTACCCAGTGCCCCACGCAACGGGCCCTGCCCTGGCGGCAGCAGCAGGGTGCCCGGTTATCTTACCAACTGCACCTTGAATGCCTCTTGTGGACAGAAGGGGAGGTTAGAGGAGATGCCCTCCTGGCAGCTGGAAGCATGAGCGAGTGGGAGTGTTACCCGCTGGACCCCACCCGGGGAGATGAAGTGCCTGCTGTATCACCTGAACACTTGCAAAAATCTCTCTACAGGTTGTTGCACCTAAAAAGGTCTGTTTTACCAAGCCGTATAAACTTGGGCTCAAATAAATCTAATCCGTCATAAAGATAGATTAAAATGAAATCTTGGTGGATATAAAAATAACATTTTAAAGTCAAAGCTCAAGAATATCTCCCTAACTTCTTATAAATCACCATTTTATAGTACTTCATTTTAACACATTTTCCTCGGTTTATGAGGCAAAAGAATACTCTAATCATGTGGCAGCCTCCGTGCACACCATTACCTGTAATTTTAGACGCCTGCTTGATTTCTTTCACTCTGGAAATATTCCAGTCATTTTTCACAGTATCATGCTTAAAAAATAAAATGCACTGAACCTTCTTCTTTCATAATGGCCAGCTTTTTCCCTCTTTAATCGTCTTACAGCTCCCTAAAATGTGGTGATTTATCTATGCTGTGTGCAGGACCCAGGTGTGTTGCACATTAGAAATGACTCAGTAAATAAGCCATACAGAGAGTAGCTGGGGAAGTGAATTTTAAAAGATCATTAAAACCACTTAACATTCAGATCTTACCATTTCTCCTCTTCCTAAGCATTTGCAAAATTTTGTTTGAGCTGTGTTGCTTTGTACAGTCAAAAAAAAAAAAAAAAGAATGACATGGAAAAACAGTGGGGTTTATGCAGTCTTTATACAAAATAGTGTTTGATTATTGGCAGGAAGGGTAGGATTGATAGCTTATTGCAAGCTACACAGTTTTCTTGGAGCTGAGTTCAACATGCAGTTGGTGTATTAGAACAGTAATATTTGTGGTGAGTATTCTGACCCTCTTACTTAATGTCCAAATATTTTCTCCAAGAGTTTTTAAAGGCTGGGGTTAATTCCCATGTCTGTGTAGCCACACAACCCCACGAGATAGTTGTTTCAATACAATGGAGGGGTGCAGAGCAAGCTGGGTCAGTGAGCCTCCTTACGTGGATACTGCCGCTGCAGGTAAAGCAGCCACCAGGTAAAAGCAGGTTTGAAGGAATTCATGGGTTTTACGCTCAGATGTTCACAAGCACTTCATTGCTTTATGTGCAGTAGATTAAAGTGGCCTATCTTTGATTTATTTATGTCACTAAATGTCGTGCTTGGTTCATTTGTTTGTGATCAGTGATGACACCAGGAACCATGCTACAATGCAGTATCAGAAGCACTGCTTACTTTCAGTCCCGCCTGGTGGAATGCTGACCCTTTACAGCCCCAAAGCAAATGGTGCCCCATGTACATCACCAAAAAAATAAGCATACTTTGCTGAGAAATGATACCCTCACTAGGGTTCTCTGGTGCAACTTGACAGATGAATAGCTGTGTTAGGAGATGAATGACACTGCTTGATACCATTTATACCACTGCTTTATACCATTTAAAAAATCGTAGTTAGCCATTTGGTGATGGATGAAGGCTGTAGGGATGTCCAGAGCTTGTGCGGACATGGGGTCTTTTAGGACTATCGTACTGGCCTAAGCCCAGTTCTGTATGGCTCTAGAGGGCTAAGTCAGCACAAAAGACCACCTCTTCCTGAGCAATACTGCTACTCTACTGAAAACTTTCAAAGAGAAACTTGTATTTAGTCAGCATTTGTGGGATTCCCACCACTGCTTGCCAACTGAAACAGATGCAGCGTTCTTGCCTCATATCCAATTTGGGACCAGCTTTTATTGACCCGTGCATTTAATCTTACATTTTTCACTCTTGCCTGCCTGAGATTTTCTTCATAAATCTGGGTTTATTCCTTTGCTTTATTTTATTCTTGTTAATCCTAAAAGTAAATCTGTCTTTGGACCTTTTGGCTTGAATATTTGATCTACTATTTGCATTTGAAAAGAAGAAATCTTTGATATGGTCTTGACCTTAAAGATTTTGAAACTCAGAATCTACATGCTAATGCAGCTACTGATCTCTCCTGCTGAAATAGGAACCGCAGGCTCCTTCAGCGAGGCAGCAGCTCCTGCCCGTGTTCTGCTTTTTTCAGAAACATGCTTGACAAAAAAGAACACGTGCAAAATGAACATTTTATGTTGCCTGGAATAATTTTGAATCCTGTGCAACTGAAATGCGTTCTCGAACCCTGGAACAATTAGGAAACTCTTTACATCCAAAATGAAAGTTCAACATTAAATTGCAATCCCATAAGAATAAACTGTGCGCAGCCAGGTATGGGAATGTCTGAAGACGGGCCAAACAGCACGGATGGTCTGTTGCTGTGGTGCCTAACGCTGGCACTGAGCACAGCAGTAGGGTCAGACTTCCAGCTGTGCCCAGGGATGGAAGTGCAGACAACTCCTCATGCTGCACAAGAACTGTAGTTTGCCATAAGCTATTTGGTGCTGCACAACGAAAAGCAATGTGAGGGGGCACATACATCAGCGAAGCACAAGGCTCCTTAAACTCCATTTGTTGCTATTGACCAAGGCGCGTAATTGTTCCTCTGATGCTGCGGATTGATTTTTGCATGAAATTGGAGTCATTCCTCATTCTGGGAGGAAAGGTGGCACCTATGGACTGAGATTAAAGGCACAGGTCTGGCAGTATGAAGTACTGTGCAATCAGCACTGGATAAGATATCTCTAAGAACCATATGGGACAGAGGAGTGTGCACCTCTCCCACCCCCAGCAGGTAATATCACACTTTTGGCTCTTTGAAGGGCCCTCGCTGCAAGGTACTTAAGGAAGAGGACTTCTGAGTCCGTGTTAGTCAGTAAAGTACCATTTGCAAACGTGCAACTAAATCATACCAAAAAAAGATTATATGAATTCAGAATAGAGGACTAGGGGTGGTACAAACCTTGGCTTGCTTGATATCCCGCAGGCCTTGTCAAAGACTTCAGTGAAGCCAGAATTTCACTCGATGCATTTAAAGTTTGTTGTAAAATGTTGACAAATTCCCTGAAGATTTTTAGTGCCTTTCCCATTGAAGACCAAGAGGTCCTTCAACTTGCTTTTTGATTAAACTTGCAATTTGATGAGGTTCTAATTTATTTTTGCACTGATTCAGGCTGATAGGGTAATCCCTTGTAACTCATAGCATGATATGGCTTCCTAGTATGAAAGGGCCAGCACAGTGGCCCAGCTGATAGCAGTGCTCAGCGTTTTAAGTCCACAGTAGGGTAGAAAAAAAAGTGCAGCAAGGGCAAATTTTAGCAAATTGTACATCAGTGAGATATTCTGCTTTCAAACTTGGATTTATAAACTTATTGTCATGCCATGAGAGAAGTAAGAAGCTGTGCAGGTAATTAAATATTTGCCTTGGGGGATTATTTGCAGTTAATTAAAGCCACACACTTTCACTGCATACCTTTTCTACAGATTATTAAATTTGGATCAGATGTTAACAACCCAGCTTTCTTGCTTATCCATCAGAGATTATTCTTGGCAAGTTTCAAGAAGAGAGTTTTACCCGGGCATCCTTTGGTATGTTGTAAGATCTGCTCTGCCATGGGATAGAAAGGGACCCTCTAGAAGTAGTGCCATGACAGAACTGTCATAAAGTAATTTATTGTCATGCGCTGTAGGTCTTTGCATGCCATAGATCACTAGGGAGTGGCTCTGGTCAGAAAATGTTGTTTGACACACAAAAATTAATGCCCAGTGTATACGAAGACCACGGATAGAGTGTAGGGGCTGGATTTATACTGTCTGATTTAAAACCTCACTGTGCTACTGGTTCAGAGTATGGCTTTGGGCACTTCATTTGCTAGTCTCCCTGAAAGCAAAAACAGTCTTGGCCACGATAACAGCCTTGGGAGTTTTGTCATCTAGTGAAATGAGGCCAGGATTTGCAGTGGGATTTATAGGACTTAATGTTTGTCAAGCTAGGGAAAATACAGCCATGAAAAGCACTGGTATTGTTATTATTATTTTTTTTTAAAAAGTCATTCTATTTATTAAGTAGGTGGTCCACTGTGTTTCTCCTAGCTTTGTGACACTCATTTCATTAGAAATAAAAGTCTCAGTAGCACTTCTCATTTTTCTTACATATCCTTCCTTGACAACTCCTTGTCTAAGGTTTGTACCGCAGGCCAGAAACTGCTCAATAAGCGTACGGCTTCAGAAATCGGTTTGAATAATTGAGACCCATGAGTATGCTTTTGTAGTGTGCGAGTCTGTGGTGAAGCAGCAGGAAGTGCTGTCCGAGTATCAGAATGCCAAGTATGAACCTCGCACCTAAGGGCCACCAGAGTCTGAGGAAACAGCTGGACTTTTCCAGCACAAAAACCGCTGCAGGACATGTGTTTGTGTGTTTGCTGTTTCCTCAGACTCCCTGAAAGACTCCAAAGGCGCGCAGGAGAGTGACCCAGCACATCCTATGGGGTGCGAGCAAGATCAAGCCGAAGGTAAAGTTTTCTCTCAACATTCTTTGAGACACAGATAATGAACCAGTTGGGAGCCTTAGTTCCTCCAGTTACAGCATCCAGTGGGTTTCAGCCTGACCTCTGCTGCCTCAGGAAAATGCTGTCAGCAAGCAGAGGTCCCATGCCACACAGGCCTGGTGCAGTAATTGTTGGCGTTGCTGGCAAAGACACATCTCCAAGTGCGTGGGCTTCTAACCATATTGATCCAGAGGGCATAGCATTGTTGTTGTCTTTTCCTTCCTTTCCATTTTTTGTTTTCACTCCCATCATCATTCTAAAAGCCTGTGGGGTGATTCTGTTCCTTCTGATAAGCTGACCAGCAAGCGGGGGTGCTTTGCAACAGCTCCTATGAGAACCAGTGTGTAGAGGCTGAGCTACAAACAAAGGAAAAAAAAAATTGGTTCCAGGTCAGTTGTGACCAGACGTTGAACATCCTTAATGCTTAGTAGGTGGTATTTTCATATATGAAATAGTTCTAACATTGTTCATTTAATAGCAAAAGGCATTTCATGGCTGAAGAGTTTGATGCAGCATGTTAGGTTCGTGCCGTGCCTGCCAAACCTGCTACTGCATGCATGCAGCCCTCGCACTGATGTCATTTTCAATCTGTCGTGCTAACAGGACAGCAGGATGGTGCTGCAGAGGAGGAGATGAAAACTGGGGCAGATTCCCAAAGCTCCTGCATGGAGATAGAAGGTACTGCATATGCATCACACTGTTATTGCTCAGATCTGAGCAGTAGTGTTGAAATTCCCTTTTGTTTTCCGTGTTCCAAGAACAAAACTGTGGAGCTGAATCATCATCTGGTAACCCTGACTTCAGCCCAGAGCAGGGGAGTAGCTGTGGGTTCTCAGTGACATCGGATGGCTTTTTAACGACTGCTTCCATTAGAGAAAGAAGTGAAAACCGTGTGTTTTGTTCCTCTCACTGAGTGCTGGAGCCCTGTATGTTCAGAGCACAGAATGCTCTGTCCGCTGACCAGTAAAACGTTAGAGTGCTTGTGCCCCTGGGCTTGTGATGAGTCCTGGTGAGGGATGATGCTTTAAGCTAGTCATGGGGGGCTTTTTTGTGCCCAATCCTAGAAAGCTCAGCATATTGGAGGGTTGAGGCCTTGCTCTCAACTACTGCCCTTTGCATTTCCCCGAGATAGATAGTGTATCTGTGCTCTTGAGGGAAAGGATCCTTTTCCTTTTCCAGTGTTTTTAATGGTAATCTCTCTAGTGTATGTTAATCCTTTTATACAATGTACATTCTGAAAAGTCTTAGTGTTCATCTTTTTATCAAATTTATTCAGAGCCATTGTTGAACCAAGAAGACACAACAGCAGAGGAGAAACCTTTGATTCCCAATGCAGAGGAAAAAGAAAAAGAAGCAGGAGGAGGAGCACAAGTAGAAGAAGAGGAAGGTAAGGTTGCTTAAAAAAATAGAATGAGATAGGGAATTCTGCTGGGCTCACATTCTGCTTTTCTTCTGCTTGTCAGGAAACATGGTAATAGCATGTATAGAGGGATTTATTGAAAAAAAAAAAAACACACCAACTTCCATATCTTTGAGTGTTGTTTTGATATACTGGATGTGCAGTCATGTAGGAATATAAGTGCAAGAAAGTGTACAATCAGATTCTAAAGTTATTTAAAATAAGCATACTTCTCATTGTTTTTTAGTATTAATGTGCTGATTAAACAACCAATTTCTGTTCATTTAAGTATCCTCTTGATCACATTCACTAGAAGCATCAAGAATATTTACTATAAATAGGCATGCAAATGAATTGTGAGGCCATTAATAGAGATTTAGGTAGTAATTAACTGAAACCAGTAATTCTAATAAAGAAACCAATATTTGCAGCGGGAGCACAGGGTCTTGCTGAAGCAGGATTTTTTTTTCCGAGAGTAAAGTATTTAAATCCTTAGTAATGCTTTTGTAAAGAAACTTAGAAGTTTAATTTTCTGTGTTGGATACTCTTCTGGGAGCATTACATTCAGTTCACCATTTGTAACAGCCATGTGGTTATGTAAAAAGAACATGTTATGTAAATAATTCTCTAATTGTAAAGTCACTGCAAGTTAATAATTATATGGTTGTCTTCCGCAGAACACGGAGATTAATTTTATAGTTCCAAAATAAAACCCAGACATGATTTTTACTGAAAATTCAGGTCAATACTAACTGCATTGTCCTAATTATGAACTCCTTTTCCTAGCCACTTTGACAGCAACTTAATTGCAAATGTGTGTTAGTAATATTGACACTTTTCTTCACAGCAAACCCCAGTTAATAGAACTTCTGTTCATATACAGCTAACCAGTATTTCTGCTTTTTTTTTTTTTTTTTTTTAATTGCCTAGCCAAATTAAGACTAATCACATCTCTTTATTATCAGTCATGTTAATAGTATCGGGTTTGTGCCATATTACTGACAGTGAAAACAGAATTCATGTAATCCTTATTTCAAATCCAGGTATATGGTATTGCTCTACTTCAATTGCAAATCCAGGTTATGTAATATGAGCTCACTCTGATTGCAAATACCAAAGTCGTTATGTTAATTTCCTTCTAATAGAAATTATTTACATTTTATTTTATGCCTCATCAAAAGCAAGTTGGACAAAATGTACTTTCATTATTTGTGCATTTCCTTCCCTTTAATACTTGAGTGTCCCCTACAGCTAGTGGCTGTCATTTAGTTCTCAGTGGAGAGATTGTATTTCACCATCTGTTCTACCTACTATTAAAATATGCAACATTAAAGAAAAGAAGGTAATGTCAGAAAAGGGTTGTTCTTGGCACTTTTCCTTTTCCTGCCCCTGAATTAAAAGGCTCAGGTACTAAGTAAAAGGTTCTTTCCAAACATTGTGGAACGTGTTCCTCCAAGGGGGCTCAGGTATTGCTCTTGAACAAGATCAGTCTGATCCAAAGCTTACTGAAGCTCATAGAAAGACGCTCATTGATTTAAGTGAGCTTTCGATCAGCTCCTTAATAGGAGGAGATGCTGTGCTGAGTCTATGTGCGGGGTAATGGCACTTAGGTAACTCCACGGATACTGTGTTTAGCTTTTTCTGAACATACTGGCTTTGTGTCAGAGAAAATAAATTGGTTTGGTTTTTGTTGTGTTGTGGTGGGTTTGTTGTTGTTGTTTGGTTTGGTTTTGAAAACAAAATGAAGTCTTTCCCTTGCATTGTTTCATTCTTACACCCACAAGAACATACAGGGGAACCTTCAGAGCTATTCTTGTCAGATGCTTCCCATTCTGTGGGCACATTGTCAGCCATGTGAGATTTGAAAGTTTGCCACGATGCAAGGTAAATCTGGACAAGGAGCTGAAAAAACAGAAAATCAGCTGAAGTTCAAGCTGATAAAATAATACATACTTCCCAAAGAGAGTCTCTTTTTAATAGGAAGAGATTACGGGGCATAAAACAGAGATATAACAACATTTCAGGTAACCCAAGTGCTATCACATAACCTAATTCTTTGAAATTGTTTTCCAGCAGCATCCACAGTACATTTGGTGTACAATAAACCAGCATATTTTTGCATAAGAACACTTGGAAAAAAGCTGATGTGGGGCTGCAGTTCCCATTAAATAGAAATCCGGTCATAAAACTGAATCCTAGGTGTCACAATGGTGGTTTTGACCTGTATTAGCTCTACATGCACAGCCCTGCGTAGCAACTACTGATCTGTAAGCTATCTGCTCTCTCTGTTCTACATCTGATTTTTTCCTGTTGTGTTACCGAGCTCATCCTGGAGCGAGGGGTATCACGTAACTGCCTCTCTGCTCTCTCTGTCTCACCGGGAGCCATTAGATGAATGGGAGTCCACTGTGACCTGTGCTGTCCCCAGCACTGGAGCTGTGGAATCTACTAAATTGCCAACAAAGATTAAAGTCCCTTTCCCAACCTAAAGCTAAATTTCTGCCTAGTTACTGATGGTGGCTTTGAAGCCTGCTAGATTTTTTTTTTTCAGTGATCTGGTTTTCCTTGGGAAAAAAAAAAAAGTCTGTTTCTTGATGGTTTAGAGGCATGTCTCAGTTTTCACAAACTTCTGACAAACTGTAGGTGTGCGGCTGATCAGCTCATCCGTGTGGTGTTGGGGATTTTAGGGCTTGCAGGGTCCTTTCTTACATAGCCAACGTGACTTCACAGCTCCAGGGTGACTCCATAGCCTGTAGTTTTACCAAGGAGTCGTGGATCCTGGCGCTCCCCAGGTTCTGGGGCGCCGTTCTGGGACTTGAAGAATCCAAGTTTTAGCAATTTAACTGCTCCATTGCCAGCAGAATGAAGTAAGCCAGATTACCCTGAAGAATGTAACATTGTAAAGCACTGTGTGTGTTTCATAAAAACCTGGTGCGGCTTTTTCCAAAATCAGTAATAAAATACAGCGTGTGCCAATTATTCCCTATTTTCCTACTGTAACTTGAAGTTATATGTTATTAGGGAGCACCTGAAGAAAAAAGACCAGCTAAGATGCCTTTTCTGTTATTTTCCAACTACTATAACGCACCCATTCTAGTTCACAAAAGAATAATGAAAATATGTGTTTCTTATAAGATTAGGGAATATTCTCAAATCCCTTTATTAAAAAGCAGAGTCAGTGGTGATCGCTGACCTAGTTGCTGACTAGGGAAGTGTACGTGTTGTTAATACACCGCTTGGCAGCCCCTTTATACGTCCACCTAGAAGTAGTCCTGTCATGCTGTAATGATCACGTGTTCAACATTTAGCTGCAGTTTTGCTCAGCTCAATTTTTCTAGGAGACAATTTCCAGCATGTCCGAATATGTAGCCATTTGCTACTCGAAGCCTCCTCTCCCTTCAAGTTCTGTTTCTCTGTTTGATCATCTTCTGTATTTAGACTAAAAAATTTTGCCCTGTGCTGCTGTTTGTAGGATTACTTGGACTTGGCTTGGCATTCTTTTCACCCTAAGAACTAATTTTCACATCAACTCATTTCACAGCTTTGTTCTGACCACCAGCGCTGTGGGAGAGACCCTGACCTGGTGGCAGTGGGCAAGAGGAAAGTGGTGAAGCTATTCTGCTACTTCTGCATGGTTTTGGTGATAGGCTGGTTCATGCCCCAGCCGTGTGGCTGGGCAGCATCCTCCCTGGGAAAAGAATATGTTTATTTTCCTCTGGACAAGTCCCGAAACACAGAAGCAGGTTATTGCTGAAGCACAATCAAGCATCAAAGCGCTGTAATTAATGCCTGTGAAAAAGATATTAGTGCCCAGGGATTTAGCTTAAGAGCAGGACACAGCCCATGCAATTAGTCTTTCGGTGTGTAGCTGCTCCCCAGCCTTTTTGAGTGCTGTGTGTAGGGGACTGCAATAACCACCTTGGTTGTGCATGAACCATGTGATCCTAAGGCAGGCTTGGGAAGGGACCAGAGGCAGGTTAACTGGTTTAGATCACGTGCAATGTATACGATTTCCTGCAGTGCCAGGCCTTTGGTCACTGCCCTTTAATGTAAATTTGAATTCTGCCTCATTTTCTTAGCTAAGCCTGGTTTTGTTCAACCATCTTTGTTAAATGAATAGATAGGTACCTTTGTAGCTACCATGCCACCCGTTCTTCACTTAACTGGATTTCCAAGGTAGTTATCCATCTGTACTTTAGCAAAAGAGATCGTTTGACAGCATGATCTTGGAGAGAATTAAATATTCAGAAACTTCAGGGAGAAGAGCTCTCCATGTTTTACAGTTTCATTTTCATGCGTTTATATGATTTTTACATGCATTGGTACAGTTGCAAATATTGTCAAAAGAAATTACTTTCTCTGATGTGACACTGTAGTTATAGAGAAACAAGGTACTTGAGAAAGATCTTTTGAGATGAACCTGACATCTTTATTCTTGAGTCATGGCAAGCATAACTACCTTTTATTTCTAAACCAAACTTAGAAGAAAACATCTTAGAAGAAAAAAAAAAAAAAAGAGAGAGAGAGAGATGTTAATAATCTTCTGTATGCATCCTTAAAAAGACATACTTTGTTTTGCCTGGGGAGACAAGAATGCAGAGATATTTGGAGTGTGGTGGCTGCTGAAGAGATAGTTTAGAGGCTCCAACTCCTTTTATTCAGGTTCCCTGAAAAAGAAAGGAATAAGTATTCTGATTCAAATACACAGTGCACAGGTCTTTGATAATGACCCACACTGAATGGGTCAGATGACATTTTATGTGCTGTTGCAGAGTAAGTCTGACCATAAATTTGGAATATATCTTAAAAATCTGCTTCTAACATGCATTGGTAGATGGCCATGAGAAAAAAAAAGTACACCTTTGGGCCCTTTGCAGAAATGCTGATTGTTCTGGGGAAGTAGAAAATTGTGAACTGGTATTTAAACTCACGTGTCTAAAGCTGAGCTAGAGATAGCAGACTGTTGCAAAGAATGTCACTGGAATTAGTTGGAGGTATGCGGTAACCAGATTGTCACTGGAACGCCAAAAAAGTGCCTTCATCCAGGGTGATATCTTTGGGGTTTAAGAACTCTCCCTTTTTACATGCGTTCGTTTTCTGGGGAACTTTACAAAAACTCAAAGTGTAAAATCTTGAGCAAGGGCCATAACTGTAGGCAGGGAAAAGAAACCTTTCAGCCTAGCCAGAGGTTCCTTTTGGAAGGAGAGGGGTCACAGGCTTTTCTAAGTTGGCAAACAGTATGTCAATTGTGATGAATGCACATAAAATGTTCTGCGTGGTTCTGGGGTTGGGGTGGCTTTGTTTAAATGCCTCTGAATGCAGGTGAGGCTGGCGTGCCTGCGAATGGCTCTGCGTGGGCATCTTCCGTGCTCCTCTTGCGTGTTGCAGCTTGGGGGAAAGGAATGCTTTTTCTGGTGCCTGTGGTTATATTTGCGGTGGCTTTGTCAGTGCTGAACTGGGAGGTCTCCAGGCTCCGAGACTGGGTGCTAAGAACAGTCGCTTCAGTGATGGTGAAGGATCAGCACGATCAGTAGGAGGAAGTGTCACTCGCAGGCTGTCGTGACCAGCAGTGTGGTGGCTTTCTTTTTTTTTTTTCATTTCCTAAGGACCGTCTGGTGCAGCAGAAGAGCTGCACCACATCGGGCAGCACACAGTGCTCCAAATGATGTTCTGATGTTCCTTCCCTCCTCTGAGAGGCTGCAAGCGGGAAGCAGACCCCTACGAGCCTTCCCGAAGGGTGCTGCCTGGGCCGTACTGCGCAGTACTGTGTACTTGCAGGATGGGGTGGTTATTATACTGTCAGTATTCTGCTCCAGATATTGATTTCAATCTCCTGGGGGGAAAGAAGTCTTTTTTTTCTTTTTTTTTCCTGCCACAGAAGGAATCTGTTTCTTTTCATTGCTCTCCATATATCAGGTACTAGCCTGAACAGGTGGTGCAAGATCAGTTTTAAGTTTTAATTATTTTTCATCTCTTTCAGTTACAAATGATATATTTTTTCTGGGTGCTTTTCTAAGAAAAAGTGGAAAACGTAAGGAATTTTTCAGCTTAAACATTTTGCCTGCTGTCACGGTCGCTTTATGTTATCAGGCGTGATGGCAGGGTACAAGACAAAAAGGCAACAGGAAAGAAAATAGAAACAAGAAAATGGACCGCTTTAGCAATGATAGTGTTTAAGGTTTACTGTGTGTATTTGATTGCTTTCTTCATGTCATTTTCAGTAATCAGAATAGAAATACTATTATGAATTGGCAATTTTTATTTCATTTAAAAATATCATCTCTTTGTTCCTTCTGAAAGCGTTGGCAGTGTGGCCTTTGTTTGGTTTAATTAACTCATGTTACAGTACTGAACTGAAACACATTCAGCATTAAATCTAATAAAATAAATTTAGAGCTCTTCTGTATACAGAAAATAAAAAGAGAAAAGATTAAATCCTCTGAGAAGCTGGAGGAGAAACTGGATATTTCTAATGGCATATTTTTGAAGTGCCGTTTACATTTTATTTTCATGGTAAGAACGACAAATTAATATAAAGTCATAAAATTCCACTGAAAAGCAGGTGCTGTGAAGTCATTCTAAGTCCTCATATGTTTATAATATTATTACATGATGTTGCATGTTTTGTACTTTTGACATACAAGGCTTAAAGGGCTTTAAGAGGCTGATAATGCCGTTGTAGTGTATGAAAACTGGAAAGATAATGCATATTTCATGTGGTGTTCAAGTCTGCTAGTCCTTGGTTTTAGCTCAAATCTCCAGAGAAGCAGGGCTACCTTATGCAAATGAAGGACGTATCTCTTTCAAATCATATCAAATGGCATCTGAGTGACAAGCGAAAGGAACACAGGAGAGATTTCGACACCCTAGAAACTTTTTCCTGTAACGTAAGTGAAAAAGGAGAGCTCGCTGACCAAGGCCTGTGGTTTTACAGATGGCATCATAGTTAATGATGCATCTGGAAATGAGGTGTAGCGCTTTCAGAGAAACGGTACCGTTGTTTTAAATGTAATATACAGCTCCATAGGGCTCTGTCTGGGCAGTGGGTTTCATTCCCATTTGCAGCAACAGGAATTTCAGTATTAAGTAGAATAGATTCACCAGGCTGTTTCAGTGCAGTGGAGGTATGCAAGTAAGAATTTGATCTCTCGGGAACAAATGTTAGGTTCCCGTGCCCTGCGTGCTACAACAGGAGGCTTAATTTTGTTATGTAACGATTCATTTTGGACTCTGACCTTTAATAAAGTTTGTCCGTGACAGGATGTACACAAGATCCAACTGAGATGGCTTTTGGAAATTCTGTGCTTCCCCGTGCTTTACGTTGTATATAATGTACAGCAAGCAGAACGTACCATGCTGCTCAGGTTGTTATGCTGGTTTATGCAAAATAAAATAAAATAAAATAAAATAAAATAAAAACTAGCAATGAGGGTAGGAAGAGATGATCTGGGAGGGCTTTTTTTTTTTTTTTTTTTCATTT
This sequence comes from Anas acuta, assembly GCF_963932015.1. Taxonomy (NCBI): domain Eukaryota; kingdom Metazoa; phylum Chordata; class Aves; order Anseriformes; family Anatidae; genus Anas; species Anas acuta. The sequence continues at coordinate 12,812,891 of NC_088981.1, forward strand.
TCATTTTGAGTACAGAATGAGAATGAAATCAAAGAAAGCATCATATCTCCTGAGATGAAAAGGTTCCCTGGTTCCCTCGGACATTCTTGTTTGTTTTAGGGGGGTGGATGTATTGTCCCTTCTTCTGTGTCAGTAGCTTTATCACTGTAGTTGTGCCCAGCGGTGTGGGTGAGTAGTTTACCTGTGTTCTATTATCAGAAGGGAGGCATTTAACCATTTTTCACACTATTGGCTGGGTCAGGAGACCTTCTTTTTGATTCAGCTCTGATCTGTGTTTTTCCTCTGCATGACACTGGCTCTGCCAGGGAGGTACACTGGCTTCCTAGGTGCCCTGGTGCCCTTGCTCCTGGTGCTTGGGGAGGAAGGCTGGTGCTGTACAAGGAGGGACTATTACACCAGCAGGGGGAAGATATGCCTACAGCTTGTCAAGTGGAGACTGCAGTGATAGGGCCTGACCCAGACTGAGAGTAAATCTGCCTCTCACTACTGCTGGCCAGAGCAGGAAAAATCCCACATGATATCATTCAGATCTCAAAGCGTTATCATTTCCTCCTACCCCTACATATCCTCTTCCTTTGTGTGCTTGTTACCCATAATTTTTAGGCAGCAGGCTTTCTCTGCCCTCACCTTTTCCTAATGCAGTCAGCAGGTGAGCGTTCTCTCAAGCAGATCTCTCCATCTGGAAGAGTTTTCCTGCACTTGGTTGGCTTTCATCAAACTTCTCCTCCAGATGAGCTTGAGGTCACTGCTGCTATACCTGGCCTCTGGTGTTAGCCCAGCAGCCCGAGCTGACCCAGAGTCTCGTTGCTGTGAATTATCTGCCAGGGAGGAAGCTAGCTTTTGATCTCTCCTCCTACATCTGTGTGGCTGCACCCATACCTTAATCGTGCCATAGTGGTGCCTCAACGTATTGGTGCGGGATTGCAGCTGTTTGGGACTTCCCTTTACCTTATGGAAAGTTCAGCTTGTCCTTTTTTGAGTCTTCTGTGAGCTCCAAAGACCCTTTCCTGGAGCACTGCTGTGTGCTGTGAACGCATTTTAATCTGCAATTAAACCAGTGCGGCAAAAAAGGTGTTCTGGATGATGTGCTTCAGGTTGCAGCTGTAGACAGTCTGTGGGCAATGGCAAAGCAACCCGTTTTCTGTTTGAGAGGTCCAGGCAAAATACGAAGAGTACGGAATAGCATTGTCTTTTACTTTCCCTTACATTTGCCAGGATGCCCAAATCAGTCGCTACCCGATTAACACTGTTCTTTCCTCAAGCATTTATTTTTCTTCCAGATTCAGATTTTCCTTGCGCTTTCTATCCTAAGTTTGAAAATCCATCACTTTCCTCAGCTGGCAAATTTCAACCGCAAAAAGCCCTTCATTATTGTTCCACTGGTGCAGGATCCTTAGCTTGAAACGTTGGGACACATAAGCCTTTTGTCTCATTATTCCGTAGAGTGGATGTGTAGCCTGGTTTGTTTGTTTTTTCCCTCAATCACGAGTGTGAAGGGCATAGCTCTGCCAGCAATCATAGCTACCACAGAGGCCAAAACCTCCTTTATTCCATTTACAGCATCCTGTCAAAAAACACTTGATACTTACATTACTTGACAGCCCTTGAAAGACGGCATGTTTACACGTTCAGCATTTTCTCTGCGGAGGAAATAAGCAGTTGCTTACAGGCTCTACCTTTCTTACCTGGACTGAAAATCAGTTAAACTGTGTTCTGGATTCTGAGAAGAAAAAGTCAATAATCTTTTCTCAGTGCCCCCTGGTTACAGCTAACAATGGTATATAGTTAGGGGGTCAGCACGGCAAAGTCACCATCTCAGTGGCTGGAAAAAAATGAGAATCCTGATTTGTGGCCAAATCCTATCACGGTTACAAGGTATTTCATCAGTTAAAACACATTCTCTGGGTGTGTTTGTATAGTCTGTCAGCCTGAAACGTAGCACAAAAACATCAAATGGGCACAAATGGAGATACCTCAGGTGCTTCAAAATAAGATGTCACTGTGCTGAAAAATCGGTATCTAACTCCAGCAGCTCGATTCAAGGAAATTAAATTGCCTGATTCTTCCAGCTGTCCAGGCAACGAGGAAGATTAGCAGAGAAGCTCACGGACTAACCGGGGAGGCAGTCAGCAAGGCATGTCTTAGCATCTCTCCCTCTCTGGGGTGCAGGTACCCGAGCGTGGCACCTCTGTCAGCCAAAGATCCAGCCACCAGTCCGGAGAGGACAGAAAACTGAGCAGGACTTGCTCTTTCAGGTGTAGAACAGCTGTGCTGCTTGTCGTTGCGCTTCTCCCTGAGCATCGAAAGGACTCTAACTGAGACAGCATTCATTGACAGCAGCCCATCATGCAAGGCAAGAGTGGAAGGGGCTTTCTCCCATGGCTGCCTTGCAGGGATCTCTGGGACACAAGGGTCAGGGATTGAGTCCTTCCAGCATGGAGAGGGACTCAAAAGCGGGTTTGTTTCCAGCCTGCTCAGCAGGGTATGAGGCCAACAGTGAGCACCGTCACTGTCCCTCTCCCTTGCTTGCAATTGGATGCTCGTGGCCGGGAGCTTTGAGTGGCTGCTGTGCTCTCATTGCAGTTCAGTCACTGTCCCTTCCTCTTGGCTTCTCACCTCATGGGTCCACAACTTCTTGGCCTTGTCCCTGCCAGCACACCCAGTCCTTCCTGTGAATGTCTGGAACTCATCTCTGGTGGTTGCATCAGCCTACAAAGTCGGGTCTCTGACAGAGGCTAGAGTTGTCCTCTCATTTTCTCTGGCCTCCTCCAACGGACAGCAGATCTTTTCCAGTTCCTCTTACGTGACTGTAGATAACAACTCCCCCTCTGGTCTCAGAGTGCCAAAACTGTCATCCTCTGTGGTTTTGTCTGTCTCATCTCTCCTTCTGCCCAAGCAATAACTACCCAGTGCATAGCGAGTACAGCTATTATGGTCACTTTGTGCAATTGCTGTTTTTGTTGATGCTTGTCTCATCCCTGATCTGCTTGCACAAACCAGAGTCCACACTGGATGGATGGCTCAGTAACCCCACAGCACTCCACAGCATCGAGGGCCAGCTGGAATAGAGCTGCTTTTCAGGATGGTGTCCAGAAGTTCAGGTGCTCTTTTAGTTTGGTTTTGAATCTTCTGGTCCTGCAATGCTAGCAAGCTTGCTCAAAAATGGAAAGGAAGAAAAAGGAAAAAATCCTCAAAGAATATTTCTAATCATGCCTGCTTCCAGTCTTACATAGGAGGTAGAGGGGAATAGATTTTCTGGATGTGTTTCTGCTTGCAGCTCCAGCTGGCTCTTGAAGTATGCGAGCATGAAAAGCAGATGATAAGTACGTATATATCCGGTACCTATCTAAAGGAACCAAAGTTATCTTAGAAACTGATATATACAGAGATTACAGTATCTGCTTGTGAAACCGTTCCCTCTGGCATTAAATGCAGCCAATGTTTAACAGTACTGAATAAAAATGTGACAGTTTAAGACACAGCAACTCTTTCCAAATGAACCTTCAAGGAGAACCTAGGGGAGAAAAATGCGTGTTGAGATTTGGCCGAAGAGCAGGGCTAACACCATTTGTTCTTATCAAAACTGCTGCAGCATATTTAATGGCCGCAGGTAGTCAGGGCCTGGGTTTTCTATCTGATCTTGGAGACAGCAGTGCTGTGTGATGCGTTAGATTATCAGTACTGCTTTCATGTGTTAATGAGGTCTCCCACCCAAGGATGCATATAGCTTTCTCTTGTGCAGCTCGTGAATCAGACTGGATCACAGCGCATGGCCGAAATAATTGGAGAAGAATGCATGTGTGGGAGGGAAAGAAATCAGCTGCACATCATCGCATCCCAAGGCAAGAGTTAGCGAAGTGCTAACTCTTTTTTGGCACAGGTTTGGTCACAGCTTCTGGTGTCAAAAGCAGCTTGCTCTTTGCTAGCCTGCACCTGTAGTCTGCCGTAGCCCCATCCAGCTCATCTGAGAGGAGAAGGCAGGCGAGGGCTCCTCATTTGGAGTGCCCTGGCACTTTTGCAGCTCATGGCTGACAAAGCCATTAGTACAGAGATAGCTCAGATCGTGCTCCGGTGTGCAAAGTTTGCCCTCTGAATGCTGTGATTTTCTCTAGCCAGTCTTGGAGATGGGAAAACACAGATGAGTCGTAACCGGGCCTGAAGAGGCTGGAGCACATAAGCTGCGTGCCATATTGATGAAACACCTGGGGCATTCATTCTGAAACCTAAATGCAGGCTGTTCACCTGGATTGCCAAGTACAACAGAAGCTTCCTTCTGGCTGGCAGGGTGGTATTAATTTAAACAGAGCACCATCTGCAGGGTCTTGGAGAACAGCAAATTGGAGGGGAGAAGTAGGGAGGTCGCCGGGAAAAGTCTCTCTGCGATCCGGGGGCCTTGCTGCCCCCATCCATTACCTATCACTTCTAATTAGCAGACGTCTCTCAGGGAAAACTGCTCTGATTCACTTTCTTGCGGATGCTTTCCTTGCTAAGAGCTGTTGTTTTTGCTGAGCCTCCTAAGCTTGTTTTGCAGGCTTTCACTGGCATTCGGAGCAGTAATGGTCTCGGTGACCCAGTAATTAAAGGAGTCCTGTACCTCCTCGCCGCAGAGAGCTGCCCCTTTGTCCTTTCTCTTTCTTCTCCCTGCAATGCCACTACCAGATGGTTGGAGATTTTTCACCCTTTCAAAAGCCTCGTGTTTTTCCCATCTCATCAAGCATGTCTCAGCCTTGCTTAATTAGCTTAAGGCTTTTCAACCCCCCTCCTGGCTCCCCCTGATTCACCCCCCAGGAGATCAGTTAAGGACCTGAACAATTTCAATAAGGAGCTCGGAAAGCAAATCCTCAGAGGCTCAGCATAGCTGCGGGCGGATGTAATACCAGTGTCGGGGATCGGTGGTTTGTTCTTTCTTCTCTCCCTTCCTTCCGTCTGTCCATCCTCCCTTCCATCCTTCCCCCTGTCCTTCCTTTCCCACCCTTCTTTCTCAGAATATTCAGGGATGCCCCTTGGCTCTTGGCAGCGTTCGGGAGCCTTTGGTAGCTGGTCGCGCTCACCCTTTAGGCCAGTGCCAGAGTGCTGTTGCTTTTCATCTGTTTCAATTAGAAAGTTCCGTTCAGGGCCCCCTGAATAAAGGCCAACATAATTAGCTAACCAGTGTTAAGAGACTGTTGGGTTGGAGCATTTTGGTTTAGTTTGTTTTGTTTCATCGCCTAATTCCTAGACTTGTTTGAAACCAGCTCGTGAGCTTTATTTACAGATCAGAGCAGTTGAGATGAAAGGCTGGTTAATTAACAGAAAAATAAAATCGCGTCTTGCTTTGCTTTTGACATGGAGCAGCATTTGTTTCTGCATTGTCACATATGCACTTTTATTATTAATCTCCAAGCTTTAGCTATACAACTGCAAATGAGATTTAAAACAAAACAGCTCCCTCCCTCCCTCCATCCTTCCCTCTCTCCATTCCTATAAAGCACCGGGGAGAGCTGCTTAAACACACGAAACACAGATTTTGTGGGGGATGTCGGATACCTCAGAGGTACCTGTGGGCAGTTGCCACGTAACTGAATTCAGTGTCTTGTGTTTCACATGGGACAGGCAAAGGAGAGCACCCAGCCATCAGATCTTTGCATCACTACAATTAAATGCCTACCAATGTAGCCACTTATATCTAAGCCATTAAGGTGCCGTTAAACTGTAAGTCCATGACACTGTCTGTGGATGAGGGAGAAGTGTGGGAGGAGGTTCTTCACAACCATGCAGGATCCCTGCAACTTTCTTCCCAACACTCCCCGTCATGGTGTGCACAAAGTGGGTGTTAATGGGTGTGCACTGCCCGGAGGAGAGCAATGCTCTGTCTGAGGCTAGGATGAAATGCTGCTTTTATGCTACTGCAGTTCTTGGCATTTTTAAGGCATCGAGGGAAATAAAATGCAAAGAGTGTGCTCTAAAAGAATGCACGATGTAGCTTTGTGTCATGGGGAAGGCCTGTGACATTGCTACCCCTGTTGGAGTAACTCGGGATGTCATTAAACCAAGAGGAGCTTGATTCCCCGGTGTACTGACGGTGCTATTTACAGACCACGCGGTAATCTTTGAAGTGCTAACTGGCTCTTTTATTAAGAGAGATGGTGTGTTTTTCTTCTGTATTTGTTTTCCCCCAAAAGAAATGTTAGTATTTTTATGATGGCTGCTGCTGCTTACTTGAGATCCTCTGTGTAAAGATAACGAAGGAGTTACGTGACCTGACATTCTCCCTGGGAATGTGCTCAGAATGAAGTGAGCCAGTGGCATTTCCAAATCTGCTTTGAAAGTAGCTGGTTATGTACTTTGTTTATCATAATTGCTAGTATATGCCACTTCTCTGGTATTTTGTACCTTCTCTTAATTGACTGGAAGGTGCAAAATCTTTGGGCAGAGACCCCAGGACCTGAAGGACTCAGAACAAAATGCAACACGTGAAGCATGATGTGCCTCCAGTGGCACGATGTGGAGACTTAACCACTCCTCCTCCTTTTTGGTGCTTGAGGTCTTTTGAGGCTTAGGTAAGGTTTTGTTTTATTCTGCTTTCACATTTTTGCAAGACTGTTTTCCTCGCTATAACCTAATGTGTGTAAATCTGGGCTAGCCTCTGCTGCATAAATTCCTCTTCAACTCTTAGCATGCAGTGCTTACATCAAGGCCAGCCTTGTCCAATACTCCCAAATTCTGGTAGGTATTGCCAGGCAGAGGATCAGTGGCACTCTGTGCTTAGGACCCTCATAAGATTTTCAACCCGCTCTGGGCATTGTCGTGGGCGTGTTTTGTGAATCAAGTCAACCCATTAAGGTACAAGGGTTATTTGTCTGCTCTTGCCCCTAGATACTTGCAACAGCTGGTAACTGAAAGGCTACAGACTTCTAACTTTAAGCATGCTTCATTTAGGGACCAATTGTTGGGGTTTATGGGGGAATAGCAGGGTAACAAAGTAGGACAGATACTGTATCTAGACTTGCTGGGAACTAACAACTGGCTAGGCACAGAGCTGCCTATTCTCTGCGTGGCCGGTCCTTTAGAGTCTGTAGTATTTAAAATAGATGCAATGGGAAAAGAGCTATCCAAGGGGTTTATTTTATTTCTCTGCCTTTGTTGTCTACATAGAAACGTCCTGCGAATAGTTGCGAAAAGAAGTTGTTGGAGGCTCCTCAGACTGTTTGTCAGGTTGATGGTTTTTAGCGCAGTGAAGTGTAGTAAAAAATGGAAACTATAAAGCAATATAACGTGAATTGTCTAGACCTTTAAACCTACTCAGGAAATCAAGATATATATGTATTTTTAAGGAAACTCAATAAACCTTGTTTTTAGGATGGTGAAACTGGCTGTTGACAGGGCTGAACATAAACACGGTTCAAGGCCAGTGACTTAATTCTAGGTGACACCACTCCTAATCCTTTATGGCTGAATCCTTCAGTTTTATCTGTGACTAGGAAAAGGTCTGTCAAGGCTGAAGTCACTTGCACCAGGGGATTAGCAATTTTTGCATTCTTTTGAAAGCTTCAGTAATTCCCATGAAGGTAACAGACACCGAAGCATTTGTGGAGACCGGGAGGGAGCAGCAATCCTTTACACTGGTGTACAAATTCTTTTGGAGCTGGACCATGAGAAACAGTGCACATCTGAAGCCTCCAGGTCTGACCCTCGTGCCATGTGCTGGCAAAAGCTCTGTGTTGTACTCTCGCTGTGGGTCATCAAGGGGAGGAGAAGAAGGGGAGAAGTTGCTGCTGGGTGACCCAAGAGTGGAATCACTATGTCAATGTCTCTCTTTCTTTTTCTTTTTTCTTTTTTTTTAAAGCCTGGAATAGTTGAAAGTTGTCTTAAAAAAAGGCTTTGGGCATCTGCAAGTTCATGAGCTAAGAAGCTCTTCATAATGAATAAATCATAAAATGTGGTCCAAATCCAGCAATCTGAAGGAGTTTGCCTTGAGGAAATGCTTTTAATGTGTAGATGTCATCCTCCTTTAGTGGGACAATTGTCTGCTGCTATCAGTTGCAAATACAATTACTCTCTTCTGGCTTAATTGGCAGAGGTCTTAACTTTGGCGCTAAGATCATGGGCAGTAGCCTCTAAGTTTTAAGGCACCCCATTGTGGAAGGATGGTATTACGGAAGGGCTGAGGATTGCAGTGTGCTAGCCTGGATTTTGGTACTTTAATGATTGTTGTGTCAGAGTATCTTGTAGCAATGGCTGCTGTATTCCAGCTGGACCTCAGGACACCTCGCTGTAAGGAACCTTTGCAGGCCATCAGTTATTTAGGTGGATTTGGGGAGCTGTTACAGACCCGCTCAACAGCGTGAAGGAAAATTAGACTTATCTTAGTAGACTTGAGAGTCTGACAGTTTTCATGACAAGACACCGGTTTTATTAGCAGTTCTGTAAACTCTGCTGTGGGAAGAAGGCAAAAGCCAGTGTGTTAGTTATAATGTCACTGAGCTCTCTACACACAGGTCCTAGAGGTGGCATCATCTTCAGTGCAGTGGGAATTGGCACTGAATTTATGAATCCCCGTTTAGGATGCCAGATAGGCAGCCTGATTTTCAAGAATGCTGAGCACATCCCAAGCATCCTATGAAGTGACACCCTTTGAAGCCAATTGGATCTGCTGGGTGCTTGGAGCTTTTGAAAATCAGGATCTAAACTCCATTTTAAAGTGCTCCTAACTTCAGTCACCTATTTTTGAAAATACTGACCTACGTCTGCCGCTATCTAGAACAATCCCTGTGTTAAAGGAGTGTTTGATGGAGAAAAAGGGATATGATCTCCAGTGCTAAAAGGAAAAATCCTGGCCTATTTGAAAGTATATTCTCTGATAAGAAACATATTCAGACAAAAGTGAAAGCCCCCCCTTCCCACCCCCCCATTTTCCATAGAGTTTTCTGCAGTCTGTGTATTATGTGGTTTATGGTTTTGGCCTCCAATTTCTATTTGGTGCCTCAAGATATAACTTGGCTTTGAGGAATCTTCAATAATTTGGAGTGTAGGTGAGATTGTTGAGGAAAAACTGTGCCAAAGCTTTCCAAACAAGTCGCTCTAATTTCTACCCAAAGTAATTAAAAAAAAAATGCTCTAGTCACGAGCCACCCTTGGCATAACTCTCTATTTGGGTTTGCTTCCTTTTCACACAAGTAAGTCTCTGGTACATGTGAAATCCAGAGATTTCCACTAATCAAGAAAAAGGCAAAAAAAGTAATAACTCTGAATGCTGACTTACTGGAGAAAGAAACATTCAGCTTAAAGCAAATAATCAAATAATCCAGATCCCTGTTTTACAAAGCTGAGGTCAGGTGGGAAGTACTCTGGAGCTGTTTGGAGGGGGGAGGATTCTAGTTGTTAGTATTCTTTGCATTACATTATCCAAATGTAAATGTCTCTCTCTGATGTAGCATCCTAGTTAGACCCTAGCATTTATGAACCAAACAAAGGATTAAATGTGAAAAAGTTGAGAAGAAAAATCTGCAGCTCTGTCTTTTTGTAATTCTTCCCGAGAGCTGATATAAATGGAAGACAAATCAAAGGCAACAATAGCGCCGCACATTTTATCTCACACCCTGTGATGCATATTAGTGTTGTTTCCCATTGTGAGCCCGAAAGAACATTTACAATTTTAGAAAACACTGCATAATGGCTTTCCGCAAGGAAGAGAAGCAAGCGTATGGCTGCCAGCACCGACACTTGCTCTGTCCTGGCCTGCAAAATTGTTTTCCTGGAAGCTCTGTAGCAGAAAAAAATTCAAGCCTGGACTTTTGCCTTAAAATTTTCCCCATGCAATAGAGCAGATAGATTTGGTACTCAAAATCCAGTCAATGCCCCTGAAGTACTCCAGGAATACCAAAAACTGATCGCTGTGCGGCGGTGAGCTCCTAAGATGCGGGTGGTAACACCCAGGGCTGGTGATGACTTTTCTGTGTTGCTTTGGAGAAATCTTCCTTTTCGTTTTGCTTTTTAGTGTTTTGGAAACATTCCTAGTGTTGTGGGAGATGGGCAACCGTCAGGAGGACTGGTGCAAGTATTTTGAGTAGCTAACACCAGCTACACTACCGCGGTCTGGCTCTGCACCTCCCTCGCTCACCAGAACATCAGTAGTAAAAGCTGAGCAGAAAAGCACGATTGCCACCACCGAGCTGAAGCAACTGCGGTGGTAACTGGGCTGTTCCTTGAGGCTTGTCTCGGTCTGGGTGTATGTAGCATGCAGTTCCCTCCGGCAGTGCTGCGATTTAGGGACTTTGGCCCCTCTCATGGCTTACTTCTACGTGTGCTGTGTTGAAAGGAGGATGGGGTCATTCCCTGCTGGCATGGGGCACCCAGAGCTGAGCCCTGCCCTTGCCCTGGCCTGTCTGTGCCCAGCTGAACTCTGAAGGCTGCCGGGCCAGCACCCTGTAGGGAGATGCCAGGTGAGTGCTTCAGCTCTTCTCAGCTGAGCCTCAGCTCTCAGTGGACAAATGTGACTGGGAAATGCCAGTGAGTGGGGTTCCAGCCCTCCTTCCTCTCTGGAGGTAAAACTAAGGCACTTATTTTCTCTTGCCCTCCTACTGAATCTGCTTGCTGGGCTCTATCTTGTTTCAAAATAAGCTGCAGGTATTGCTCAGTTATCTTAAACAGTCCTCTGCTTGAAAGCCAAGCACCACCAAATTCAGCATTTGGTACAACGAATTTATTCAGAATATGAAATGTTTTGATGGGACTATAAACACCGCAAAATGAGAACCGAGTAGACGAGTGCTGAATGGTGCTTCCAATATCACAGCGTGGTTGAGCTGACCAGGAGCTCTCAATTAAAGCGGGGCAGGAACAGCGGGTGCCTCCTTATAGTGCAATTTTGGTAAAATTTTTCTCTTACATTCATCAAGTTATCGGTAGAAATGAAAAATGGCATCTGTGCTTAGGAGCGAATACAGCAATATAGCACTCGCTATACGTTTGTTCTTCCCTCAGTTCCTTTCAAGCTGGCTAGCATTGGCTGGCTTAGCGCTGTAGAGGAGAAAGCCAGGCTTTCACTGGAGAATTGGGTGCAGCAATCAGCATTAATGACACTCTCTGACAGTGAAAGCAGCCCGAATCTCCAGCAGCCAGATTTCAGCGATGGCTTTTCTCCATAGGGCACGTGGCGCTTCCCGAGCAGAGTGGGGAGCATCGCCTTCAGGAACGCATCCAGCACTGTCATCTGTCACTCAGCTGTCCCCTTTACAGAGGGAAAACCACCCCCAGCCATTTATTTACAAGAAATTTCCTACTGCCCTTGGAAGTAACTATATATGCACGCACACACATACACGGGCAAGTGTGTGTATGTGCATTGCTCAGACATCTGATACGTTTTGGGGAGTCACTGCCTAGGTCCGAAGCAACGGGTCTGACAACAGAAACAGGTGAGGGTCTCAGTAGCAAAATTATGCCTTGACAGCAGATCTGTGTTAATCACCATATAGTTGAAGCTGGCTGTACAGCTTCGGCTGTGAAAGAGTCAGAGCAGAACTCAGTATAAAAAGGAACACACAAAACAGTGTATAGTTCTTTAATTGTTTTTGAAAAAGGATCATTACCAAACATGCGTCTTGGTAGGGGAAAAAGATATGATGAGTATCACCTGTGAGGCCTTTGTTACTGAGTGCTGCCAATTACCACTTCTTTTCCAGCAAATGAGTTTCATATTCTGTTCAGCTTGGTTCTAGGAAGCTAGCAGATTTATAAAAATGAAAACAGAGTGCTCGGCTGGGACCTGATGAGCCTTTAGAAAAGGAAGTACTCTTTCTGACTAGCAAGATGTTTCAGCCAGGTGCGATGGATACTCTACTTCTGGTTACCCAGGGTTTTAGTAAGTGGGCTTCTTTGTTCTTTTTTTTTTTTTTTTTTTTTTTTTCCTTTGCCCTCCCCCTCGCTTTCTCATGCTGGCTGTTGCATCTTTACCTCAGAAAACATTTGCAAATTCCAGCAGGCCTGCGAGGTCCCATCCGGTAACAGGACTTTGAACCTTGCCACTTCTGGCTGTTGAGAACATCCCATCCATTTTAAGCTGCAAAAGGCGGGTTGGATAAATTACAGGGAAGAGTCTCCTCTCTCACACAGTATTTTGTTGCTGCCTTTCAGGTGGAACCACACACCCTCCTTATTTACTCTTCCAGTGCTCTTCCCTGCCACTTTGAAGCTCATTTTTCACATACTTGGCCGCAGCCTCCTTGAAAAGGAAGCAAGCAGTGTTTTCCAGGGCTCCTCTTTGACTCCGCAGTAATCTCTTTCAGAAGCAGTGCCCCCAGAAATGAATGGTTGCGGTCGTAAGGGTGAGCAGCCCTGGCTACACTTTAAAAGACACTCAGGCAAAGCCTCCTTTTGTCCTGTGCTCGTGGTTCACCCTGTTGTTCTTGCCGTCGTAGCCAGGGTTGGGGACTTTGTAAAAGATGTGGTGGCTTGTCCGAGAGTGTTTTAACGTTTGATGGGGACTTTTGTCTCTTCCAGTTGTCGAGCAACTCTCTATTTGTGTCCTCTCAGGCTCTTACCCTCTGCCTCACCACCCATTCTGTATGATTTCTCTTTCTTCTAATTATCACTTCCATCCCCTCCCAAAGCCTGCCTAGTTCTGGTACAGCTGCTCAGGCTGAGGATCAATGTGACCTCTTCTGTCGGGGTGGCTCCTGTAGAGGGGAATGGAAAATCTCTGTACCATTTCTGGAATAAATAGCGCCATGTTCTGACAAATCCATCCTGCTTGTGAGATCTGGGACCTCTTTGCTTTCACAGTCTTGCTTTGCTGTAGCTGCATCAGGATTATTTGAAACGTTCAGAAAGCATGGTGAACGTGAGGTGGCAAGGGAGATTGAAGGGGCATGGTGCATGCCGATGGAGAATCCAGCGGCAGCGTGGGCTGTTCAGGTGTTTGCGATGGAGGGGAAAGCAAGGCCTACTGAAGATACCAGGCACCTGGGTCAGCTCTTCAAAATTAAGGATCCGAGCCCTCACCCCAGATTAGTGGCTCAGGGAAGGGTTCAACCTGCTGTGCAAGAGTATCTGGAGACAGACTAGAAGCTTGGCAGTGTGTGTGGTGGGTGGGCAAAGTGTGGTGTGATGGGGATGGATGTGCTGGTATAATTCGGGCAGGCAGTGGTTGCTCAGCAGGCTTGTACCAATAACCGAGGGAGCAGAAATATGTTTCCAAATGCCCAAAAGTTGGTTCTCCCCTGTGGAAGCTGAGCCTCGGGAGACCTGGAGGGTTCCTCTGGCTTACGTGAAGAGATCCTCCAGTTCCTCACACCATCTTTACCATCAGGGTGCTGGTGATCAGGAACTGAACCCCATAACTCAGGAATTTTGGTAAGTGGTCAGAAGTGGCAGGGGAAATGACAGAATGGGGAAGAAAGGAAAATAATCATTCCTAGAGACCTCTGTGTTTTGAGAATACCTACACTTTTTGTAAGACCTCTGAGCATGCTATCTGCCTCATTTTCAGTCAGGCAAATAGCGCACAAGAGCCTTGAAAGCAGTTTGGGCCAGGTAATCTGGTTTGAATACTACCGGGCAACATTTTAGTTAGGTTAACAGACAGTAGTTGAAGAATGCGATAAAAGCCTCCGGGTGCTCCATTTCTGATATTCCCTGCCATAGGGCTCTTCTCTGATGAAAGGTTTCACAGAAAGAGCATCTGGAAAACAGCACTGTGGCCTTTCTGTCAGAGTAAAAACTCAGAAAGGCCTTTTCTTAAAATGACATGCCCTTGCATTCATCAAGGGCCTGCTGCGTGCAGGTTTATCCTGTTGTGGCAGAGAGACAAAGGATACAAAGAGCTCCTGATGGGCATTAGTGATTTTAGAGACGCCCAATTTGTAAGGGTCTTTTGGGCTGTATTGCTGTGAGACAATCCTCCCTGCGCTCCCATTTCCACCTTTAGGGAAAAGGAGGCATAAGGAGATTTCCTAAGAGTATGTTTAAGAAAGAACTGGAAGGGGATAGCAATAAGTGGATCTAGGACACTTTTAAGTCGCATTCAAAAAGTTGCAGTTCAGCTTGAGCTGGAAAGAACAGTGACTGGAAGCAGTGCGATGCCTTTAGGCACAGATGCACGCGCAAACACACAGGCGACACAATGCACACTGCACTGGAGGGACAGGGAGCCTCACAGCACTGGTTACTCTAGGAGACAAAGCCAAGATGCCAAAAGGGATGATAAATGCTCCCTTTAATGATGAAGGGGCTGTGAATCCTGATAGCCTGCACGTGGCATTAAGAAATGATGCAGAGCTCCTTCCAAAGCCTGGTGAAGCTGGCTTCCCAGCCAGTCGAGATTTCATTTTCATCTCCAGGGTGTCTAATTACCAGGGAGTTCTTTGATCAAGCTAAAATATTCCAGAGGTAACAGATGGAGATGTTTATTGTTTGTGAAGCTGCACTGATCGCACCTCATACTTGACCTGGGCATCGTGGAAGGATGGCAAGGGAGAAACTGTCCTCGATCATCAGCATAACAAAATTAAGATGGGCCACGAGTGCTGTGATTTAGAGCCTTGAGAGCAGCAGGTGGGGGTGGTTTTGCACATAGAGCCATACATGAAGAGATCATAAATCTTTTTTGTGAGAGAATTTGGTCTGGCTGAAAGGGTCACTCGTGCCAGATGGAGGTGGTGAATAGGAGTCAAACCAGGCCCCTTAGTTCCTAAGTGAAGCGGCGTTTATGCTACTAAAATACCGCAGTAAACAAAGCCCGTGAAGGCTTGACAGTAACATTAGCAAACGGCTACAGTGAAATGACTGGGAAGAAGGGAAAAACAGCCCTGGCTATTTGCAGAGCAAGAGAAATGGAACCGGTTTTGACAGATCAGACAATGCAGCTCTGGGTCAGAAGAGCTTTGTCTTTCATTTTTGTGGCTGCGGATGAAAAATGGTGCCTTTGCACTGTAGCCAGAGAAATTCAGATTTTAACGAGCCTCTCTTTCTCACTGTCTCCCAATTAGGGGAAGCATATTTACAGCTAAATGCAAAAACAATAAATTGTATTTCATGGCTCTGAATCAGGGAAATCTGGATCGCTCAGAATAGCTACGATGTCGTTTTCACATTATGTAACCACGGAGGTGATTTTTTTCAAGGTATATAACCAGAGCAGAAGCAACTGCTAGGCAAATAATGTAATGAATGTCCCCCGGCTGCAAGTCATCCATGGACAGGATAGCATTTTGTTAGAAATCCTGCGGTGTTACCTGAAACCATTGGGCAGAGGTTTTCCAGATGCAACAACTGTGCCGTTTTACTGGGAAAAAAAATAGCCTAGCCTTGAACCATTGTGTTATTGGTAACTGGTTTTTTCTTCAAGAGTTCAGAACGGTCCTAGGGCAAGGATTTCACACCTGGTTGCAAGACGTCTAGGATGGGGGATTTGTGAAGGTTTAAGTTATCTTGGTGTTGGCTGATTGCACCGGCGCACCTCACTCATGCATGAAATCTCATATTCTGTTTGTCTTAAAGCTCGGCCCTGGCATTAGAAGAGGCTGGGAACTAATTGCAGAAATCCAGCCTCGTGCTTCAAAGCCCATCTGATAAGCCCTTGCTTGGGACCGGCAGGAGGGTGCTGCCAAGGCGCAGCTTGGAGGCTGGGCTCTGCCAAGAGCACCTGATCTCCCCCGGTCCCTCAACAGCTAATGGTGAGAAATAACCCCCCGGGAGCTGGGCAGCTGAGAGCAGAAACCCAATTGCGGCACCTTCCAGGAATGAGATTCATTGATTCTAGAGAGACTGAGGTAGGATTTTGCTTTGAATTACCTGGGAGAGGAGCCTGCCTCTCTCTCCTGATTACAAAGGCACTCCTCAGTATACAGCAAAGCCTTGCTGATGATCGGGCAAAAATGAGTTTTATGGATCGCTCTGCATTATAGCTTCTATGCCCACGTCGTTGCCCAATTTCATCACTCAATATAGATATAAGCCTCGTGAGGAGGGAAAAGGAGGAGGGTTATGCTTTTCACTTATCAATTTATCAGGAGCATGGAGAAGCAACAGATATCTGACCTCTGTAGTCAGGTACTTTTAGAATTGATGCTAACAGACCACAAACACATCTTCATTTTAATGTCGTGCATTGCACCTCAACTGGGAGCTGTGCTTCCCAGAGAAAGAGTGGCAGGGTAGCTGGAGCCACGTGGAACCGTGGACAGATTGTGACCGTAAAGGAGAAAAAAAAGATGAAATAAGAGCACAGAGATTTCTATCTCCCTAGTAAATATTTATCTTGCGTGTTTAAAAAGGGTGGGAGCCACTCTTACCTGCACCAGAATCCAGTTGTCACCCACGGCTTTGCTAGTTCTGTAGGCAGCCTACAAAGGGCTGGGGCAATGAGCTCTGTCAGGAGCATGATTGGAAATGGTAATTGGAATTGAAAGGGGTATCTCCCAGGCTTCTTCTGAGTCTGTAACGCTCAGCTCCCGCTCAGAGACCCAAAATACCTTGCTTGTTTGTGCTCTAACCTGCAGCGATCGAAACCAGTGGGGGGCAGGGGAGGCCTCTGGAATAAATTGGCTGTCAAGGCGGTTCTGGTCTGGTTCAGATTCTGCTGCTTTTATGAAATAGGCTTGCTTCTGCAAGGTGCTCAGTTTTATGGCACGGCAGGGGAGAAGCTTTGTGGATCATACTCTTTCCACATATGTGTCAGGGTAGAGACTACAGCTACCCCCCACCCACAAGAAGAGCAAGGGAAGAGATGAAGGTTTACGTTAAAAGAGTTTGAAAGTCTTCCCTAAGATCAGCTGGTACAGTGTACAAACGTCCTTGCAAAGCTCCCAGTGGTACTCAGTTTTGCTAAGGATTAAAATGTCTTCTGCCTTTTTTGTCCCTGAATGTTGTTTCTCGCTATCGTGTTCTTGCTCACAATATGCAACAATCAACATATGCCATAAAAATCATGATGTGGCCATAATCCAGTCCCCAAAGGGGTGGGAATTCAACTACTTGGTCTCGGGAGGAAGGGGAAAACACAGATCAAGCCACTAGTGTTCTTCTGACAACGTTCGTGGCCCTGAACCTTGTGAAAGGTCATCTGGCCGATCTGCTGCTGCTGTTGTAGCCCCCTTCCTGGCCTCAGCTTTTGGTATTGAGGGCCCTCAATGCCTTCCACTCCCTGCAGCAGCAGCCCCAATTAGCACACACGTGCACACCCAAACACGCACATGCGTGCTCAAGGTGCCGGGGCTTTAATTAGGCTCTGTCCTCAGCTAGCATCATGCCAATAATCCTTTGCACCTGTCAGCTGCATGAGAGGTTTCTGAAATTGAAAGCGAGAAACCTTTCGGCAGCGCAGGGCAGCCAGGCATGCCGGCTAGTTAATGGGAGATCTTGGGATAGGGCTGGGGAGCTCCGTGCAGGCGTCTTCAGAAGCTGCCAGCCGCCACGGTATCTCTAGCTGTTAGAGGAGCTGGGAGCCCAGACACAACCTGTCACATCACATCTGCTTTATTTGGTTAATAGACGGTGTTTGAGAGGAGGCAAAGCCTGATTCAGAGGCATCAGCTGCCAGTCGGAGTGCGCTGGTGCTGAGCGAGAAGCCCGGATCCCCACAGGAGACGTCTGAGCGTCGTGGTGGGAAACGCTGCATTCGGCACGGGCTGCACTGGTGGCGGGGCAGTAATTTTCCCCAAATGTTGTTTTGCGTACAGCTATTTCCCCAAGCTAATCAAAAAGGAGCACAAATGAGATCTTTCAGAGTAGCTTCCTCAAAAAGGAGTGCTTTGATGGCTGCCCAGATTTCATGGTGAGTTTGCTCAAAGGAATCAGGCAGATTTCAAGTGTTACCATCCTTGTGCTTGGCAAATTCCTGGTGTGTGCGTACACACTTCCACAGTGGAGTGACATGGGCTTACCCTCTGCACGAGCAAAGAAGAGCGATGGGCTTCTTGTTGTGTGAGAAACCTCAGGAGAAAACCAAGCTCGTTCTCCTCAGTTCCTGGGAGGAGCATCAGGGATCTGACGTGCGCGTGAAGTGGCCATCACCGGCATTTGCTGACGTGCCAAGTTCACCATCGCAGGCATTTTCAGGCATTTTGTGTGTCTGTGCGGGGCGGTGACTTACACCAGTGAGGAAGAGGTGAAACTGGTGGTATGACGACCCACCAAAGGGCTTCTCCCATACAACTAAGATCTACTGAAAGGATGAGTGACATCTCTCCGACTGTAAAGTCATCCATCGCCCTTTCCCCCACATTCACTGAAACGGTGAACCAAGCTTTCTGGTGGCTGATTTTTGTTGGTTTCTGTATTTGCTGGCTCTTTGTTTCAGCATTTTCATGCTTAATAGAACTTCAGGAGCATGCTGGAAGTTGCCTGTGAGAGCCTTGCTGTCACAGGGAGCGTGGGGGAGACTACCGGCTCCATCAAGGTGTGTCGGCTTGCAGGTACATCAGAAGGAAAACTTCAGTGGTAAATATGTGTTTAGGGACAAAACAAACAAACAAAAATACAAAACCAAAACAAAATACAGTAGAACTGTACAGGAAAGGGACAGACTTTGAATGTGGGACTTTGTTTTATATCTGTTACTGAGGTGGTAAATGGTTTGTGCTCAAAAGGAAAGCGTTTATGAAACATTCCAGTCATTGCTACGCTTGGCTGTCTCGTAAGAGCAGCCTGAACGGCTCGATTGCTAAGCAACCAGCAGCTTGACATCCTGGCGTTGAACCGCGGGATAGGTGCAACAGGCTTACGGTGGCTGCAAAAGTCAAGAAGCACCCTGGTGGAAATCAACGAAAAACAGGCTTCTGAGTGCTCTGAATAGCAGAGCATGAGGAGAACTGTGTATGAAACTGCAAAAAACATTTTTTTTCCCTTCATTTCAAATATTGTTAGGAGATTGAATCTAAGTTTCCAGGTAAGCCTGAGGCAGAAGAGATAAAAATGTTGAGGTTCAGCAATAAAATGCATTTTCCTACATTCAAATTCTATTTTGCATCTGATCACCAGTGTATTTGAACTCTCACAGTATCTATTTTTATTCTGCTGGCTAGGGAAACTTGAGTGTGATTAGGTCCCCATCACATATAGCTGTTTATGAGCAAAGAGCTCCTTCGAAAATGATGAGGGAAAGGATGGCAGGGAGGCAGAAGCCCGCACTGTGATGGGGTTTGCTATTTAGGAACGGGTGCAGACAACTGCAAATATTCGATCAATTATTTTCAAACCATGTTCCTCCCCCTATATCCTCTGCCCTTTTCCTTAACAGCTGCCTCAATGCAGCAGCAGAGTCTGCAAAGATAAGAGCATGCCGGGAGAGAGAGAGAGAAAGAAAAAAAAAATACGCACACACTTGGCGAAGGTGAGAATTATTTTATTATGTACTTAAGTATAATATTTTCTCCTTTGGCTTGTCTTACAGGGATGCAAGAGGAGGAGGAAACTTCTGCAGAGCCAATGAAAGTTGAACTCACATGCGAAGCAGCAGAAGCTTCAAGTAATGATGGTAAGTTGTTCTAATAGTTTAGTTGTCCTAAAGTGAACATGTAGCATAGCTTTCTAGCATTTGTCTGTACATTTCTCCTCAAAATAAGAGGTTTACAATGCCTTCCACCGAGTCCTCTGGGAGCTTATGTGATGTCTACTGTCACCTGTTAAGAGACTTATGCAAGTTCATGCAATGATGCCAGTTAGGTCTCTGATGTCTGGAGCCATGTTCCGAGTGTCCCATCAAGACACAGCAGAGTATGTTTCTCATGAAACGGAGTCCCCGGGACTTCTTGGAAGTCTGGTGGAAGTACCTTTCGGTGCCATACCCCCACCTTGCTAATTGACTCTGTTTATCCGGTCAGTTGGTATATTCAATCTGCCTGCCTTGTAACTCAACAGTAGTTTAGGCCTGCAAGAATTTTGTTTCACAGGTTGTTTTGGCCAGGATGTATCTGGTTTTGGAGAGCAGTCAGAAAGGAATAGTTCTGAAAATTTCTGAGCTAGTGTCTCTCTCTGTCAAGGGGGTAGGAGTGAGAACTCATGTGCTGACCTCTAATAGGCATCAGGCTCCATCCAGCTCTGAGCTGACTTCCTTTCTCTTCTTCCTTGGAGTCCCAGCGTAGCTTGGGCTGGTAGAAAAGAGAAGTTCTCTCCCTAGAGCATGTACTGCTAACAGTACTATGACGATTTTGTCATAGAACCCAGCAGTGGTTCTGCTTGGATTTATGAACATTAGCAGCCCGAGTCTCCCGACTTGGAGCTTGATGAAGTTGTTCTGGTTGACACCTTCAGTAAGCGGGTGACCTAGCTGCCTGGCTGAGTACCGGGACCCTGCTCCAGCCCATCAGCATATAAACAAGAAAAAGGCCTTCTGTGCTCTTTCTGGACGGGATCAAAGCCCCGGTGCTTAGACTTTGGTGAGGCCAAAAATTTACCACCCTCATAGATGCACTCCTATAGCTGAACAGAACTACATCAGGAACTCTTTGGGTGCTCTTTGGGGACTCCAAAAAGCAGTGTTCTCAGAATTGGGCTTTCCAGTCACCATCTTCTTAGTTATCCCAGAGTAGTCCCCTGTCTGTAGTGAAGACTGATTCCAAATCCACCCTTGAAACTCTTTGGCATTTACGTAATAACAATTCAAAGTGTACTTTTTTAGATCTCCAAGTTAGAAATACGACTATAGGAATGTGATAGCGATTATTCAAAGAACTGAATGCTGATTTCCTTTCTCTGCTGTCAGATCATGCTGCAGCATTTGAACTGGTGGCCGATGCTGATACTGGCTGTAGAGGAGCTTTTGCGATTTTAGAGAATGGAAGCATGCCTAATGGGTTTTGTTGCATTTGTTTTGTAAATAGTGGAGATTATGCTTTCGATAGTAAGCGTGCCAAATAAAGCCAAAACAGCCTTCTCTCCTCATCCCCCCATAACAGACCTGCCAAAAAATCTGTAGTCGCGTTATGTTGCTTTAATTTCTGATCCCTGGAGTGGCAGGAGCTACTTACAGAAAACAAATTCAGATTTATCAGAGGAGTGTCTGTAGGAATTTCCCGCTGGAAAGAGGAGCGATGGCACAGCTATCGTGATGCACGCTGCAGCGCAGCACAGTGGGGTCAGCAGATGGCTTCTGAAGTGCCGATCTTTGTAGGTTTCTTTATTTCCATTCTCGCTCATCTCATAAGGTCTTCTACACATAGCTCATCCTGTAACTTTTCTGCAAACTTCCTGTTACATGAAATGATGGGAAAAGTGTGTTTACTCAAGCTGCAGAAAAGTACTCTGCTCTCAAGGGAAGCCTTCACTCCTCCACAACTTAACTCGCTCTTGGGATGGTAACAGAAGGTTGTTTTTCATGTGGTCATACAGTACACATTCAAAAAACTATTGCGTGGTAAAAATAAAAAATAAAAAATAAAAAAAAATGGAGGAAAGATCAAACTCCTCACGCTTTATCTGAAGCGTCAAGTTTCACTGTAAAAGCCCCCACATTTATAAATGGACAGGGAACATTTACAAAACCTAGTAAGTTTCCCTTTGACAGTTGTTGTTATGTAAACTGCCTGTTTTTCCTCTGGACCCCTTCTCAGCTCATCGCTCCGCAGCTGAAAGCCCAAGAGCAAATCACCGGGTGCCCCCTGGCAGCCCAGCTCTGTTTTTCAATCCCGTGTTCTGTGTCACAGGACAAAGCACTCCATAGATGCAGCATTTAGAGAGATTAGCTAGATCTCAGCGTTGGTCCACCTAGCGAGCAGGGATGTAATGTAATGTGGCGATATATTTCAGAAATTCATGGTCTCAGAAAGTTGGCTGTGATTGTCCGTTGGGAAAGCTGCCTGATGGGCCAGGGCCGGGGGTGCACGTCAGCCTGAGTGGGCACAGAGAGACAGAGATGCAGGGCCCTGTTGCCAACATACAGGTTGCTGTCGGCAACTGCAGCAAAGATCCCTGGTAATTAAATTTCTTGTACCCAGGACAGAGTTGCCAGTTAGTATTTTTAACAACGACAAAACCCACCATTGGCGATGGGTTTCCCAGGTGGTGTTTCTCTGTGAATGGGCAATTTTTTCTCTTCCACCAGAGCTGTGAAGATTACTAAGGTAGCTGTTAATTTCCAGCTGCTATTAGGTGGCTCGAGCTCTTTACTCCTTTAATAATGGAGTTCCTTGCTTGCCTTTTTTATCCTGAGCCTGCGGAGCACTGCGTCTTGACTTGCTGACACAATAGGAGAAAAGAAAATGAGGCAGTGAGCTCAAAAGAGGCGTCAAACCCAAAACTTGAGCTTGTTTCTTAAGCCGCCACGAGCCGATGAGCTCGGCACCAGCACCCCGACCTTCCGTGGCTGACAGGAGCGATACAAAATCAAGATCTCAGCAGCTAACGCCGCCACGCATTTCTGTTGTAGATGCAGTACCCAAGGAAAAGGTAACCACCGAGTAAACAGGTGCACAGCTTTCATCGCGGCACAGCAGGTTCAATTCAAAATAGGTAATTTGCTTTCCTGAGCAGTCGGGAGTTACAGCTGAACGTGCTATCGCAGAGCTATATAGGTGGAAAGGGAAACATTGTTTAGGAAGCAGCTGAAGAAAGAGGTTATGTTTGCAAGAGTCTGACAGAGCTCCTATTTAAATCAACACAATCATACTTTTTGTCCTCTGCTGCCTGGGTCTACAGGGTAATGTCCTCTGGGGGGAAACAGGCTGTCTCTCCTGGATGACTCTATGCTTAGTTTTCCAGTCTCCCATTTACCCGTCTCCTCTGCTTAGATGCCGCACTGTGATGCCCAGCTACCTGACCTTTAAGCACGTAGTTGTCCCACAGGGTAGAGGCGGGATGCTGCAAAAGCACATCCACCCCTTCAGCTGCCGGGCTCTGGCGAGTGCAAGCCATGTGCCCGGGTATTTTATTGTCCTCTTGCAGGGAGCTTGCTTGCTTTTGAGGGGAAGCCATTCCCCAGGCTTCGCTTGAGAGCTGTTAAGCAGCTTGATGGATGGAGGGAGGAAAAGCAGACAGGCCCTCCCCTGCAGGCAAGAATTGAATCAGAGAACAGATAGGAGTGCAGAGAGATGTCCGTTTCCATCACACGGAAATGTCTGCTCCTGCTGTAGCAAGCCCTGCACAAAGGTGCGGAAGGGGCAGCAGGTAAAACTGAGTGTAGGTGGTGGGCAGCCTCCTGGAGCTGGAGCACCTGGCTGAGCTGGTGGCCACTGTAGCACATCACTGTCGGCACAGAAGACTGTTGACATGAGGGGGCCGTTCAGCACCTCTAAAAATGTTGGGGAAGCAGTAAGAAGGGCACTGTGGGCTTGCGACGTGATCGAGCGTAGCGCGCCAGGGCTAACCTGCCGGGAGGCAGCGTGGGTGGCAAGTCACAGCCCTTCGTACCCAGTGGCGGTCCTTCCATCTGCCCTCAGGGCAGGCTCTTCACGGCTGTGTTGGTTTTGGCCTAACCATAAAGGATTATGTTGGAAGCATCGTAGTGACATATCTAGCCTTCAGTTAGATCTTCCTGTCCCTATTGGCGTTCGTGTGGGGAGCTGGGTTCAGTCAGTGACGTGTAAAGAAAAGCTGATAGAGAAACATGTTGGCAGTAAGGCACCGGTGAGTGCACACGCTGGTTTCTTTCAGGACTGGCCTTATGGGATGCCCAGCTGTGGTTTCTGTCATGGAACAGTGGGACTCAGTGCTTCCTCCTGCCCTCCCACTGCCTGTAGGTGTGAGGGCTTCTCCAGGGCTCCACTGGGCATTTGTGTCACCCTCAGAGAGGTCCTGAGCGGTTTCCGACTCACCAACGTCAATGCAATGTGCTGTCTGCAGCAGTGGGGCCAGCTGCTCATCCCTGTAGAATGGGAAAAGGTGGGAAGGAGGTGTGCTCGTTCAGCGTGCCAGCAGAGCTTTGCCTCGGGTTGCAAAGGAAGCTTGTGTTTTGAGAAAGATCTTGGAGAAACATGAGCAAAGCCTGATGGCACTGTCAGAAAACCAAGCCGGAGAAACCAGCCGACTTAATAAGGCTGAGAAAGGCTGCTGTCATCGGTGTGCAGCGGCCTTCCCGTAAGGATTTTTTATTAAGTATCTGGCCTTTGCCATGCAGACACATAGGAGGAACGCGACCTCGTTCGATGTGATGTGTGGCAGAGCTCCCCAATCTGGAGTGGATGCTTTCCTTGTTATTTGCTCCATCCATCCAGGAAGCAGGATACGTTCTGCGTACGGATAATGAATAATTTACAAGTAATCAATCAAAGTCCTAACAGGTGTGTTGATAGGATATCAGTTTGGGAAGAGGTCATACCACCTGGCTGGAAGTAGCTCCTAACTGTTGGCCCTTTGCTTCCCCTTGCCTCCTCTTAGTTTCCGAATCTTCTATTCAGGTGTGAGGGTTTTCCCTGACCCCCACATCAAACGACTCGTAATCCACAGCTGAGGCCACATCATCAAGCAAAGTTAAAAACAGAAAACAACAGCAAATGACCTTGATTGAGTTCATTCCAGAACAAATACCAAATGTTCCTTCTGAAAATGCACGTGCTGAAGGAGCCCTCTTGTACGTATACGTAGCCTAGCGAGGACCGATCTGACATGCCAGATCATGTAGATGTAGTTTTGGACAAAGATTGTACTGAAATTGACTTAAGCCTTCTCACATTTCAGTACTTCTATACGGAAATAGAAGGTTGTCTGTGTAAACTGTTCGTAGGCGAGTAAATGAGTATGTGTAGGAAGATGATGCGGTTGCCCCTGTCTGCTCTCCCAGGCTCCTGCTGTCTGCAGTTCAAGAACAGCCGGAGGCAGAGGCAGCTTCTCTGTAATTAGAGATGGATCCACATCTGGCCCACGGCGTGGTCCGCATCCCGCTGGGGACGTTGTCAAAAGCCCGCGGACATTCAAATCAAAGGCTTTGCTATCTCGGCCGAAGGCTCCACATAGGGAATCCTTCTTTTTTTGCTCCTTGTGCAGGGGAGCTGAGGGATCCGCAGGCCTCGTTAGCATGGCCGATGTGAAAAATCTCCCTCTCAGATGCCAAAGAAACAATCGCGCATCTGTACAACCCCCTTGCTGCAGCACGGTGACATGGCAGCAGCGACGGGCAAGGGTTGAGTCTGCATTTCCTGGCAAAACTCTAAATTGCCCTTTGGAGGGTCCTGTGTCTCTGTCGGTGGCCTGCAGAGACCAAGGAGGGTCAGTAAGCTCTTGAGCTGGGCACCTCCACTAGGTGCCGGAGTGAAACTTGGGGCTAGGAGGGGTTATTATGCAATGGGATAAACCGAATGGGTATGGTGGCTAGCGTGTGACAACTGTCCTGTTTTGTTTTCAGCTGAAATGAGTAGCCAAGGTGAGAGCAAGAAGGATCCCACAGAAAGCGTGCCAGAAGCGTAACCAACAGGTAAGGTGTTTACTGCTGTTTTCCCCCCAGCTTTCCAGTCCAGTTCTACTTGAACGCTTGCTTGGCAAATGACCGCAATTTAAGTTAGAGCTCACCAAAAAAGAAAAATGAAAAGGAAGATAGTGCTCCAAAGGAAAGAATTTGGCTCACAGGGCTTCTCGTGCACAAAAAGATAAAAATAGCTAGTAGGTTGGATTTGTCAAGTAGATATCATAGTAGCATTCTGCAGCGGTAATGGATTTTGACAGTGCCTGGTCCTAGACTATTGGAAGGCGGGACAGCACGGAGAAGAGTAAGCGAGCAAATGGTTGTTGGCATCGCTTAGGAAAAGGACAGGCAGTCTATACTGGCTGGTACAGAGTCCAGTTGCGTACAGTCTGTGTTCTGGGAAGAACAGGTTCACGTCACGAGGGCTTTATTGCCCTCAGCTCTGTGATGCTTCACGTGGCTTGTAGCTGTGCTGCTGTAAAAACGAGGCCAAGGTAGCAAGCTGCTCTCTGGAGCCATGCAGATTCTTGAAGCTCTGCTGTTTTATGCACTGAATGACGGGTGGGTGCTAGCACAAGAGCATGCTACAGTGGATATCACCGCCCTGAGATTTGTCACGGGTGTAAATGGCCTCGCCCTTAAGTAAAAAAGAGCTGTGAGGGCACACCTCACTGTTCAAGTCCCAGGTGCACCCTCAACTACCAGAAGCGGTTGTGATTTCTCCCTCAAAATTAGAATTTCCAAGTGTTCATACACAACCCTACCTCAGTGCAGGGCAACGGCGAGCTGCCGAAGTCGTATACAATGAGGCGTGTTATTTATGTTCGGAATAGGATTTCATGTAGCTCAGGACCTGATATAGAAGCTTTGCTACAATGGCAGCCGTCTCAGTGAGATTTGAAATAGAAGGCCTTATTAGCGAGCCTACCCCCTTGTCCTTGTCAGCGTTTTGACAGCGTGCCACCGTACCGCCAGAGCGAGAAATGCAGCCGACGGGGTCGCTGTGGAAACGTTCAGAGGCAAAACGAGAAGGCGCACTCACAATTAAAATACAGCTTCTGCAGCTCTTCCTTCCCCCTTCCTGAGCCTCTGTTTGCATGGTCTGTTAGGGAGGACAAGAAACCAATGAAATCTTCACTGTTAAAAATGCATTGAAAGGGTAATACCCTTGCATTGACTGAAGAAAAAAGTATCTTCTGGTTTTTGTTAGAGAGCTGGTGATGAGGAAGCAGGGGAGAGGAAAGTAAAGAAAGGGTACTCTGGAGCAGGAAAAGTCACTCCGCACACAGCCCAGGAAAAACAGGCAGCTTTCCTTCTTGAAAAAGGCAGGAAACAGCAGATGGGCAATGGCTCGTGTGGACAAAAAAAAGCCTCACTGACGCTTTCTGCCTCATCCTCGTGGAGGCAAATTATTGCCTTGAACTCACAAGTGAATAAATGTGGATGGCAGGAGGAGGCCCCAGTTCCCCAAATAATACCAGGACTGAGCTCTGGCACAGGAATCAGAAGGTCAGCCAAGCCCAGCCAGCAAGCTGGTGTGATACGCTGCAAGCGAAGGAGGGGACATATTCTGGCAGGTCACGGAATAGATGCAGGCTACAGACCGTAGGTCACAGTACTGCCAAAACAGGCACCAAGCTGGCTGGGTCTCCCTTGGTGGGAGAGAGAGGGGCTGTGCCAACAAGAGATGCTGCAGGGGGAACTGTAGTTGTTAGGTACATGTACATACTGCATACTCTGTACATGGTGGATAGCAGAATGCTAGGCTGCCGCGCTAGAAAGATGAGATGTGGGTCCCATGCAGCCTTGCTAACTGATGCCTTTTTTCTTTCTTTCTCTATTGTCTGCTGTGATGAACAGGAAGGATGCAGGAGATGAGAGACCAGACAAAACCCGAAGGGCAGGCGCTGACACCCTACGGCATCGTCCTTGGCAGAAAAGAGCACGCGGAGGTGCTCCGCGGGTTGGGAGGGAGGGAGCTTTGGGGAGTGACTCTGCTTTAATTTCTCTTTGTCCTTCATCGCGTTTTGTTCTGTAAACCTGTTGGAAAGAAACACAACTTCCCAGGTCTAATGCTGTTTTGCAACTATCCCTGCAATTACAACAGTTTCTTCTGAACAACAAGTCCCTGTGTCCGTACTGGGTCTCTTTTCCCCTCCGTCATTTCGTTGGCCTGTCTCCAGGCCCAGTCCTTTTCTAGCATCCTTATCTTCTGTCCTGGTTGTGATACCCTCTGCAGGTGGTGTTGTGTGTCTATTTCTGCCCTGCCCCACCCCTTTATTAAACCAATCCCTAGGATACAAATGGAGGTTTACTTTGAGAACACAGACCGCTGCAGTGTGATCATCCCAGGCACCGATAAAAAGAACCCTCCCCATGCTAGGGATCAGAAAGACGGGCCGCTCCCAAATCTGTCAAATACCGACAGGGACAGCCCTGTGTGTTGCCCACCTTCAGGCTTCTCAGCTCCTGGCACCTTCTGCCCAGGCTGAGCACTTGGTGGCTCCAAACCCTGCCAACTACAAGAGGTGCTGGCCGGATGCAGTGCGTGCCTGGGGCTGAGCTCACACACGAACTCTATCGTCTCGTTGACCAAGACTCTATCGTCTCGTTGACCCAAAGCCTCGGGATTTCCCCTGACCCTGCTGCTTGCCAGCCCAGAGGAGGTCTCTCTGGTGAGATAACAATGAACCATGACCAGCTACCACACGGCTGGCCCTTCTGTGGTTCTCACAATGGAGTAATGCGCGGGGCTCGAACAGTCAGCACCTGACTGCTTCCAGGTAGGTCTGCACTCCTCCAAATCCACAGCCTGTAAGTGCCGTCTTTGGGTAGGGGGAGGCAACAGATCTTCCCAGAGCCTGTGAGTGAAGGAGGAGAACAGGTTCTCTGCACTCAGAACACCTTTAGATAGGGCATCTGGCTTTAACAGCTTCACACGTATCTTGCATGAGCCCTGGTTACATTTTGTACTGCATATGCATGCTTTTTAAAAAAAATAATTAAAAAAAAAAAAGGCACTATCCAAATAGATATTTGGATAAGGACATCTCCCCACCAATGTCAATTGCTTTGTTAGTGAATGTCACGTGGAAATTTGTAGAAAAGAAATAAAAGGGTTTTGCGTCATGCCCTCAACTATGCCATCACTGGAACAGGCGGACAAAATGCACGATGGAAGGAGGAGTGCTCTTCTCTCGGCATAGCCATTTGTTTCAGGACACACTGAACAGTTTTCAGGTGTTGCGGAAAGTGGGGCAGAGGCTTTTTCTCTTTCCATCAACCAGGCATAGGCAAAGATGTGTGTAGGTCCCCTCTTATGACGAGGACAAGATTTCCATCATCAATCGGTGCATTCAGGGGTTTGTCTCTGTGTGCCAAATACCTTCTGGAGAAGGGCTAATTCACTGAAGTTTGGCCTTACATGTTTGAAAGGAAAGGAAGAAGGATTCAGATCTCCTGTGAAGAGTGAGTAACTTTCATCCCTCCCCTTTTTGTATAACACGAGGATGAGAGGAATGCCTCTGCTGTCACAGGTGGCAAAGAAGGCTGCAATGAGGTGGCTTTGCCCAGGCTGCTCGGAGCAGGTAAGGTGGAGAGGAAAGTACAGGAGGACAAGGTACACCTGATTGTAGGCCTGTAGTCTGTGGCTGGGTTGCCGCCTCCCTCGGGAACACATTTTGGGGAAGCTGTGCCTTGAGGCAAGCCAATGTCCCTGGGTTGGTATAACAGGGGTCACTCTTAGTCAGCAAAGGTGAAGGTGTGGGTGCCCTGGTCCCACTTGGCCCCTTAGTGACTTCCCAGGGCAAAGTGCGTGTGGGGAGGATGTCTGTAAGTTCCGTGCAGACCCCCACCCTTCTTCAGAGGCATGGTGCCTGCTGTGCATCGGTTTTAGTCCCAGACCACACCCAACCTTCATAAATGTTTTTCTCTCTTAAGGTGAGATTTATTTTTTTTTTTCTCCTCTAAGTAAAAGTGATGCTGAAATAGTCTAGGTTCTTACTCCATCTGAATTATCAGCAACCCCTGTGACGAAGGGGAAATGACTTTTCATTGCTTTGGAATTCACTGATAAAACCTTTTCCACAATGAATTCCCCCAACCCCCTCTTTTTTTGTGAGTTGTCGTCACAAGAGGGCAGCTGAGCAGGGCAGGGGCCCAGGTCTGGGGTGGGGGGCCGGCATCCCATATAGACAAGGCAATGAAGCACCATCACCCTGGGCACTGCAGATGAGTGTAGCCTCAAGTCCAGTTGAGCACCCAAGAAGCCGAGGAGGGCTCCTGTGGGATCAGAGCCCGAGGTGGCCCTAAGGGCTCTCTTACACTGATAGGACTTGGGGTCTATGGGGAGGGTTGGAGCGAGGCCTACCACTCTGCTCCCTGCCGTCCCCCAGTGCCAGGGTGTGTGCTCTGGAGGGTGCAGGAGATGAGCAGAAGGGGAAGGTGCACTTGTGGTGAAGAGAGAGATAAACCTTGTGGGGTCTGCAGGGGGAGAAGGGGAGGTCGAAGGAGTGAGGCCCTGTTGTTGCCTCAGCCCTTAGCTGAGTCAGTACCTGCAGCCTCATCCTGGCTGTAGCCTGTAGCACTCTGACATGCCCCTGTTCAGCCCTGTGCTCAGCCCATGCTGATACCCTCTAGCTACTTCTTCACCTACCCATTTCCAGCCTCGTGTGGTCAGCTTCACAGGCAGCTGGCTTGGAAACTCCTGTGTCTTACCTGGGCTTCACCCTGGGGTGCTGCCTTCTCAGCCAGGTAAATGCTGTGCCACGCATTAACTGCTGTAAATCTAGGACTACATAAAAATAAAATACTGAAAATAAAACGTGAATAGGAACCCAAAATCTGAATAGAAACCACACATAAATACAGCAAGAAACCAAGAACAACCAACACACCAGTCCTCAGTACTCCTCTATTTCCTGTGGTATCATGGTTTAACCCAGCCGGCAGTTAAACACCACACAGCCATTCACTCACCCTCCCTCTCTGGGATGGGGGAGAGAAACGGGAAAGTAAAGCCTGTGAGTTGAGATAAAGACATTTTATTAAGACAGGAAAATAACAACAACAACAACAATAATAGTACTACTACATGTAATGTGTACAAAACAAGTGATGCACAATGCAATTGTTCACCACCCACTGACCGATGCCCAGCCTCACCCCGAGCAGTCCGGCCCCCTCCCCCCGGCTAGCCACCCCTATATATTGTTCAGCATGACCCCAGATGGGATGGAATACCCCTTTGGCCAGTGTGGGGCAGCTGTCCTGGATCTGTCCCCTCCCAGCTCCTGCTGCACCCCGAGCCTGCCTGTTGGCAGGACAGAGCAAGAACCTGAAATGTCCTTGGCTTGGTGTAAGCACTGCTCCACAACAATTAAAACATCGGGGTGTTATCAGCACTCTTCTCATCCTAAGCCAAAACATAGCATTCTACCAGCTACTAGGAAGAAAATTAACTCTGTCCTAACTGAAACCAGGACAGTAGGGAAAGGAGGAGAAAATACAGGGTTCTCTGTATGACACTGCATGACATCAGGCAGAATTCTGACCCAAAATTGGACTGATTTCGGTCACACCAAGACTGAGCTTAACGATGTCCTTCAGCGTTTCCTTCAGGAGTATCTTTGCTGTTAAGGGAAGTGTCCCTGCAAATGACGTATACAATTGACACCACTTCAGCTGCTTTCATTCCTGGTAGAGTTTTGGGATTTCTTAGCTTTTCCTTAACTTTACCCTTTAGCTGAAATAAAGTTCATTTCAATGAACTCATTTCACCTTTGCTGAGCAGCTGCTCTTGCAATTGCTTGATTCCCCTCCCCAGAATCACAACCCCTGGCTTTGGGCTTTTCCATGTTTATTTTTCACTTAGTTGTTCTTTCATGCTCCCACAGTGGGCAGAACAGACGTGTCACCCTGAGCAGAGACGGGGGGCAGCCTCTCCCCTCCCAGCCACACACACATGCAGTAACGGGACCGACCCAGGGCACGCTCCTGGCCTCTCCCCCTCGGCGGGGAGCTCTCCGAGCCCTGCAGGGCAGGCAGCACAGCCCCAGCCACACCCCAGCACGCTCCCACAGCCTGCTGGCACGGCCCCGCAGCCCTACCCAAACACCAGGGCACCTTTGCCACCACCCAGCCCGGGCCTGGGCTCCGAATCCCCTGCTGCCCCCGCACCCCCGGTAACACCCTGCCCATGGCACAGCAGGCAGGGGGTGCCCCATGTCACAAAGGGGCAGGGACAGCCTCGCCCCAGAACGCTGGCCCCAGCTGTACTCGGGCCCTGCCATGGCTGCCTGTGCTGAGGGGGAGGCTGCTTGGCTGCCTGCTCCTCTCCTGCAGCTCCAGCTCTGCTCTGGACACAAACTCGAGCACAGGAACTCAGCTCCTCTCTCCTCCCTCCTCAGGCCCTCGCCTCAAACAGCTCACAGCGCCCTACAGGACACTGACCAAACAGAACCACCGCACACTGCCGGCTGCTCCTTTCCAGCGCTGTGCTGGATAATTGTACACATCCTACAGGACAGGAAAGATGACCCCAACCCACACCCACCACAGTCCCCGGCAAACAGGAAGGTGACACGAGCAGGCCAGAACGGCAGTGACCGCTCCATCAGGACAACAGGACACAGATGGATGTGGTGAGATGCTGGGGACTCTTGTGCAGAGAGGTAGGGGCTGCCCATGGTAACAGGGATTCTGCTCTGTTTGGTGCTTCTTTTCTTTCGGCCAGAGACATAGCGATGGGATCAGTCCGCATCACACTCCTGTCCACTCGTTCCTCGAGAACTCAGCTGGAAAGAAGGACTTCTAATGCTCTACAGGACATGTAAGATCGCCCCAACCCTCACCCACCACGGTCCACGGCAAGCAGGAAGGTGACATGATCGGGCCAGGATGGGAGTGACCACTCCATCAGGACTCCAGGACACGGACAGCCTCGGTGAGACACTAGAGACTCTTGGGGACAGAGGCAGGGTCTGCCTGTGGTCATGGGGGGATGCTGCTCCTTTAGATGCTCCTTCTCTTTCAGCCAGAAACACACAGCAATACGATGAGACTACAGCACACTCCTGGCCTCAATGCCCTCAACCACTGAGCTGGAAGGAAGAGCTGCCAATGCTCTCCAGGACAGGTAAGATCGCCCCAACCCAAACCCACCACCTTCTCACAGCAAGCAGCCAGGTGACACGATCAGGCCAGGATGGCAGTGACGGCTCCATCAGGACACAGATGGATGTGGTGAGACCTCGTGACCCTCGGGCACAGAGGCAGAGGCTCCCCGTGGTCACAGGGGGATGCTGCTCTCTTTGTTCCTTCTCTTATGAAAGCCAGACACACACACAGCGATGGGACCAGACTCCTGGCAACTCTCCCCTTGAGAGCTCAGGTGGAAGGAAGAACTGCCAACGCTGTACAGGACAGATAAGCTATCCTCAACCCATTCCCCACCACCGCCTCACAGCATGCCAGAAGATGAGATAGTTGGGCTGTGATGGGCATCTCCTGGCCATCAGGGGGAATGTGAGATGGACGGACTTGGAGTGAGACTGGGAGAGCCTCACGCAGGGATGCAGGGGCTGACTCTGGCAACAGTCTGGGGCTACTCCTCTTGGTCATTTTCCTTTCTCTGCCCAGCAGAAACCCCTGAGCACACCAATGTCTGCCACTGGGCTTTCCTTCCTCTGCCTAATCCCTCTGCAGCCACTGACCTGAAGGCTGGTGCAGCTTTCTACAGCCACAGCCCTCAGAGGAGCAGGAAGCACACAAGGACCCCATCTCTACTCGGCTATGGTCCTACAAGCACACCAACAGGCCCCACGGCTATGGACAGAGAGAGCTCTGCATGCCTCTGCACCACCCCACGTTTCTGTCAAACCTCGCTCAAATAAAGGTTCTGATTCACAACCTCATCGGCTGCTTTTTCCTGCCCTTCTTGGGGAAGCTTTGGGGGGCTCTGCCTTTTGCAGAAGGAGCAAGTGCACCAGCCTTCTTCACGTGCTGGCATCAACAGAATTTCAAAGCAGGTTAAGTGTCCTAAGCTAAGACCAGATTCTGCAGGCGTTTCAGATAAGCGTTTAATGATAAACACTTCTGCGACTCTGGAGGAGAGTAGTCTACTGTGTTCTTAATTTATTCCTGCAGATGGAATACAGCATTACAGTTCAGTTGCTGGATCTGAACACATTTTGCCATTAGTTCTTCTGATGCACCAGCTTCATCTACAGTTACATGAGGTCAAAAACCTTTAGCACTAGTTTACTTCAGCATGACTTTTGTTGTTGTTATTCATTAAATGCAGGCATAAGTAATCACTTTTTTAAAAAAATAAAAAATAAAAGCAGAGATTAACACCTCTTTCAAATTAAGTCTGTTTTCTCTGAAGGGCACCGTTCAGAGATCCCAGCTCCTTCCTTGCCCTGGATGCCTCCCTCAGCCCCTCTGCTGTGGGGAAATCCCCCCATGGCCCTGCAAGGGGCATGGGTATGCTTCCCACAGCAGGACAGCCCTTACCATGGTACACCTGCACTGCTTTGTCATCTTGTTAAAGCCATCCCAACAGCTCACAGCACTGCTTTGACCCCATCCCTCACAGGGTCCCCACATCCCATCCCACCTACTTACACCCAGCTGAGGCCAGAGCTGCAGGATCAACTCCCACCTCCCAGACTTGCTCTGAGGTCCCAAATACTGTGGATTTGAACTTTCCTCCCCCACCCCAACCCACCTTTGACTTACAGAGTTAGGGAAAAAGGAAAACAAAGCAGCAGCACCTAACACCCCCATCTAGCTATGTTGCTCTGTGCCATTAAAACTGCAGTTGCTGCATTCAGATGACACCTTGACAATGTGGGGCATTTCAGTTTGGTTATTTCCAGTCAAGCCCACTGCCACATGGAGAAGATAGAAGTAGAGTTTCATTTATTAATGAAAGCCAACAACAAAAACAGCTATAGCTGCTATCTCCTGCTTTAAATGGCAGTTATGACAAAGCCTAGGATAAGGATGAAGCTGCCTGGCAGTGCTACATCCTTGTTTCCTCTTCTGCCATGAATCTGAGGCAGAGAACACTTTTTGTGGACCCCATTCATGTCTGGGAAGGGGGGGAGGTAGTGGGAACATGACAGGGGCACAATAACCCATGGAGTCATCCTCAGAGGCGCACAGCAGCATGAGTACTAGCACAACCCCAAGGGAATATTAAAAAAGCAGAGTGCTTTTGACAAGCTATCAGCTAAAAAAAGGTGAAAGATAGTTCCTGATGCTTTAGTCTCACCATGGCTGGAGAAAGTAGACTGGTGGTGGATCGCTGGTCCATTTGTTGAGGAAGCTATCATCGCCCATGGTTCCTCCTGCTCTCAGGGACAGGCCACAGGATGCACTGAACTGGTCCTCTGCACTGAGCAACTATGATGTGATGACATAACTCAAGTTATTTTTGCAAAAGGTCCACACAAAAAGAGATGAGGAGCATCTGCTTGATCTGAAAAACCACAAAAAGAACACCGCCGAAGTGGCAGCGGCACAGCCATTGAACAAACAAAAGGGGGCTGCAGAGCAGCCCCTCCTCAACCCCCAGTAATAAGGAACACAAAGAAATCCCACAGGGATTTTAGACGGGGCCTTTTTATTGCTGCCAGAGCTGCGGAGGCTGCTGGTCCCAAATCTGCCCCAGCTGTGTCTGCCTGGACTCCATCAGCCCCGCCTGGGGCAACCTTGCTGGGGGAATGGCAGGCACCTGTGGGGCTTCCTACATCCTGGCACCAGCTCTCCAGGTTAATATTTATTTATTTATTTATTTATTTATTTATTTATTTATTTATTTATTTATTTATTTATTTATTTATTTATTAATAAAGGGGGAGCACCAAACGGTGCTACCAATAGCCAGACACACTCCTTACTTTTCCCCCAGTTTTCCCAAATTCTCACCAGACATGGAGGATGTGTTTCTTGGTTTACAGTGTCTGAGCTGCGTCGGGGTGAGGCGGGTAGCACCATGACAAAAAACTTGATTTAAAATCTCCCCCCAAAAAATGCAAAACCATGCAACAACACAAAGCCTGCCCTAGGCACTGAGGACAGTCGGCACAATGAAGATGAGCTGAGCACGGGTTTAGCTCGGCCCTGATTCCCTCTTGGTGCCTTCCTGCAGCTTCCCCGCCAGGGAGGGGAAAAAGGAAAGAAGACAAAAAGTGGGGTGCCTGATTTCATTAGCATCAAACTTCATTACTGCCAGAAGCTGATAGGAAATGTAGCTTGATTGTTTTAATTTGCCTATTAATTTATGAAACTCCTGTTTCCTCAGAGCGTGTTTCCTGCCTCCATCTCTTCGCCTTGTCACCGGAGCCCAGGGCGCTGTGCCCCGTCTGGCGAGGTGCAGGGGGTTTGGAGGCCAGGTGCCCCCCAAGCAGCCCTTGGATCCCCCCCAGGGCAGCAGACAGCAAGGGCTGGAGTTTGTCCCACTTCCACCACTGGGGAGCTTTCACTGAGCACTGGAGGAGCTGCATGCAGAACAGGCTGCCTTGCCAAGTCCTTCCCTCACAATGTCAGGTGCCATTTCTCGATATATCTGCCTGCCCTGGGCACGAAAATTTCTTCCCGATTTTGGTCACTCTCTCACCAGCTGCTGTTATACACCCATGGGCACACCAGAAGCTTGGGCCCTCCCAACAGAGCGAGCTTTCTCAGTGCTTTGATACCTCGTGTTTGTCACTGGCAGCTCCTCAGGGAGGCTTGGGCAAGGCAAGTGGACCTTGAGGGCTGGGGCGATGTGAAATCTAACTTCATTTGACCCTGTGCAATTTCCTACGGCCTCGATGTCCATGGACCTGGGAAATCAGCCCCTCTCACGGCGTTCCTTGGTGGGCCAGTGCGAGATGTCCCGTCCCACTGGGGCAACCCGTGCCCTTAAGAGGAGCCCCACTCACTCCTGCCTGTCCCTGCATGTGGCAGTGGACGCAGAGGTGGACGAAACAGGCAGGGGAGAGGTGTTGGGGAGGGGAACAGAGAGGCAGAAAAAGAAGGGCTGAAGAGGGCAAGCGTATAAAACAAGCTATTAGCAAAGGCTGGTTGGAAGTGCAAATTGGCCACAAGGAAAAGAAAAGATAAAGCATTCACAGCTTCATAGGATTTTCAAGCTGTTACGATGCTTGAAAGACTTGGAAGTCCCCACGGTCCCATCATTGCCCATCTCTGCCGCTCATCGCGCTCAGACCCAGTCCTAAGAGTCCGCGGGTGAAGGAATCCCACTTTGAGACGTGGGAGGATCTCATTTCATCTCTTTCTTCTTGGGAGATGATGATGGCAGCCCCTTTCTGGCACCGAGCGTCTCTACTTTCCCCAGACCGTTCTGCTCCCCCAGAGACTGCTGCTTCTTGGGACGGCATCGCCTCAATCAGCCATCCCCTAATTAGATCCCCCACCACCCTAATGCATATTTAAATACCAACAGGAGCCACTCGAAACCTCCAACGTGCTGCTGAGAGGTAATTGGAGTGTTTCGTATTTTGAAATGTCAGCAATTAGAACGAGACCAAAAGGGCCAAAATCTGATTATTTTTTGTTTTTTCTTTTGGACTTTCCCTTTCCCCCCTTCCCGTCCCATTTCTTCTCTGTGGCCCAGCTAAAGCTGTCGGCCCAGAGAGCTGACACCGCCATTCACATGTGGTATCTTGGGGTGCTGGTGGGGGCACTGGGGATGCCTAGACCTTACACAGATTTCTAAGCATCTCTGGTGCCCATGGAGATGTGTGTGTACACTTGGGAACATGCACATCCATCTATTGCTCTTCGTACAAAAGACTCCTTCAGCCACAGCCACATGCCCTGTTTCAAAGTGCTTCTCCAGGACCGGCAGCTAATGGCCAGGCATCCACTGAAGCAGCCTCCCGATGGGAAAAAAACTGCACTGTGGTGCGTGAGGGGCGCATGCACGACGCTCCTCAGCATGCTCGGGTCACTGCCGATGGCACGTCATGTGGATTCACCTCGTCTGCAGTGTTTTTAGCCAAAATCAGCTTGCAGACCCACTGGAGGTGGGCTGACTGCTGGTGCTCGAGCACCTGAGCGCAGTCGCAACGCTCCGTGCCCTTGCTTCGTTCTCATTTTGTGCACCAGTGAAAAAAATAAAGGTTTCAGCTGCAGCTTCAGTTGTCACTTCAAGCTTGGCTCAGTGGCAATGCCTGCTCCATCGTAGCTTGCAAAAACACCAAAGGTTATTCTCTCAATCGCAAAGTGTAAGCAAATGCAGAAATGAGGAGGCCTATGCACCCACCGAACTGCAGACCAAAAAAATCAGGTGATGTTTCTGTTCTTAGGGAATCACGGTGCTGGTACGATCCTTTTACTGATTTGAAATACTGAACAACCAAGTCAACACTA
This sequence comes from Anas acuta, assembly GCF_963932015.1. NCBI lineage: Eukaryota > Metazoa > Chordata > Aves > Anseriformes > Anatidae > Anas > Anas acuta. The sequence continues at coordinate 12,850,584 of NC_088981.1, forward strand.
ATTAAGTGGAAAGCTGCAATGTTCATTCAAATGTGCTGTATCAATCATGACATGCTCTGAAACCAATCAATCTTTCCTTTTCAAGCACCGAGCTGCGAATGAAACAGCAAACATGGGCAATGTTTCCTGGAGACTATGGATAACTTTACTCCACCTTTCCAAAACCCTTCACCTGCCCAGCCCCAGAGAAGATGTCGAGCAGCTGCGTGCTCCTGCCAGAATTTCCCCAGCTCCTCCAGCCCTCCTCAGTACCCCTGCCAATCTGGGGAGGTTTGGCAATGCACAAAATGCTAAATCAGCTTGATGAAGCATGGAGGCCAAATTTAGGTATGACTTCTGGGCCATGCACAGATGCATGAATGTCGCTTAAATGTGTTTTTTTGATAGCAGAAGAAAAGATGTGCTGTGATCAGCAGATTAGCTCTCAATACGAGATTTAGTTTTCTGTTAATCTGCTTTGTAGGGTGCACAGCCCCTTGCCCCGGGGCAGAGCAGGGGCACAGAGCATCCCTGGAGGACACCCCAGCTTACAGGCACATGGTGGCCCACAAAGGGACCTGGGTCAATGTGTCTCATTTGGGCAGGCTAATAGGTTTGTGTTTTGTGTTTGTGTGTGTGTTTGTTTGTTTGTTCTCATGGAGTGAGTTGAGGAGTGGCTCCCTTGCTTGCGGTTGCCTTGTGATTCTTCTGTTTTGCTTGGGACGAGCAAGTCGCTTTCATGGAAACAAAGATGATTCTTAAATAGTCACTAACAGATGGTTTCCATTTCAATGCAGCAGGCTTTACCCCCTTGGCAGCTGTGCTCTGACTCCTTGTACTTCTCCAGATACTCCTGCCTTGCCCAGGCCAGACAGACAACACCACCAACAACCCCAGAGTGGGTCCCGACGTGGTACCATGTGGGCACAGCCCCCACGCCACCAAAGCCTGCAGCAGCCATGCAGGAACGGCCACTTTGGGCTTTCAGGAGAGCTTTTATCACCCGTGCTTCTGGAGAGAGAGGCATCTCCTTGGTGCCACACACAGTATCAGATCTGCAGAGAGCAGATGGGAAAAAAAAAAATGGACCCAAAGGCTTGTATCTGTCCTTTTAGGCCGGTTGCTTTAATTTGCTGGAGAGGAGAGCTGGCTCCTTGGCCTGACCATTTGGGATTGCTGCAAGGAAAGAAATCACCTCCTGGTTTCGAGAAACCGCTCACTGTTCAGAACTTTCCTCCAGCTCTTTTCCTGAGAACCTGCAATCGCATTATCACGAATTACAGAGCGTGTCCCAATGCCCCGGTGCTACACAAAGACGTGAAGTGTAGCAAAATAAGCGGGGTGCTAGGATTTAACTTAGTAAATACAATTCTGTCTCAAGAAATTATTTCCTCGGTCTGTAGACTCCGGTGAGAAACTTGCAGCCATTGTTTAGGAGTGGCAGGCAGCAAAGCAATGCTGAGATAACAGCAATTAGCCGCGCAGGGGAGCGGTGTGAGCTACGCTCGGAGTGAGTTGGGCACATATCTCCCGTTCTTGAAAGGCTGGGAACGGAAAAGAGGATTTTTTGGGTAAGAGTCATGTTTGCTGTCAGAGATGAAATACACAAAAATCAATATTAATGAGAAGCAGATAGTGGAAATGCTATAAATCCGATCACGCTGTCTGCACTGTCTTGCCGAAATGCTGTTACTTCCTTTAAAAAACATGACAATGAGAGAGGAAGGAAAAAAAAAAAGGCAAAACCAAACCAAACAAAGAAACAAAGAAGAAAGGTAAGGGGAGAACAACCCCCAGGCCAAGGACTTTGCTCGCAGATGGGCCGGTCTCTTTGCTGCTAGCTTGGATGAGCTGGCTCTGCTTGCCAGGCTGTGCACTTCTCGAATGCTTACACCATATGTGTGCCGCTGATTGGATGCCGCTTTCCAACAAAATGAATTACAGAGGCTCCCTCTGGTGCAAATTGGATGCGCTCTCGGTTCCCCTTAACTTCCAGGCCCTGCGTTTGCAGCCAAAGCCGGTCCTTAGCCGCCTGGCGCGGGAGCCTGTGGCAGAATGAGGAGGCCAAGTGGTGGGATGGCACCTCCCCGGGGAGCCCCTCTTTAAGAGCCCTTCTGCTCGCACCAGCCAGCGTCTTCAGGGAGCAGAGCTGACGGCTGGGGAGGCGGGGAGCGAAGAGACCAGATGCCCTCGCTGCTAACTGAGCGCACAGCGCGAGCGAGCTACGTTTAAGAAGCCTACAGGAAAGAGGGGTCGGATCCATTTGCTTGGTTTGGAAGAAAGCTCTCGTATGTGTTGCCTGTGCAGAGAGGAAACGATCGCTTTGTCACGCACTGGCAGGCATCCTGCACGGCTTCCCAGGCCTACCTCCGAGCATCTGAAAAGCAACAGGCGGGCTGTGCTGGACTTGGTGCTTCTGGATAAGGTCCCTGAGAAAACTTCATGAATGTGTTGCTGTGTTCCAGCAAAGTTTTGAGTTCTTCAGAAACCCTTCTAGATGTTTCATTGAGGAAACAGACAAGCTATCAGCAAAGATCCAGGGAATTCCTGTTGGGAAACCCCATCTTAACAAATGCGGAGCAGTACAAAAAACGAGGTTCTGTACAGGATTGTGAAGTAGGCCCTGGCTCTGACGGCCTTCAAAAAGGATTCCCATTTTACTGCTGATCCTTCCACTAACTGCCCAATTCTGTACAAGCTATAATAACCTGCCACACCAGGAAATGTGCTTAATTGATACTGTCAGCGAAAGGCTTGCGGAGCCTTCCCCAGCAGGAGTGCTGAGCAGACGGGCTCCCGTGGCCCCCACAGGCCTCACCACACACCTTATTGCAACGGCGTCAACCCAGAGCTTGTTCCCTCTGGTCCTACAGAAGGCTGTCAAAGCATCACGCTAACTACCTGGTGGTCCAGCGTGCCTCTGCTACATTGATCCAACCTTATCTCTGCTGTTAGGAAGGCTCTCCTCCGTGTGTGGGCTGCTCTGAGGTGACACAGGTCCTTTGGAGAGAGAACGGGTACAAGCCAGTGTACACCCACTAAAGAGCAAGCCATGAGGTGTTTGTCCAAGTGGGTAACTGAGATCTTTGAGGATAAAAATTTGGCCAACAAAGTACCTGCCTCAGGCATGCACCACCCAGTCTGAAGGAGTAAGCTGGGCTCTGTAAAATCTTTCTGAAGGCAAAGCAACCCCTGACATCAGTGAGGCTGGGTGTCCTGTAGGAGATCCACAGTTTCTGGAGTCTGACGGGATGTACGGCTGCTTCCTAGGACTCTCCTGCATTTGGCAGCTGCCCATTTGCCCGGGGCTCATTTGTTACTAACTTCCTCCTCTCTGCTCTCCAGGAGCCCCAGCGATGCACTGTGTTGCTGATTCTCATGTGCTTTACGAGCTCGGACCTTCCTTTATGGTTATCCTGCTACCTTTTTCCACTGCCTACTTCAGTAATCCTTACCAAACATTCATGCTTCTTTATTTCCCTGCTGCAGAGCATTTCATTGTCTCTACTCAAAAAAAAAAACTTTCAGATCGGGTCCTAAAATAAAACTTCTCTAAAATACGGATTTTTCTAATTGGCTTAGAAAGAGAATCCTGATGTTTTTAGACTTTACTGGAAACAATTCAGGCAGCTTACTGAGCGTGAAAAATTGTGCCTGGGACACTACTGTGGGGCACTCCACAGTGCTTCTGGCAGGGAGCAGTGGGGAATGAAATCACACCAGAAAGAGGGGACTGGGGGGAAGTTCCCGAGGACTGCAGCAAGCCCCTGGAATAAGCCTGCTGCCCTTTGAGACCTGTAGGTGTAAGGAACGAAAAGCAGATCTCCAAGTGTTATCAACTGTTATGATTATTGCAAGCTGGGGAGCCAGCAAAGAGAAACTTCCAAAGGTAAAATCCTGCTCTGAGGGTCTTGATCATTAAATTTCTTCATGGGGAGGCACACAGACTTAAGAGGCTGACCTGAGATGAAAGCAGAGTGGTGAGGGGCTGTGCAGCGTGGGGACGGCGTGGGGATGGCTGCACTTTGCCAGAGAAGCCCTCCAAAGGCTGAGTGCCAAGGTGCACCTCAGGCAAGGAGCGAAGCACCCACAGGCAAAGGTGCTGCTGAGCAGAAAAAGGGTACAAATCAAATGAAGCAGCCCTGCTGCTGGGCCAGGAGGCAAGCAGAGCTGCTCAGCTGTATCCAATGCCCATCACTGCACCTGGTCCCCAAAATAAGAAAAGGCACTGGCCTTTGAGGACAGAGATGAAAAAGCACAGCTTATCTCAAGCTCAGTGCATCACACCGTGCAGGAGGCTTGGGCAAACTGAGATGCTCCATATTCCCAAGAAGGAAGAGCACGGCCTGACGGTGTAGGATGGTGTTAGCTTTCTTCTTGTTTCCTTTATTTAAAAGTTCATCTTGTTTTTATTAAGTCAATTTTAACAGTGTCACCTTTACGCCAGCCCGCCAACGCAATTTTAGGAGATGAGCGAGGCACCGCTTGGACATACGCATGCAAGAAGCCTCATGGGGACGCGGCACCAGATCGATACCCCGTGAAGTTAGCGGGTTATTAAGATAAATGATTGTCATGAGATTGGTTTTAAAGTTTGCAATGCCTACAGAAATGTAAAGGCCCACTTAAATTATGGCAGCAAGACGCTACCATGCAAGAAAAACTCCTCTAACGGCAAGGAACATGAGGAGGAGGATGTATAGAGAAAAGTTCACAAATGCCTTGTGCTGGAACGAGGACAACCAGAGAGGAGGGACAAAACCTTCTGCTGACCAAATGCAAACCAGAGCCTGCACCATGGCTGGGTCCAAGCAAATCCCCAGCATGGTAAACAGCTGCTTTCTGGTGAAACTTTAAAGAAAGAGGACATCGTAGCTTCCAGCTGTGAAAGAAACAACAACAAACATTTTTTTTAACATTAATTTCTTGTGCGCAATGTGATGTAGCCCAAAGGTTTAAGGTCAGGCTGAAAGCCACCGGGTTAACTGTTTTGTCATTGTTTTCTTCTTCAGAGATGAGCTTTGAACACAAGTCACTTTCTGTCCTTTGTACTTGCTGGCTTTGTACCTGTGGGCAATGAAAAGCCCTTCAGACAATTCATGTCGCTGAGCTCACCCACAGACGCAGCCCCTACACTTAATGTCTGCATTTGGGTACAGCATGGAGCTGTGGTTTGGTCACAGTTTGTTTTGACCAGCACCCCAACTTTCCCCTTGGTGACTTGGCAAATGGGGGCACCCAAGGAAATCTCTAGAAACATGCTTTAAAGCATGCACAGTGGCGTATCCTATGAGCGTGGGGACATCTCAGGAAACGTCTTCTTCAGCACGCAGCATCGATGCCGCAGAGATCTCTTTGCTGTCTGCAAAGAAGAGAGGCAAAAGACAACTTGACTCAACTTGACCAAACTTTTAGAGCTTAAGTCCCATCCCATGTTTGCTGCTGAAAAGAATAGCCTAAAACAGGATTAGATGTGGTTGCGAGGCATGCTGGAGAGGGAGGTTAGGAGAGGGAGCGCTTGGCGAAAGCACCTCCAGTGGGCAACTGAGCAGGGCCTTGCAGAAGGAAGAGGGCTTAAATGAAAATGCTTCCAGGGTAGGCAGTGCAGGTGTTTGCACTATACTACGGCCAAAGGAAAAAAATTAAATTTAAGTGAGGCTGCAGGAAGGAACAGCAGGATTTTTATGGTGTAAGAGCTGCTGTTCAAGGTCAGTGATAAACAATTCCGGCATTTAAGATAACCCCAAACCTACAGGACGAGAAATTCTGCAGAGGAAGTGGGCAGGCTCGCACGCCAAACCCCTGCAGGTGTTACAACCTGACGGTGATAACAAGGACTGCACGCGGGCACCTTGCAGGGGAAAGGAATTGGAGAGAGAAGGAAAAAGCCCTGCACTATCTCCTCATACTGGAGGAGCCTCCGTTTCACATCCTATACCTTTCACAGGGTGCTCTTCTTCTGGGCTGAAGAGGACCGGGACTGAGCAAGGAAACACCAACCCCAGCTGATTAATGTGCCCAGCAGGTCACTTGCTCTGCTCTCTGGTGCCTTGGGCACTGCTGGGAGTTCCTCAGGACATCAGGTGCCAGGAGGCAGGCTGTCCGTGGGCAAAAAGGGAGGACTGGCAAAGGGAGCGTCGCCCCGAAGGTGGGGTAGGGACACGAGACATCAGCACATGAAAACAAACGGAGAAAGTTGAAATAACTTTGAAAACAAATGTTTGGAAAAGATTGGGAAGATCAAGTAGAGAAGACAGAGTGAAAAATGAAACCATCAAGGAGATAATGAGGCATAAATGGTTGTCAGAGAATAGGAAGCTCCAGTGGGTGGATCAGATGCTCATGACAGAAAAGCGAAAACAGCCAAAACAAGTGATGAAGCGGGAGCTTAGATCTTCAAAGAGTGCCAGGCTATTCACTGGAGGGCTGAGATGCTTTGAAGCAAAGGATACAGTCAGGAAGGTGTTTGAAAGGGGGTGGGAAGCAGACAGCTATTAAGTCAAGGGCCACAGAAAAGCGGTACAAAGCGTGGTGCCGACAGAGACCAAAGGGAGCCGGCATCCCGTGTGCTGCGGCTGGTCCAAGTGGACGGGGCAATGCGGTGAGTTTGGGCTGATCTGCTGCAAAGTGAGCAGACCCGAGGGAATGAGGGCATCGGGACAGCAGCGAAACAGACCGACTGGTGGCAAACGAAGGTACCAGTGCGCGGCTGGGAGAGAGGAAGGGTCGGCGCCAGAAGCCTCGGGTTTATTACCTACGTGAGGAGCTGGAGAAGCCTGGGGTCCCTGCAAGCTTTATGGCCAGACTAGAAGCTGCTGGAGCTTTCAGGAAGCTGTCCCGCCATCACTCTGTAATGAGACGTTTTTACAAGTGTTGATTTTCTGTCCGCTAATTTTATCCAGGTTTAATTAAAGGCAACTAGAGAGAGCAGGAGAGATGGAGGGAGGAGGGGAAGGGGGGAGATAAAGCTATTGCGCGTTGCATTCCGGGGACCTGAGCACAATTTGGTGACAAAGTGAGGCTCTTGAGGGTTTTTTCCCTATTTTTTCTTCCCTATTTTAATGATACGTGCTAAGCTCATATTTATAGAACTTCAGCTCCCTGGCACTGCCACTTCCAGCCAGCCTCATTACAGCTCTCGCGGTACATGGCCGTTAATACTAATTCCATAATGACAGCAGAGCGCTGAAGTAAAATTTAACAGTTCCTTGGTTAATCATTAAAATGAGCCTATCTCGGAGGATGCTGGGTCTTCTAATGTTTTGGTGCAGTGCGATTTCAGGTAATAAATGAGATGGTGGAAGAGGGATTTTAATGCGCGATCACCCCACGGAGGGCAGTAACAGCGCCTCCACCCCGGCTCGGAGACGTCGGAGGGGGCCGCACGCGTTGACTCCTTCCCATAGTGGCTCGCCAGGCAAAATCTATTTGGACACAGCTACGAGGCATCAAAAGGTCAATGATGGTTAAGCAAATCAAAGATAACCGGAGCGCAGCGTGCGAACAGCCATGCCATATTTTCTGATGTACCTTTAGAGATGTTGCTGGGCAAAGGGAAATGAAAAGGGAGGCGCAGAATTGGCGGGGATGATAGGCTCTGTGATTAACCCCACCGGGCACAGATACCTGGGGCTTTTGGGGGAGCTTCAGATTTTTTTTATTATTATTATGATTCACTATTTCGTATCTTGTGATTCCCAAATTGGATGGCGCTGCCTGCAAGATGAAATGCTGTGGCACGAGCTAGAGACTGACGTGGCCTCAGAAGCTGGGGGGGACATCTGAAATGGCTCAGCAAAGGGACAGCTGTCTTATCAGGTTAATGAGGAATTCCTGCTGATGAAGGCTTTTCACCAGACCAAAAAAAAAAAAAGGCATTTTGTAGCTGGAAAGACAAGAGTGGCAACAATAAAGGATGAACATTTTGTTCTTCCTTACAATCGGATGGCTGGTGGGAAATCATTATTACAGATACTTCAGAAATAATCACCATCGTCTCTTCTCAAACGTCGCTGCTTAAAAGTCACAGACAGGTTTTCTTAAATAATGGTCTCCAAATCTTTGCCTCCTTCCATGAAGAAAACCGCTGAGCTAAATAACTGCTAGGCCAATAAGTACTTTAACTTTTGGTCGAGTTGCTCCTTTATGATCTCCTGTCTTTAACACCGTTGCTGCCAGTGCTGTGGCCGCACCAATCTGCCTGCGCCCTGCAGGGGGACGATGTAGGGTGTAAGCTGGTGTGGGTCAGCACCGCTGAATCTGATTCAGTGCTTGAAGCCGATCGGTGCTGTACACGCTCCCTTTGCATGGAGTGTGAAGTGGTTTGGGGAAGGCGGACCTGGGGTACCTGTGCTCGTGCCATGCCACGGCTCTCGGCGCTTGCTTGGCCTCAGCCCCTAGGACAGACACAGAGGTCTTCCACAGCTGTGTGTCCCTACAACATGGGATGACCATGCACACCTTCACCACGCTGGGGACACACCGCCCAGGGGTGTCACCCCACAAGAACGACTGTGTCAGAGCACGATCCTGACTCCGAGTCAGGATGCTGCCGGACAGCCCCACTAAATCACCCAGACACCTGGACGCTTGTGTTCTTGCTGACGCCCTGCCTGTCCTCTTCTCCTTCCTCCCCCCTCTTTGCCTCCTGCCCAAGGCCATCCGCCAAGCCAGGATTTTTGCTAACAACTGCTGTGAGTCCGTGACCAAAAACAAAGCCTGGAATATTTTGAACAGGCAGATGCTGGTACAAGTTGGCCGAGGTTCAGAGCGACCGATAATACCACATACTGTGCTTATCTTTCCTCAGCAACGAGGCTGCAAGGAAAACACAACAGCAGGCAGGAAAGCTCTACTTTCTGGACTCGATGTTCTCCCCTCTCCTTTCTGATGTTTGCATATACTGTTTTGTGTTTTCAGGACAAGCGGAGCGGCTCTTTATAACAAAAGCAACCGCAAGTTACTTCCATGGTGGGTCTGCAGAGATGGGGCTGAGAAATGAAGCTTCGTGGATGAGCTGGAGAGCTGCCCTTGGCCAGGACCCGTTCAGCAGCTGCTGCAGAAAACAGGGGAGGTTTCCTTGGACACACGAAGTAGCTTTTTCAAAGCAAACCGCTGCTAAATCACCAGGCGTGGTGCTAAAATGAAAATGGAACAACGTGTCTAATGAGCAGGGAACAAGATCGGAGCCGAGTGCTGAGCTGCAAGGCCTTCTGGAGGCCGCGAGAGCCAAACAAAAATATATGGAATAAGGTTAGTTAACTTCGTCCGTCCAAATGAACATTATAAGGACAGATATTCTGTGCACATGTACCCTTTCAGCAGCATGTTTAATTTGTTAAGCCCAAGTGGGTTCATAAAGTGAGCCCCTTTATCTTCATTAAAACTGATGAGAATGAATTGCGAGATGTGGCATTATTATTCTGGCTTGATTCATTCGGCGCGCGAGGCTCCGAAGCGTTACAGAGCACAAACAGGCTGCAGCACGGCCACCTTAGGCTCTGCCACTGCTGCACTGACAAACCTGAGCCATCGTCTCCTTCACCCCAGGATACGTGAAAGTAATGGCAGCCCAGCAGCAGCAGCAGCAAAAAAAAAAATGGCAAAAAGCTCCCTCGTTTACAGAGGAATTAGAGGAATTGGTTGTCAAAAAGAGACTGTCGCAAACGCAGCAAGCAGACGCTGAAACAGCTCTACAGCCTTTGCAAAATATTGCTTTGTGTCCCTTGTTATATGACAAAATAGGCACTTAATTTTGGAAACGGCTCTTTCTCGGCTTACAAGGATTTTAATTAACATTTTCTTCATTACAAAGAGGCAGAGCCCTGTCACTTCTTGCTCTCAGATTGCCCGTGGTATGTACCTTCTTTGTGTTCTTCCCCCTCGTGCTGACATCGCTCCTAGAGCTTCTCAGAGCTTTCTGAGAAAGCTCGTTACTCGGGCCATCAGTCTAAATTAGGCCGAAAAAGAAATCTCAGAGTAAGCAAAGGCACGCAGTCAAACTGCTCGGCTATCGCTGGCCTGGGGGCTGGGCAAAGCAGCCCTGAGGTATAACCGCATGCTGGTGCTTTTGCCTTCCGGGGCATGACTACAGCCTGGTCACCTGAAGCCACCTGGAAGAGTTCAAGCTAGTGTCTCATCAGGACAGACAACGTCCCAGAAACATTAAGTGCTAATTGAAATGCATCTCCAGGGCAGATGTGACCTCCTGCACAACAGCTTCACTGCTTCTTCTCCCCAAACTCCCAGTCAGGACACAGTCAGGCCACGAACCCCTTAGCAACTCCTCTGTGTTCTTCATAGCCGAGGGTGCAACCTGATCATACGCTTCATTCGTTCATCCATCATCTCATTTGGTTACAGTTGGTGCTTTGAAATCCTTTGGGCAAAGACCATGTGGCGAGGAGGCCTGTGTCGAGTTCTGAGCATGACCGGCCCGCGTCCTGACTTCCCCAGAGAGGCACTCGCCCAGCAGCACAGCTACAGGAGGCTCCTTGCTGCAGTTTAACAGGCTGCTGCTGTCACCCCCACCGTGGATTTGAGTCCAGCTGTCGACCCAAATACAACAGGAAGGTGAGTTCCTCGGGCATAAGGTGAGCCATGGTCCAGCTGGCTTCGCAGCTTAAATTCAAGACCCTGCACTCGGAGGAGCAGTTGCTGGCTGTAAAGCCCTCACCCGATGCATGTTCAGACCAGCTCCGCTCCTTTGGCTGCTCACAGACATGGCATGAGTCAAAGGCATGGTGGGTTATAGGGCAGGAGGCTAAGGGAAAGGCAGTCAGAAGGTGGTGGAGAGCCTGGAGACAGGTCTGCACCCCACACTCCCACGAGGGATGCACAGACATGACCATGCATCGGAGGGGCAGCTGCTCCTGTGGGCGTGCGGCTCTTGGCGAGCAGGAATGAGCCAGGGGCCTCTGAGGCTTCAGCTCATTTTGCTTTTCAGAGGGCAGGCATCCTCACCACGGCCTGGCAATCAAATTTTGGCTGGCTTTGTGGTTTCTTTTTCCTCCCCTCTCCATTTTGTTAAACTCCAGACAGTTGCTGCTTATCTGTGTCGTCTCACTGGTGCAAGCTGCGACATCTGTTTCACGTGCTGTCGAGCAAGGAAGAGGAGCACAATGATAGCAGCATATTGGCTATTAGGTTTGGAGGAGCTAAAGGCTCTTCCTGGCGTTTGGTGACAGAAAGGTGACAGCTCCGTTCTTCTTCGGGGGGACTTAAAACATAAATATGGCTAGGAGCACAGCTTCAAAAAGCAAAGGCAGGGCGAAGCACACAGGCTGGCTCCAACCTCAGGGTGGGCACTTGCTCCGCTGTGTGCATTAAATCACTAAATACACATCGCCAGGGTGAGTGAGGCTTTTCCTTCGTGTGGCTGTACAGACAGGTTGGTGTCTGGGTACCTCATGACTCCTTCGGAAGATTCACGTGTTAAAATCCCCTCCTGCTCTGGGCAAACTTTCTCGTGGCTTCTCCATCTCCACACAAGGCTGGCTGCACAGGACGGCAGGCAAAGGTCTGACAGTGCCCTGGCTGTCCACAGCGGGACATGGAGACAGGGGAGGTAGCAGGAACCTGTCATTCCCTGAGGAAAAAAGCAAGCAGGCATGCAGATTAATTTAGAGCAATTAGGAGGTAGCCCGCTGAAAGACCTAGACACAGCACTCAGTGCATGCAGTGGGAAGCCCATGCCGGGCAGCTTTAATTAAACTAACCAGCTTGCAGAGCAACAGCGCAGAAAGCTGGATAAAAAACACACGGTGCCAACAAACTATCACTGCAAACCCTCACCTGATGCCTCCCTAGCCACTAATCTGCAGAAGCAGCTGATTTCGGATGCACCAGGCGCAGAAGAGCCCACAGGAGCTGACGGAGGAGGCAGCGGCCTGCCAGCAGGGATCCCAGCCCGGGGCTGGAAGCGCGCAGCACGGCCGTGCCGTGGGGCTGCCAGCCACCACCGCGCTCGGCACGGCCAGCTCGGCTCTAATTACACAGCCCCCGGCTGCTGGCCCAGCTCCCGGAGTTTCCTTGCCCCTGGCTGGGAGCAAGAAGCCAGAATCGCTCCATCTGGGATGCTGTGCATGCATGCAGATCTTGCAGAAAGGGGTGGGTTTTTTTTTGGACCCTTCTCCTCTCCGATGGCACAGCTCGCTTGGCTCAGCTCTCTCAGATTGCATGTTTTTGTCCCCGGGCATTGCTGGGCAAGGCTTTGGCACGTGCTTGGCACCAGTTTTTTTGCTGCCCTTCCTTTGATGGCTCTCTGACTTGGGATGCTCTCACTCTCATCTGGTTGGGAACCCCAGGTTGAAAAATCCAGGCACTGGCTTTACCGGCATTTCATTATGTTTTACGGTCACGGCTGAGAAAGGGATCTTCGTCTGAAACTGCCTCCTCTGATTATATAGATGGTGGGGGGAACACAAGTCTTACCAAAAAAAAAAATATCTCATGGTGTACAAAAAGCACACTCGATCGGGTGTGATTCCCTTCAGTACACGATAACTGTAGCTGAGCAGTGAACTCTGTGCTCCCGAGTGAGCCAGCGGATTACACGACTCCTCATGTGGGACTGCACACAGACAAGAAATCAGAAAAGCCTGATAAACCAGGGGGTGGACCAATGTGAGCGCACTTGACCTCTGCCAGAGGCAAAAAGTCCCATCTGGCCCTGCTCGTGGTGCCCTGCTTGCTTTGGCAGGGGATCCAGGGTGCTGGCAGAGGTAACTGCGGTGAGGGTTCAAGGGGGAGCAGGTTCAGAATTCATTTCTGGTTTGTTTTCACTGATCTGGATCATCACAGGGGGTCAAGTTCAGACAGATGGTTCAGCATCAGCATGCAAATAACAGCACTTGCCTCTTCTCTGCCCTGCAGCAGGCAGACAGGTTGATGGGTCATCCTTTTGGGGCTGAATCACTCCTTTGTGCTACAGCAGAGTCCTGGTGATGGTGTTCCACAGCCCATGAAAGAAGCCAGTGCAAGAGACGCCAAGCATCAAAACCACCTCCTCTACCAGGCCCTGCTGTACTAGGCCCAGAGGCCAGGAGCCTGGAGGATGCCAGTCATGCTGCCCAAACCCCTTGGTGTTGGTACTAGGTGCTGCAAGCCTTCTTCCAGACGGACACGCAACGTGAGGGGCTCGGCAGGTTGCCTTGGCCATGAGGGGGCACATGGGTGGGGGCACGGGGACCGTGCTCGGTGCCCGCTCCTCTGCGGCTGGCCTCCACACGTTGCCAATCCATGGGATCTTTTAAATAATCAATTTTCAAGGGAGGGATAATTACCAGCTTTTAGCTTGCCCACTGACATCAATACTATCAAAGGAGCCTAAATGCATGCTCTCTTTTCTGAGGAATTACCACCCTGTAACGCAATACCTTTGGCTTGTATCGATCCACCCGTGGCGGATTATGCACAGCTGTTGACAGATAAGACGGAAAATATGAACCAGCCCCCTCTAAGTGCTGGTATCATACAAAGCATTTATTGAGTACCAATCCAAACATCCAGGCTGCTCCTCTCCGATAACCTAATCTTCTCCTGCGTTAACACCTCCACGCTGAAAGGAATCAATTATGTCTATCAGTCCATATAGATTGGGTGCTGTGTTTTTGGAAGCTTCGTCTTGTTCCTTCATTATTGGGTGATCAATAAACCCTTTCACTAGGAGCATTTTACGGTTCCGTAATGAAAAACATCATGTAAGTTTGGCTTCAGCTGATTCCTTCTGTTGTTCCTTTTGGGTGTCAGGTTTCCTTGGGGAGGGGGGGAGGTGTTTACAATTAGGAATTGATTACATAAAGCAAAAGTCCTGAATCAGAAATCCAACCTGTGTTTTTGCAAACTGGGCGTTCTTTTTGCCACGTCTAAGAAAAAAAAAAAAAAAAAGAAAGAAAACTAGCAATAACAAAAGTCTGCTGTAAATATTTTATGTTTCTCTTTTCCCTGAATTAACCATTCCTCTTCCCTGATTAGTAAGCTACAGAAGAACTGCCATAGCAACGGTGGCAGCTCGTTGGGGAAACCAGGAGAGAAACACAACCCTGAACACACGGCGGTGGCTGCAGCAGCATCCTCTGCAGACAGATGGGACTGGAGCAAGGTCCGGCGGGGCTCCAAGGGCACTCCGCCAAAGGCTGAGCACGTTGGCAGCCCAAGAAAAAAGGTGCGAGCAAGCTCATTGCACCAGTGTTTGAGGCACTTGGTGCTGCTCCTTGTTCTCCTGGACATCTGGCCTCGTTCCCCTTTTCTTCAGAGATGATCTGCTGTTGCCATTGCCCCCTTCTATGCTCCTATGATCCTTCTCCGACACTGAGCTGCAAGAAAGGTGTCAAGGAATATGAATTTAGCAGACAACCTTGAAAAACACATACCCCAATTTAAAAAATCATTGGAGAGGGAGTTTCCAGATTCTCCTGAGAAATGTCCTTATTTCCCCAAGGTCAGTGTGAGATAAGCTCATTTTTTCTGTGCAGACAAAATATGCTGTAACACGGTATGGGTTTAGCCAGTTTTCAGAAGGATGTTCTCTGTTTATGAAAAAACTTTGTGTCTCAGGAAAAGTGGCGCCTTGAGTTTGGATGAAGGTTCAGCACTCTCCACGGGAATTTTATTTGAAAAGAAGTTACAGAGCCTTTTTACGGTGTGATTTTTCATTAATATTTTCTGCAGAAGAAAAGATTGATCAGCTCTATGTGGGTCACTTTCACATTATGTCCAGTGGGGTATTGCCAGCACCAAACACACACAAAAACCCATCAAATTTCCCAACCCTCGTAAGATTAGCTATAAAGAGTAAGAACTTAAAAAATAAATCTGACTTTCAGGATTTACTTGTGTGATGTTTCCAAGATTTTCTCTGTGTAAGAATGAAGGGTACGACCCTGGAAGGTGCAGGAGACACGGTGGCTCCATTTTTGGTGGCCAGAAGTTGGTGGAAGCCAGGCTTTTGCGGGGTGAGCTAGCCACGTTTTTCTAGGGAGCGGATGACATTTCTCTGCCACACTTTCTCCTCCTTCAGCCCATCGGCTCTGTTAGAAGAACAGATGCAAAATCTGGGATGTTTTCCAGCCTGGTTTTTCACATAAGTGACGGCTCAGAGATGGCACCATCGAATCCGTGCCCTCTGCCTGCACCGAGGCCATCAGCAGTGCCAAGGGTGCTCTTTGAGCGCTGGCTGGAAAGAGGCCAGCTCCGAGGCTGTGAAGAAGAGCCACTGCTTTTTCCAAAGCTTTCCTCGACTTAAAATAAGCCAAGGGACTTCTCAGATATAAAGTAGTCTGCAGAAGGCATCCCTTCTAGCACGAGTCTTGCAGCAGCAGTACATATTCCTTGGCCCTGTAACTCAGTGTCAAGTGAAAACATGGATGGGCTGGAGCCGGTGGAGGCAGAACACCCTCAGCTCCCATCTCTTCTGGTCTGGCTGCTTTGGCTTTCCATTTGATAGCAGGTAAAGCATGCAGTTTGTAACACTGATGCACATCGGCATCTCACTCATTGTTTGTTTGTTCCCAGCTTGTTCATAAAAGACTGTCATACCCTCCCTTGCAGACTGGAAATAGAGGACCCTGTTCAGCTTTCAAGTGTATCTGAAAGCACTTTCAGGCTTCACCTCCTGAAAAAAGCTGGAGAGCAACCGAATGCACAAAGCCATGGTTCCCACGCATGTGCCCAATCGTTGTAGGATCACAGTGACTACGTGTGGATGAACATCAAGGTGTAGAGCAGCTACGGGAAAGAATGAATATCAGATGAACACACGCAGCCGTAATAATTACACTGCACTAAAGAAAATGTCAGGGAGACTCGATGAAGTGTTAAAGAAAATGGTTTCCCAGGCTTTACTGCTCTAGAGGAAAAAGAAAAAAAAAAAAAAAGAATATGTGGCCCAGGAGCCATCAATGCAGTAATAATTTTGTAATTCTCCTGGAGAGCCTGAGAGAACAGCTCTGGAAAGGACTCCGTGTCTCGGAGCTTTTCAGTGGGTGGTGGCAGAATGCCCTAAATCCTGCAAATGGGGAACCTCAGGCACTTGTGAGCCAAGTCACTAACAGATATTAATAATATATTATATGCATGCTATTTGGAAACACCACAACATAGCTTGAATTGAGAGGCTGGCAAAACACTGTGTAAATAATGTTTTTTCATAACGCCTTCCACAGCAGGCTGCGTGCAGCAGCAGGTTGTGCTTGCGATAACAAGCCTGCTGCAAGCCCTGCTTTCCAGGAGGGTAAAACTGCCAGGTGATGCTCTTCGGGCACCTGCTCGGCGGTGTGCGATGCTGTACGTGCATGCCTACATGCCTGGGGCCATCTGGGTCCCCCATGGCTAGCAAAAGGGGTACTCATGTGTGCCCAGAGGTGCCTTCTCAAAACCTGGAGGATGCCCACATGCAAAAGAGAAGCTCCTCCAGGAGGTGAGCACCTGAACCAGGAGATAATAAAGGTACATCCGAACCATGGCAACAGTTCTGAAGAAGCAACTGAATTATGAAGTATAAATGGAAATGAAGAGCCCACAGAGAGGGTTTGTCTTGTCAGCAGATCGTGTGGCCATGTAGTGCGGGATGCTGCAGTGACCATAGCTAACAGAAGCTACAGGAGAAATCTGATGTAACAGCAGCTAGAATAAGTTTAGTTGTGTTGTCTTCCTGGTTTTCTTCTTGACAGCTTTTCCAGCTCTGGAAAACATCATCAATCTTCTCTAACAAAGTGAAATCCTTGCAGAGACTCCAGACAGACCCCAGCCTCTCTGGGAGCAGCTCCTCTGCCCCTGCTCTGGATGGGGACGTCTCCAGAGCAGCTGGCCAACAAGGAATTTCAGCAGAGCCTGATTTGTTCGTTTCTGAAAACTGTTCACATGGCCTTGCAGCCAGATACAGCAGCAAGCAGGAGGGCCGGTGACAAGAAGCGTCACATCAGTGGAGAAAAAACCCTTTGGCATAGAGATGCAATGCCTTAGTTTCCTAGGCAGTCAGTAGAGAGAAATATGGACCTCAGAGAGACAGCCTGTCATCTTTGGATTAAACACATACATTAGGTTCTCCCTCTACGTACCTTCAGAGCTCCATGGTGTCTCTCCAACAGGTACTTCACATTGCAACTTAGATTCCTAAATTACATCCAGCTCTTGGTATTCCCCCACACCGACTCCATTGCATTTATTGCCCGGTGCTTTTCGACTGTTCCTGGTATAACCACTGCTAAGCAGGGAAATAGGCTGAGCAGCTAAGTATGGTATCACAGGCAAACAATATATATAAGCACTAACAACATCCTCGGCAGAAAATAAAGTGACACCAGGGATGTCTCTACAGTAGCAAGACACACTGAATCCTACTATGATCCATTAAACTGTGCCCTTCGATCCAGAGCAATCCGGTGTCTTTTGCCTGTGCTGGGTTATCATTTGCCTACTTCACTTGTAACAGCCAATTAACTGTGGCATAAAATGCCTACAAACCATTAGCCTTCTGTAAAGCAGTCACAAATGCACACATACAACAGTTTCTGGCCACTTCTTTGGAAGAAAGAAAAAAAGAAGTCTACTAGGAGCACTTCCAGCTGCAAATTTAAAATTCATAAATATTTGAGCATTGAAATTTTCTCCTTCCCGAACCTGATCGCTTTAATATTCATGCTAAGTGAACTCCAAAAGACTGGAAACAAAATTATTTTTACTTTTAGGCAAAGAGACACTTTCCATCTGTGTTCACCTAATAGAGCCTCTCTGAGAAAAGGTCCTTTTCTCCCACGCCTTGTCTGCAGTAAGTGCGTGCCCCCCTGGGTCTCCCTCTATCTGGAGGAATGCTAAGCTTTAAACCCTTGCCTCTGCAACTCACTCAAAGGCTGAGCGTATGCTCTAAAGCCCAATACGGAAAATGAAGTAATTAATATGGACCTAGTCCGTGCAATTTTTTTCTGCAAAGTAGCTTATAAGAGTCCAGAGCTTATTAAAAATAAATAAATAGAGGAACTGGCTAGCCTGCTGCAACATTTGTTTGTTCAGAAAGCCTCGGTCACAAGTAAGCCCTGACCCCACGGTATCCTGAAGAATTTCTTAGTGCATGGAAAACTCAAGTATTAACTGAGTAACTGCTGTAGCTCTTAATGTCGTCGGTGTAAACTCGTCAAAGAGGAAAGACTAAATCAAATTATTAAACTAGTCAACAAGCTGAAAATTTACCTTTTCCTCTAATGCTGCTGGCAATGGCTAAATGAACTACTAAATCAAACACATCATAGCAAATTAGCAAAGTATGTTACAGCAAAAATGAAGTTTAATGGCACACAGCAATTGCCAAGATTTTTAATCAATTCTTTGCAGCCTAGGTCCTTAAATGTTTAACAATGGAGGCATACTATAAAGAAGATTAGCTCAGAACACAAAAGGAAATTCCCTGTTGAAGCTAGCAACACGGAAAGGATTTTTTTTTTCTTCCCTTCAGGACTGTCTCTACAATGCTCCTACATTTTCACACTAATTTCAATTTGAGTTTTAGTTCTGCTTAAATTAAATCACCAGAACAAAACATAACTGCGAACACGCACATGCACTCACACCCCCCTACGTCTTTGGAAGTATGAAATGGAAGACAGGAAAATTACTCGGAGATAATCAAGTTATGGGCCCCCCTTTCACACCAGTAGGGGCTCCTGCTTGGGACAAAAACAACATATTGTGAGGTTCTTAAAACTCCTACAGCTGTTTGCACATTTTATGTGGCTCTTTAATGTCTCCACCCAATATGCAATTTCTTTAAGATGTGTTTTCTCAGAAAAATGTTGACTTCTCTGAACCATTTTCCTTCACCAGTAAAACAAAAGGGTTTTCTGGTGCTAGTGCAGCCCATCTGAAACTGCTTCTGTCTATAAGTCAACCTTCTTGAAAGACCCGACTTTTTCCACCCTGACTACTGCCCCAAATCATGCTCTAGTGCTGGGCAGTTCATTTGGTCAGCAAGAAACAAAGGTGGACGTCAAAGCGAGAGAGAAACCACCAAACACCATGGCCGACTTGATGGGCATAGGTAAGACATGAGGCCAGACAACCCACTGGTCTTGAAAAGCTGTGTTCAGTGTCTTGGTGTTCAAGTCTTTGGTCTTAGTTCACGCTGATCTGCTGCAGAAGACTTGGGCATTACCTCCAGCAATCAACGCAGTGACACTAGCAGGAGCAAAAGGAGGGTTGAAATGAGTTGCTACAGCACTTGCAGAGCAGCAGGAGAGGTACAGGGCTGGAGGCAGAGGCATTTGTGACAACGGAGAGAAATGGTGAGAAGACACATACTTACAAGGGTGGAAATGTACAGGTGACCACCGTGACCACTGCTCAGTGTCTGAAGACAAAGGCATCCCTAGTCCTGAGAAAGAGATGCAGGTGCACCCCCCCACACACACCAGCTAAACTTTACTATATGCCTGAAAAGCTAGAATTACCAAAATCGCCTACATCACCAAAAGCTGTTGGGCAAACTCGCATAATGGCAAAACAAACATGGGATAAAAGCTGGTTGTGAGCTTACATAAGGCTAAAGATACCGTACATTAAGGTCAGGATAACATCAGCAGCATTTTTCGCTAACAGTTGGCACTCACCTGTTCCTCGTGGGATGTATTTTGGCAGCTTTGTGCTCATTTCTGCACCGATGTGGCTCTGTGCTTATGGCAGAGGTGAGCCAAAGACCCATGCTGTGTCCAGGGAGCAGAGGTGGGATGTCCAGGGGGCTGCTGTGAAACTCCTGTGTAAACTCATCCCACAGCCCCAGGCCAGCGCCAAAGGCAGCGCTGGCTCCTCTGCAGCCCAGCTTTGCCCATGCAACGAGCTGTGCATCTCGGCCAACATCCCAAGCCCCAGCGCTTCCCCAGACCAGACTGTGCCGGCTGGGGTATGAATATTGCATTGGGTTCACTGAGGAGTGCTTAAAAACAGCCAGCAACTCTCTGTGTTCCTCTGGGCAGGCCAGGGGAGTGCGGCAGCCTGACTTCACCCACTGAGAAGCAGGAGACGAGGGACCTGCACTTGGATGAGCAGCCTCTGCTCGGGGACAAGCCCCGGTGCTGTGAGTGCAGCGTGGGATGTGCCGGGCTGTAAAAGAGCCATGGGCTGCCTGGCAGGACCTGAAAATAGTGGTATCCCCCCCTTGCAACGATTCATTTCTCATCACCTTTCCTGACGGTACTGTAAAATGGCAGTGGCATTTCTCGCAGTGATTGCTAATTACTCATTATTAGCTTTATTTGCATTATCTCTGTGTCTCTAAGCCCTGAGGAGCAGGACTCCGTTACGCGACACTTCCCTGAATACAACCCCAGCTGCAAGGAGCCTCCAGTCTGTGAGGTGAGACGCTGCCAAATACTTAGCACCTTGAATCGGGGCTGAGTTTTGCCACCAGGTGTGCTTCTCCTAAAGCGAGAAACAATGCTTTGATCAGCAAATGCACAACTGAAATGCAAAGAGAATAAAGCTCAGCATCCTCCGAGAGATCCAAAGGGAAAGCTCTGTGTAGTGCTAGCACCGTGTCTCCCGACGTGCTGTGGTGAAAAGCCCAGAGAAGAAAACATCATGCTGTCTCATTTTCTTCTGGGGACATCAACCAGGCAATGTGGCCCCGAGGTAAGTTCACAACATGAGAAATGATTTCTGCACAGCTTTCGGGTCAAGGGTCTCAAAGCCTCCTTCTCACAAGATAAGCATTTTTAATAACTGAGGATTTTCATTCCTACTCCTCACGTATCTGAGATGGCACTGCACAGTGCTGGCATTACCCTCCCACCACCACCCTGGCTGGCAGAGCTTGTCGTGGCACAGCGACCTCAGAGCCACCAGCACTCAAGGGAATAGCCCTGGCTCAGGACTCCGAGCTCACTTTTACAACCTCAATTGCACTCGTGCATGCAAAAAGCCATTTCAGAGATGTTTTCCACTACATCGAGATGCAGAAGTGGGAAGCAAAGCTTAAAAGGTGAAGAAATGAACTGATGCAGCTCATAAAAACAGCTATGAATCAAGATGAGGGATCTTCAAAGTCAATCTTTAGCTGCTTTAATCTGCCCTACTTTTGCCTTGTTGTGGTAGGGAGCAAAGGGTTCCCCCCTTTCCTCCTTCAGTCCTCAAGAGGATGGGATTTTATCCAGAAGAAGGGATAAACACTCACTCAGCAGGGCATCTTCACCCTCTTGAACACTGGCAGCAGGCAATATACTGGCACGCATGCTACCTTTTTGGTGATACCACATTACATGAAAGAAGGGGGGGAATGGTTAAAGAAGAGCAGAGCAAAGCTGGAGCTGCTCTGCCTCACCTGAGAAGCTGCTGGGCAGGGGCTGGGAAACCTGGAGGAACAGAGTGTGATCAGAGATATTCGCAGCTATCAAAACAGGCTAGTCTCCAGTATAAAGCATTCCTATTTCAACATGTGTAAACATAATTCAAAATACAGCACAAGCGCCTCATCCCCACTGCGGCTATCACAGGATTTCTTCTCCTGCCGCATCCTCCTGTACATCCACCCTATCCCTGACTTCCTGGCATCACACCACGAGCAGCTGTAGTGCAGGCAGTAACCTCGTTTTGTGGAGGAGTAAGGGAGTGCTTGAAGCACATGCAGAGCTTTTGCGTGTAAGTTGAGACCAGGAACTGGCCCTGTGAATCTCCAATCTATGTAACGCTAACCAGGTGTTTGCCAGGACAAACTAGGGTAAGGGCATATGCCACATTTTGAAGACGTTGGCCTTACAGACTTAATTAAGCCATCGTGCTGGGTGCATTATGCTTTGATATCAAAGGCAGCGTGTGAAAGCCTCTCTGGGACTGCAGGGTGCCTCCCCCAGCATCCAGGAGGGCTGCACCCCTGCCACCCCCACACCATTTCCCTACCTATTTTTCCTACCCTGGCTCACAAGGAGCAGCACTGGGACACTGCTTTGTCCACCCCTGCTCTTCACCATGCCCCAGGCACATGCCGACACACAAATTCCCAACTGAGGCACAGAACATGTGGCAAACACTTCGTGCTGCAAGAGAAAAGGAGAAACATTAATACCATCCTGGCAATGTCTCCCTGATGATGCCCCAATCAACCCACACCCCTGCAGCGGTGGCTTCACCTCTCTCACCTCACTCGATCACTTTTTTTTCCCATATTGCTCTTCCTCTCGTTTCACCTGTTCACAGTGTTTCAAAGTCAGTGTCAGATAACCGATGCAAAAGTCAATATTTAAGTGGGAAAGAGCCATTTTGAAGTAACACTTTAAGCAAAAAAATCCCACTTCTCCAAGTACTTGCCAAATGCACACTGCATACTTGAATATTTTCCATGACTCCCCATGGCTTACTTGAACATCACCTCTCCCATGTTTGCAGACCCACCGACCACAGCACCCAGCACACAGGAGGGGAAGCTGCGCCTTACACCCCAGCTACAAACTGTCTCAGGACAGCCACGGACGTCCCAGCCATGACCCTCTCTGGTCCTCCAGAACAGACATAGCCTAAAAAGTCAGGTTGGTCCAAAGCAGCTGACAACCAGAGAGACAATCTGCAATCCAGCTGGATCTCCCCAGATACACGTGTTTTTTCTTCCACGCCTGCCTCCTCCTGACACACTTGCATGTGCCTCGGGCTCCAGCGTGGGCTTTCGCAGATGCTCCGGGCACGTTTCGGCACGTGAACCATCCTTCTTCCCGATGGAGCCGAAACCTTATTTTTGTATTCATTTAGCCCGCTGCTAATAGCATTTTTTATTTAAACAAATCCTCAGTTATGCATTCTAACTATGAGCGATGATTCATGAGCAACAGATGTTGGCGCTGGCGCTAACAGAGCAGCATTACTCGCTGCATAGTTTCAGGTGCCAAAATACCAACATTTATTAACCATCTCCACAGAGGCCTCACGAGCTTAAAGGTAGAATTAACTGCTGGCACACCAAAAGCAGAAATGCAAAAAAAGCCAGTGCAGGTAACATTAATAAAGCAATTGCAAAATATATGTCAAAGCTTAACTTCCCTCGATGCAGATGTGTGTGTGTTTTTTTTTTTCCATTTTGATTTGTTTGGACTGAAAGACTTGTATTATGAGACTCGAGATACTTTTAAATCAATAAGAAATGCCTAGGTGCTTCTTATTTATTTATTTTAAGGCAATTCTCAAGGTATAATGAAAGGTTTTAATCTTATTTCAGAGGTGTAATTAAAAAAATCTCAGCTTCTAAGAAGGTCAATATGGCTTGCTAAACAACATTGATTTCTGGGATATTACTGATGCACACTGATTTATTTTTTTTTAAGATAACTTCCATCCCTTCAAGTACTGTGTCAGATATAATTTGATTGGTAAATACCTACTCTAAATTAAACTGGCACAGTAATTACAGGTGCCTCATCACAAGTTATTGGAAAATTATTCAAAAAGGTGAAGCAAGTCTGAGGACAACATAACACATTTTTTCCAAGCGCACATTCTGAACTAGAATTTTGCTTGTAGCTGTTATTGGGGACACTGTACCCCGAAGTCCATGAAGTAAAAACTTGGTCCTACAGAACCGAGAGGAAATGTTTCCATCACTGTGCACAGGACAAGGATTTGAGCTCTGGCTTTTAAATTAGATTATTGTGCTGAATTGGGGTTTTTTCACCTGCAAATTGGTGACAATAACATACTGTCTGTCTCATACAGCACTACTGTGCTTAATTAATGCCTGGCAAGTGCTCTGGAAGCTCTAGTTGAAAGGGTCACTGTGTTTTAATTAATCATCAATGTATTGCCCACAGAGAAAAACAAACTCGTGGGGGGGCACCGCCACGATGGATCTAGCTGTCTGACCAACCTGCCCCATCCGCTCAGCTTTCCTTAGCAGAAACAAGCTTGTGCAGAAAGGAGCTCGTGGCTATTTCTTGGTGCTGGTACCTCCTTCCAACACCTTTAGTTTCTGACAACACCAGCCTGAGGGCAGGGACGAGGGGACAAGCACTCCAACCTGAGCTGACACCCCATTAAAACTAGAAGCAGCCATTTTCCAGTGGAAAGGCCACCCTGCCAATGCAGGAGCCTGAAAACTGCATCTTGTCCTCAGCCCTTTCATCTTCTGTCTCACTGAAATTATTCCACGCAATTAGGCCCTGGAAAACGCAGTCATGGCTGTGCCTTCAAGGGGCAAGAGAGAATAAGGAGTAAGGGATCGCTGCCGCTGCAGTGAGGGGTTCCCACCACCAGAGCAGCCCTTGTGCAACAGGGACACTTTCACAGCTGTCACTAAAGACTATAAATAAGACTTTCCTTCCCTTCCACGACCCCACCCTGGCAGACACGGTTTGGAAATGGCTTCATTTCGCAGTGGTAGGCCTGCACGGCCTACAAGATGGCTGTCAGAGGCAAGGCCCAGCGGCCCTACATGAGCGCAGGACGCAGTTTTGGGCCACCCCAGCAGGGCTGGGGGCTACCAAGGGGGTCCCGCTGGCTCAGCGGGCAGGCAGGGAGCGATCCCTCCCAGTGCCACATCATCCAGGTGAATTCGTGGCTGCAACTCTCCCTTTACAGAGGTGCTAATGAGTGCTGAACCAGGCTAAAAGGCTTGTCTCTGAGCTGCATGCATCAAACGAGGTGCCAATTATTGCTCAGTTTCCCAGCCCAACACAGACAAGTTGCTGGGTTTCTGTGAAGCTATGCTGATTTTCCTTTTTATATTGACTTTTTTTTTTTTTTCTTCCCAGCACACAAGAAAAAAAGGACTCCAAAGACAACTCCCGGCACATTTGCAAATATTATGGGGAGATTACTGTGAATCTCTACTCATTTCTGGTTCATGAACAATTGTTTTCCCCAAAAAGGTTTGCAGGAGAGAAGGAAGCTGAGGCAATGACCCATGCATGGGTCCTCTCTGCTGGGCTCCCTGGGGGTGTCCCCAGGATGGGGACACCTGAAGTCCCTTGCAGGCAGGGATTTGACTGGGGCTTTCCTACAGAAGGGCCCGGTGGTGGGGTAGCACATCCCAGGCAGATGCGGATGTGCTAACGCTCACACCCACCCAAATGGATTTGCTTTGGAAAGCCCCGTGCTCCCAAAAGCTGTGCAGCACCCCAGGTCTCACCCATGGCCCCTGAGGGACCCCAGGTCACACTGAGCACTGCCACGAGCCACCAGCGACAGACCGAGCTGCATGGCTGAGGAGCACCCATGTGGGAAGGCTTTGCAGAAGCTGCTGTTCCTGCAAGGCACCAGTGACAGCCTTTTCTGGCAAGAGCAAAGCAGAATCATCGCTCGAGGCATACAAGAGGGGCCGAGTGTGAGCAGGCGGCCAAGCATGGCATTTCAGAGGCAAAAAGCATTCCCCTTCTCCAGCCCAATGCCAGCAAATATTAAAGAGGCGTCAGAGATATTCCCTTGCTGCAAATGGAAACCACTCATAGCCAGGCACTCTTTGAGGTTCACGAGGGGCAGTAGGGTGCATCAGCAAAAGAAAAAATTCTTGGTCTATATAACCTATTTCCCTGCCATTCCTACGATAAATTTAAAATAATTCGTATTCCACTCATACATGCATAAAGATGCAAAATGTTGCTTGTTATTTGGCATTTCAACCTACTGTACAAGCACCTGTCAATTTCAATTAGAGAATCTCCACAAAGTGCTGGGCAGGAATTTAGGACAAAAATCACCAATATCTGACTTCAGCTCACAGAGGGAAAAAAAAAAATCCTAGGAAATAAACTTATTCCCATCTCATGTATCAAACTGGACTCATCCTCGTTAATGGAGGAGGGACAAATTAATTTTTGATCAACTTAAAGATTTGAGGCGTAACCTAGGATGTGGCTGTGGGAAGCAGCGCTGCATCAGACACAGGGTTTAATGTTGCCCTGAGATAGTCCCTGAGCACGAAGCATCCCTCATTGCTGCAGATGCTCGGCAGCAGACTCGAGCTCCAATTTCCCCCCACCGTCCCCCCCCCCAAAGTGACTGGATGCTTTAAAATTATAACCCACAGCACTCCAGCTAACAGGGATTAGATAACAGAGACTGACTCAGGGAGCAAAGTGCTGTGTGATGGGGGCAGAATCGGTGCCTGCAGCATGCAGCTTACCTGAATATGCTCCCTTCCCCCCCCCCCCCCCCCCCGCTTTCCCATGTGGGAGTAGCTCTAGAAAGAGACAAAAATAGGACCAGCACAGCAGACTGCTCTCTCTGACATAGTGATGGAAAGTGATACTCCTATAGGGCAAGCCCAGTCCTAAGTTTATCTTGTCATTACGCTGGTCTTCTAGCGGTTCAGCTTTTGTGTTCATACTCAGATATGATTTCCATCACAGTTTCAAGTTTGCAGCACTTTTTTCTTTTTTTTTTTTTTTGATAAATGTGTTCAAAGAAAACAATCTTTCAAAAGATGGTTAATTCCCTAATTAAACATCCGTCTCCCTCTCTCATCAGTAACACCGAAAACATATCAAGACAAATTACCTGTACGCAGATGCCTGGCAATGGCATCTTATCCTCCTAAATCCCCTGGACGAATGCAGTAAGCTGCAGTACAAAGTCTGAGCGATAACACCTGAGGCCCCTCCTGACTTGCAGCAGGGAACAGACATGCCTGTTCTTTTTGCAGAGTTTTCCATCTGCTCCCTTTGATCACGGAGAGGAGACAGAGAAATGCGCAGTGGAGATGAGTGGTAACTTACATCCTTGCAGAAGGCTCTGCTTGCAAACCAAGGGGAGAAAAGGGAAAAGAAAGGACCACACACCTGCAGCACAGAGAGCAGAGGACCCAGCGGGATGTGGGGATGCAGCCAGCATGGGTAGTGGGAGGTCTGGTGCTGGAGGGAAGAGTTTGAGTGGTTTGGGCTTCTCCACGCCTCAGCTTTGGTTTATAGAGGGCAGAGGTTGCTCTTGTTGAGTGTGCAGGATTGGATGAATAAATCAGGCTGGATCCAGAGATGAAGTATCAGCATTTTTGTAGATCGTAAGCTACCTAGGAAACCCTGTGCCTGCTTAATTTTGCCACACATTGATTCAAGTGAACCATTTCATACACCCAGAAATGAGCCATTTGGTGTTGACTTTGGGAAACTCGTAAGATCATTATAACTGGAAGCCTGACTTTTCCTGCAAACTCGGTGGCAATTAATTGACAAAGGTGAAGGGAGAAGCTACTGCCCAGCCATGACCAGAGCCTGGGATTCCTCCAGCAAGACAAGCGTTCAGCCACACTGAGGCACTTTCTGCACCTCCTAACCCTGCTGTTGGCTGTGAGGTTCCTTGTGCAGGCCAGAGGAGGTCTCCTGGGGTGCTAATAACACACCCCAACCACCACACCACAGCGATGTCCGTATCCTGCAGTGAGGAAGCTGAGAGCAATGGGGAGTGGATCCCAAATTGCTGAGGAAACACGAAATTCAGCCTGAAAGCCCTCCCCAGCAATGCTGTTCCATCCCAAGCCCAGGTTGCATTTAGCACCAGGAACACACCCTGCTCCCCCCCGCCTCGCCCCGCTGCAGAAGCCCAAGCTCTGTCAGAGGGCCGTGAAACGCAGCACTGCACCAGGGGGGACAGCACGAAGGAGCGTCTGAGCGACACGATAGTTGGCGGATACCCTCTAATTATGCTGACAGGAGAGACAAAAAGCACATACCAGCTGACACTTGGCTGCATCTCCACTGTGCTAACTGGCTGCAATTAATGAGATGGCGGCACTGAAGCTAGAAGGAGCCCAAGCCAGAAAGAAACCTCACCGATTAATTAAAAATTAACAGAGACCCAGAAGAAAATCTTCCCCACCTCCTTCCAGTCAGCTGCCAGCCTTGGAAAAGCTTGCCAGGGGAGGTGCAGGAGAACTCTGAAAGGGAAGCAAGCCCTGAAATTCAAAGTGATGCTTCAAAACTGGCCAGAGGACTCACAAGCTGCCCATAAACCCCATGCAAATCATAAACCCCAATGGCAGGTCGCCAGCAACGGCCTGAAAATGGATCGCACTTCCATGCTGTTAACACGCTGGGAGACAACTTGCACAGATTTATGTTCTGCTAATGCTCCTAAGGTGCTGCGAAGCTGCGAGGATAGATAATGACTTTGATCAGCCAAGAGCTGGGCTGGGACCTACGTTGAGAGCAGGAAGAATACCTAGAGGAGAAGCAGTCCAGGGCCCCAGCTCCAGCCAAAGCCTTGTCCCCTGAGAAGCATGCCCCTGGCCGGGAGCTGGGATGGAGAAGGGACGAGCAATCTTAGCTTAGCTCTAGTCCTTTGCTGAATCGAAACCAAACAGGCCCATAAACCAGAAAGGAACGTGCCGTAAATGGGACTGAACTGCTGCACAAATCATCTCCAAGAAAATATTAGGGTCTGATCCAAGGCTCAGCAGCTAGTGGCCACCTTGTCTCTGTTTCTAGCAGGCTTGGATTTGATCACTGTGTAACATTTCTTGCCAGCATAGAGCTATGAAAACGCCAAGAGAAATCCCTTAGTTTTAAACAACAATAGGGCGATAACACTCACCGACTTCACAGCTGCTGTGGAGACTGGCCATATTTTCAGTGCATTCAAAGACATAAACCACGCTGAAACCACAAAGCATTATTAGTAAAAATACTTGGGCATCAGAAATTGTTTCCACTTGCATTACTCTAACCTCTCTCAGCTCAAACGTTAAGACCCCAAACTCCCTTATAGGTCAGATTCTTACTGGAATCACACGTGTATGTATGTGAATACATACACCTGTGTACAAAAGTACACATACTAAAATATTAAAATCTTAACCAACTGATCAAAGCTCCTTTCCATGACAAAAATAAAAAATAAAATAAAAACAAAAATGACAGGCCAGTGTCATCTTATCCCCCACATACCTGGACTGGAAAAAAGCTAATTCTCATGTTAATGTCCCTTTTTCCATGAGTGAGTCTAAGTTCTTCCCCTGTATGGCTTCACGATGCAGGCAACTTTCAGCCAGTACCACCTGAGCTCATCCCACCTATTTTATTAACAGAATTAGTATCAAGATTTAAACAACCTTTAGGGGCACTTTCTACCATAAACGTAATTTGCCTTCAGTGTGGCTCATGGGAAATCAAGGACTGAGATAATCAATGAAGTTCACAGGACTTCTGTGCCTCCACGAGTTGTAGACGTCCACAGAGAGAACAGTTTCTGTGCCAGGATGAACTTGGGTGTTAATTCAGGCAAATACATTATTTTCCTCAACTGTGCTAACCCACGCACTCGGTGATAATAACCTTCGTGTTAGATTGCTTTGACCCATCACCACTGCTCAGGATTTGGAGAACGACAGATCCCAGTCCTGGCTTTTTGCCACATCAAATAAAGTGAAAAAGCAATTTAAACAGTCTCTTGGAGGAAAATGACAGCGCTCAAAGGAAAGGTGCTCAAGATATAATTTAATTTAGGTGCGATGAGCCTCACACATCTCTCCTGGGTAAGTCAGTCAATGAAGTTTCCATCTCATCCATTAGAAGGGTTAGAATATTTTAATTTTTAATTTTTTAAAGCTCTTACAGAGCAGGCTAAGATAAGGTCACAGATATTAATAAGGATGTTACAACAACATAACAGCTAAAAAACTGTGAGATCCCATCAGCCTGGGGCACATCCAGCGAGAATATAATCCACACCAGAGACCATCACAGGTTTCCAAAGAGCTGGGAGGTGCCGATGAAGCAAGGGAGCTGCAGGTGGGCTCGCTCCTTCACTGCCCCCAGGACCTGCTCCCCTTTGGCTGGCCATATTGCACCCACTTCGCTCTCTGTACCTGCCACGGCTTTGGTCAGGATGGGTTATTTTCCTCCTAGAGGCTTGCTTGATGCTGCATTCTGGATTTCTGATGATAGTGGTGGTAACACACCGAGGTTTTGGCTGTTGCAGGGCAGTGCTTGCACAGAGCCGGGGATGTTTCTGCAGGGACTGCCCCCGCCATGTGGTGTCGTGCTCAGTGATAAAAGCCAGGACATAGGAGGGAAGGGGAGATGTTCAGAGCGATGGTGTTTGTGTCCCCAGATGTGCACAGCAGGCACAGAGCCGTGTGAGGGGCACCTGAAGCCAAGGCGAAGCGGTGACCGTGTGTATCATATCCATCTCTGATGCAAAGACAGCGGTATCAGCTGCAGGCTTGTAGACACAAGGGTGCTGCTTCTGATCAGCGTGTGGCTGGTGGCCAGCTCTCAGGGGGAGGAAGGATGAACCATATGTGGGCAAAACCACCACAGTGGACACCATTAATCTTTCCCTTGAAAGTGCAGAAGCAAAATGGCAATTTGACCCTCCTGAGATCCTCTGCAGCAGCAGGAGACAGTAAAACATGAGGTGCTACCTCCTCCGTCACCTCTGCCCATCTCCTCCGCCTGCAGGAGGCTCTGCAGCTTCCCTGCAACGCGGGACGTTGAGCTGGAGCTAAGTCTGCTCAGGCAGGATGAATAATTAATGGCAAGCACTTAGTGCAAACGTTTCTGCACAGCTCTTGCGCTGGGCGTTAATCAGTCAGCTCACCGACTCTCTAATTGCCACACTGGCTGGGGCTCTCCCTCTCTGTATAAACGCAAGGCTGACATCGCTCTGGTCCCTGCTTGCTGTGTTTGTACAGAGTAAAAAAAAAAAAAAAAATGCACCTGCACGGTGCAGATGCTCTTTAAGAGACAAAGAGGCAGAGAGGCGAGCTGGTGTCAGCTCACGTGCAAAGGAGAGGAATGAGAAAGTTTGGAAGAAAAAAAAGTCGATGTTATCGAAAGAGATTCAGGAGAGAGGGAGAAGATGAACAGAGAAAACACTTGTTACGGGGGGGGAAAGCGGTGGCACCAGGTGCTAGGAATGGCCAGGAAAGCGGCGAAAAATGGGGTTTTGAGAAATAGGCTCAGAGAATCAGGAAAGCAGACAGGGTTTGTAAAGTCTCTGCGGCAAAAAAAATACTGGGGAAATGTGAGCATATGCTATCCAGTGATAAACATCCCTCAGCATGCAGCGAATTAACTAAGGCGCTCGCTGCGCCCAGATGCTTAATTAAGCCAACTACCAACAACCCGCGTTGGGTGCAAAGCAGAAGAGAGCAGCCTAACCAGGGCTGCAAGTGGCGAAGCACCTTGCTCGGGGAGGGCAGGGTGGGAGGCAGCAGGACTCGCAGGGACGGGGGGAAGGTGCCTGTGGGGTGGTTCCTGCCCGGGGTGCTGCACTGCCACGGGCTCGGGGTAGGAAAGCCTGCACCAGGCTGTGAAAGCGAGCAAGAGAAAAAGGCTTCCTCTGCTCTGCGTGATCCAAGCCCCAGCCAGAGCGCGGGAAGGCTGCAGGCTGCAGGCTAACGCTGCTGGGGGATGAGGCAGATCAATTGGCACCGGTCTGGAAGCACCTCTCCGCGTTTCTGCTGGCAGACGGACTCCTCTCCTCACCTCACTCAGTATCTGATGACTTCCAGGTCTTCCCGTTGGGTCTGCGGTTCTGGACCTCAGGCAGCCTCTGCTCTGTTAGCCTGTAGCTGCTGCTCCAAGCCGCTGGCAAGGGGCTGGAGGTCGGGCAGTTCCTCGGGTTGCTCCGTGCCCCGCTGGGACACCAGGACACAGAGAAATAGGACTCAAAGACCTGGAGCATGCAAAAATTCATGGCCTCTGAATTTCAGGGCTATTACCTGACTGAACCAAGTTGCAATGTGGCTTGGTTAAATAATTGATTTCTTCAAATGCACACAAATAAGGAAAAAAAATACACTCGGTATGCTGGGCTTCGTGAGGCTCGAGGTGTTTGCCTGCTCTCCAGCCCACCGGTTGGTGTTCAGTGCTCTGCAAGCTCTGCTGCCCCTGTGCACCAAGGCATCCCTGTGTTCTCACAAACGTGATTTTCTCCCATTTAGATTCTTAGGCACAACATAAAATTATAAAAAGCTGATTTGCCAAGCGTCTGGAGAGACAGCAAGCTCCTGCCTAGAGGTTTACAGCATTCCTCAAAGACTCTGCTAATTTCCCAGGAGATAGCGACTAAACAAATTTGGCCTTTCATCTGCAGCCTCCAGTTAAATCCCCTTCAACACATCAACTTGGGAAATCAGCCTTCGGTCTTATTTTTCTGGATTTTCCATACCAGGCTCAACTCTGCAGTGGAGCAAAGCCCTGCTTCAGAGGTACCTGTCCTAATGCAAATGTTTGGCTTCAAAGCCTCCATATTTCTGCAGGGGAGGAGATTCTGATCGTAGTATTTTAGGAGTTGGGTCAGCTTCTTGGAAGATGTCTTCAGCTTCCAGGTTTTCCCGCACTTCACCTTGCAATCTCTTTAAGGTGTAACAATGACAAAATTTGGGTCAAACCCTTAAGCTCCTGAATGACTTTGCAGCCCATGATAAACTCCTGGAGCAGATCTCTAATTTTATAAGAGTTTTAAAGAAAGACCTCACAGGCTAATTAAGCCTCCCCTCCTGAGCAATCCCACTTCTGATTTCTATCAGTCCCCATGCCAGACTCCTTGCTGTGCGTGTTAATGGTCTTCTCGTGAAAGTGCAGGGAAACCTCTCGATGCTAATTCCAAAGCATTATTTTTGACTTAAACGTACATACAGCAATAATGAGATGACCTAAGAAACTGAAAACTCCAAGGAAAGTCTAGCTGGTACAAGAGGAGAGGGGAAAATACAAGTGTCTCCCTGGTTTCAGACCCTGGCAGCGTGTGAGCACAGCCCTGCTGATTTACAGCCCCCTTGTACAGCTCAAGGGCACGGCTGCGGCCCCGCAGGTTAGCGGCACCAAGAGCACCACAGCGAGAAATCTTGGCTCCTGTTCGCAGGGAGAAGAAGGGATTCAGAGGGACTCCATAAACACAAGTCAGGATTTTGTACCAACCGTTCGGAAACGTTAAGCAGAAGGTGCCCGCCTTAACCCACATGCCTCTCCCTTGGCTCCGAGGCTGGCTGGCAGGCTGGGCAGTTTGCTCCTCGCTGGACAGCAAAGCCTGTTACCACCCTCACAGTTAATAGCACGGATTTGGCGTTCACACTGCCTGCACAGACAGATCCCTTCTCCTTTGCTTGCCTCACAGTAATTTGCATTGGCTTTCCAAGCACCACCACGGCTTAATTTTCCTGCCCTTCTAATTCTGCTTTTAGGTGTGAGGCTTGGCTGCTCTGTCAATCACGCTTCCCTTCGCGTGGTCCCAGTGAGGAAAACCTGCTGTATTTTAAGAGACTCAGGTAAACCTTCCCAAGTCTGAGGATTTGATCAACTTCTGCGCTTCATCTGCTCACTGATCTCATTCTTTCATCTCATCTCATTCACTTGCTGGAAAAAAAAAAAAAAAAAGGCCAGCCTTCACAACTATCCTGTTCCCATCTTTTTGGTGGCTGTGCTGCTCTCTCCGTGGTGTTTTCTCTAATCTGATCCAGTCAGTGATATTCTTCACCTCTGCTGGGTGGTCAAATCACGGCTTCATCTCAGCAGATGAAGGGAGGACTGCCTGGCTCCCACTGGCTCTGCCTCGTGCTTTTATCCAGGAGGAGGTTGGGAGAGCAGCAGAGAGGCAGTAATCGGAGCGCTCCGCCGAGCTGATTTTGCAGACTGAATCTGCTTTAATTACGCTCACCCATGAATTAAATATCTCCCCTCCCAAACACATTCTGGACGGTTTGCCAGGCGGGCACACGAAGCGGTCGCAGTCGATGGAAGCCGTGACTCACGTGTGGTTGCAAGGGAGGGGAACCACCTCGCAGTCCTGCAAACCCCTGCACGCAGCGCTTTGCACACACGGCTGGTGGTGAACTTGTACTTCCATGCACATGTACGGGCACACATGAAGCAGGTACTGGCAGCACAAGTAGTGTATTTAAAAATACAAGTATAATTTATTTTTTTTAAATGCACGTTCTCATATGTTTTTTTTTTCCAGATGCTCTGAGGTGGGTTGATTCTTGCTCCTCAAACACACGCTTGGAGCATCGCTGCCTAAATCCCCCAGCTGCTGCCCAGTGCCTGCATTTGGGACATCCGAGGGACAGCTGGAGGCAACAGGGTTTGCTGAGCAGAGATGTCCACAGGGAAGTAAAACACAAACTAAACTACAAACCAGAGGCTTTATCAATACAGAAGAGGATCATAGCATTAAACGGGAAGAGCTAGAAGACCTTGAGGAGTTGGGAAAAAGTGAAGGGGAATGAAGCTTGATATTGCCAGGAGCAGGTCATGCATTTGGGGATTACTGAAACACCCTGTTGGGGATGCATGAGGTGAGTGTGTGCAGGGAGTGTAACACGATGCTGGAAGGCAAAAGGGGAAAAGATTTTGGCAAGAGACCTGCACAGGGCACATGACTGAACCATCACCAGATCATGCCTATGCAAGAGGGAGATTTCCTCCCAGACTGCAAGAGGAAAAATATTGACAGCAGAGACAGAGATGCCGATGCCGTCGTATGAGCAACTGCTGCTACATTTACTGTAGAGCAGTGAGATTTTGGGGGTGTTTTGCTGCTGCTGTGAGCTTGTCTGCCCTACAAATTATCTCTCAGTGGAAAATGATGCCTGCTATTTCTGAACAAGCGGGGAAAGGAGAGTTATGTGATGAGACGCTCAGAGAGCCAGGCTGGAGGATTAGCTGCACGGCTGGGTTTGCTCACTTGTGAGCTTTCCTGGGTCAGCTAGCACATGGGTACCACCCCAGCCTTGACGAGAAGGTATTTATTAATACACAGAGGCACACACAAAG
Organism: Anas acuta; assembly: GCF_963932015.1. Lineage (NCBI taxonomy): Eukaryota > Metazoa > Chordata > Aves > Anseriformes > Anatidae > Anas > Anas acuta. Next base: position 12,885,236 of record NC_088981.1, read on the forward strand.
GTCCCTCCAGAGTTTACAGTGGAAAAAAAAAAAAAAAAAAAAAGAGAGAGAAGATTTTGTGTGCAATTTGATTTAGTCTGGCCCAATCAGGACAAGAGCTTAGTTCTGAGTGCTTTCAGCTGAAATGCTCTGAGGCACGGAGAAGATGCTGCAAATTCATGCTAACAAATCAGCTCCAGACACGCAGAGGCTTCCATCAACACCGGCTGGTTCTGCAGGCGCAGCTTTGCAGGTCCTTTGAGAGCCCTTCGATTGCAGATCCCACTCCTCACCGCCACACACAACACAAGCTCACAGCCACCACGAGGACACCACTGCGTCCTACATCACCCGCTGCCATCCACCACCAGAATTTCCCCAAATTTCTCCGGCAAATAACAATCGATTCCCCTGCACATTTACCTCTGAGCAGCTTGAAATTACCCAAGGCAAGATTGTTTCCAAAAGCGAGCAGAGGGAGGGTGGGCACCCTGTTTTGCTCAGGGTATGTTCTCCAGGCCCCACGAGCCAGCTCAGCTGGGGGATACGGGGAGCTGCTCTGCTTTTCTGCTGCAGCGCCACATCCTGGGGGATTTCCTTGCTAGGTTATCTTAATATCACCTCGCAGTTGTCAATTCTTTTCTGTACACACGCCCTTCCCCAGATTAACTTTCGGGCAGGTGAATTCCCCAGCTAGATGATTTTGTAGTGAAATCACTGGATTTTGCAGGCTTCCATAGGTCCCAGAGAGAGCAACACATATATCTACAGTCAATCACTCACAGAAAAGTGAGACAGAATTAAGAAAAATCACCATAGAAAAATGAGACCAAATTATCTGAACCTCACACTAACAATCTATCACAGGTATATCACAAGGGACAGAATTTCACATCTGAAAGGGCTTTTCAATCCACATCTGAAGGGTAGTGTATAAATGCTACAGGTTATTTAAGTCGGCCTTTCAAGTAGTATAAATTGGCAAGTCAGCTCCAATATTAATCATGAGATAAATTTCAAGTTGACTTGAGTACTTTCTGTTGGGTTTTTGAGCCTGCAGGGTCACATTTGCGACCATTTTTCTGTGGTCATGAGGACGAAAGAAAAGAAAATGCTTTTGTGATGAAAGCTGATATGCCCACAGAACTGGAGAATTCCCAAAGCTGGGGGGAGCGTGTGTGTGTGTAACCCCCCGAAACCACGAGACTTGCAGCAGGAGCTCACTGCACCAAAAAACACTACAGAGCTGTGTCACCGATCCCATGCAGAGCCTCATGCCTTGAACTGCTTCTTCCCAAAAAGCTCTTCCAGCTCTCACACCCCTCTCTTTGCACACTCTCAAGTCAGGCTTAGGTTAGTGCAGCACACCACGATAACCAAATACATCAATTGTTTGTTCCTTCCCAGTTGGATGAAAGCAGCTTATTAGCAAGAGCATAGTAAATTATTTACAAGATATAACAAACCAAATTTGTTCTTAGAGACATATTCAGACACACAGGGAAGGAACCCTTTGAGCACTGTTAGGGTCAGTATGAATCATCCTGCTCTCCAGTCATTTAATTACTCCAGGATTAGGGCTGCATAAGCTATGGTCTACACTTTTATTAATGAAAACATCCATTATTATTCTTTTATTTATGTGGAGCAGTGGAGCACCTGGAGGCCTTCTGCAGCTGAGCCCCTCATACCAGCATCCTGGTTTAGGAAAAATATGCCCTCAAACACCTTTGGATCGTGACAGGTTCAACTGCTAGTGATCTTGGTCTAATCATAAAGCAACTTTGAAATATTATACATTTAAAAAGAAAAAAAACAAAAAAGGTAAGTGCTACAGGAAACGGGCTTCAGACATATTTCAGTGATAGTGGGGAGAACGTGGCTTGCTGAGAAGCAGCGCTTTGAAGTTGCTCCCAACTGGATAATGAATGATTAAAAGAACAAATGAGTTAAGCCAAGCAAAATGCACGGGTGTGCCCACAGCACCCTTCATCTCTGGAGCACACTGACTTTGTAAGACTGTTTCAAAAGGAAGGAAGAATCCCCCTGCAAAGAAGTGCTACGTACACCAGATCCGCACTGCACCCGGCTGCTAATGGTGCTCACAAAAGCCTGCGTCAGCTTGCAACCAAAATGCTGCACTGCCTGACCAGCTCGATGCCATGTGGATCACGTGCATCAGACACACAGCCTTGGGCTAGGAGATGCACCGGGTCTGGGTAGGAAAAAGGCACCTAAAGACTCAAACCAGCATCATGGGTGCTATTTGGGAAGTCTCACAGCATCTGCTATCCAAGCACGTGCCTAACGGAAGAAGGGTTTAACCCACACCCTTCTCTTGTCCCTTAAAACCAAAGCATGCTTTTCCAGACCGCCCTCCCCAGCCAAAGTGTCCAAATTCCACCTAGACATCACAGCACATAAAGGTTGTTGTTTCTGGGCTAACTCCTTCTACTCTATAGAAACAGGGCAAATCCGTGGCAGATTCCCCTCGGGGCACACAGGGAAGGGATTTCTGCTTGGAAAGCCTCTCTGGGTTACAAAGCCTCTTGCGGGGCAAGCTATGCAGCACGGTGAACAGGAGTTAATTACCCCGGAGAAAAAGACCGGCGCTGCTCAGAAATGAGTTCGTTTCCATTTTAAAATCAAGGGGATTGCAGTAAAAAGTAAATAGATAAGAACCGTGGAAAGAAATAGAAAATACTGCCTGCAGAGCCCTTCCAGGCTGTGTGGATGACACCTGGGAGCTAGGAGATTCCCAAGCTACCTGCAGAAATACCGCCTGTGAGAGAAGCGCAGGCAGGAACTGCAAGCAAAGGCATCCGAGCCCACCTGGCATTAGATGCAAACCACGGGCACTCCAGTCTGGAAAACACCCCTTGAGAAAGGCTCCCAGTGGCTAACTCCTCTATTTTCAATTTGACATCCAAACTTCCCTGGGACGACGTGTCCAGGAAAACAACCCCCCCGAACTTACAGCGACGGAGAAGCAGCAGCCGCAGGAGCCCACAACATCCATTTTTTAAGCTCTGGACATTACTGCACGACTGTGAGCAGCAGCAGGGGAGGTATAAGGAGATGGCATAATGCTTGTTTGCAGAACTTTTATGGCTAATTGACATTTTTGCAGAGCTCCCCAGACAGCCGCAGGCAGCGCTGGTTGGCCGGGCCGTGGAAAGCAGCCTTGAGCCGCGTCCTGCGTGGTGCCCAGACGGGGACCATATTTCTGACAGAGACTCTGGGAAAGAAGTAATAGGTATAAACATGCCTAAACATGATAAATCTGAGCAAAAGCACTTCTAGCCAATCTTTGTTCAAACAATATGATTGTCTTACAAATTACACACTTCCCTTAATTTCCACTTTTATTGTGAGATGAGCTAAATCCCTCAGGGGCCATCAAAGCATTCCACTGAAGAAATACCACCGTATACAAAGGAAGGCTTTCCTTTCAACCAGCAAGGATGGCTTCAGCTGCTCATGAAGGGCTTTTTTTTGTGTGTGTGTGTGTTTTCTTTTTTTTTTTTTTTTCTCTGCATTTAGCTCATCCATCTATGGAAGTAACAAGGTGTGAAGACAAACTTTGCCATCACAGAGGAATATTGCTAATGATTTCCCTTTCAACTGCTTGCTCAGCTTTACCTTTGCTAGAAAGGATTACCTGGTGCTGACAAAAGGTGTCATCTCCACTCAGATTAATTGCACTCACATTAATTACTAGTGCAGACCAAGGCTACCGAGTGTAACATTATTTCAGCACATTAAAACAAGCTTTAAGTAGAGTTTGCTGTAATGGGACAGCACACGGTTCTTCCAGGTCGGTACAGAACTGCTGACCCTGTTACTCACAACAAAATAATCCTTTTAGGGTGACTCAGACTACGATGGCATGGCTTTCCAGCCTTTTCTCTCTTGTTACTTCTCCCTTTATGCCTGCTTTCCCCCCTCCATCACGGTACACCATGGCACCTTGCCCTGAGCTTTATTAGGTGACTCGTGGCAGCACATTTCCCCGCTAAGAGCCCTGCAGGAGCACTGCTCAGCCCTGCCGAAATTGCATCCCCTAAAACGCGCCACTTTCAGGATTATATTTCCCCACAGCACACAGCGAGTGCCTCAGACTCTATAAAACATGGTAGCACCACTGACTTCAGCTGAGCTCCAGCAGGTTGAGGATGCGAGCCAGCCCCAACTGGTCCTGGTCAAGGTTTTGCTGAGGGATGAAGGACAAACAACTGGGCCAGGTACCGAAAAGCCCGAGCAAACTCAGCTTTGCAGCACTGGCTGCACCCTTTGGGAGGCCTTAGGGAGGAAGAGCTGCACCACACCAAAAAGGAGCTGACCACAACTCGGTCTTACAGGTTTCCTGACATTGGAGTCGGGGTTGGCCCTAACTGCGCATCGCTGAATTTTCACTTGGCTCAGCACCTGCTTAATCAGCTGTCAAAGAGCACGATGATCGGAAAGAAACCTCTGAGACCCCGCTCCTCAAGCATTTCAGTCTAGCAGTAGCCAAGCCTGTGGCTGGAGCAATGCTATGAGCCTTCGGTCGCCAGCAGCCAGAGGGAGGGTGCGGAGCCAGAGCCCTGCGGGAGGCACTCCTCCTTCCAGCCAGGCTCAGCCCAGAAATCAGAGCAGAGGGGAGAGGAGCCTGCTTTCCTCGCCTCCAGCTGTGGGCTGCTTTGAGAGGCACAGCACCTCCGAGGCCGGCCAAAGCTCTTTACAGGCTAAACCAGCAGTCTTGAGCATAAAAGCAGTGCTCGTGGTAGGGGGTGGTGGATTAAAAGGGCTTTGTGCATTAGAGCTGAGCTCAAGGCTTGGTAGGACAGAGCCGAGAGCCAAATTCAGGGCAGGCAGAACATCTTGCCAACAGGGAGCTTGTAAAATTAAGTAATTCCTCACACAGACACAGGGCAAGATATGAGAATTAGACTGAAGAGCTTGGCCTTTCACCCTCTCATCTTTCCCTATCTTAATGACTCATTACTTGCAGTGCCAAAAGCACGGAGCCGGCGGGACCCGCCGGTGCGGCTGCTCTGCAGAGCACACTCCTGGTTGTGAACAAAACCCACCCAGACACAGCTCCTCCTGTCCTGGGAGCAGCCCTGGAGCTGGTCAAAGAGCAGGTGGATCCCACACCAGCCTCTTCCCCGGAGATCCCAAAGAACCCAAACACCGCGACCCAATCCCAGATAATCCAGCTGCTTCGTGCTGCCCGCACAGCCCCGCTAAGAAGGGGCTTGCCAATGCGCTGGTAAGCAGCAAGAAGGTTAAATTAGTTCAGTTCATACATATTTAAGTACCAGGGCCTGCATTATCAAACTCAGGCTCAAAATATTTGTAATGGCACAATTAGCCTCAGGCACATTATCTCACTAGTATCAGCAACTGTATGTATTTATTTACAAATGACACAGGGGGGAATTAAATGTTGCTGTCGCTGTTGTCAGGGAAACAATCTACTTCTAAATTTTTAATTTTTTAATTTAAAATGTTGTATTCTAAGCAGGGACAGTCATTAAAATTGTATGAGGAAAAGGTGGGGGGGGGAAACTGGTGTATCTACCTTTGGTGGAATTGATGTACGCTGTAATTACAGCAGGTTACAGGAAAAAAAGTGTCTTTCATGTGAGACCACGGTTATGAATGTTTCTGCACACTACTTATGATTACTGTTGCTTAAGAAGGAGAAAATAATTTATTCTGCATGTGCAAATCCTCAGCAAAAATTGCAGGTTGGAATACATAATTTACCTTGTGTACTGCAATTTTTATGTAAATACAAGGATCATCACCATAAAAATGGTTGCTCAGTAGAGACAGTTTTATAATGATATAAATGGTAATTTGTGTAGTAGAATTTAATAACTAATATCCTAATTTCATATTTTCACAGAATTGGTGGTTCTGGGAACATGCTTTCCTTGAGCAAATACCCTCTAAAGCCTCCGTGGCAGAGGTGGGCTATCAGATCTGTCTGGAGAATTGCTGCAATATCTTGTCAAGACATTTCTGTAGAAGAAAAACCAGGCAATGGCAAGAGGAAAGCAGCGTATCTGGAATAACACACAGGGTGAGGCTGCCAGTCTCCAGCCTTAGTGATCATACAATTACAGGCAATCGGATTTCCCTAAGGAAGAAGTAAATCTTACTTGGAGCTCGCTCCTCCAAAAACCCAAACGCCAAAGATTTACCAGCCTCTGCAAACCCAAACTCACCCCCCCACCCCGTCCCCAAAGCCGACACTCCCTCACCTATCTGCCTGTTACACTGCACGCACATTTTGCCTTTTAAACTGTTTCATGTGCCCATAAAATGAAGCTGTGAACCCGGCCCATACCCAAGCAGCACAGGGAGCAGGCTGGGGAAGGAGCGCTCGTCCCGTACCCCTGGGGTCCTCCTCGCCGTCTGCCCACGGCTCTCGCTCCCAGCCCACATGCTACAGGGAAGGAACATTTGGTGACGGAGTCAGATGGAAAGCTCGTTTCTTCCTTCCTGCTCTATTTGCACTACCTGAGCTAATAGCTGGCAAGGAGGGGCTCTCCGGGGTACCCCGTGCGTCTGCAGAAATCCAGGCTTTATTTTTTCTCCAATATGCAGCCATCTGTCGACAGCTCCAGCACAGGGAGCAGGAGCGGCAGGATGCCTCGGAGCCTCCTCCATTCTCACGTCCTGGAGCATCTCTCCGGAGCATCCACGTGTCCTGACCAAGAGCAGCCGTGCTTGTCACAGAAAAGCCAGTGTTTGGTGCCATGGCCCCAGCTGTGACAAGTTTTCCCTTAGGGAAGCCCAATCCCATCCCCAGTAATACCCCAGGAAGCTGCTAAGGAGAAAGGCAGGAGGGAACAGTGGAGCAAACAACCGAGAATAAATGCATTCTGAGGATTTTTTCCCCTTGCATTTCTTGTAATTAAGAGTTGCTTTTGCCTTGAGGGCCGTTAACATGGGATGCATTTATTATTTTTTTTTAATTACTTCTGGTTTCCAATTCCAGGCCCTTTATTTGTTTTCATTTACAGCTGTAAAGTTGTTTGGTTTTCTCCCAGGTCTATCCTCGAATAGAAGACCTAGTAATATGAGTTCTGGGACATTTTTGTGGCAGGGTTAGGAAGTCACAGCGCTACTTGTGATTCCGTAGATTAAAGCCGAGGACATTAAATAGTTGCTAATGGGTTAACCCCTTGGTGTCAATAGGTTGCTGGCTTCGGTAACTTCCATTTGATAGAGTTGGAAACTCCTTGACATTTTGCACCAAGGGGTTAATTTGAAAAGGGATGAGAGTTCAGTTTCAGTTACAAGCGTAGGCTTAATAACAAAGGAATGAAAAATTTAGGTTACCTGGAGACCAACCAGAGTGTAAAATTGTCCTTGAAGGTGCAATTCTATGTGAAGGTGAAAACGAGGGGTTTGAACATCATAATGTTGGAAGAACAGAGAGGAAATACGAAAACAAGCTGGTACTTCAGCTTTTTTCCCCCCACCACTTGGCAGTATGTAAGGGGACGGTAAAAAAATTACACCAAGGGAGTGAAAAGGTATCAACACAATGCATACATCCAAAACAGCTGGAACTGAACCATGATTTACTCTGAAAAGAGATTGAGCAAAGGAACTGGAGAAACTGAACGCCATTGGAAACCCACAAAGAAAAGCCAGAGCAGCTCCTTTGCCCTGACTTGTGCAAAAGTCGTATGAAGTGACCAGCAAGTGCTGAGCTTCCTCAGGATTACACCAGAGCAAAGGGAAAGCAGCAGCTCAAGTGACCTGATTCTGGCCGGATAACGTGGGGACATGGTGTCAGACTTAGCTCTTGAGGTGCCCAAGCAACACCTGCTCCTCTCTTTGTCCCCTTCTGCCTTGCATTTACCCTCCCAGCACTGATGATTTCCTACACGTTCCATGGGCACCAACCACAAGAAGGAACACGTCCACCCAAACACTGAATATTGGCCAATGTGCAGACAAACCACAAGCTCGCAGAACAAATTAAGCTATTCTGAGTTCTGCACATCTCTGAGGGGAGGGATACTGACAATGAACTTTTCAGCAGAGAGCTCTGGGAAGCCTGAATAACCACAGCCCAACCCCTCCTACCTGGCTAAGAAATCACTCAACGCAAGAAGATGCTGCTCGCACTCTTTTTCCAGGATGTCACCTAGGCATTTCTCATTTAACAGCCTTGTCAAGTTCCTGCTGGAAAGATACTACAACAGCTTTAATAACGGCGTAGTGAAAATTGCTACAAGCCTTTTGTCCGACAAGGTGCAGGATGCCAGACAGGCATTACTAAAGCAGCAAAACTTGTCATGTAAAATCTCATCCCAAACGCAAAGGCCAAACTTCTCGGAATAACTTTGCAACACCATGCAAGATTTAGGTCACACAGAAGGCAATACACGTAGCCAGCGTGCCCTAGTGGAGTCCCAGTTCAGACTGGGAAGCCCTCGGCATTTCTTGCTGGTACACTCTGCTTTGTGGTATCGTGTCTCGCACCACCACCAAACAGGGGAACTGAAACTCTTTTGCATACGAGATGTGCTGCTGTGCTGAAGGATGCTCTCATTTGCTGGTGCGCCGGCTGCATTTGAGCAATCCTGGCTCCATTCAGCAGAGCAGATAACGCTATGCAAATGTTATTGTTACCACAGGTTAAAAAAGTGTGACACGTATGCCTAGAACAAGCACATAGGTTTTGTGGTTGTTTCGTTTTTAATTTTCTTGCAATGTTTTTTTGCATACCTAAATTCTCCATTGCTTTTCCTAACGACACCCAGTGCTACTCACACGACACATAAAGTCAAAGCCTGGAACGTAATTAAGATGTTAAGAGGTAGCTTCATCTGGACACATAAACCAGAGCACCTGCTTATGGTAGCAGGTGCCAGACTGGATATGCTCGGGCAGCTTGGAAGCCCGTCCCAGAGTCTGATTTCACATGCAGCCAAACAACCTTGTCGCGCTGGAGCACAGAGCGCGTCTGCTGTGCCTCCTGGAAGTGCTTGCCTCTCCGAACTGGCTGTTTGCTTCATCCACAGTGCACTGAGGAACACTTCTGAGCTCAAAAATGGAAAATCACTGGACAGATCAGGTTACTGGACAACGTGAGATAGGTATCTAATCCCTTGCATGGTCTTATGCCTTTACATTCAGAGTGGCATTACCTCTGCACTGTCCAACACTCTTCTCGTGTTGCTCAGATACAAAAATTAGGAGAAATAGAGAGAGTTAGGTACAGAAATGGGCCACGGCTTGCTTTTGCAACCGTAAATTACCAGCTGGACTCAGTGGGAACAACAGGTGATTTGACACTTGGATGATTTCAGTTCCAGAGACCACTTCTTGAAGCTCTCATTAACAGCAGGCTCATTTTCACCATGAAAAGGAGTAATTTCCAACCCATGCATCATCTAACTATCCACGTTAGGGAGTAAGAGACAACTGTGATGCAGAGGTCCTGAAAACACACTGAGAGCTCATTTTTGAGATCCTGATTTCAGATGGGATTCACAATACCAAAAAAGCAAGAATATTGTTTTTTTTGCCTAAAACCTTGCCTCAGTCGGTGAGCTCCGTTACATCTTAAGGAAAAACAGATTACCACAGAGGCAACTCCTGTCTCAAGGCAACATTAAAACAGGTTCATGTAGAGGAAATACATTGTTTGGCAGTGATGGTGACAAAAGGCAGAGTCCAGTTATAAACTCCTGACCTAAACAAGGAGGTATCAATAGGCAGAAAGTTTCCTCTCCTCAAACACGTTGTTTGAAGAACGGCTCATGTCAAATGTTAATTACAATGGAAGAGAATATAGGAACGATCATAAAAAAGTACAGTAATGCCCCCAAAGCTGTAGAATGAGAGACCTTTGAAGGCTCAGAAGTTCAAACGTGTAGAAAGATCAAAGAACTCGTGTTCCACTTTGTTAGATCAGAAGATGAGACAACTACCTCTTTAAAAAAAAAAAGGAAAAAGAAAAAAAAGGCTTTTCTTTTTCTTCAAATCTTCCCAACACATTCTTCTAAACTGTCTGTAAAGCAGGAAAACAGAAAGGAAATAATCGAAAATTTACAAAGAATGAGAACAAGCCATTCAGACAAAATTGTTATGTGAAGATAGAAGAAGCTATCAAAAGAAACTGCCAGGGACTTTGAAAAAGTCTGTAGAGCTTGGAAAACTCAAGAAACAGACCAATTTCTTAAAAACAACAACAAAAATGCTGCTGGAACACTGTGAGCATGCAAGCTGTGCTATGAGGAGCTGATACTTCCGCTGTCAGCATGGCAATGGAGAAAAACATCAGCAGTTCAAATGAAATTATAAAGAAGAAAATGGAAATAAAGACTAGGACTTCCGTGCTGCCTGCATTTTTTTTTTTTTTTTTTTTTTTTGCTGGTAAGGCTTTTTATGCAGCAGAGACATGAGGTTAAATGCACTATTCCAAAATCTTGCTTCCATTTTATCAAACATTAATACCATCACTTTACAAGGTTCCTCCCCCACTCCCAATTTTTAAAAATCTCCCTCCACCCTTGAGGGAGTCAACAGCTCCTCCCTATTTAGTATTGTCAGCAAATGTACCTAGCATCCCTTCGAGTCCTGCAACCAAGTCATTTAGTTGTCACCGTTCTGAAAAGAAGTGTGTTTATTACAGCATTCTACTCTGCAACCAATCTCTTAAAATTATATATTAAAAAAAAAGACCTAGTATGTCAAAAATACACTTCACAGGTCTGCCAAGAAAACATGAGTACTTCAACCCTTTAACCAGACCTTAAGGCCTGTTGCAACTCCACAGATGACAGCTGCTTATGAAGACCTCCCTGTGAAAGAACACCTTCTATTTCCCATGAAGAGGATGGAAGTCAAAACATTTTTGCTCTTCAACTTATCCAAAGTTATGTTTTTCTTTATTCCTCCCCCCCCCCCCCCAGGCTGTAAGGAAATAGAGAAAAAACAAACCTGGGGCTGAACATAAGAATCTTGCTAAGTTAAAATAATTCATTTCTTAGGATTTTGGAGCTTCAGTGAAAAGATAAAGCAGCAAGCTGGCAGACTAGAAAATTGCAAGCTTTATCACAGTCCAGTACAACATATTGCTCATTCTCATACAGGATGGTTCACATGGACAATAAATGGGAAATTCTGCAATAGTTTTTAAAGACTCATTGATTAAACTGGAAAGATTGTGTCTGAATGTCTGCAGCAACACATTCACAGTGTCCTACATAGGTTTATTTTTTTTTTCTTTTCTGTTTTTATTATCATTTTTACTTAGTGCAGTTTCTCTTTTTATCTGCAACAACCACAAAAAACTTGAAGTAATCAACCAAGTTCTACCGAGGCTTTTTCGTTTTTTTTTTTTCTTCACATTTTTAGGGCAATTGCAAAGATCTTCACGTGGATCAGGACAGTGCACCATCTCAGGCAACAGCAGCTGGGTATCAGCTTTTGAACTTACCCTGCGGGCTGTCCTGGAGCCAGGGGACTGCCAGGAGCTGTGTAGCAGCAGGGCTTCGGGGGCTGCTCTAACACCTCTTTCCTACAAGCAGCAGCATATTCAGAGGAAAAGCACTTCCAGTTAAAAGGAGTGAGGGATCGGGACCAACGATGTGGCTTTGCCTAGAGTTTTTTGGAATCCTGACCAAGTTGTCATGCAGAAAAATAGTTCAGCACCAACTCCACTGTGTCTTTTGGCCTTTTTTTTGTGCATCCCTATCGATGAAAAATTGTTGCAGGGTCATCAAGGTTATGAGACAAGAGGTCCAATGACTCAAACGAAGGCACAACTTCAGTTACAAAGGCAGGAACAATGGCCTCAGGTCAGTAAAGCACAAATAAACACTTGGCTTTATATATAAACAGTCCTAAACCAGAAGTTAAGCTTTTGCTTAAGGACTTTGCTGATGTAGAGCCCACAGGCACAATTACAGAGGCACTCTGAAAAACCTGTACTGGCCCTGGAGATAACTCTTCCACAAAAGTAACTTTCATTTCTGAAAGTGACAATATTTTGAAAGCAGAATTAATGGACAATTTTATAGCCTGAGGAAAACTATGCAGGAATGCAGGTAGGACATCTTGTACGTAGCCAGTAATTTCAGCATACATCTCAGCTTCTGTTGAAAACTTACGAAGAGACACAGCCTGGCTTAAAGACTGTAGGTTATAAACCATCATATTCTTAGTGATGATACTATTAAAAGATGCCTCATAGCCTAGCCGTACCTTGCAATCATTTATTAAACTCTGGGTCACGCTGAAGAATATATAAGAAGGTGGGAAAAGCTGGTAGCCTGAGGCTGCAGTCCTAATTGCGTGCTTACACTCGCATTTCTCTAGCTTTTAACTTGGTGACATTTTAAATGGAGTGATTAATCGGCCTTTACTTTGTTATTTGCAATGTACACATTTAATGCCGCAGGCCAGATAAACTAGCCAACATAAATTAGCCACCTTATTGGCAGATTTATACCACCAGAGCATCTGGTCCTCCCTGAATTAATCTGTCCTGTAGACAGGAACCGAGCACAAGTCGTCTTTTGAACTCCTGTGAAAAATACGAATATTCAACTTTTCACTCGACTTACCTCTCAGTCCAGTTGTGTTTTTCTTTAGCAGGTTCTCCAAATCCAAGCTGACACGGGGCACGTGACTTACCTCTGGGAGCCCTGCGTGCTCAGCCCTTCTCACAGAGCAGTGTTTGCTGTGTGGCATGGCAGTTTCCCTTGTCAGGCGCTGCACTGGCTGCCGCAGGAAAGCACTTGGCACTACTGATGGCTTTTCAGGTAGAAAATCTGCAGAAACTGGTTTTGCACAGCAGATGAAGCAGCCTGCCATTTCTTGGCCTGCCAGGATCTATCACAGAAGCGGCACACAGGAAATAATGCTCCACAGACAGTTATGTAAAATTCAATTTTTAAAACTCTTCAGAATTAATTCTTTATGGTATCACAGTGCAATGAGGCAGGAGGAGGAGGAGCAGGCCAGGCCAGGAGAGACAGAAAAGGCTTTCTGGTTTTGCAGTGAGATTTAGGGTCAAAGTTCCCACACTGCTACAAAACCCAGCAGTATCATGCCCAATTTCTGTCTCTGTGAAGCACTGACATGGGCCATCAGAGTTAATACAGTGAAAATACCAAGCTCCCATTAATGCCTGCAGCAACACCAAACTCCAGTTACCCAGCTTACCACAGGAACAGGCAGCAAGCGCCCAACCTCAACTTTCTGATTTGGGAAGTGTGAGCAAAGCCAAACGGCAGGCTGAAAGAAGGAAGGGAGCTACAAACTGGAAATGAGGATGTGGCCTCCTGGTCAGGGGGATGATACGTGCACAGAAAGGTGCTGGGAGAAAACGGAGGGGTGCAATACAAGCACAGGGCACGGTGAGGACAGTGAGGTGGGGGTCGGGTCCCTGTTGTTGAAGATGCGCTGGTGAAGTTAGCACTCCCACATGGAAGTGCTTGAGGAAGACTGGGAACAGCTGGGATACAGGATGCAAAACCAGTCTGGGAATCAACAGGTTTGATTGGAATGAGTCACCTAAGAACCTGCCTCCCAATTCAAATTATTACAATGCCCAAGTCCCAAGAGACACATATTTAAAAGGTATTCAGATAGTCACATATACACAAAGACATTTAAGTCTACCCTGGTATCCCCACTGACAATAGGTTTTTAGTGGTTTTGAAATTTTACCTTAATTTTAGCTGTTTTCAGTGAAACAAATCAAAATAATTATAATGCTCTCAAAATTTTAATGATCCATTCTAATCTTTTTTTTTTTTTTTTTTTTTTTTTTTTTTAATTAGAAACACTTATCATAGCAGGCTAGCTTTAGTAATGGAATCCAATTGTCTTTATTCATTGTATTAAATGTAAAGCATTATTGTTCTTATAATTTAGGTCATGAAATAAAAAATTACCAGTGTTGTTGCTTCAGGTTTTAATAACCATTTTCTACAATATGAAATAGTTTGATTACCAAGACCTACTGGTGGTCAGTGATGGCAACTCCCAAATAATGCTTCATACTCCTAAGAAATGGCACACAAAACTTACCTTCCATTATGCGTTTTAATAACCGAAAGCCGCTTTATTCTGCTTTTTATACAACCAATTATACATTAACATGTACATGTACCCAATTCCAGTCACAGTGTATACATATTTTTGGATCCGCAGCAATATAAAATGAGTTCTACCTGTATATACATGTGCAAGTCTGAATAAATCCTGAGTAATTTTAAAGTACTGTTAGTAAAATCCTGTAAATTTTAACTGATGCAAATAAAATTGAGGTCTTACAGTGTTATGCTCTTGTGAAGAAGCTGTTTTTCAAAAACAGAAATATAGCGCTTTGCATTAGCTTTATGCATAGCTTTGCGCTCTGTACACTGCACAGTATCCACTTACGGTCCAGGTAATTAGAAAATGTGAAAAGATGCTGACCGCATTCTTCGGTTAACTATTGCTTCCTTTACTTCTTAATTAGTGGCAAGTGATTTATTCTGCTTCATAATAACCAAGTGTGGAAGACTTCTACAGGTTTTAAATGATATTCTTTCTGCTTTATATATTTTGTAAACATTCAAGTCACTCAGGCCCTTAAATTCTTCAGAGAAAAACTATACAATTGTACAGTCAAATACTTATAACATGTGTCCTGGGGAAAAAAAGGAAACAACAGCAGAGTATGAGCATTACCTTAAATGCAACAGTATGCTATAGGGAATCAAAGGAGGCAATGTTCTTTAAGGAGCAACTTGGACAGAAACTGAAAGGCTGCTCAAAAACCCTGTCAGTATGACACACCGGCACAGGCAACATGAGATGATCTCACACGACCATAACAAATTGTCTGAGCAGAAGAGAGGGAAGCGTTCCCACTGAGGAGTGGATCCAAACCCAGCACGTGAGTCAGAACTTTCATATGGTATTAACAGAGCAACTCACACATCAATGTCTGCATACCCCATGCCAGGAAAATGCAGGCACTTCTCATATTAATGTGAAGTGGCAGAGGACAAAAGCTAGCGTCAGGGCGTACGTAGCTGTCTTTAGCAGGAGTTGGTTTGATGCAACTTCCCGGGCATGAAAGAAGATACCCTTTTTTCTTCCCCCTCATTCCGCTCGTACCACGAGTGAAGGCACCAGTGTCTGTGCTCCTCTGGCACAAGGGTCCTGGCAAGTTAGCTGGTCCCATGGCTGCTATAGTCAAAAACTCCTTTCCTGAAGAAGGGTGAGAATTCACAGATGGTGTGTTTGGACAGAGTTGACCCCACTTTATCAATGTGCAGTGGAGATGATGGAGATTTCAGCATTGCAGCAAAAAAGCTCCTGAGGTATTTCTGTGGAACAAAATGCAAAATGTCATGATTACAACCACTTCAAAGAATTAAATGAACAGCAGTACAAAACAAACAAACAAACAAAAAAATAGACTAAAACAGTATCTCCATGGACTATGAAAAGCCCTTTTAATTACCACCAGCATTGAAATCCATCCATTAAAAATGTCTCCTGACATGTCCACGTTAAGATCAGGAAAAGCAGGAAAAAAAAACCTATTTCCCACTTGCTTTCCCTGCCAAGCATGCTAACTGTTTTATTCTGCACTCGTGTGATGCTTCTGCTAATCATGACCTGCTAATACTGCTGTCTAGCATTACCAAACACTGCAGCAGGTGCAAGCCTCAAATCTATTCTGCAGGAATTTCACTACATATGGACACAAAAGGACTTCAGAAATTGTTCCCTCATCAAGCCTTTATGAACCCTGCATTGAAAAGGATTTGTTTTGACCAAGGCCATCTGCACAAATATTGTATGACTTCCATAACATTTCAGAACCTAACAGCATCTTTTCACTGAGTTGCCCTCTAAATATTATTTTTTTTTAAGCAGTCTGACACCTAAGAAGCATTCCCCTTCCCAGAAGTTAATATTCACCAACCACTGCGCGACTCGCATCCATTTATATCTACAGAAATCGTGACAGATGTACATTAACACAAAGTTAGCTTTCACAAACCTGATGGGGTTTCCTTCACATATGGGTTGAATTATTACTATCATTTAACATAGTTTAATAAGCCACATTTATAACTTTGAACTAAAACACAGTAGGTAAAATGTTGATCAGATAGGTACTAAAAAAAATAAATTACCGAATGTCACCCAAATAGCTGCATAGGAAATCTCATCTAGAACACAGGGATAATGAACTCCTTTCCTCTGCTACAGACTGACCACAGAAAAAGATAGCCTGAGAAATTATTCACTAATCCTGGATGCAGCGGGAAGTACATCTATAAGACAGAACGGCATGGATATCCTATGAAAAACACCAGGTTTAGTCACTGAATGCAGCAACTTCTGGGTCATGAAAGAGGTTCGTTCAGGAAGCAGTCCTAATTATTCACTTTCTTCTCAAGGAGAATTTCTCCATAATATAACAACCTGTTATCTATTTAAAGTACCTTGGAAACCAGCTGTATTAATATCACAGAAAGCGGGATAACAACAACAAAAAATAGCAGCTGGCACATAAGCTATTCTCTTGGCAGGATTGGTAGATTTTCTTCTTTATTCAGATCTCCCACAGGTTGTATTAATGCTCGTGAACAAAATTCATTACAAAAATGCCTTCAAGATGAATTCCAGCAGACTAAGAGGTAATTTAAAGTGAGCAACAGATGTCATATCGACATTTGTCATAATTAGTTCGCAAAGTAGGGCCCTTTAAAAAAGTCCCAATCCAGTAATGCCTGAAGGATGAATATGGTGGAAAATCAAATGTAAAACAAAGCATACTGTTAGAGTTTTAGCACTGTGCTGAAAAGTTACTGCAGTAATTTCAGTTTATGGCTACTGAAGGCTCAAAGGTACCAAAATTCCTCACCGGAGACATTATAAGACCTATTGCATTCACCTTGGTATGTATGGCCAGATAATTGACTGTCATGCCTTTGCTGTAGAGCCATTATTCATTGTTTTGGCATGATAGCTCTAATGGCAATGAACAAAAAAAAAAAAAAAAAGGAAAAGAAAAATCCCTCTGCTGTAAGCGTGTACTTATCTGACAGGGAAACACTAGGAACAGCAGGTATCCTTATTTTCCTGGATCTGTATGCAAGAGTTGCTCACTGAATATCAGATTCTTTGAACATGAAGAAGATACTTGGGAAAATGGCAACAAGCAGACCCTACCGGATTATGATAGAATTCATTTTGTAGGAAGGTTCTCAGCCATATGGCTTTGCATTATGTGCTCTTCAACAACCATTTCCGAACAAATTAGCCCTCTTTTAAATCCCATATCTGCATTCGCCCTTGTTTGCAATGCTGATGTGTTAGCACAGCGCAGAGCCGGTGCGCCCTTGACACGAAGAAGCTGTTGCTTCGGTAAAATTGAGGCTGCTCTGTTCAGATACGTTGGCTAGGAGTTAAGTCCCGTAAATGGAAAACAGTGATTGATGGCAGAAGCGTTTGTTCTCACAATTACTGGTGTGTATGCCTCTGTTACAGGGCTGCGGCTAGGCAGGAAGGGGGAAGGTTGCTCTGCCCTGCGTGCTGCAGTGTGGACAAAGTCAAAGAGTGTGTCAGGAGAAAAGGAAGAGCCTTCCTTACTGGTGTGTGGAAATAAGCATCCCTAGTTCAGACAGGATAGGCAGAGGATGAGGGTCACAGTAATCAGAGAGAGGGACAGGCACGTCAACACCAAACATTGGCGATGACAGAGAGAAAACTTTCCCAGGGATCCAGGAGGACCTTGGCACGGACTTTGCTGCAACCCAGGAAGCCGCTGGAAGCTGCAGCAAGGCTAGATGAAATGGTCTCCTCTGCTGGGACACAATGGACAGGGGGAGAGCTGTTTTCAAAGCTTTTATATTAAATCCATTTCCAGCAGCAGATACGATTTTTCTCTATTTACAGAACAACGCTGTTGTTTGTGCTGAGTTAAAACTAGGTGGGATGCACTCTGGTATCTTTTGATGTGTTCCCTTTAAAAGAAAAAAAAAAAGTCTTTGATGCTGGCAAGCTCAGAGTGCCAGCAGAGAAACATGTACAAATTTTATATAAATTAATGCTGTGACATCCTACCTGCACTTCACCAACAGCATCCAAACAGCATCACCCCAGAAATGCAGAGCACCACGTTATAGCAACCCTCCTTTTGCAAGTTATGCATAACTAACTTAGAAAGAAAAACCTAGGTAAATGCTACAAAAATTCCCAAAGTCTTGTCTTACTTGTTTTGTTTGTTAGCCTTTCAGAACTAGTCATTTGTTCTGGATTATTTAGCCTGGTAATCAGTATTCTTCAAAATGCACTTAGGAGTTTAATTTCACTAATAGCGTTCAACCTGCTATGCTGTTGGTTTGCTGGAAAATATCCTAATTACAAATTTGTAAATGTCTCAGTGTGAGGGCACAGGACCCTGGCATTGTAACAGGAATGGAAAATGGGTAACTTAGCTCGTGTTGGTTCCTCAATGTAAGCACACATCCAGAAACAGCAGTTAAGAGAATGAAAATACTTTTGGCATGTACCAAACTTTTAGAGACAAAAAGCCAGGTGAAAAAAAAAACCTGCAAAATAGGAAAAGCAGTGCTTTTCCTCTCTTGGCATGCATTATATCCTTAATGACCTTTAACTTAAAATTTATGAAAGTCATACCTGCAAATTTTCAACTTGGATTCTGAGTGTTTGGAAACGAAGCAAGACTGGAGAACGGTGCGAGGCCCACCTATGGATTTGAGTAGCTTTCCCTCCAGTTTCATTATGCAAATGGCAAAACGGTAACCATTTTGAAAGCTTATTAAAAATTATTACTTTAATAAGGTTTACTTCTTAAGCAGAAGGCCAGTGATCAGACTTGATCCATCAGCACAGCAAAGTCATTCTAATGATTTTTGCACTACTTCATAATGTGGGGACCTCATAATTTTATACATTTTAATATAAATCTATAACTTAATTTAAAGTTATTAAAGTAGTTATAATCAAAAAGCTTTCTTGAATGTGAAAACGTTCCTATCATCCTTTCAACTGTGGCATTTTGAAGGGGAATTCAGTTCAATGACATTGTTCTCATAATCCATTACAAACAGCGACAGCCTCCGAGACCAATAGCAGAGCTTAGGAAGAATTGGATTTTTCATTAAACTTTGGCTTGTTTAAAAAGTCATCAACTCTGGTACTTCCAGAAAGTGAAAAAAAATTTGACCTCCTTCCCCTATTGCAGTTTCTAGCAATTTCCCCCAGAAAAACAGTGTCTTAAATTCTTTAAATGTAACACTTCACAATTAGCATAATAAATACCACTAATATTTGACAGGCCTAAAAGCACCACAAACTGGAATCAAGGTAAGCCTCGCAAGGCTTCGGGGATTTTTGAAACAATAGCCTCTTCTCCCCAACCTTCCTTCAACACCTACACATCAATCTGATGGTGAAAATCTTTGCCACAAGGTCACAGAAGGTCGTCAGTGGCAGAGGCGGGAATAATTAACTTGCTCATCTACCTTTGAGCATCAGCTCCTCTCTCCCTTTAATAGAGATGCTAGTTTCTCTTGGCACCAATCACGTAATTATTCTGTTGACTAGTGTTAAGTGCTGCAAGCTTTAAATCAAATCTTGATTTGAATTATTCATAGAGCAGAGCATATGCAGGTACCAACAGCTGTTTTCTATAGGATAGGTAGCTGATTGCAAAAAAAAAAAAAAAAAAAAAAGACAGATTGGAGCATATTCCCTGACTCTGAAAAACTGTATTACGCTACAATTAGTCCCACCGATTTGAAAGGGAATATTCACCAAAGCCTGATATTCCTGAGGAAGAATCTGGCCCCAAACGAGCAGACAGGAGTGTGCTTAGCTGCCAGTCTGCCACCACAAAACCAAAAATCTGCTCAGAGGACAAAGCATGCAAAGGGAGCCCCTTGTCACTGCTTAGATATAAGAGCCTAACTCCTGCCTTTGTCTCCTAGGAGGGAATTGTTGGACACATGCAAAGGAAAATGAGCATTTGGGGACTCTTTCCTAAATTAACCAGCTTTCTCTGTTTTAGACAGTTCCACTGGTGTCCTGATGGGAAGAGAGAAAAAAAGACTTTCAGGGTGGTTTTTCAAATACAAAGCGCTAGGGAAACGCCAGCTCTCATCACAAACAACAATCCCTACCAGCAAAGAAAAAAAGCTTGGCTTAAATGGCCCTGACAGGAGATGGTGTCTCGTGGTGACTTGGGGTTGGCAGAGGGCCCTGTCTGCAGTGATACCATGCACAGCATCTGAAGAGAAAGGATCTTACGTCTGCCCAACAGAAATAGGATGCAAACTTCTCATCAGATCTGCTTCTTCCATGGCTTTTTTTTTTCTTCCTTTTTCCTTACCGGCAGAAGTTAGAAGGGATCAGCATGCTGCCAAGGGAGGTCAGCTGTGGTTGCACCCAGCTGTACCACAGGGAGGGCGCACAACAAAGGAATCCTTGGCAAAAGGATGGCAAGCTAGGCTAACGCTGCCTCACTTGGGACACGCACATCTTAAACACCAACAGGACTGGATTATCTGGGGCAGGAAAAGCCATTAACCAAACTATTGGAAGTTTCTGTAGGAACTGAGTTCCAGGGGACCAGGTTCTCTCATATGCCAAATACGCCGACATTATCCAGCGAGGGGTACTCACACTGTCCAACCCGAGGCATTTTGTCCAGCCAGCAGTCCCAGCCTGTTCCTCCAGGACATGGCTCAGGTCATCACAGCGCAGCTTCTGCCTTGCGTTTGCCACTAAGACGATCTCCCTTTCCCTTAGGGATGTCCTGAGGCTAACTGGTTAATTAGGTGCGAGTAATTGCCAGCAAAATGCTCTGATTGCTCTCTAAAAGTAGTTTCAGATCCATTTCTGGATTTGTTAAATATGAGCAAGCAGGGAAAGAATTGGCAGACAGCAAGAATATGAAACACAAGGTGCCGTTGCTTTGGAGTACAACAGCATAGAAGTATTGGGGACCGTACGGAGACTACAATTAACATCTTCACCTCCAGCCATTCAAGATTCATTCAGTTCTCCACTCACCAGATATAATTACTCACAAGCGTTTTGGTCCTCTGTGATTTTGTTTTTGGTTTGCTTTTTGGTTTTGCTTTTTGCTGTTGCTGTATATAAAAAGAGAAAATGTGGGGCCTCAATTCCTTTTCCCAACAGCTTGACATATACGGTGAGATATCATAACGCAGATCTGAGTAGAATATGTGAGCAGGACAGCATATGATATCCTGTATCTCAAGTTATATTTCAGGCCCTGCAGGAAGTACCTGATGTCACCTCTGTACCCGGACACATTCATCTGCCTCGCACCCCCCAGGTCCTTATGTGCAGCTGTGATTTCATAACAGTGAGAAAAGCCTCAGCGCCTGGGAGACAAACTTCTGCCTAAAGGATCTTATTGCTGTGAAATATTTGAAACAAAAGCTTCTAAAATGATGACACGATCACCTGGGCCAGTATCTTTTGCAGAAAGGCCTTGGAGGCTGGGTTCTCCTTACAAAAACTCCAGTCCTAGACACTGCCAAAGTTCTGCAGAGCTTCCTTGAGGAGTCAGAGATAACAAATGCCTCCAGAATTTATCTGTCCCGTAGGTACCACAGACCTTGTTCTGGTCTCACATGGCTTGTGCAAGCACAAGGAGATTTTTCAGGGGAATGAAGACAGATTCACAAACGTTTAAAAACGACAAGTCACAACTGTTAGTCAGACTATTCGAGGGAGGGTTGTCTGCTTCAGACTGGCAAACATTAATTAGGCTCAGGGCTGGATTAACTGGCTTCACATTATACAAGCGAAGAATAAAGGACTGACTCGTTTTAATCAAACCCTTACTGTTCACTTTGATTAGGCCTAATCAGAGGCAAGACTGTTTATGGATAATGCCGAGTAGTCAGGCAGAAACAAAGACCTTCCCAATCAGCATCACCCCTCCTGTATTTGCATCCCTTACACATACAACTTCCACCCCACCCACCACCAATTTGCCCCCAAAACAGAAGCACACCCCTGTTATACCTACAGATGCCTCCCTGAGGGACTCCACTGTAATGTCCTCCTATCCATGGAAGAAAGAAAACCTGAAAGCCCAGGAGCAAGTGCTGCTGGAGAAGCAGCAGCCGAGCACCTGCCCAGGGAGCAGAGCATTGCTGCAGAGCAGGCAGCAGGGTTCAGCTGGAGATGCTTCCAAAGAAACCACCGTTCAGGGGGTTCTCTTAGCACAGAGAGCATGAGTATGGCAAATCAAGTTGGGTCTTTGTTTTAATAAGCTAGCAAATGTCTTGCCAATTTGACTGTGATATGCATATGTAAACTCTTAACTTGTTATACCCAACTTGTTTGTTAAGGAGCTAGATAGGACGAGATAAGACTGAAAGCTCCTACCAAAAATGTAATGTAGCTCTTTTGTTGTGGAACGGATTTACCTCTACTGCTCCCAGACATTAACATGACTAAGTGCTGGATCTATAAAAATAGGATATTCCTTTGATAGCGAAGAGTTTAGCCGTCGCTTTTGTTGGAGCTACAAAAGTGAACTATGGAGAGTTGTGTTCTTGGCTCCTGTAAGTCACTGCAGTGCCACCACTGCTGCAGCAACCCGTGCTGGCAGTGGACTTAACCCAGAGCTGAGAGTGAAGCAGCAACACTACTCACACCACCCTCTGGGCATGGTTAGAGGTACCTAAATGGCGTTGGAACGAAGCTGGTAAGAATCAAGCTCTTCCAATACCTAAATTCCAATTCAAAACAAACCAAAACCAAAACAAACAAAAAAAAAACCCAAGACTAGCCCCTTGGAAAATTCTTCCTGTTTTTATGCACAGTGCTTTGCAGACTCCTTGAAGCAGGGTTACAGTTTCCTCTCTAGCCATCTAGGTGAGAGCAGATTTTATCACTACAGCTCCAGAAGCGTTAGAGTGCCACTAAAATTTAATTTTACCCACGGTGGCACTGGAATTTACTTGAATGCATACACCTTTTTGAATTTTTGTAACGCACAGGCATTCCGAGAGATGCCAGTTATGATTCAAGGTGAAATTGCTCTCCTAGGTTTTCAAAATCCAAACTATTCATTATAGCTATTTAGAGCATTTTTCTGTGCAAGTCTAATGGCATGAGCACATTATGTTGAATTACTATTATGCTGCATCAATTGAATTAACTGCTGAAGTCAGTCCACATCCCAAATTACAATCTTATTCTACCTGAAATTCATTTAAAATCCACAGGACTTAATATTTCTTACAACGTCTGCATGCTAAAAGCTTACATTCATGGGCTTTAAGTAGCCCCAATGAAAACTGAATTGTAGGCTGGAAAAAAAAAAAAAAAAAAAAAGGAAGCCAGCAAGGACTATGATTTACAGGTGCTCCATCAGCTTGAGTCTTCTTTTGGAAGTAAACGGCCTGGCTAGTGAAGGAAAACAATCTTTTCTCCGGAGCGCAAGTCAAAACAAGTCCTGTCAAAATCTATTCAGAAAGAATAACAACAGAATTGATTTTACCACGCATCCCCGGGCCAGCAGTGACAGCGTGTCATCTGCTGGAGTGGCCTTGGCAAACAGCTACCAAAGCACTTGACATGCATCACCCTCTGCTTCCTTTGGTGAAGTCAGATGCTGGAGGATGACTGATATGCTTGCTTCGAAAAGGGATAGCACCGAGTTCAAGCCAGTGTCCTTGGTCGAGCACTCCCTTTATTCATCTACTCACATCTGGAGGTGGGGAGCCATTACTGGAGACCGATCAAGGTGCACCACTACAAAATGTGATTTGTAGCAGGATGTTGGGAAATTTATTCAGAACTAACAGTAAAACACATTGTGATGCAGAGCTAAACTAGAGTTCAAGCTATATACTGTCACATATCCTGAACTAAATCATGTGGGTGGCGTCTCTGCCTATGGCAGAGGGGTTGGAGCTAGATGATGTTTAAGGTCCCTCCCAGCCCAAGCCATTCTCTGATTCTATCATCAACATACCTTCTTATTTTTTGATACTCTAAAAGGAAAGAAAAACAGCCTGTGAGTTGCACACATCCTATTTAATTCTTTATTTGAAACACAGATGAACATTTTACCATAAAAGATCCAGTTTTTGAGGTAGGGACCTGAAGTTATGCATCTAAAGAAAGACATACCAAAGTTATTGTAAGGGGATATGTACACTACATGAGAGTTACCTCTAGCAAACTCTGCAAAACAGGATTTCAGACCTGATCTTGAATGAGCCGACAAGTTTGAGCAAATGAGACCAAGGGGCTGCTTATGCTTCGTGTCCCTCTGTGTCTAGCAGCCTGTTGAACAGAGCTTGAACTGAATGCAATTAGAGAACAATCCCAAGCTTTCACTTCTTCCAAACTATCGTTTTTCTCTTCTATTGCTATTATAAAACTAGCCTTTTGCGTTTGTTGTCATCCTGGCTCAGATTCTATGTTTTTTAATCAAAGTAAGTTTTTATTGGTATGGGATCAGCTGCTGACACATGCAAAGTCCTAATCTCTACTTATTTATATGTAGAGAACGTAATCAATGAGTAAAACTGAAATCATTATTCACTTTTTGAAGCCAACACAGCCTTGCACAAGAAGCAGTGACACCCAAAACCAGATGAAATGAAATGCTTTACTGCTGAAAGCTTCTACAGCTGCTCTGTGAGGGCTGCCACTTCAAAGAAGAGGAGCCAGGTGCCTTGAGCAGTCCCGATGACGCATTGAAGGCCACGAACCCAACATGGGAAATTGTTCTCGAATGGTTAACTGCAAAGTTTTACTACCTGCAGGCAAGGCAAGACTTCAGTGTTGCTGCTGAGAAGCAGAGAGTTTTGTTTAAAAATACTTTTAAACCGTTACTAGAGGTTATGAAAGGCTCTTGGTGCAAACTGACTATACCTAATCCAGTAAATTGTCCTTGACGTGGATTTCATATAACTGATATTCACCATTTGGTCCCCTTCCCCACACACTTGTGCTCTTCTCTTTGTGGACAGGTCTATGCTCTTTCTTCCTGTGCTCCTATTACATCCTCTTACATTCCCCTGTTTCTCCGCTGGGAAATTAAAATCATCACTCTAAGATGTAGCATTCTGTACTTCAGACTACGGCTACGAAACAACCTTCTCAAGGATTATCAAACGCTGACATTTGCAGCAGTCTGCTTTTGCAATAGCAGTTGTATGGTATGCAGCCATATCTATAACAAAAGGACAAGCTTCCTTTTATCTTTCAATGATTATCAAATACATTCTGCATGCTTTCTGAAGTCCGTCTCATTGAGATGCTTCGAAGATCAGTATTTACAACTGCACTGTCAGAGGCAAACATGCAATCTGCAAGAGCCAGGCTGGTGAGCAGCTGGCTTTAAAGCTCTTTTAAAAAGCTTTGGTATTAGGGATGTTGTTGTAAGCTGATACTGGAGTCTAATAATTTCCTTTTAATAATCACTTTGAACTGACACACAAACAGTAGCTTAGAAAGGTCCTTGTGACTGGCGTCAGCAACAGGAAAAATCACACAGAAACAGAAACTCCTACTGACCTCACCGGACAGGATTTATTTATTTTTCCAATAGAAGTTCCAATTCACCTGGAACTAGCATGAAGCCAGTTGTCTCAGCTAAACGGGTTAAGGCATGGACTGTGAAAGAAAGGCTGGTGGGACATACTCATGAAGTTCATACTGAATATTCAGATGACAAATCACCTACAGTTTCGTTAAAATGCTTCTGCCCTCATGACTCCATGGAAAACCGCAAGAAATGAGGACTTAAAGTGACTAGAACATACTCAGTGTGCCCAAATTTGTGGACAAGTATTTTGAGATGTTTTCTCAAATTTCTCTTTTTCTGGTAGCCACTGAGGTGTTAATTCTGAAACAAGTAATACATTTCAATGACAGTAACAAATTCATGTTTGATGTGTGTTTTCCTTAAGAACTAGATTCTTGGAGTCATGCAAAAATAGCAGAACCCGCTTCAAAGGGAGAAGATGGAGAGGCTAGCTTCAGAGCTGTGTACAGAAAACCCTAGAAATTATCACCTTCAAAGGAAGGTTAAAAACACGTTAAAAACAAAACAGAGCATTTGGCCTCTTAAGTTAAAGAATCATAATTTGGAAGCTTAATTTTGACCAGAGGAAACAGCAATATTTCTGTTCAGTGCTTGTGATGCTTTCACCAGCCAGTTCTACAGCTTGGAGAGGATAATTGAATTATGCAGTTCATACAAGATTTATTTCTGCCTCTTGCATTAACACCTATCATTGATAAACTCATCATCAGACCCCAGAAAGTTACGAGGTTAAGGACAATTGTATTATTAATTTTAAATAAATTGAGCATGTCAATCTTTTAAAGAGATTCAAAGTATTAAAAAAAGGCAGAGACAATGCCAGGAAGATGTATGTGCTCCTTCAAAACTCAAAGAGGATTTGCTTTACCCTACTGGTACAGGTGGACTTACTTTCTTTCCCTGAGCTCCACAAGGAGAAGCACAAGGAAAAACACCTCCTACCAACCATTGTGCTGTCTGCTGGTGCATCCCCAGTCAGGGATTTTGCCTCTTGCCCCTTGCTGTCGACAAACATACCCAAGGAAACACAGCAGTGGGGATGAAGAGTGCAAAACAACAGAGGAGACAGGCTGAGGTTTGAGTTGTGGGGTTGTTTTGTTTGCCTTTAAGCAACAGCCTGCTGGAATTTTGTCAGCTTAACAATCGTGCTCTTCTGAGTACACTGATGGAAGCAAGACTAGAAAAGAAGGTTAGTGGGCCCATGGCTAGAAGACTTCTGAGTAACGAGTCAGGAAACATGACCCCATCTGTTATGTCAGCTCAGACAGTAACTTGTGCAGTTTTCCTGGCTGCACAATGGTTGAACAGGGCTAATACTGACCTTCATTACTACTACAAAGCATGAGCCCAAGCGAAGAAGAAAAAATAAGCAGGGGAATGATTATGATACAAAAATGCAGTGTCCAGGGCAGTGGGGATTTCAGGAAAACTTTTTACTGTCATCCACAGATCTAGTAACTCCCCCAGTAATAAAAGATACTCTGCAGACAAAATGGAAACAGATACCTTCATTGAATTATCTCTCTCCTGTGACATGTGCTTCCTTTACAAAGTTTTTGCTTATAAACTAGAAAACGAGGTATACATCTGATCTCATCAGGGGAAAAAAAAAGGATCCTATATCCTTATTTACCGGTTTCTAATTGCATGAAAGGATAGATACACACTAACTTCTACTCATTAACTTTAATCAAAAGAATTCTTGGCTGTTTCATTTAAGGCGGATTTAATCAAGCAAGGTTGGCTCTGAAGTGAAATTACAGTCTTTAGACTGTGGAACAATTAATTTAGAGTTTTGCCCTGCAACAGGTCCCTGATGAAATACTAAATTAATAGATTGCAACAAGGCTCTTAGGATAGGTGATTTTAAACATAGGTTAGGTGCTTTCTCTTGTGATATATAGGTGAAAACCCTGTGCCAACTTGCCTATTATTTTTCAAAACCTCTATGGAAATATAAGATATTGGTCAAAAGACTTTATGTTATACCTACAAGATCCAAAGCAAAAGTTTTTACATTGAAAATATGTATCACGCTAGAGATCAAAGAGTTTTTTCTCTCCATGTTCATCTCACACACACAAAAAAATATGCATAAGGTGCTTTCTTACCAACAACGTACTGTCAAGCTTTCGGTTATTAAGCATTTTTACCAGCTAGGATAGAAAGGATAAACGAATAACTTAATGTTTTACCTAAACTTCGCATTTATTGTGATTTTGAATCACAACCCTCGTAATCTGGGAGTCTTTTACTCAAAGTAATGTCATACCTATTACAATACAGTAATACACCCACTTCTGAACTAAAGCTGAAACAAGGTAATTTACATGGCAATCTTAAAAATAAAATAAATAAATAAATAAAGCAACAGCCCACCAGCAGCACCCAATACACTCTTCCCCATTCTAGCTGCACTGAGCAGTGCCACAAAAGCCCTCCTGCTATTCTCAGGACTTCTGCTCCTCTTGTGGCTAGAACCCAAGGGGTGCAGTGTATGAAAAAAAAAAAAACAACTTCCTAAACTGCTATGGGTCCCACAAAGGACATTTTGGGCAAATGATTTTATAATTAGGCACAAGAAAATTTTCCCTGACTAGACCCAAAGAGAGGCAATTACAATGGCTGTTTAGATGTGTGCAACAGAAGTAGCTCTCTGCTGTACATTTAGCTAATTTTGAAGAGTAGTTTTGCTCCTACAACTCCCAGTCTAACCGCCTCATTTTCCCAGATCAGACTGTGAGTTGCAATTTAGCCTTGACATAAGGAGAAGAGCCTACGAGACCATTTCAGTAACCAACTGCTCAATTCAGCACACACTTTAGACGGGCTGTTGGACTGAAATGACAGCCTTGGTTGTTTCATCCCTTAAAGAGGTGCACATTGCATCTTGAAATTTTATTTATGTGCGTGCTTGGAAAAAATGTAGATTAGAAAAAGAAACTGCTGTTCCTCAGGGGATGCTGCTCAGGAATGCGCTGGACTAGTCAAAGCTGTTCTATCCCACTCCAAAGTTAATCTAAAAAGTCCGGGAAAAACAACACAAAGCCCATTCAAGATATGCA
Source organism: Anas acuta (assembly GCF_963932015.1). Classification (NCBI taxonomy): domain Eukaryota; kingdom Metazoa; phylum Chordata; class Aves; order Anseriformes; family Anatidae; genus Anas; species Anas acuta. The sequence goes on from NC_088981.1 coordinate 12,913,889, forward strand.
AAGATCTAATACAGAAACTGGAAGAGGAGATTAATTTCTTTATTGTCCACCACAGAGATGACAGCTCTACTAATGATCTTACAACATGGAACATTTGTTCACTATTATTAGACTGATATTTGTCAGACTGCCATGTATTTTTAGTCAATAAGGTCAGCTCAGACTTCAGGTAAGAACATACAATTGTTTTTTTTTGGTCTAGAAGATGGGCTTTGCTTTTATTAAAAGTGCTGTATTAGCTCATTAGCTCTTGCCTAACCATGGGAAACAATCAAATAAGCTTTTATACCATATAAAATTACTAGAATAACATCACCTGCGAGGCTTGCAAACCATTGCATAGTGTTTACAACAAATCAAGGCACAGAATGGGGTATGAAAGCCAACTGAATGCATACTAGCCATGTTTCTGCTCATTATCAAGGTCTGACTTCCTCAGCCTTTACCTGATCCAATTTCCACATGAGAAATGTGCCCTGTTCAAAAGGCCAAGAGACCATGTCCCTTATAGAGGCAATCCATCCATTACTACTTTCAGGTTAGTCTACTGAAACATGCTCAAAGTTCATTCCAGACTGAAAATGATGAGAAAGCAACAGACGGCATTTTAAATAGAATCGGTGCCTGTGCTATAGTACCCTATCACACATTCTCTGTCTGCCAAATAGTTTCCCAGTATAATTCAATATGTGCTTTGAGTCTTTGAAGACTTCATGGGAAACAATCACTACTTAGGTGGCTTCTGCCACTGCTTTGCAAGGAGGCTGCAGTTATGTTCGCTGAAACTCACCAGCTACTGACCTTCAGTGCAAAGCCAGAGCAAACTACTGCAAAAATGCACAACGAAAGAAAGAATAAAATACCAGGAGCAGAGGTCCAAACATCAGGCATTTTTGCTATTTTCATGAAATGACGACAAGCTTATTGCATCAAATTCCTCACGGCAGGAATGGTAATATTTGCTTGGCTCCTTGTCCTCTTAATACAACTTTCTCTTGACCACTGGAGATCTTGAGTTTCTCCAATGCTGACTGATTTGCCAAGATTACTGAATGGTATGGCCCAGTGTACTACCTGGCATATGGCAAAACATATTCATGTAAACAGTGCTCGTATATTTTTATTATAGTATTCGCAAAATATAAAGGTAATACAATTCTAAATGACTTCGCTAAAATAGATACAACTTAATGTAAAGCTAAAAACTGGCTACATAGAGAGCCATAAATACTACATGACTGTGATCAAAGCATCACTCTACACAGCAGTTTTAACATTCAGAAACATTACAATAAAGTCAGTTAGGAAATCAATGAAAGGTCAGAAAGATTAAGGGATTAAATTTCTTACTGGTACAAAAATATGCAAACTGAGTACTAGACGGGAATGCGGCCATGCCTTTATGCCCTCTATGGAGGACATGAAACAAAAAACAGACTACATTTTGTGCTATATGTAAGACAGCCTCACATCAAAAGTCAGTGGGAGGATGTTTTGTTTTTGGATCAAAGAAAAGGTGAAGTACATAGAAAAAATCAAAACATGCCAGAAAATATCCCAGTTGGAAGCAATCTACTTTTATATTAATTTCTCTAAAGCTCTACTTAATGCTATTTCAGCCCTACAAAGAAAGTAATTCTTTATGACTTGCATGATCAGGTTATCCCCATGTGGCTACAAAATAGTTGTGGGGTATATGGTTTAGTCTTTGTTCCCGCCTATTCTTCTTTCCCCAAACCCCACCTGCTGCCCCTGGGCTGCAATAATACACGCATTAGCATGGAAATATAAAGACCTAAAGTGCGATAGGAGTTAAAACTGTGCCATCCACACAGCACTGTAGAACAAACAAAAACCCCAAACCCTCACTCAGTAACTCTGTCCACCATAAAATTAAGCTTTAAAACTAATTCAAAGAAAAAAAAAACAAACAAAACACTCCAAGCTGGGTTACAAAATAAAGCTCAGAGATGCCTAAATATCGCTTTCCTTCTGTCATGAGATATTTGGATATAGTAACCATGATAAAATAGTAAATCTTCAGATAACAAATCGCATTTAAAGCAGCAAGTTTTTTTTAATCTCGTCTTGCACAGAGACCATCTGTCTACAGTGAACACTTACCTCATCCACAACCTTTCCCTACTAAATAAATGTACCTCCTGTGAACATCTCCGAAGAGTCGCTTTTTTCCAGACTAGGATTAATTTTTTTAAAAGGCATGTTTCATTACTTTGCAATCTACTGCTGCCATCTCCTGTGTTAAATGAAGCAGCAAGTAACTTCATACTTACAAGTAGGCTATTTAACTACGACTGTCCGGGAATGGTTTCTGTTGGTCAAGCAGATAGTACTCCACCTAAATACACTTCAGAAGGCTATGAGAAAGATGCCATTACCTCTAAGTGACTCCGTCTTTCTGCAATCACTCGTTCATCCTTGTTTCCAAAGAGCTTCTTCGGAGGGAATTCTAAAGTAGCAAGCTAGAAGATATTAAAGGATGAATTGGCATCATAAATGACAGGCTAAAATGAGAAAATTCTCTTTAAAACTACAAAGTGTCTGGAAAGAAGAAAAAGCCAAATATTCATGAGCTACAGTATATGCTATTAGCAAATATCCCATTATACATTTTTACCGACAGTATTATGATCTAGTCTGTAGCACAGCTAAAATAACAACACATTTTGTTCATACATGAGTGACAGAAAGCAAATTTGGGAATTAGACTGTCACATTTACGAAGTTGCAAATTGAATCTAATGTTTTAACACCTACTAACAAGGTAGAAAGATCTCTTCAGGAAGATTTTTTTTTTTTTTTAAAAGACTGCATTCAGTCTCTTAAAAACTGTGGTCTCCAATTGTATCGCCATTTCATTTGTTCATCTTATGTTAGATCATAAATGTAACATCCTTGCATTTAAGAACTATCACTGAAGTATGCTCTGGAATGCAGCACGGCTAGATGCCAGCTGACACCTGCGCACAACCTGAGGGACCTCCATGGTTAAACCACGACAGCTTCTTTCACAACAGGGACAGTCTAAGAGCACGTACACCCACTGTGATGGCAGCTTGGATGATAGCAAGAGGGACTTCCTGAGCCGTAACTCAACCATAGCTCAAATGCATTCAAATGTATGTCCAGGCAGGAAGGGGATAGTTTAATTTCTAAAGAGAACCCACATAAACAAACAAAATCCTATTTATCACAATCAAAATGAAAAGAAGGCAGGAGCAGAACATCTAAAAATGACTGTCTTTTAAGGAGTTCAACACAGAGGTGTTAAAAGCTATTTTTCCATTTATTTTTTATTCCATAGGAACTGTAACAATCCACTCCAGTAGAGGAGAGAGCAAGGGAACTTTATTCCTTTCTTGTATATCAGCAAACAAAACATTTGAACTAATTCCAGCCAGCTATATCTGGAAAACATACACACAGCTCAACAGTCGGTAACACATACCAGTGAACTTTGTCTGCTAAACCACTGCTGCTGGGAACGACGTACAAGAAAGCAAGTCCTCTCCACATAGTCCGTGTTTGCATTTTAAGGCAGTTGAAAACAATTTCTTTCTAGCTTTTATGGTATAAGATGGAAATATGCAACCTTACAGCGCTATTGCTGGAGTTGTTTTGCAGGCAGAACCCATGTGTAAAAAATGCCTCTTGCATGAATTCCCCAGGCTATCTGATGATATTGAAATAATAAACAAGATGCATCATTTTCTAGTATATCAGCACATAGAGGACTGTAGAGAGTCTATGGCTGGTTACAAGGAGCAGAAGTATACCGAATTAAATGAGGAGCTTCATCATTAACGTTGAATGTAACCATTCTTTAAATACAAAGGAATTCTGCAATACAAATAATTTATTCCCACTGTCTGGTTCAACTCTGACTTGGATAGTTTTATAGAAGTGTCTAGACATCTTCAAATGAGCGATATCAAGTGATGTGGGGCACCAGAAGAGATGTCTGTTCTGCATCAGTCTTGCCAACATGCCCCAATTATATTTCTCAAGTTTTTCCAATCATATTGTGCTCTGTGTGCCTGCTTCTTCATGTTGGCAGGACAAGCAGTACGCAGCCAAATAGTATCCTGTAATTATGTCCTTGGGACTTATTTTCACTGCATTACTCACTCCTTAACCTATACAGAAATATAAGTGCTAATATTTTCAAGGGCTTCAAAATCCCACCCCTGCAGAAATTATATTTTATTAAGTAGTACTGAATCATGTAACTGCTAGAAACAAACAAGGTAAAACAACTGCCACCACAATCCCCTCCTGGCTCTAGGAAGACTGTTTTTGAATTTATTTACTAATAAATACTTTATTTATAGAATTTTAAAATAGTGTCTGTCAAGAAAAGGCCAATTTGCACAAATGAAAAAAAGCTACTGCTACCACTTCCTCAGACATACTCTGTAGAGCCAAAGCAAGGTATCACATCTGAAACCAAGAATAATTTCTATATCTAAATTAAGTTCAATTTTAACAGGTTTTGGGGGGCTACTTCAACAAAACTTTGGGATGGGCAACGGCCTTCGAAGTGTTTTCCAAAGCTGTTAGCTTTTTGAATATATTTTAGGAGAAAAATGGTTAGTTGTATTTTCTAAAAACAGCCAGCCTTGCTAAACTCCTTGACAAGCAGGCCCATGCAAACTTCATGAGGTTCAACAAGGCCAAGTGCAAGGTCCTGCACCTGGGCCAGGGCAATCCCAAGCACAAATAGAGGCTGGGTGGAGAATGAATTGAGAGCAGCTCTGAGGAGAAGGACCTGGGGGTGTTGGTGGATGAGATGCTCAACGTGAGCCAGCAATGCGTGCGTGGAGCCCAAAAAGCCAGAAGTGTCTGGGCCTCAAAACAGAAGCATGGCCAGCACAGCGAGGGAGGTGATTGTCCCCCTCTGCTCTCGTGAGGCCCCATCTGGAATGCTGTGTTCAGCTCTTGGCCCCCAAGAAGGACGTGGTCCTTTTGGTATGAGTCCAGAGTAAGGCCACAGGGATGATCAAGGGGTTGGAGCATTTTTCCCATGAAGATGTAGCTGAGGGAGCTGAAGAGAAGGCTCCAACAAGACTTTATAGAGGCCTCCCAGTACCTACAGGGTGCCTTCAGGAAAGCTGGGGAGAGGCTCTTTGTCAGGGAGTGTAGAGATAGGACAAGGGGTAATGGCTTTAAATGAAAAGAGGGTAGAATTTGCTTAGCTATTAGGAAGAAATTCTTTACTACGAGAGTGGTGAGACTCTGGACCGGGTTGCCCAAAGGAGCCGCAGATGCCCCATCCCTGGAGGTGTTCAAGGCCAGGCTGGATGGGGCTTTTGGCAGCCTGGTCTAGTGCGAGGAGTCCCTGCCCATGGCAGGGTGGTGGAACTGGATGGTCTTTGAGGTGCCTTCTAACCCAAACCATTCTGAGACTCTATGAAACTCATTCTCACAAAAGTCGCTGGTCATATAGATTTAATGTTTCTTAACTCCCAAATCGCACCGATGCATAAATCTTTAAAACCAAGACAACAAAATTCCATTACCACAGACAAATTTAATACTTAAAAGACAGGCCCCAGCCAGTAAACCCGGCTCTAAAACACTTCAAGTTACAACTGAACCTAAATGAAAATCATTTTTTCATTATTCTGGTCCAGATGTTGACCAGCAATTTGATCTTGGAGAGTTATATGCAACAAAAACTTGCCATCCAGGTCAGAATGCCACTGTGCCAAACTGTATTTGCAACACGTATGCATGTTACTTATGTCTGTAATACTCACATGTACAGAGTATACCTACACACATACATGTATGTACCTGGAAAGATTTTACATCCTGCACAGGACATGTTACAAATAACCAATTATCTACTGCAGGAACCATTTCTGTGTGGGCTGGATGCAGAAGGTACACCACCTCGGGTCTGCTGGCGTAACACCGTGTCCCTGCTTGGCTGCTTTGTCTTTCTCAAGGGTTCTCTGGCTCTTTTCTTGGCCAAACTCTTGGCAGTTGCTCATCACACAAACGAAACGCAAGCCACTTCTGTCATACGCCAGATGACCTCCCAACTACATGGCAGCAAAACCTCCAACCGTAAACTTCATCATCATTTCAGCAGCCCCTGGAAGCTCTGAATTGTTCCACTATGTCCTACGCTGCTCTATGCCAAATACCACATGAGATACAAAAGCAAATGCGTTCTCTAGAATACACTGCAAACTTAATTTTCCTCATTTGCCATTACAGCAGAAACTGTCATACTGCAGAGCCTAATACCCATCAAAACAAAAAGGAGACATCCAAAACTCTCTAGGCTCTAATTTCAGGCTGTCCAAATGCTTAAGCAGACATCACAGCACCAGTTTTCACCCAGTTCACAGTCTGAAAATTATCTTTGCAACATAAGAACCAGAACTGTTTGTACAGCAATGTGGATTATGTAATTATGTGGCTGTGTAATTTCACTGTCATAGGAAGCTGATCCATTGTAGTATATTTATATAAAAATACTATATTAATATGTTTACCAGAAGTAACGTACTTTTACGTATGGACCATTGATCTCTGTCAATGTCTTATAAAGTTAGTCCTTCAGTGTGAGGGAAAAATACTTTGGTGCAAGAGTTCCAGAAATATGAAGTGTTTATAAAAATGTTCTCATCTTGTCGTAATTTTCACTTACAAAAAGAACAAAAAAGCAGTCCAGTAATATGAATATATTGATGCAATGATAAACGTTGCCATAATTTCCTATAAATATTCTCTACCATGATGTGCCACTTGACAGGAAGACTCAGAATATGAAGCAAATTGTGTGCAATTCAGAAAATCAACAACTCAGCCGAAGTTATTCATACCTCATTCATTTAAGCCAAATCGCAGTAGTGGATATTTCAATAAATTCATCAAATTTTGTTATTAGTAGTGCTACAAAGCCTTCGAGAAGCTACAAAGTAACTTCAAATGAAATTACCATTGCTACAGGTAATACACACAGCACAGTACGTGATCAAATTGTATTTGTTCGTACTACTTCAGTATGTACGATATATGCAGGTATAGATTTTGCACAGAGAAGTTTGCCTCAGCTCCAACACTAAAAGAATTTCACATTCTCCAGATTCAGAGGTATAAATTATTCTTTTCAAATTAAATGGCCACGTACCCTCTAGCTCAAATGTACTCTTAAAGGGTCACATCTTGACTAAGAGATGAGGGTTTTGCACAAATATAAAGCGGAACTGTGGGACACTACAGGTGGTAAGGTAAATTATTCTACTTTCCTGAAATTTCTGAAGCATGCCCCTCCTCTCCCAGCCCGCCTCCCCTCTTCCTGCAGTGGCAATGAAAGTGTTTGGCAGTCAGTTTTTTCCTTCAGTTTGGATGTTTTGTCATTTTTCTAGGGCTGCTGATGAGGTGATGTGTATTCTGTCAGGGGAAATTAACAGGCATATTCCCCAGCTTGACAGGAACAGTGAGCTAGAATGATTTCCTGAGAAGCTTCTGCATGTAGTATGCAAGATTTTTAATTTTTGTTTTGGCTGCAGAAGCATTTCCCTACCACACTTAACTACAGCATCACAAATTGCATTACATAGAAGCTAGTGGGCACATGCATGCATACACGTTACCATGGGCAAAAGTGGGACTACCCTTAGGCTCCAAATGCAAAAAAAGATAATGTTTTAAAATAGTACGGAGAGACCATAAGACTGCATATCAGCACTCCTAATGTCTTTTAGGCATTGAACTTTTTACAGTTAATGATGTTTATCCTATCTAGCAATTGTTGCTAGGCAGTAGCAGACTTCAGGAGAGGCAAACAGTCATTTGCAATTTATTCCCTAATTTCTTTTTAATAAATAAAGGCTGTGCTTTATTTCTGGTCTTGTATTACTTGGGGGCATGTTATTTGTCTGTGTCTCAGCAACGTCATCTCCAAGAAACGATGCCTACCTACCATGATATAGTATTTGTGAGATTAATGCAATCAAGTTTAGACAGTCCCAGGTCCAATCCTCCAGTCAAAGGTGCTTCAGACCAACCAGGTATTATCCTAGCAAATCACAGATTATTCAATTCCTGTATTGCTCTCACATTTCAGCCAAGAGACTGATTTTAACTAGGTTATCAGCAAGCCTTTAATGCTGGTAAGAGTAGCTGGCAGAACAGCAAGTGCCCTTTCTTTAGTCACCTGTATTTTCTTATACACAACTCTTAAGATTCACCTAATTCTGGCAACAGCATTGTTGCTGTTTAACCTGGCAGCTCAGCACCATGCACCCCGGTGGGATGGGGGAGAGTCAGAAAAAGGGTAAAACTCGTGGGTTCAGATAAAGACACCTTAATAGGACAGAAAAGGAAGGGAAAAAAATAATAATGATGAAACAATACACAAAACAAGTGACGCCCGGTGCAATTGCTCACCACCCGCTGACGGACGCCCAGCAAGTCCCCCTGAGAAGCACTCACCTGTCCCCAAGCCATCCCCCCAGTTTAATTGTTCAGCTGGATGCCGTGTAGTATGGAATATTTAGCATGGGCTGGTATGGACCAGTTGGGGTCACCTGTCCCATCTGTGTCCCTTCCAGGCTCCTTTTGCACCCCCAGCCTCCTTGCTGGCAGGGCAGCACCAGAAGCCGAAAAGTCCTTGGCTCTGTTTAAGCATGGCTGTGCAACAACTAAAGCATCTGTGTGTTATCAGCATTATTCTCATCCTAAATCCAAAACGCGGCATCATACCAGCTATTAAGAAGAAAATTAACTCCAGGACAAGCATATAGCTATAAACACATACATGGAAGCACAGACTTTTAAGGTAAAACCACACATCTTCATAACCTTCATCTACTGAGCCCCAGAAAAAGATGCAAATTTGGGGACTGGCCTTTTGGAAACCAGGAGAGTACAATTGAAAGCCCTAATACAGTAATAGATTTTGCCTGGGACAGGGAATATTCATTTCACGCTCTTTAGGATACAAAACTGTCAGCAGTGTAAGGGTATCCTCTATATTCAGTTGGAAACTCTTCACTGACACTAATGGAAGTTTGCTAGGGACCTGCTGGATTTAATTCGGTTTAGGGCTTTTATGGTACAGTGGAACATAACATCTTAATGCAAGTCTTGCAAAGTACTTTGCCGATGATATTTCAATACAGAGTGGACCCAAGTAAAATACCACATAATGCAGTCATGTAGGCTTGTCACTTCTCAAGCGTGAAATTGTTCAAAGTGTTATGCTGCCTAAACATAAAAAAAAAAGTGCCATTTTCCTACATCAAGCAAAAATCTACAGGATTTGAAACATCTCATTATTTCTGGTGGGTAAAATCTATGTTTTAGTGCCTACAATATGGTAAAAGATTTTTTAAGAAGAAAAACAGGGTAGACATTGATGGAGGCTGAGTCATCTTTAATCTTTCATCCCAAATTCTCTTTGTACTTCAGTGTTTTGATATATTTAAATGGGGGAAAAAGGGGAAAAAAAGAAAATTAAGGAAATGCTAACTATTAAATTAAAAAGTCAGTCTTCTTTAACTCTCATGTTACTTTTACAACTCTGAATTTTCTCATTTTTCAAAGTGCATGTCTGACTTTTGATCCTTTGTACCCGAATTCTCTGTCACAGATGAGAAAAATCAAAGAGAAGAATGTGGCACGGTTTTGCAGCTGGTATGGCTGCACCTGACTTGATTTTGCAGGGAGTAATGAAAGAAAAAACTGTCCTAGTTTCACTTTTTGAAGTTTAAACAAAGTAACTTAAGCCTCAACTTCTCAAGATGTACTAAGACTCCCAGACTCTAAAGAAATTGGACAAAAGCTGTATTCTTAACTTGGAACTTGCTCTAAATATTTAGAAATTAAGCAACAAGATTTTAAAAAGCTTATCTTCTGTTTTTTTACTGGTATTTCATCTGAAATAAATCACCTGTTCTATACAATTTCATAGGACAGCCTTAAGCAAAGGGAAATAGCGAATATTTAACGAACAGATTGAAGGCTATTTTATAAATTCTGAAAAAAAAATATCTAACGGAGATCAAAAACAAGTCAATTGAGCATGTACTGTTCACTAAAAAGAAACAAACAGAATCAATTAAGAGCCACTTAAGTAACACTTTCCAGTTATATAGCTCAAAATATTTGAAGCTTAAATGACATTTTCCCAAGAGTGAGCCAATAAAATTCTAAACTTCCCCTGATTCAAAAAATAAAAATGTAGCTCACAGTCACGTAAACCCTACAGTGTTTCGCAGATGCAATAGGCAAGTGATGCCCTCAGAGGACAGGAAGATTAAAGGCAGTGTTCCCATTGTCAACTAATTGAGGAGAGGGAGTAACCATAGGTTTATTTTCTGGATACTCAGTTTGTCGCTTATTTTTCTCTCCCATTTCCAATTTTTTCTCTTGACTTCCATTTAATTCTCTTCCCATGTGTTATTCTCCACTTCCCAGCACGTCTCTATTTTATTGCTGTCTTTTTCACTAAGCTTTACCTATTTTTTTTTCTTATTCCACTGTCCATTTGCTACATCAAATTTCCTATCCCATACCTTCTTCTCTGCTATCTGCCGGAAGAGAAGAGAGATTTGAAAGCTCAGAGGCAGGACACCTGAGCAGCTATGGATCACCAAAGCCCTGAGGTGGACTCACGTCAACCTTCTGACACAGCAAACTCCTCAGAGAATGAGCGGCTTTTATACAGCAACAAAGCCACCGCTTCCTGTAACAAGCAAACAAGGATAATCGACCTCCTAAACTTGAGTTAAGTGACCAGGGAACAGAACTGGAAAAAGCTTTTACACACCTTTCCTCCTACCCACAAGAAGAGTCCCACAGAAGGGCCCCTGGCACCAGCCTAACAGCCTGTCCTTCACCAGCCTGGAGGGAAGCACGCTCTGCTCCGGCCCCTCTGCTCCCCAGCTCTTTGCAGTGTTTCTGAGACCCGAGGAGCTGCCCCAGGCCCATCCCTGCTATCTCTCCGCTCCTCTGTTGGAGCTGCCGGTTTCCAGCCTTCCGTCCTCACTTCTCCTTGTTGCTACAGGCTGCGACGTCTGGATCTCACTGAGACGTGCACAGAGCAACGAGCATCTCCCTTCTCCCTTGAGGGAATCCACCCTGAAAATCCTAAAGAAATCGGCCAACAAAAAACTCCCTCCTGAAAAACACAAGAGACTGTACTGCAGAGCAATGCACTGGAGTTGCTATTTTTCTCTCTGTCTTAAGAACGATTTATGTCCCAATCTAGTTTCCCATCCTTTTACAGCACAACCTTTTCTCCAAAAGGAAGCTGTTTTGCCCACATGCATGAGAAGAATATTTTCTTCCTGCTCTCCATCACTGCCCTGCAACACTGGCACAGACATACTGAGAAGCACCACCACTTACATCCCCTCCCATAAGCATATGCAATTCTGTTGTGGCATCCCTCGAAGTCTAGATGCCATGACTAACTCCCCTGACAATCCTCTCTACAGTCCCCGGTCCACGAGCACCTTCTCAGGATGCAGGGGTTCCCACAACCCTGCTATCTCTAACTCTGGGTAACCTTCTCGGCAATTTCCACTCTTTGAAGTTGTAAGATCTTCCTGGCATCCTTTCCAGCAACCATCCTCAAAGACTGTCATCTCCAAAGAACATTTCGATTTCATCATTGAAGAGGGATAAGTACACAAAAAAGCAATTCACCTTCCTGTGAACTTCCCTGAAACCTCCCTCTGACGATGCAAAATTGCCACGTAGGATGGAACACCACAAGCTTCTCTTTTGCAGTTTGCTGACTGTGGCTCACTGTCCTTGAATCAAGCCCTCCTGTCTATCGAAATCATCCGTAATTATCAAAACTGTTCAAGAGTTCTCAAGCAGATCGACCTAGATTCAATACACTTTTTTTGAGCTACGGTGAGACGTGGATGCCACTATTTATTGCATTATTTTAACTCCATTTAGTCTATTGCCTGCTATTGAGAAAATCAAATTAACTGCAGCCAATGAAGTTACCTGGCATTACAGAGGTGTTTTTACTTTCCTTAAAGCAATTTTTAGACTAGTCGGAATAATAACACACCAAAATAGAGCCATAAATGATGCAGAATATAATATTTGACAAATTACTTCATCGTTTTGTTCATTATAAGCAGTACGATAGCGTTTAAATACAGAATACCTATAAAACTATAAAAATGAGTGATAGGATATATCACAGTTTGTGCAAGCCTTTCACAGCACTATAAAACCATGCTATTTTCTCTGGGAATTTTAATCTCTTAAGAAAACTGGAAATTAATATAGCCAGGGCATCTTTCTAAATGTAAACCACTACCCGCGTAGCTGAGAATTATTAACCCAGGGAAGAGGGACAAAAATTGGCCCAGGTGCCTAAGAAAATGCATTAAGTTTCCCATGCAGGCTGTAGATAGGAGGAATAAGAAGATGCAGAGACAGCATACATCAACCAAAAGGATACAGTTACCTCACATGTACACCAGTCAAAACCAAATGAAGCACAGATAAATATGCTTCTCAGATATATTTGGAAAATATCTTTTAGATTTTAAAAAATAATAATACATGCTGTGCCCTCGCGACCTTGGCTTTGCTCCCTTGTTTGTCTATCCCTTGCTCTAAGACAGAAATCTTTGGGGAAGCATACCAGTCCCACATGGCAGACCATGTTCTAACACAAAGGATCCAGAGAACCCACGAACAAGTTGAAAACATACCCTCTACCTTTTTAGCCTGTAATTTTGCAAACTAACCATTATTTTTTGTGTGTAGTTTCAGGTCATGGTGCTTGTTTATTCCTTTAAAGAAACGGCAACAACTGCTGGGTGTGCAAGGTCACATCTTCAAAGCTCAGCACATTGATTTATCTTCATAACCATGTGGCACAAATACCACTTCTCAAAAAGAAGAACAAGGAATCTTCTGGTGCTCTGTAACAGGGTTTATTTACCTTTCAAAAATAATTTGGGATTTGATTCATTATCCGCCCACTGGGATTTCTAGCAAGGTTAAGGCAGTGTCCCTGCAGAGCACAGGCAGCTGGGCAGAGCCGTGCCCGCTCCCCACGCAGGACACTCGGGTTGCACCCCAAGAAGCCTCTGTGCCTGCTGGCTTCCCCAACAGGAGCACGTTCAGAGAGAAGTCACTGTAGCCGTTTTAACAGCTCTTCCAGAAGTGATTTGCTTCTTGCATACGAGCTCATCTCGGTGACATCTGGCAGCGTTTATGAAACATCCCCGTCTCGTGTGACCAACTGATGCCATAAATTTCAGTCACCCTTGCCTTTGAGAAATGCTAATAATGAAAACTCATCAAAGAGCAGCAGTAATTTCTACTGCTGACTAGATGGATGCCTTCCTGACTACTCAAAATTAATGGCAGATCTCAGGGTCTTAAAGAACAGCTGTCACCGAGAAATATACCTGCAAACAAATACGTAGTGTGCCTCTGCGTTTGATTTGTTACAAGTATAAAGCCGCAACTCTCCCAACAAACAGGACTGATTACAAGGAGAAGTTAGCTAGCCTTCTGTGTCGTTTAAAATGATAGAAAACAGAGAAAGAGCCATCTAAGTACGCAAATGGGAAGTTTAAAAGCAACTACTGACTCCCCCCTCCAAGAGTGAGAGTGGTTTATAGCCACATGGATTATACATAAATTTTCACTTATGTCTACTCTTACAGACACCATAAAGCTAGCTGCTTTATCACAGGATTAAAAACAAGCCGTAAACCTCATACAAATTAGGGATTTTCCCCTGCTATCAGCGTTGTCACTAGGTGAAGCTTAAAATGACTGATAACTAAATGCAATAAGCTCAGGAGATACATTTTTAGGGGGCTGCTTTCAAAGGATTTTGAAAAAGCAGCTATGGGGACCACAAAGACCACTGCTACTCTCTGTTTCATTACCCTCTTGAGATCCCAGTGTCACGGAGGTGACCGAGGACGTATATTTGTTCCCAAGCATACCACAATTTATTCATCGCACACTTGATGAGAAATGCTGACAAAGCGAGATCCTCACACACCCTACACATGCAAAAGCTCCGAGACACACTTGACTAAAATGCCACGATACTGAAGTCAGCATCATTATTATGGGAAGGGGGGGGGGGGGGGGGAGGATGGTTCGAAGTGGGGATATGTCTAACTATCGCATATATTCGGCGCTGAGACACGTCAGCAACTTCCCAGTTACTGTCTGTCAGCTGATTTCTACAAGATTGGTATTTGTGTCCCCAGCAGGCCCTACACCTACACCTACAGGCACTCCAAATGCTGCTGCTGCACCTACACAGGTTTCAGTAACCCTGGAGTACAGGGGTACAAGACCGGGCAAGGTACAAGACCGTAAAGTTGTTGTGTTTTTGTTTTGTTTTGTTTTGTTTTTTTCAACATACTTACAAAGAGTTACAGCACCTAAAATACAATCAGAATGGAAATTATGCTGCTCCAGATACGTAAATAACCCCCTGAAATACAGTAGTTTGCAATTCCTATTAATAACAACTTTGGTACTTAGTCAAAAATTGGGCTGACCTTAGAAGTGTATTGCTATAAACTCCAATTCAAAAAAAGTCAAATTGGAGCTAGAACTTAAAGTGCAGCAAATAATTTAAGGATTTAAAATATTGCTAAATCACTGCTGTAGCTTTTTTTTTTTTTTCTCCCAGAAAAAAATGCATAATAAGACTAGGACATGCAATGTTAAGATGAAGACTGAAAAAAAATTAAAGTATTTCATAAAAAATACAGTCTACACTCAACCTCAGCTCGGCATTGCCAACAGCGCTGTACACCACAAGTCATTAAAGTATCATTAATGCCAACAGTACCTAGAACTGAGTATGACAGAAAATAATAGCTTCAGTTCAGAAGAGACTGGCCAGAAACGTAGCTCTGATTCCTTTTATCATTCACAGCTTCACAGCCATTTATAGATAATTACGAGCTAATTGCACATTTTAGCATTGGCTCCCAAAGCTCTGAACCCACAGAAAGGTGTGCTTTTTCATCCCACTGGCACTTGCATCACAGACATCCGCATAATGGCATTTGTCTTTTAAAGGAGACCACACAGTTCGCCCTTTGCACTATTACTTCTGGCTCTGGTTCTGAAATTAGCCCTATAGTGAACCAGACTGCATCCTCTACCTTTACTTTTCTTCTCCTTGACATTTTCAATTCTGTATCTCCAGCTCGATATTTTTCTTGAAAGCTACTGCTTCTTTAGGTATATTTTCATATTAAACCACAAGAGATTGTATTTTATTGATTTTTGTCATGCAGGGATGTCTAATAAATTTTACTGCTTGGGTTTTCTTGCTTTGGGCTCTGTAGTGGGATAGAAAATACTCTCTTGTAAGACGGAGCCTTCTTTATGCTCTGTGTCGCACAGACAGATGGTAAAAGACCCTTCCAGGTTATCATTATTATTATTTTTTATGTATTTACTTTGCAGCAATCAAGAAAGCGTCCCAAGAGGCTTACAGGAAGATCTCCTTGTGGACACACAACCCAAGGTCGCTCATGTAGAAACAAATGGTATTACTGGCCATGCAGGGCCAAGAAATTTGGTTTCTTCCTTTCTTCCAAAGCCAACTCATTTCTAAATAAGAAACAGAACACTATTTTCACCACAGCAAATCTGAAACCTCATTAGCGGAACACGATAAACTAATATTTACAAAAGACCCTGAGGTAAGAAGTGCCTCTTATGGCAAGCAATTCACCCTTTAACTTTTCAGCCTAAAGCACTGTATGGTAAGAAGGGGGATGCATCCCTGCTCCTGCTGGATGACGGCCGACACTCCTGTAAGCTTTCTGCTTGAGTCCTGCTAGACTGCCCCTGGGCACTGTGCCGCAGCCACCCCAAGCTCCTGGCTTGCCTTCCCTTGTGGATTAGCCCCGATCTTGTGGCTCTCTGGCAGGTGTGTAGGACCCTCCAGTGGGACAGTCAGGGTAGAGGACCCGCAGTAGGCGCTTTCAAGTGGTAATTTTAAGGCATTCATCTCTATAGCAAAGGCAAATACGGGAGCCAATGCTAAAATGTGCAATTAGTTCGTAATTATCTAGGCTATGGAAGCAAGGAACCATGCTTCATTTTAATCTTTATAACCCAAAAGCTGGGACAGTAAGTCAATATCTCAGCACAAAATACACCTCTTCTTCAACTCTCCAAGAGCAGCTGGATAAACTGTAAGCCATAAGCTTATGTTAGAACACCCAACATCTGTTGTTGTCAAATACAGGGGCAGAAAATGGTTTTTCAAGAGCATTTCCTTCCTTCAGACTACTTCAGCCCTATCTGAATGGCACCTCCACCAGTTAAATCACCTGTACCTTAATCTCATTTAGACAACAACTCACTCATTTGCTTAATACAGCAAAATCAAAAGAAACATCTAAATATTCTTAGTATGCAGCAGCACCTGCAACCTATATCAGCCTGTTCCTCGTCCCTGAGGTTCCACATGAACAGAGGACAATCCTTTAACATCCTGCCCAAACCCTGTCATGCGAACCTCAAGAGAAACCTCCAGGTGAATTAAAATTATCCTAATAACTTTGTGCCTCCAGCTATGTCACCAATACCATCTATACATCTAAAGGAAAAAATGCAACTGGCAGCATAGCTGGAAGCAGCCAGGTTTTGCTACTATCTACACTACTGGTTGGAAGTAGCCTGGGTATGTTCACAAAAACTGGAGTTACAGTTGAGTCATATCCTAAATCAACTGAAACCAGAAGGATTCTTGAAAAGTCTGCTTAATCTAGCAGCGTATCCCTGACCAACACACCGAGAACACGTTGTTCTTCACAAAGCTGTTAGAAGACAGCGAGACTGTCAATAACAGCTAATGATTAATGGAGCACAAGTCTTAATGTCTTCCAAAGCAAGGCAATTATTTAAAAAGAGAAAAGAACAGCCATAAGTCCAATCCTCCTCTCTGCCTTTCACTAAGCACGAAGAAAACAGAAAGACAGGGTTGCAGCATTAGGTTGCAGCATTCCCAGTGCCTACAGACACTCAGGAGCAGCTAAGAAGTGCCGAATCTTAGTGAGCCAGTAAAACTCTAGTTAAATTGTCGAGGAATTGTTCTTCTCAGAGGCATGCCCCTCTTACAGACAGCTATTATCCATCCGAAATTGGTAAAACAAAATGAGTATTTCAATACTATGCAGATTTACTAGATAATTGAGCAGAGCTTTGAAAATCAGATTATCAAATAATCAAAGCAATTATCCCGTCAAATGCTTCATGAATTATGAGACGAAGGACTCACCCCTTTCAAACTCTTCTTTTTTCAATTTCTGCCTTGTTAACATATAAGACTTGTGCACAGCACAATCAGTGAAACCTGGCATTCGATTTCTGCCTGCAGGTTAACCTTGTCTTGTGCTGAATTTATCCGGAGACCTATAAAGCCAATGGCATTTTCCCACGGAACTGTTTAGAAACTCACAGGTTTCATTAGCTGTTCAGGACAGACCAAAAAATCAAAAAAAAAAAAAAAAAAAGGTAAAAAGGTTGTCATTGACCAAACCACAGCAGGGAAGGTGGAAATAGGAGGAGGAATTGAGAGAAACTACTCTAACTACTCTGCAGAATTGCCTCTGCCAACCCAAGAAAACTTTGCTGCACAAACCTAGCATACCAAACAACAATTATTGCGAATGAATCCCAAAGCCAGGCTTTCGCAAGGCTCTTAAACATTCAAATTCAGTTTTATGATGCAAAATTCAGACACTGAATTAATTTTCCCACTGGAAATTAATAGGGAATTGTACAGTATGCTGGAAGCGACTATGCCAGTGGTTTCACTGTGCCTCAGATGCTCGTGTCCTAGTTGGCAACTATGAATTCAGACAGGCCACATGAAATAAATACACTTCTCTACATTCGAACCTGCAATGAACTATATGATGTGGTTAGCAGGGATGGTTTTTACACTTTATTTATGGGAACAAATTCTCCTGTTCATATACATTTGCAGACTGACATACCAAGCAAAGTGCTAAAAATTCTTTTGAAAACAGCAGCAGCAGAAAGTCTCACGCTACGGAAAGAAAGGCCAGACGAAGCATTTAGGGATCTACCACTTCAGTTACTTCTGTAGCTAATGGCAAGCTAAGGCTGACATGGCAGCACTATGTATACAGACCTACAGGCTCTCACCATTCTCTGAACATTATGTAATTAGCAATGTGAGCTGAAAAAGTGTATGTGACAAAATACGCTTCCTGTGTTTGTACTTCCTGGCTGTTAGAGGTGACAAGAATATAAATGCTAAAATCTAAAATTATCTATACCATAATTACTGTAATTTGTACTGAATAAAGGTGAAGGCTATAATCACATGCTTGTATAATAGTATTATAAGGTTTACATACAGATATGGATTCTAAAGATTACTACTATATTTTTTGTTCAATATTTATGGAAAGATACATTACCGTGGAGAGCAAAGTCCTGGGAGAGAAAGCAAGAAATAAGGTCTGCCAATACTTGGTCTGTTTTTCAAAAACTATTTTCCATATGCTTTCCTATACACATATAATTCTGCCAGATGTGTTATTATTGTTATTATTATTATTATTGTTAGGCATTGGAATGCGCTGCCCAGGGAAGTGGTGCAGTCACCATCCCTGGAGGTCTTTAAAAGACATTTAGATGTAGAGCTTAGGGATATGGTTTAGTGGAGGACAGGTTAGCGTTAGGTCAGAGGTCGGACTCGATGATCTTGAGGTCTCTTCCAACCTAGAAATTCTGTGATTCTGTGATTATCACGGCACTCGCTATTTACAGGTACGTAAGTGTTGCAAACAATTTGCATGTTAACCTGTGCTCAAATATCCAGTTCTCTAAAAAAAGACAAAAACAACTTTTAGACTGTTTATACATGCTCGGTGTTTGTCCTAGCATTAGCATGTTAGATTTACTACTATTTTATTACATTTTTGCGTTGTCATTCCATTGTTATTACATTTCCACTGCATAAATAAAAACCTACAGTACATACTCTTAATTATTAAAAAAAAAAAAAAAAAGTAATTTCAAGATTGATGGTTAGTATCCAGAAGCATCTGTTCAGTCAAGCAACAAAGCATCAACAAGTTCATTTTTTCAATGGGTCAAATTTTCAAATGCAAAATAAATCTTAAAATATTGTTAGATACTATGCTTGCTAAGAGACATGGAGCTGGTAGAAACTGAAAGAACCTGAATTAAGAATCCACACATAGGCAAAAACAGACTTTTTAAAATAACGAGATAACATTTGCAGCAAGATTTCTACCATCATGTTCATTACTGTATGCTACACCCTGCTCTCTAGAGCATATATAAACCTGTGATTTTAACTTGCTTCTTGTTCACAAGTTTCTAAACATCAGTCTCAGCAATCACTGAACTTGTGAAAGGATTGGGACTTTGGTCACAGCAGGATCGAGCCTTCGGCATAAGCATTGAAGATTTCAGAACAAATTCATTTTAAATATTGTCTTAGAAGTTTTTAGTTTTTTACAGCCACGGTCCTTTCCATTTCCTACAATAAAGGCATCGAGAATTTTGCATTCGATACATATGTACGACCTAAATCTTATATATTAATTAAGTATACCATTACTGACGCACCAGTAAATGACAAAATCCAGTGGTAAAACCAGCAGAGCTTCTGGCAGACCAGCTGTGATGCAACAAGCTTTTGTCTTCTGCTGCCAAAGCAGCTCCTAAGCTCCAGAAACTCACCAGTTACATAGCAACTGGCTCAGCAGCCCCGCAAACCAAGTGCCTCAAAGTTATTGCTTCCTCATCCTTTTCCCTTTTGAAGTAATCCCAGGAGATTAACACAGTTTTACGTTTAATGAAACGCTACAGCTGCACAGTTACAAGTCAGAAAGTGGAAGCAGTCAGAAAGCTAAGATCGCAGCTGAAAAGCTGCCCTAACTGCTCTGCACAAGGTACGTCGACCTAGTGCTGGTCGGGGTTTAACTTCCCTAATTGTGTTCTTTCTTAGCTGGGAGAATTCTGCATCTCAGACAAGATTTTTTTTCTTTAAACTATTACACAAATACACAGAGCTCTCCCAATTACTTTATAACTATCAGAAGAACAACAACAAAATTAACAAACTAAATCTCCACTAACCATGTCTTGGAAGTTACCAAAAAGTTGTATTTATCTGTCAGTGACCCTTTTGATAATCTCCAAACCTGTGATTATCAAAAATCAGTGGCTTCACTTCATATTCATTCCCTTCTCATTAACTGTGCTGGCATTTCATGTTGAAGATTTCTTCCACTTCTTACTTATCAAGAGCAACAGAGGAATGGACCGCTTAAAAAGTAAATGAAGATCTTTTCCTTCTCTGGTGGTCATCCAAAAGAGGAGAATGGAGGCAAAAGGAAAGGACCGTGAGATCAGTCCGTGACGGCTAAATAAATAGTTCATGACTCTTCAGTCATTACTAAAGGGCAGAATTACTCCCAATAATAAGTGAGAGTAGAGAACTTGAGAAAGGATTAGAAAAATGGTGTTGTATCTTAATAACGTGCACCTACATAAAGTTGGGTCATTGCAGGCAGCATGGCTGGATGAAATAGGAACTGGATTCACTGAGATACAAAACATTTCTTACATCAACTTTGAAATAAAAAAGTATTTTTAGTAAAAAAGGCAAACTACTTCGGACTTTCAAAAACCTGAAGTATTTAAAATATTTTAAAAGCTTGCAACAAATAATTTGAATTCAATATATATTTTAAAACTTTCACATACCATTTCTGACAAACTTGAGAAGTACTTTCTGCTCTTCGAGTTTCATGCAATTCTTATGCAAAGCAAGAGTCTATTAACACCAACAATTGAGTCTGCTCCAACAGAGTTAAATTCTGCTACACAGATCTCTGATTAGCAGAGGATATTCTCTTCAGAAGTAAAAAGAAGACATATGGCTCTCATTGACACTACCGATACCAGCCTTTCCTCCAGACATCTAGACTGAAAAATTGAAACCAGACAGACAGCATGTTGACCTAATGGCTATAAAATACAATCTTTACTGTCCCATATGTAATGTTCCTGAAAAACCCGACCATCCAAGCAACGTTCCCACAGCTGCCTGCAATCCCAACTTCAAGATTCACACTATGTGTTACTGCAATCTATCTCGCACACTCATGCCCCTGGCTGGGAACAGCGTATGGGGAGACCCAGGTCAGGTGGCAACTTTGGATCGAAGATTTAAGCTTAGGTAGACATTGCTGCTGCTTTGGATGTGGATATTATACATCCATTTGGTCATGGAACATGACAAAAAGCAGACTAGTGGAAGGGAAGCTGGCTCAATTATGATCTACAATTCTTCAAAAATCATAACCAGTCTTTTTGTGCTTTCGACAGTGAAAGATGTGAAAATGTATTTATAGTCAGACCTCCATACATCATATACAGATACAGAAATTATTACATTCTGTTCAATGGGCTAGAAGTCAACAGCTTTAGCACTTCAGAAATCTTGCCGACACACATCCTTATCTTCATGAATGAACCTGTAAATGCAAATATACATTTTAACTGCTCTTTGGCAATCTCTTCATGGATTTACTAATATTTTAAGACAGAGACTCATCATTAAGCGTATAACGTCTTGATACTAGGTGCTTCCCGTAACAGCATTTAGAGACTTCTACGCACGTGAAAAATTTAGAGAAGAGTGATGGGAAACTGTAAGCAAAGCCAACACTGAAAGCCCCACGAACCATGGCTCCTCCACACAGATGGAGGTGGGAACAAGGGACCCACACATGCATGAGCCCTTCACCAACCCTGGATTCAGGTAAGGAATGATAAATAGTCGATTGTTCCTCTGCTGTCCTTTGAAAAGAAAGAAGTGACAAGAAAGCGATGAGAAACGGGGAACACTGACCATCACAGATTTACAACACTCAAACTTGAATAACTAGCAGAGAGAGGAGAGAGCATCCCCCTCATCAAGGCAGGGATCAGGAAGGAAAAGTTTTCTGTAGCAACCAGCAATCCAGTACAATTCAAAACTGCGAACCTCTAAGAAAAGATGACGAAGGAAAAAAAGAGAATCTTACACTGAAAGTTCTCACATCTCAATTAAAGAGCCCATTCACTCCTGTTTCTGAGTGATGACAAACAAAAAGTACATTAATTACACAGACCACTGCAACTGAAAACCAAGGTATGATCTTAATTAAATTTCAAAATATAATCAGAATGTCATTAACAAATGAGGAGTGTAGCTGGGTAAATGGCAATTGTGTAGGCCTAAAATAAATAAATAAACAAACAAACAAACACTGTTAACATGCTGGTATTTATCTGCCTCTGGCACAATCTCACCCTACTTCAGCTTCCTCAGTCTTTCAGAATTTGCACGTGACACATTTCAGTTAGATACACAGCTCTCACCACCCAGTTATTTACATAACAAGGAATGTGCAGGCATATAAAATATAATATATTTTGAGACTGGAAGACAGACAGTTGCTGCCTCTGAAAAGATAGACATTTTTTTTTAAGCCTTCCCAATAAATCAGTTTTCCAATGCATTCCTTTGGGAATTCAGTGACAGCAACATGAAACGCGAGATCAGCAAATTATTAAAATACTGATGTAGTAACTCACAGCCGAGCAGCTAATGAGATGTAAAGTTCACTTCTAAAAGCAGGACACTCATATATTAAGCACCATCCACCATATTTTCCCTGTTCATTATAAATATTAATTTAGAGTTGGAAGGTGAGCGATGCAAAATAAAACACATCTCTGATGGCTTCTGATAATACTGCTTTTAAGAACCAAATTTCTTTGGAACAAAATATAGAAACTACAAATGCAACTTTGCCAAGTTTGGTATTAAAACGTATTTTAGTGTCATAATGAATGCCAAATTAAGTCACTGACAAATCAGCAGGAGACAGATGACTTTCAATTTGCCAAACAAACCAAACTCCTACTCACTTTGCAAAACCAATCCAAAATTACCATAAAGACTATTTTAAAAAGGTAAAAATATGGAAGCCATCAATCATTCACATGTGTAACATTGATAATGAAATTCCTTCAAAGAAAACAAACACCAAGTGTTTACTCCAGTGCACAACATTATAAGTTTCATCCGTCACAATGTGCTTGTCCCCTCCAACAAACAAAGGCACCCATCGTTTGTGGAAATGCTGATGAGCAGAAGAAACCAGCTGTGTATTAGTGAGGTTTCTTCTGCCCACAAACTTGCCATTTATTTGTGGGGCCTCAAAGTCTCAAAGCAGAAGTGGACACAACACAGCAGCCTGTACTGTATAAAACAGAGAAGACAACATCAGTGTTGCAGGGAACGGGGTTTCCAGAACAGGTACTTCAGTGACAGGGAGAAAACTACCACAAACGCAGTAGATGACACGATCAAACACTTACCTCTCTTCTCTTGAACTTTAGAATGCTTTATACTTAGCAAAGATATGCATATTGAACCTGACTGATAATTTACCCGACTCTGTTTTAAAGTGGAGGCTAAATAAAAACTGGAAGAAGATGCTAATAAAGCCACAGATCTGTTGTTTCAGAAAGTAACAAAGCAAACATTTATGTCATGCGCATTAGAAGCCAAAGCACATTAATGTGCTTCTTCAAAGAGCACCATATTTTAGCAAAAGGTATACTGACAAACTTGTAAGGCTTGGTATTTGCTCTGACTTACACAGAAACTGTTGAGAACAGAACAGATAACTCGGTAAAACACACTATAATACATCTCCTACATGGAAATTAGAAATTTAATCATCTGTATAGTTAAACCAATAATTCTGTTAATGTAGGTGATGTAAATCTCAATGAATTTACCTAAGACCAGATAGATGGCAACACAAAAAAGCCAATAAGAAAGAAATTAGCACACTAAAATGGGAAATAGACTGAGATTGCCAGCATGACGGCACACAGAGTGAAGAAGCAAAAAATAATAAAAAACAATTATTTCAAGCATATATTCTCCATATTTGGGAAAGATTTACCTGTAATTGTTCTCAGGAGATGCACGGATATAATATAACACCAGGGCCCCTATGCCTCTTGCTCAAAGCTGGTAAGATACCTGCAGAAGGCGTTACCGCCTTTTTTTCTGACCTCCTAATACCACTCCTAAATTATTATGCTTCTTCAGAAAAAAATAAAACAAAAAAACCTCCCCGCTGTAACACCAAAAAGCCTGACTTTTTTCAGCCTGTGAGTCACAAACGCTTAATTCAAAAAGCTGACAATAACATGCTGCAGCACAAAGGACATTTTAATAGAAGCTTTAAGAACATCGGATTCCTCCTGAATCTGATTACTACATGCTGCAATGAAGTTGATCTCCCTCTGACATAATTGAAAAAGTCAAATACAATTGTTCCTCAATGTACTGTCATGACTCTGAAAAAGACTACTTGAACACATTTTCCTAAATGGGGAAGCTCAGTCTGCAGAGGGATATAGGTAACCTTTTTCTGTTTCACCTGCATGACTGTCTAGCCATCTTTTCAGGAGCTAGGATATTAGAGTAAATCCTAGATCTCTGACATCCAAGAGGAAACAGCAACTTACTTGGATCAAAAATATCACTGTGATGTTCATTCACAAATAATATTCTTAAAAGCTTTTGTAGAAAAAGAATGTTTCAATTTTCTCTTCATAATTCATTTTGCCCTTTTAAAACTTCCTGACAATCAGAAAAGATGACTGTAATTTTCTTTTCCTTAGGTTTACATTTCTTCAGATACTTGGCGTGTGGTAGTTTCAAATTCTGGTTTTCGTTCTTTTTTGGAATTAAAATGATCTTCAGTTTCTGAATCTCCACAAGACACAGATTCTGGATACTTTACTCTTTAAACCTCAAGGTCTTCCCATGCTTAATTAGTTTTTAGCTTAAAATTACATTAGGGTAGACCAAGAAAGCCTTCACACACTATTGAATTGTGCTCTCTCAAACATTAATGCATTACTATATAGCATTTGAACACACAGCCCAGGCTTCTTTACTTTTGACAACTCTCAAATCAGGATCACTTCGCTCACTTGAATGATTTATTTCTTCTAATATCCAATGGAACAAGGAGAAAGGAAACAAAGTATGAATAATTAAAAGCTAGATGTGGAAACCAAGAACCGTAATTCTACAAATGCTCACTCCAATGAACTAAGGCTCTGTCAGGCACAGCTCCTCATATCCTGAATGCTCAAAGTCTCAGAGGTGGTCAGAAAGATCAATTTTCCATTTTGCAGAAACCTGGAAGCCACTATTACAAAAGGGTATCTGTGGAACAACGCACTTCTTTTAAATGAGGAGTTGTCAGGATGACATGATATGACTGCAAGTATTTTGCAATGAACAAAACAGCAACCTCCAGGGAACGACGCCAGTCAGCAGTAAAGGGAATTAATGGTTAGAGGCAGCACATTTAGTTGCAGTTTTCACTGTAGCAACAGCGTGCAACAATCCATCCTTGCTCTAGCAGCCTTGGAGGTTCAAACTACCAAAGGGCTTGCCAATCTTACTAGAAGTATATGGCTAAGAATAATATTTTTGTGTAAGAATCTTTCAAAAAACAAAAAACAGCCAACCAACCCTACTCCCCTCTGCTGCCCATCTCCATCTCCAGCCTTTCCTGCAAAAGGACAATTACTACGACTTACCTCTGGGTACTTCAACTTCAAAGTTTTATGCATTTCCCGAAAACGACTGTATCGCCTGAATACTGTCCACGTCTCATCCAGGACTGTTATCTGTATCAGATAATATAAAAAGAAAAAACAGAAGTAAAACTACACAACATACTACACAAAACGGTGTGCAGTATACAAGGTTATCAGATCAAAGTGGGTAATTTTAGTTTCCTTAAATTCCGTAGGCTTTTATAGGTTTACTTCTTTTTTGTTATTACACTGACAGAGGTTTTTGTTTTGTTGTTTTTAAAATCAGGATAACCGATTGCAAATTAAAAAACTGAACACACGTATTCCACATTCCAGAGTGGTTTGACAAGCCTGTAAACACATTAAAATATCCCCAATCACTCCTTGGTACAGTTATGACACTCACAGCATTACAATCAGTGGGTGTTCCACTAATGAATATCACCCATCATGAGTGTAGTGTAGCCTCCCTGTACGTTCCCTTCATATGAACTCCTATATTCTCATACACGCATGTATACATGTATGTAGAGATACACACAAATATATTAAATACGTTTCTCATACACACAGTTCATTGCCATGTAGAACGTCGTTCCAATTTGCATGGTAAATATATTTTTTATATATATATATAAACATATAAATATGAATATATATAAACCTATATGTAGGTTTATATATATTCATATTTATATAGGTTTTCAGTAGAAGATATTCCTTTAAAATACTCTGGGCCTGTGTCATCAGTATGTTGATGAAAACCCCATTTACAGAGGAAAATTCATTAAAATTAACAGAAATGTTCCTGTGAAAAAGCAACAGGAGCAAAGAGGAAAGCACTCCAACTACCCACATTTGCCACCACTTATATACCAAAACCTCACTGGAACTGCAAAAGCAAAATAAAAATTTCAGTAAAAGAATTTTTTTTTCACTGCCTGAAATTAGGTGTGATGAAAGAAATCTCTATGTGGGTCATAAAAGTGGTATGACTGGGGCCTTTGATTTTACAACAAAGTCCTTCCGTAGCTCTGATGATCCAAGGCTATCACAAAACGATGCTAGAGGGAGAGGTGGGCATTTTTCTACACCGACTAGCATTGCTGGAGAAAAACAGCTGGCATTGCCTACACCTGTGTACTGGGTCTTCTTCTTGTTGTGGTGTTTTTTTTGTTGTTGTTGTTTGTATTTGTTTTAAATCCAATGGGCCTCTGTCTAGCAATGATCTTGCGTGTGATCAAAAATAAGTATGTTCATAACACGCATTTTACAAAGCCGTGTGCTTGGCTTTTAATAATAAAGGGGCTCCTAAAACGAACAGGCAGCTCCCTCACTGCTGAGCATACCACGGAGTTACAGGGTTATGGAAAACAGGAATGGACCAGGAAAACTGAGTAGGATAAAATGAAAGCGGGACAAGAAAGCCAGAGGAAGCCAGCAACCAAGAAACATTGCTGCCAGCTGCTAACTCAGGCTTTCAACAAGCTGATTTCTCGTACACCCTTCCCCATCTCCTCTGCCCTTGTTGGGGCATACAGAACAGTGAAACTGGGAGAAGTGCTTTGGAAACCAAAACATATTTTGTCATATGACATCAGCAACCAGTTTTTGTTGTGTTTTCCAATTTTTAGCTACAAAGATACGCAAACAAAACTGGACTTTTCAAAATATACACTTACTTTTCACAAATATGTACTTTTTACAGATAGCAGTTGGACTACATGATCTTGGAAGGTCCCTTCCAACTGAACTACTCTGTTCTAAAGCATATGTGTTTCTAGCCTATCTCCTCAAAGCAAATTCGTTATTTCTGATGAAATTCATCTTTCATGTCACCAATAAACTTGACTGCTACTAGGATGTCTGTATGATGGTCTATATTCCCTCATAAAAAAAAATCATGCAGTTTCCCTCCCTCAATAGACTGTTAGCAATGTCTCAAGCCTTACAAATCAAGTGAATGGATTTAACATGCATAGGCAGGTTTAACTACAAACAGAGTAGCGATTCAGGAATATGCATGCTAGGCTGATCTTGATTAACCTATTAACCATTTTGTTCTGAGTAATTACTCAGAACTCAGTAAAGCGCTTTGTGACTTAAATGTTTGAGTAAACATTAGCATGCAATGGATAATCATAAAATAAAGATGCGACTCATTATTTCTGCTTTGCTTTAATTCTGTATTGCCAACTGAATTGTGAAATTCTGCTGTGATGGATTTCATTTGTACAGTCTCGATGCAGAAGTGACCTCTTTTTTCCCTAGAGCTCTCCCAGAAGCGTGCCTTTAGGGGAGCAGTCTAGCACAACACATCCAGGACTCTTCCAGCTGCAAAGCCTGGGGAAGGGCAGATACGTCAGCTTGCCAGCGAAGTCGTGTGTGCATGACAGATGTCTAGGCGATGGGGCAGTGTCGAATTTATCCAACTGCCTGCAGCCAATTTTATTAAACTTCTTAAGGGAAGCTAATAAATACAACTGTTTTAACTATCTCTTCAGGAATACTTGTTAGAGCTGCACAGGAAGGAAAACAGCAAAGCCACAGACAGATCTGCGCTGCCTAGGACCTGATGCTGGCTCTCTAGGGTGTTTGGTGGCTTGGCTCGACTTGGGCCCCTTTGTGCTCTTCATTTACTTTCCCAGTTCATGTATGAGACTAGCAAGTAAACACACTCCAAAATTTTATTGTTGCTAATGATGTTTTTTTCCCCTTCACTCAGGTGAGATGCCATTAGCCATTCTCCCCTTCCATACCACAGATATTATTGGAAAATGAATTTCAAAGCTGAACAAAATCTTAACCATTCCCCAAAGCTCCACAGTAATGTTGTTAAAACAGATGGGACCAAACTCCACTCCTATAAACAGGAAAACAATAGTGCACACGACACAGCAGTAACATTTCTAGAACACTGTCTTTTAATCCTACAGCTGATACAGCCAGTTTGGTCTGGGATTCCTTTCCCCCTATTTAATAAAGATGTATGACAGATAATATAAACTCGCTACGTATGGGACTGGGACAAATGTAGATCTTGTGAACAGTAACAAGTAAAGTAAATTTGGATAGCCATTGACTTTTTGTTTGTAATTTACTAGTAGTTAAAGTATTTTCTTAATTAAAATATGCACAGTTGAGTGTATCTGTAAGATATTTTGAAATCATTCTTATCCGGACACTTAGGCGATCTATGAATACAGCATATGAAAATCTAGAACTTGAAATGTAGTAAGGAATTTATCCAGACCTGTTTCTTGGAACTTGTTTTGAACAATCTTTAAATGTGTCAGTTCAATTGCGTTGAGGGAAGGCTGGGCTTTTTGTTTGGTTGGTTGGTTGGGTTTGGTTTCTTAGTTTTTGTCTAATTTAGGTCCACATAGGGCATGCATCTTTTCCTTTAAGAGCTGTGTAATAATGAGCGCTGCTTCTGCTTTACTCCAAAATTCTGCAATAGCTCATAAAGCTCAGGAGAAAACAATGTCCAAAAATACCAACACGCTGAGCAGACCCACCACAGCACTTGGCTGAATGGATCTGGAAAACAAAACAATACTGCTTTGGGGTGCGTCTGCCTGGATCTTCTGTAGAGAACATATCAACGATGACTGAAAGACTTCAAAACACAAGAAAAAGACAGTTTTGATGAAATATCAAACAGGATAAAGAAAATGAAAGGAGTCACAACAACTAGGGAA
Source organism: Anas acuta (assembly GCF_963932015.1). NCBI lineage: Eukaryota > Metazoa > Chordata > Aves > Anseriformes > Anatidae > Anas > Anas acuta. The sequence continues at coordinate 12,943,303 of NC_088981.1, forward strand.
AGCTGAATAAAAATGAAAAGGCTTATATATACAGAACTTTGGTTCTTGTCAAAGGAACCCCTACAGGGCTGTGCTTGATTCCTGGCTTGGCTTCCATCACCTGCCCTCAGGAGACCTTCTTGTGTCATCGAGCTGGAGGTTCCCCCTTCCCTACCACCTTGCTGCTCCTTCTGCCTTCCAAACGTGCTGCCTTTAACCAGAGGTACTCTCTGAAACAGATGCCAACCATCTTTACAATGTAGAAAATCTTCCCAAGTGCTGTTTCTGCTGTGGCCTTGCCTGAATGTTCTGTGCATCACAGCAACATGAGAGGAAGAGGAGAACATAAGAGCAGGGTTCTGGTATTCTAATTCAGGTCTACGATAACTAGGTTTAGATCTGATTAAGTTACCACTGCTTCAGCACATCTTTAAAGACTGCATATAAAACCGTTGCCCAAACGGAAGTTTATTTGGAAATTTAACCATTAATATTGAATATTTAATAGCAGATCATAAACAGCTCCATGATTTCTCTCGCTGTAAAAGAAGGTGCTAACTTAAATCTAATATAGAATGTTTTTGCTTCTATTGCAAATTCTCTCCTATAGGTTCTCACGGGCCTTGCTCAATACCTTGGCATGTGACGTATCCATTGACACAGCACCTTGCTGGTTCATTCTCAAAGGTTATATATGTCTAGATGGACAAGATGCTGCACCTGCACTGAAATTATTTTTGGACAGTATATCAGGGTTGAAACACTTATGAACTGACCACAATGCTGCTAGGAAGTGTAAAGCTTATTCCCTCTCTTTTAGCATATTATATACTTTTCCACCTCTTATATACTGTTTCATGTCCTGACAATAAATTTATATAGAATATTTTTCAGATTTGTTTCTCTATACAGCAATAAGCCAGCATTTATCTACAACGATTAGAAACATCTGCTGATGAAAAAATACTTCTGAGATATGTAGGATTCAAAGGTTTGGGGACTGTCTTACAATGCAACTCCATCTCTTCATTCTTTGGTGGGTAACTCTGCTGTTACGTGCAAATGGGTCAGCTACCCATGTTCCCAACAAGAGCAACCTTGGTAAAGAAAGCTCATTTGGATAGCAGCAAAGGGAATGAGATCAACACCACTCCAGCTCCTTCCCCAGACTGATGTACAATCTAATATGCCATCACCTGAAAATTAACTTGAGCAAAGTAAAGCAGGACTAAAATAAGGAATAATTTCAACAACTGACGCTGCACCCTGAGCCATCAAGAAGGGGCAAAACAGGTACACATTCTTTCCTCCCTGCCTGTAGAAAGACAAATCAGAAATTTCTCTGCTGGGAAAACATTTAACATAGAAAAGTTTGTGGATGCTCTGCAGATTGCAGCTTGGAGCCAAATCCTGACCACAGCAAAAGCAGCCCAGTGTGACGTAGACCTGGAGGCAAATGAAAAGCAGCATACACAGCTGATCGATTTGTGTAAGGGAGTATCTGTAAGAAATATTCCAGAGACTGCCAAATTAAGGTCCATAGGAGCTGCAATAAAAATATTGCTCTAAGGAAGTTGATAGCAATGGAATACAATTATTAAAGTGATAGCCCATTCCCTACTCTGTATGTCATCATTCCCTTGCTTTGAACTTCATCAAAGCAGTTATTTAAGCAGCAGTTTCTTTCATAGGCAGCCTAGAAATGGCACAGGAGAAGCAGCAAGATGATACTGACGAGTACGACAGAAGAGAACAGCCACTCCAAATACCCTGCTCTCAGCCACAGGATTGCATCAGGTCATTCCATGCCTTCAGAGAGGTCAGTCTGCAAGTCTTGCTCCTCATGGCAACAAAACACCAGCATCTGCTGAAGCCTAGTTTCATAAGCATTTGTACCTGTTCTTGGGACATCATCCTGTTCTTTGCTAGTTAAGAATCACGTTCCTTTTAAAATTTTCCCCATTACCTTTCCTTCCAAATAAGTTCAAGTCTTCCTTCATATATTCTTTAACTATCCCTCTATCCCAGGACTTTGCACGTGCTTCTGTGGGTTTTAGGGATGAATGGAGAGTACTCGGAAAAGAAATCCACTGATTGTTACTAAAAGGACAAAACATTTTATTTTTTTTTTTTACCTTTACTAACCATTATCCAGTTTCCAGTATCCTTATCTGCTGAAAATAGATGGCAACTAGAACAGTCCTTGGGGCAGTTTCACATGCATTTTTACTTAGCATCTCAGATGGCTACTGGGCTTTCACTGGCCCCAGCAAAGTCAACACTCAGAAGGCAGAAGGAAGTATTCCATCCACAAAAAGTGTAGTGTGTTTCAAGATGAAAATTTAATTAGCATAAACTGAGCTAAAATTGACCATCTTAATGAAAGACTTTGCAAAAGAGACCATAAGCATAGTTCAAAAACAGCCTTGCACTGTATGAAGGCAGGTCACTCCAACTTTCACCACCTAATGAAGCATCTGGCAGTACATTCAGCGAAGAAGGCTGCCAATTCAGTCTCTGATGCCATGTACATCAGTTATGCTACGTGTCCACATGCACTGAGAGCACATTTCCAATTAGATTTCACATCTTGCTTTGAAAAAACACTGGCTTAGTACCAGAGGAAACATAATGAATATGCATTTTTTTCCAGCATTTCTGCACAGAAGATTAGCTGAGAAAGACACTAGAATGGAGGGGAAAGAGATAACAGTTTGGAGAAGGGAGACCTATTGTAAATGAAGAATCAGAACAACCAAGGGCCAGAAATGAACTCTTGTTGTGGATAAGTGAAAAATACTTAAATTAGGCTCTCATTACTACAGGTAAGTATTTCAAGTCTAATAAATTTCTGTACCTTCCGCTTACATCTCAGTAAGACCTGGAAATGTCCATCCAAAGAGCCTGACCACCAACTTGCTGTGAACAATTGACCCATCTAGAAAATACTTGTCTTGAGAGTATCATGTATCCTTTATCACAACCCCTCATCTCATATTTCACAGTACTGAGGCCACATAGACAAAGGACAAAAATTGCACATTTGGAATCTGTTTCCTTGGGGTTAGTAAGGTGATTTCTGGAATCTGGAGGTTCTCAGGCATGTTTCCTATTGCTGGTTCCACCTTTGCTAAATGTGATGTTGTCAGAGAGAACATCAGTGACTGGACAGAGAGAACCTTAAACAAAACATATTTTTCTGTTATTATTGTTACTACGACGCTACTGTTGTAGAAATACAAAACATCAAGGAGAAGCAACTGAAAAGCACTTACCTTTATTTCAAACTCATAGTGTTCATCCTTTCCCTGCCCACACAGGACATAGCGCGGAATACTAATTTTAATTGGGTCCTTTAGGTCATCTGGATTTGCTCCCAGAGAACGACAGACCATCCGCTTTCATATGCATACCAAATAGGGAGAACAAAGGAAAACCAAAATCACTACATAAAGAAGAAGAAAAAAAAAAACTTCACTAAAAAACAAGAAAACATTCGAAGCCAGAAGAGCTGGGACAAGAGAGTATGAAGGTGGCAGAAACTATTTTGAAAATGAAGGAATTATCTGAAAACAAAATGGATCTGCTTTTATAAGCAAGCCCTAGCATTTTGTTATGCATGAAAAGTATGAGGTGAAATTCCTTTACAATAGCGCTTACTCTTTCAAAAGGCATTTTCAGCTTTATATCAAAAATAAAGGGAAACAGAAGACTTATTAACCCTCTTTGAAAAAATACGTATATGAATCGTGCCTTTATTTTTTGTATGTATTTATATTAAAAAATCTGTTTCAAATATGCAAAGCTGTAGGGGATCTATGCAATTAAGAAAGATCTTGGACAAATCCAAAGTCACTTTACAATTAAACAATAACCTAGTAATCCACTCTCAAAACAGTTTCCTACCATTTCCTTTAAATTTCATAATAGAAAACTCAGCTCTAAGTTTACAATGTCTGAACAAAGCTACAAGGAGTTGTTTGTAACAAAGGTACATTGGTCTGACAGCCAGGTAGGATTTCTAATTGTGAAGTTTTGTCAACAATAAAATAATTTTGCAATTGAAAAGCTCAACGTTTTGCAGTGACAGTGTCCAAAAAGTAGCATAACCATTTGTAGGGAATAAAAGTAGAATCTGCCTTTATGATGTCATCCACTAACTCAATTGAAAAACTGAGTCTTGGTGTGAAAACCTTAACCATACTTAAAGAAGCAACAACACCATTGCAAATATAAGTTAAAAAAATTGAAACAGTATCACTTTAAACTTATGGCCACACTACATGTTTGTTTTTAGCGATGCTATCCATCACTTCATCCATAACTGTATTCTCAACATTGACTTTCAGTAGTTTAGTAACTACCACAGACAAGTAGACATACTGCTTGGTCAAAATCCTTTAGTCTTGACCAATACTGTCCAGAAATGTGAATGTGGTTCACGCTTCTGCTTCATGACGCTTGGCCTCTCTGTAGCAACTCTCAGTGACCAAGCACACGTTATACTTCATGATACTATTGAAAGCAACAGCGGCAGAGTTGGAAACTCATGGGTAGATGCCCCTCTGAGTACTGTTACAGATAACTTTTTAAAATCCTCATCAGGTTATTGAGAAGACAGGCTATCTCATTATTTTGTTAGTAGTCAATTATAACTGCCGTTTTCCTTAATGATAACATTAATAGTATTGGAAAAGAAAATACAAAGGAGAGGAGTTTTAGTTTCAGTCAACTGATTTTAGCTAGAAGTTGTTTTCCACAAATACTCTTCTTTACTGAATATTTAAAACAAAAAGGTTGGGTTTGAAGGTTGTTTTTTTTGTTTGTTTGTTTGTTTTAAATGATCTTTGTTTACATAACAAAATTTTTCTTCCCTCCATTTTGCTTTTCTTTCACTTCTCCCCAAGTTCCTAGCTTTTTCAAGTTCTCAGCTTTATGGGGTGTAGAAATGTAAGCACTTCCTTCCTTGGGGGAAAGAGGAGTTCATTGCCTTGACAACAACATGATCCATTTTAAAACAACAAGAAAACCATAAAGTCACTCTTAAAACCACCTCTGTCAACATGTAATTTATTGGCAATCATTTTCAGGAAACTATTACAGCTAGTAGAAGAATAATTTCAAACACAATGTATTGTAAAAAACATGTCCTAATACATTAAATAACTCTTTGATAGTGATAAACATCCATCATTATGCTATGTTTAATTTACAGTGGAATAAAAGATATTGCAGTGAAGTCATTTTTTTTTCATAAAAACGCATAATATCCAGCAAGCTAGATTTCAAAACAAAGAAGAAAATCATGTTATCTGGAACATAACATGCACAAACATTTTTTAAAATGTGGGGCATCATCTGAAAAGCAATTAGTTACAGTAATTGCTGTCATTTAGCAGCCTCGATTTAAGGCCATCCTCACAGACAGTGCCATGCTTCAAGTTAACTTTCAGCAAGACTGAAGAAATGCCTTAACACTGTGAGTAAGGGAGCCACGCTTTAAGTGGGCTGCTGTGATGTTCCACTCCAACAAAAAGTGTCTACTCCACGGTCTGTGAGACATTTTTGTGTGTGTGTGTGTATATATATTTATTGTTAAAAACAAAAACTATACATCAAAGTAAAATGACACATTTTGCCCTCATCTTTGGAATTGCTTTAGGTAGCATAAAGTTTGTGATTTATTTGTTTAATTATTTATTTATTAGTCATAACACAACTTGCTATCCAAACCACCCTTCATCTTTCCAGACACAACTTTTCCCTTCCAAAGCAAGTTATGTCCTTTTAAGCATCAAGTGAATTACATTATCATGTCTTAATGTATGGTAAGAACAAATGGGAAACATTCTTCTACTAGTAGAGAGACTGAAGTCTAACTGTCTGGTAGAAGATTACACCTCTCCTGGCAATATGTTTACAGCATTTAGAATTTCAGATTAGATGCCACCATTTTTTCTGCCAAGGACCATCTTCCTCCAACAAGGCAGATGGCACATTCAAGCAACAGGATCCAAAGGTATTCAGCTCCCATTGCAAGGGAAAAAACAAAAGATAGGAAACAATGGCTTATTTATCTTTTGAACATCAGCTAGGAGTAACTTTTTACTGAGCTCGAGGCAAGCCTTGACAAGTGGAAATCTTCTATTTATTTTCGGTAGTTTCATTATTTTTTGGTACGTGATATTAAATAGCCAGAAAGAGATGCAGTCTCACAGCATCATCAACCCCACCGGTAAACATGAGAAAGTGAGGAAATTCAGGCCAGTTATCTGACACATTATATGGAGACAATTCTAGGGTTAATTTTGCTCCACCCTTCAGGCAGTATCCCCAGTTGCTAGCTATCCATTTAACATCACGAGAAACATGTACACAAATCATAAACCTGAAATGGCTGTCTTACTGTAGTTATAACGGTGTGACCAAAGGTCAAAAAGCCAAAGCATAACGTCTGCTTACATTCTCTAACCTCCATCATTTTAACATCACATTTTTCTTACGCACTCATTTCATAGGACTGTAAGGCATTCCATTCGTGAGAGTACAAGTTAACTGCCTGGACAAAGTAGATAGGAATGACTCAAAAAAGCCATATCTTGTTTCTCTGCAAGAGGAGAGTGGGGTGGCGGGGTGTGAGGAGTGGAAATTGAAAAAGGGTATTGGATGTTCTCTCCATTTTTGTTCTCACTGCTGTTGACTCACTGCTTCCATGTAGCCTACACTCTCTTGGCTGTAGGCAAAGGTGGGAAACCCAAGAGAAAAGAGAGGCGGTACATCTACTGATCCCTGGTGCCTCAGCCTACGTGACTTAAAACATGCCACACAACTCCTTTTGCACTTGCAACAAACTTTAATCGAGAAGCATATTAATCCTGTGAAACTCTAAAGCAGAAAAGAATTGCCAATAGTGTTCTTCCCAAAATTTTAAGAATGAAAGCCATAAACATCCTTACTATTAACACCACATAGTGATGTACCACAGGCTTAAACACACCTTATGTTTCAGACATCTATTGCAAACGTTTTGAAGCATTGAGATCACGGGCACGAAACAGATGAGAAGCATAAAAAACAAAGGTACTCAGAAAGATTAAGGAAAAGGCAATCAAGGAGGAATGGAGAAGACATTAATTAAGATGGATAGGAGATGGAGGAAGCCAAAAACAACAGCCAAAATGGAAATCAGAAGACACAGCTGTAATTATAGTTTTGATCCAATACCACTTTAAATAGAACTATTTAATTTCCTCACCTTCCCAAGGAAACGTACATACAGCATATTAGAAACACACAAAAAGTAAGCAATCAAGTAATAATGGTTTTTGGTAAGATGCGTGTACACATCTTTAAGGCATTCCCTTAAAGGCTCAAAGGACTCTTTTGCCTATTGATGGGGGAAAAAAAAAAAAAAAAGTATTTTATCAATATTCATTAGCCTCCTATTTTGAATGTATCTAAATGTATTTCGATTTCAACACCTAGTCAGATGCATAATTAGCCAAATGGCTTCTTCACTTGAACTGAATGTTAATTTCCAGATTTCCGATGGGATATGCAAACTGCTTTGAAGAATTGATGGGATGACTGTCATTTGAGTATTTATTTCTTTTTCACAGTATTTCGAAAAACCAATTCCTGAATCAGATCCAACCTTGCTCCTTCTAGAAAACACAAGCTCAATTTTTGTGAAATTCTCTTTGTCTGGCAAAACTACACATCGAATATCCTTCAAACTGTACAACCGAAGGCTGTCAAATTGTGATCGCTGGCATGAAGCATCCAAAAGGTTAGGTGCAGGATAAAAGTTACTGTTTTCCCTTAGGAGACCTATATGAGTAGTTGTAAGAACCAGAGATCTATACACATTCTGCTTAGCACAGTCTATTTTCACAGTGACATACAGCACTACTTGAATGTCAGCTAATGAAGGTTTAATATTTTCCATATTTTCATGGAGTAAGTAAGCCAGATCAGCTAATATAGTTCTGAATTTACAGGTCAAAAGTACTCCGTTTGATAGAACTAAGTCATTTACTTCTGACGTCCAGTCAAGTGACATCTGCATCAAATCATCTGTCAAGAGCTGATGATTTAAATAAACAGCATCCTCTGTTGTAGAAATCAAAATGCTCATTATGTCATGGCAAAGTCTTTGAGTGTAGTGCTTGTTATAAGTAAATATTGTGAGCAAATCATCTTCAGCAGAAAAAAGATTCACACTCTGTCCAGCAAAGCCAACATGAATCTCCCTTATTGCGATGACTGGAACCTCATGAAATATTGACAAGGAACTCTGACAGATGTTTTCCTTGACTGATGAAACAACAACATATAAAACAGAGCTGAACAAAAGCAAGCAAGCAGGTTCTGGATCAGGATTTTTGCAATTGCCAACAGCGAGCCAATAGATACCTTTCAACTCCTCCATACTAATACAAATTTGAGGTAGGGCACGGGTCATAAATTCAAGCACTTTTCCCAGAGAACAGACCTGGAGTTTCAAAAAGACATCAGAAAAATGCAGAAATGTCTGTCTTAACACAAGACTATTTTCCAGCTCTTCATTTTTACAACCACATACACATCCTCCAGTGGGCTTTCTCACATGGGCACCCGAGATTCCTGTGCTTCCACACATCATGACATTCTCTTGCACAGGGGATTCAAGCTGCACATTTTCAGTATGAGCTTTGGTGTCATCACTAGCGTGGGATACATCTTGATTCATATCAGACTTGAAGAATACATCTACTTGCAAGTTTCTTATAAGTGGCAGATGTTTTATTAATGATACTGCTTGTGCACATCTCTCGCTTTTGTCACACAAACTTCCCAACTCCTTAATTTGTTTAGGAACCAAGGTACTGTTGAGCAGCTGACTGCTGGTATCTTTGTAAAGGCAGGAAAGCTTACTGAAAACATATCCCAGACCATAGGCGCGTTCTGGTCTGACATCCAAATGAGAACCTATTGACGTGGAAGAGATCAAATCCGAGTTTTTTTCCTTTGGAAGCTGAGAACTACTAGACTGGTCTTCCACTGCCCGTTGCTCTGTCTTAAATGGTCTGTTTTCTTTACAAGTTCCAGAGTGTATGTTAGACTGAGAAAAGACAAGGCATGATGAGCTGTTAAAACCAGCTTGCTCATTAGCACACATTAAGGATCCTAAAGGAGACAGCTGTTGAAAGTGGGAACAATCAGATTCAGCTCTTGAGCTGTCACAATCCTGAGAAGTAATTATTTTATTGTCAAAATGATTGAAATTTTCAAACTTGCAGAGTGAGTAAGCCACATTATTTAAGTCATGACTTGGTAAAGAAGTAGATAAAATGTTCTGATAAGGAACGTGCTTACTCTTTAAAGTATTACTACTTTCAGAGTGTGTTAAACTACTTTCAGTGTCACAGAGACAAGCAAAGCTCTCCTGTTCTGAATTACCACTTTCCTTCTCAAATGCCTTTTCTGATGTAAAGGGGGAGGAGATTCTTCCAAGCCTGGGAAAGAAATTCCACATCTCTGTATGTTCCTTCTGTCTGTTATGATCTGTTACTCCTGCGCTTTCTCCAAGCAACTCAGAAGCACATTTGTCATCTTTAGAAATAAATGGAAAGTCATAATGTGGCTGCCACTGCTGACTTTTCTGTTAAAAATGTCAAAAGAAGAAAACAAATGTCTTTAAAAGTCTTCTGATTTGAAAATTTCTTTAATTCAGATTTGATTTTGATTCCATTTGTACAATCATCCAAAATTTGTACGATTGCATAATCTCCCAAAATTAGAGAGAGAAAAATCAAACAAAACAGATTGAGGTCTGATTCAGGAATGGTTGATCTTCCCAGCCCACCACTGCTTTTCCTTTTTACAGTATCCATTTCACTTGGTTTATATCTGTTTTACTCAAAAAAAAACAAACAAAAAAACCACAGGGAAGTCAAAGGACAGTGCAGAAATGTATAAGACCTTTATTATTTTTCCACACATGCACAAAAAAGGAATCCTGTACCATCCAAGACTGCACAAAAACAAGCAACAGATAATGTCAAGAGTCCAAGATAGTTTAAAAATAACAGTGGAAAAGTCCAAAAGAAAAAAAAAAGTCCTAATGAGAGGGGTTGCAGTCCTCCTCCTATTAAGGTTTAAATCCATAAGGCTATTTAGGAATTACTCCCTGAGTCAAGTAATTAACAACACTTCAAGCAAGTTAAGCAACCGAATACAGTGGGAGGGGTCTAAACTCAGTTTAGGAAGGCATGTATTAATCCTTCATGACATTCAGGTAAATTTGCCCAGTGCTACTGCTATCATCACAAACATCCATACAGTAGCGAGTTTACCATGAGTCACAAAGCGTGTAGTGGTATTCTGCATTCAATCAATCTCCTTATTAAATACTTTTATCCTCTAAAAAATCAGGAAAGGGATACTGTTCCAAATAAAGATCATGACAAAGCAAGGAAGAAACATCCACAACAATACACCTTTCAAGTAAGGAAAAAGCTGTGCTCAACGTAGAAAAAAAAAAAACACTAATTGCAAGCTAGAAAAATAAATTGCTGTCTCTATTAGCCATTAATCTTGCTGTGAATTCAAAATTCTAATTGTGCAGCTAAACATTAAGAAATTTAATTACAGGGCATGCCATAATTTAAGGCAACCACTTCATTCTAACAAATTATGACCTACCTCATACTTCAGTTTGCGCTGAACAGTGCCATTATTAAGTCTCTCATTATCCTAAGAACAAAAAAGGTACAGGTGATTATTTAATAAAGTGCCTTTCTTGTGTAAGTTCATTTAAAGATATTTATAGGAAGAGATTTTATTTTTAATAGCTAAAAATAACTGTTTTCTTATATTTATTAAACCACTGGCATAGAAGCCGATCAAGCCAGTCCTCAGATGAATCAGATTATCAGTTTTTAAATGAACATTTGTTTCCAGTGTAAACGGTTACAGTTCTTATGACGGAAAATTTATCCATGTAGTTTAAAAGGTATAAAATGAAAATCATGATTCCATCTGCAAGCTTCTTATTACCATTTACACAATCCTCACTGAAAAGAACTGGAATAGAACATGATACAGCCACTAGAAAATAAGAACAGCAAAATCTAAAACTGATAGCCCTGACTTACTGGTTGATTTTATTTTATTTTGTTTTATTTTTTAAGTATGCGCAGGAAAACATGAAAATTATTGACCAACAATAAAATCAGTGGTTACACACAGTACATTGAAGGTCAGAATTTCCTACCAGTCACTGCTCACCTTAAAACTTTCTGTAGACCAGAACAGGGAATTATCATTATCCTCAGCTTTATGATGAATATTTTGAAGCCTTCGCTGCACTTCTTGTTCAATAAAGGCATTTATCCTATAAGACATAGCAAAGTATGAAGCAAATATATATATAAATATATATGTATGTATGTATATTCTTAGATAAAATTTAAGACAAGTGTTTCAGAGAGTCTTTTAACTTAGGAACCCTAAACACTGCACAAATATAAATTGTTAGGCTTAACATTAGACCATCTTTATCCCTCAAGGAACGTGGATTTTTGAGCAAGTGTTCATTTCACAGACAAAAGTTAACAAATTTGTTATCACAATTACAGAATTCAATGGGCCACAGGTTAAGCCACTGCTTTGCATGGAACTATGTACAAGTAGCAGTGAAAGTAAGATGGATGAGGAAGAAGTAGAAGGCTGGGGTTGAATTTTTATTACTTAATGGATTGCTTTTATCAGTTTTGTAATGTAGGCAACTTGAACTATCAAACTTTTGGTCTTCAAACAGAAAGAATGATCCAGGAGTTGGTATTAATGACTTCATGTATAAGTGTAAAAAGAACAAAGAGGAAAAATAATAGATTTTAAATAATAGTGGGCAATTGACCTGTTAAAAAAAGGCTTAATTATTTATTTTGTTGCTTTTAGTGTACATAAAGCAATACCATATAGACAAGTAACTGTAAACACAAACCAACTTAAATACACTTAAGTCTAGAAGTCACAAAACTCTATTGAAAAACAAACTGCATGGGAGCAACAGATAAGCCTGCTGGTTATTTATAGTATAGCAAATTAATTTTATTTCCAGACTACTCTTTAGGTACAGTTAGATAATTTAATTCCAGTTCAACCCTAGAAGAACAGAACTTTCAAAATATTTATATTCATATCAAAAAGTTGCAGAAATCCAGGTTACCTACCTATCATCAACTAGTGGAGCACAGGGTGGCTGTGGCTTTGTTGGGCTGGTAGGGGAATTGGTATGGGACAGTCTCTCTTCTAATGTTCCATGATTTCCTTTCTGACCACCATCACCCTCATAAATTTTTTGCTTCAGCTGCTGAATTTCCTGGTCCAGGCTGCAAAGGTATCTTAAAATGTAATTCATGTTGTCTGTATTCAGGTACCATTGATTCCCATAGTTCTTAAAAGATGTGCAGTACTTACGCTGAGAAACATGTTAAATCTTAACTATTAATATTTATGAAGATATGAGCATACTAATTGTTCTTTAAGCATATTTAGATAGGAAAATAGAGATGGCTCAAAAAACATGTTCCAACAGCAATGCTAGTCTAAATAAAACAACTTCATAAACCTCCAACACAAGTGGTATCTAAACTCAGCACATTCAATATTAATTCAGAAAGACTAAACTAATCTAATAGGATCATTTGAATAAAACTTTCCTCATTACAGAACTCTACCAATTATGTCAGTTACTTCACTTCTAGGTCGAAGTAGATTAATAAATAAGGAAAAAAAAATGAAATAACTCAAAATACAGTAGTACTAAAAACAACAACCCAATACAACAATGTGGCAGAGCATATTTGTAAGAAAATCTTAAAACTGTGTACTATACATATAAATCAGTATTTTTCAGCTACTCTTTTCTGCATATATATTTCTGAAAATTTACCAACAAAATAAAAAGTCTAGTATTTATTTTACGTACGTTATAAATCACCTTTTGAAATGGAAACCTCCTCACTTTCTCTAACAAATAAATTTCGTATCAGCCAGGTTTGTGCACACAATAGGATATGTAAAATCAGATACAGCATTTTTGACCAAAAATGCCTGAGGCATCTGGTATAAAATAAGAAGCACTTCTTGCAATATTTATCATTTAGTCAAATTAAACTATATTATAACAAAGTAATCTGCAGAACAGCTTTCACTTATAATGTAGTTGAGATTATTACTGTGTTACTAATCTAATCTTCCTCATTTCCATTACAACTTTTGTCTCCAAAGGTAATTGTTTTCCTAGGGGTTACTCGAAAATTAAAGAGTAAAAGAATAGAAGTTCCTGCAGAAGGAGTGGAAAGAATGCAAAGTAGGGATTCTAACATTTTAACTGCAATTGCAAATATCAAAATTGAAGTACAATGCTACAACTACTGTATTCCTTCCTGCAGGTTAAAACCGAAAATTGAATAGTGAGTAAAAATGCTGTGGCTTCAGCAGGAGTAAAGCAGGCTGAGTTGTTACTTCATTTTTAGAGTACTTTCTGCAGCACAGCCAGAAGCCATCTGTTTCTTTTGATTAGCAGCAAAACAATCTTGCATCCTGAGGGAAAGTGGATGGGAGATGGCTGATAGATATGGGGGAGTGTTTGCATCTATGGAAAATCAATTTAACCACAAAAATCACAATTATATTAAGGGAACATAGCTTATCTCTTCATTTGTAAACATCCTTCTATCAAAAGATATCATTTCCTACAGTTATAAGCTTATCCAGCTGTGTGATGCCTCTGCCAGTAAGTGCACTGAATTGCTCCTTGCCCCTTTTGAGCGATGCATCCCATCGCCTCAAAGATAGCTCTGAAGTTGCTTTGTGCTCATTCTACAGCCCCAAATTTCTGCCAATAAAGACAAAGTGCGGGCGCATAATTCCAGTATGAATTGGCTCTAGGTTATCATTTTGGGGGTCATCCCTGTAGGTGAAAGGATTTTGAGCCGGCAGATTATACCAACTGGAAAAACATTTTATCCAGTTATGATGGACTTGGGCTCACAGAACATTTCAGATGGATATTGGATTTAAATATTTTTAGATAGCTTTGAACCTCTTTTCTGATTTGAACCTCTTTTTCTGAAGCACGCTCTTACCAAATATTATCTAGATAAATAATAAGCAGCACATACAGTTAATATGCTTGTTAGGGTCCAAGACATTATTTACTTGGAAGTATAAACTTGAACACTTGTGCACAAGTGTTATATAAATAGCCTGAAGTATTTAACATGTATCTTAAGATTTTCTTTTGCCATAACATTCATAGAAAGTTAGCTATCCGTGTGAGTGCATAAATGACACTCCGAACAAAATTATTCAGGCCCCTGGGCCTCTCACTGAATGACTACAAAGTTTTATTCAGTTTGTGCAAGAGGTCTTTAAAGTTAACAACAACAAAATAAACAGACCTTTTCACTTCTTTGGAATCTATTTCTAACATATTTTTCTAGCTGACAACATATTTTTCCCACTTATTACACAAACCAGCAATATCTTGAGGGCTAGCTAAAAAGCCGTCTATTTTTGTGGAACCTCCAGTTGTTTATAGCTGGCTTCATTCAAGCGAGATGCTCAGTGCAGAAAACCAGATTACATGTTCTTCAAGACAATTATGAAAAATATAGGCAAATAGCCACAACAAAATGATAACTCAGTATTGAAAAAGCCTAACTAAAATCCACACAATGTAGCTTTACACGTGGAAAGAGTGACCTAAAGGTCAGTGTGAAAAAAGGAGCTATTATCTCCTGATAACAGTTTAAAATAAACAAGATACAGAAGAGTTCATCAGTTTTGCTATAGGTAAGTGTATTTTTGGTGATTCTTCTCATCAAGCATCTGGTTTGAAGTGCTTCTGAAAGAAGAATCAGGTAATCACTGGAATATTAAAATAAAACAAATCTAATTCTACCTCAAGAAAAACAAAATCATTCTTTCACCAATAACAACAAGTTTTCAAGCTCTTGTGTTAGCAAATCAGACAACGCCTTTTTAAAATGCTAATTTTGCCCTTCTTCTGGACTGCATGGATTGAATCCACTAACCCCAATGGATTTTTGCTCAGGCCAAAAATACAATAAAAAAATTCTTCCTCTCCTGTGAAGGAAGAACCCTCCTTACCTGAAAATTTTCCTCTGAGCCTTCTATACTTAGCACAAATACTAGGCTATAGTTCCAAATATCATATGTGTAGTTGATAACATTGCTTCTGTATCTAAAAGGGTTTGTCATCACATAGGGCTGTATCGAAGCAGCTGTATATTTTCAAATATGTTTGAAAAACACCAACAAATTTTACACAGATATATGGCTAGTCTACTTTATTTAGCCCTAAAGCCAGTAACAAAACATTAAACATTACACTGGTTTACTTGGAATACCAGGAGTGTTCCACACATCATCAGCTGAGAGAGACAATCTGAGAGAGACAATCTTGACTATCAATCTCCAAATCTTGAACCAACAAATAGCTTGCTACCAATAAAGAAACAAAATGCTATACATTCATATTTTAATAAAAAGAAACTTGTAAAATAGTGCATGCATTTGTAAGGGCTGAGCATGGGGTTGGCTGAGCTTTCTAAATAGGTAAAAACAACTTAACTGAATGCTGTGATGGCTCATGCAAGTACTGTACTGCGGGGGATGAGTTAAGTGTCCGAACAGAAATCAATGAGCAGGCAAGAATCTTTCAAAAAGCAATACGTAACGTCAATTCTGGTCAAACTACTTGAAACAACAAGAAACTCAAACAGTGGGACACAGAACAAGTTGCCCTCTCAAAATCTATGCCATAAAAATTATGTACTTTTTGTGAATCGCAGGTCCTAAAAACTGAAGCTATCGGAACACTTACCGTTCCCGGTCTTGTTCAAGGGCTTTTTGCTCAGCTTCTAGACTAGCCTGCAGACCTGCCTGCTCGCTGCAGCTGTTGTTTAAGGTAGCAAGCTTCTGTTTCTGCTCTTCAATTTCAAAGTCTATCGTAGAACGACGCTGCAAAGCAGAATGCCTCCTTTCTAACTTAGCGACAGCTTGTTCCAGCGCCTCCCTCTGCTGTTTTTCCCTTGATTCAAGGATTTCTTTTTCCTTCTTCCGAACTTTTTCTTCCTGCCGAGCTACATTGGCTGTGAATTCAAATGTTTCTTGAAGCTGCTGCAACTGATTTGTGCTAGCTCTATATTGTGCAAGCTGCTCTTCTTTTTCTTCTATTTCTTTCTCTATTTGATAGAGAGTATTATCTAATCCTAAGAAGCCTCTATCGAGGACTTCAGAAGCTCTTTGCTTTTCTTCCAGCAGTGCTGGCAAATGATTACTCTTTAGGTACTCAAGCTGCCGTACTTTAGACTGAAGCCTGTATTCCGCTGGCTTTATCTTGTCAAATTCGTCAGCCTTGAGTACAGCATCTGCAAAGTTTTCATCATCTTTCTTGAAACTTACACGTTCTTCCTGTGCAAACTTTAAGTGTTCTACAGCTCCTTTTTCATGTGCAATCTCCTTTTCTAGGTGATCCATTTGCTGAACTAAATCTTTTTCCAAAATAGTCAACTGTTCTAGTTGTTTTCTTTTAAACTCTATGAAACTATTCTGCGCTTGTTCTAACTCTTCACAGTTTTCATCACCTTCAGATCGGGCTTCCTTGACTTTCAAAAGAGATTCCCTGATATCTTCAAGATCTCTTTTCTCTTCTTCAAGTCGTTGTACATCCCCTCTCTTCAGGAGCTGTATCATGACCTGTTTTTCTCGAAGCTGTTCTTCTAGATGAGCCACAAGCATCACCTGCTCCCTTTCTTGTTCCTCAAGTCTCTTTTTTTCCGATTCCAGCTTAATGTACTGTTCATCCTTTTCCTTTTTAAGTTTTTCTAGTTCTCGGAAAATCTGCATTTTCTCTTCTTTTTCATTATGATTAAGTTCTTGTAGGCGCTGCAATTCCTCTTTGACACGGGCAAAAATTTCTTCCTGCTGCTTCTTCTTTTGAAGCTCTATCTCCTGTTGTTCCCGCAATCTCTCTTCTTCAAATTTTTCTTTTTCAGCCAGCAAATCCTTTAACCTGCTCTCAATGTGAACACTTCTGCGTTTCAGACTCTCTTCCTGTTTTCGAATTTGCAGCTGTACTATTTCTGTTTCTTTGCGCTGTGACTCTACTTCTTGTTGCATTCTTACAAGCTCTGCTTTGTCAGATCTTTGTTTCTCCTCCATTTCTTCTATTTGTTTCCTGCAGCAAGAACATTTACAAGAAATATATCAAACTTTTATGTTTGCTTTATCCAAAGGACAATGTATCACTTAGAAGTTAAAATGTTTTGGACAGAGATTTTGCAACCCATACCACAATTATATATATATAGTATTGTATATATTATTTATAATACAATATATATATATAATTTTATATAATATAATATATATATATATATATATATAATTTTGTTTTGCTGCTTGGAAGTAACTCAATCCTTGAGAAAATGGCACAGACTCATATAATTTATTTCAACATGTAATGTTGTGGATACATTAAATTCTAAGAAAACATGTTAGATAGCATTTATGTTGGTATCATAACATTAGACTCTATTAGCTTTATCCAATCCAATAAGAATATTGATAGAACACACAGGGCACAGTGAAAAATAACCGTATGTATTTTTTACACATGCACACTTATTTGCATACAAACAAAAAGGACTTGGTGTGAAATTTGCCTCACCAAATTTGAGTCAACAGATGAATTGAAACAATGTCTTCTCTTTTTGCAAACCCAACTGATCTATTGATAAATGGGAATATAAGCTTAGGAACAGATGGAGTTGAAAGGCAAATTACTTTAAGACAAAGTATGGCCCGTGCAATAACTCTTTTAAAGGTTCTAATGGAATCCAAGTGAGGAAAGACTGAGACTTGAAGATGCCACAATTACCCCTACAATACAATCACCTGGACTACAGGTTGTTTCTATGTGTATTCCTTGGTTGGTTTGGAAGAAGTTAAAATCTGATCGATTAAAACACAAATCAACTTCAATGTAATCTGAATTCAAAGTCTATCAACATAACAAAGAGGATAAGATCAGTGATTCTACTGTATCATTTTCTGAAGGACATCTTCTAATTGCTCAGAGCTTGGGTAGGATTTGTGGTTATTTTTTGTTTGTTTTTTGCTTTTGTTTATTTATTTTGACTTTATTTAACTTGGTCCGACTATATAAAAACTCTTTCAAAACTGAGCAAGCAGTATAAAGTGGAGAAGGCAGAAAACGTCTTTCAGCTTATGAATCTAATCAATGCTGTGATCTGCAACAAGGTGAGATCTTTTACTTGTAAAATCTTAGCAGATACGATGAGTCAGAAAAATCAGCTTAGTTCTCCAGCTGATAACAATGCTTTATTTTTTGTTTTGAACTGATTGCTAAATGTCATTCTGATAAGCATGCCCATACCGTTGCAGAAGCAGAATTCACAGATTAATCAAGATTCAATTCAAAAGTGACTGGAGTGTAAAAAAGATCCAGGTAAAGAGCCTCATTTGTCATCAAGTCCACAATGTTCTCTCTCTATATATACACATACACGTGTGTGCGTATACTTATATACATACATGTATACTTAAAGAGAATAACATTACCTTTTACTTTCTAATTTTTCAAGCTCCTCTCGTTGTTGTCTCTCAAATTCTAGCCTGATTTAAGGAAAAAAAAAATCTTGAATATATATGAGCAAGATACACAATTATGTAATTCACAATGATTATTATAACAATGATGCAAATGAAAAGTTTTATGAAACTACTTTCTACAGTAAAAGAAAGTATTTCCTTCATTAGGGTTACAAATTAGGTATCATGCTGTCTAACACTTAAGTACAAACAAAAAAGTGAATGAATTTCTGGGGGAAAAGACTATTTAAAAAGTTAAGATAAACAAGACAAATGATTAGCATAGCCTCTGCAAGTTAACTACATGCGGACATGGCAATCAATACATACGAATTGAATTTCTCTACCTTAAACAGATCGGTCCTTTTACAGGGAAAAGACTGCCATGGGAGGTAGGGGGAAACAGAGCAATCAGTTAAGAGAGGAATTGATAGCAAAAACATATTAGCAGTACAGACTATAGTAACATCACCAACAGTTTGTTTTATTAGAGGTTAAATCGGTTAGATTCATGGAACAGCAGTCCATCACATTACAATTCAAAGTAAAATTTAAATAGTTATTCTTTCTAAACACGTTTTACAACTGCCAGTGATAGTTAATCGATGCTCATAATCCTATGGTTTATTAGCTTGGCCAATTCTGAGAAGGGAGTGAGCTACGGAACTATGCTACAGCATATGCCTGCAATTCTTCCTTTTCCTCCCAAGAAAAGAAGCATTACTTTGATGTGATCAGTGAGGCTGAAAAAAAATTCATACTCCTGTGAAGTGAAACATTCATGGACAGAACACAATACAAGCCCATTTATCTAAAATATTTTGAGATTTTAATATGTTTAGCTTGATAAGGTTCTGAATAATTACAGGAGAGTATTTTTTGTCATTTTTAATATCAGCTCTTATTACAGTCATACAGAAGTCTCTTATTTTAATTTCCTTTGAAAGACTTGTATTCTTTAAGGCAATCTTCCAAAGGAAATGGTCTCTGTGCTTTTTTTAAGCATAAAGAATCTATATATGAGCTGAAGTACTCTACCAAATACACAAATATTCAGTTATTTCAGAGCTGAAAACAACTTAAGGAGTTTACAGGTGAGAGAAACGCTGAAAAAAATGCAAGACTGCACCACAAGCTAACTTCAATTATTTGAGGAACTGCACTTTAAGATGTCACAACTTCAATTGTGTAGGCATGTGTTTTAAATATAAGGTATATTTAATATCTCTTTCTAAAGTCATACAAATGTCTGAAAAGGAGTTATCATTGGAAACACACAGAAAATACAACATTAATGTGATGTTTATAAAACAATTCAAGTAAACTTTGACTGCAAAGTGCTCAAGAAGCATCTTTCTAACCATTGGAATAGTGGAGAAACACTAATTTAAAAAAATCTATTTTTCCCCATTTTAGATTGTTACACACAACTCCAGATATTCAGAGCCTTCATATACATTTCTCATCAAGACCCCTTTACATTAAGATCATGTCTACAACGGGCACTTGTAGCCACCATCTCAATGCCACAGCACAAGGAGAGATAAATATGTTTCCTCAATTTCTTTAGTAGTAGTGCAAAATTCACAAAGTTATGCAAGAGCAAGTACAAAAGCAATCTTAAGAGACTGTCAGAAAGCAAAAGTCTTATTCAATGGTTACCAAGCTTTCTTCTTTTTTAAGCTATACCTGATAATCCCTCACTGTAGCTAGTCTGCCTCTGGAATTCATAGCTGCTAGCTCTCGCTTCTTAGCTAGGGCTTGGCTGTCACTATATTCATCATTACTTCAGTCCAAAATAATATAGAGCTGGGGGATTTGGAGTCTGGAAATGCAGATGCCCATTAAGCACTGTCAGATGTAAACCATCTATGCTAAGAGAGTTGGCAGAGACGATTTACAAGTATTCCCATGCTTAGTTAAGCCACAGTGAAGTAAAACATTGCAGATCTGATGATATAATGCACAAACCCAGAGCAAAGTCTTTTGATATTGTGACACTTCTATAAAACACATAATTTGGCAAACATATTTTATATATACATAAAAATGGTAATGGGCTTTTGATAGAGATCTTATCCAAAGAACGTGAGCAATCACAGCAATCATTTATATATAAACACGTGAGCAGTGAAAACTCCCTGGTTTTCTCTTTGATGAAGCATCTCTACTACCTTCGCCAGTCATGTCAAGGCAATAAGTTTTATCTTACACCAAAATGAAACTAGAGCTGCTCAAAGGGTTGCTCAGAAAAGACAGGAATGAGCTACACAGAAAGTTTCTTCTTCAGTGTAACTGGCTACTTCCCAAAGCAAATACAGATCACCATCAACATCCCCATCAACAGCTTCCAAACACTACATCTAGCTGCTCTAAAAATGTATATTTAATGCATTTTAGACAAGTGAAAAATAGTTCTTTGAACAGAAAGCCTAACACAGCCTTGTGTATTGCTGCGTATTTAGATTCAGTGATGCCTAAGATGGTCTGAGCTCCACTGAAGGCTCTCCTCCCACACAGATACTCAGCGTCTCTATTCTCTACCAGTGCTTGCACTGCGGACTTTATTATCACAGGGGTAATAATGATGCATGTTTTCCGCATCTGGCTGCCCATTTTATCAACACGTTCAGGAATTCATTACTTTTGAGACAACCACCTCTGTAATATTTGCTTCAAACTGGTTACGGGTTCAAAAGGTGTTTCAGGACAGGAAAGGAACTGAGGAGGCAGAACAGGCAGGCAGTGATTGCAGAAGCCTTCCTTCTTTAAGAAGCTAGTAAGAAAAAAAATCTCAGCATCCCCAAAAACATCATTGGCTGTAACAAATCACTGCCAGTTTTACAAAGCACAGATACAGGACTGATGTTTTTTGGATTAGGATATCCTTAATAAAAATATTTTTTTTTCTCATAAACTCTACTCCCTTTATTAATGTGAGAACTACTGTGAATAGAAAAAAATATTAGCTTGAAATTAAAAAAAATATATATACAGATATTAAGGACTAGAATCTACTCTTTCTTCTTTTGTAGATCTACCACAAAGGAACTTAATCTGATCAGTGTAGAATTAAATAGTCACCATTTTCCTGGAAAATGTGGCGTATCTAGTGATAAGGACAGTGTAGATAAGCCACAGAGAAAAGGAAGTCAGTTCTACTGGTACAATACAACAATAGCTTAATTTACACAGCACAAAAGTGTGATCTGGTACTACATCTGTTAGGAAAGACTGAGTACCAGCAGGACTACAAAGATGTTACAATGCTGTTCAGTAGCCCAATTTATGAGATTAATTAAAAAACCCAACATGCTGAAGACAAGACAAGATCAAGGTTTCTCATGAGTGGTTTTAGAGTTATATTATAATATACCTTACAGAAGGTCCACAAATGAAATCTTCAACACAGATCTACAAGCAAAACTGTTTTATCCAAAGCTTATTACCTGAAGCAGCGTTGCATGACACTGGATTAAAGACAAAGACTGGGAATGAACAGAACAAAGGATTTTGCACAGCAAGCCAAAGTTTTATGCAACTATCTCCACATATAGGAAATCAACAGCCTAACAAACAAACAAAGAAAAACACAGCAAAAGCTGCACATACAGCCCACCCACCTGAAAAAAATAAAAATCAATTAAAGGTATCACTGATTTTCACATGGGAAAGACATAAAATAAGCAAGACCTGCATGATATCTTCTTTAAAGAAAACAAAATCTCAGAGTACAAATGAAGTTAGAGAACAGAACCATATAGAAAGAAACACAAAGTGCAGCAAACGCCTCTACTCAAGCAGCATTTAGCAATCATTACCAGACACACTGTCTAAAATACAGTAGAGATTTTGTTATGAATAATGTCTCAGTGACCACCACTAAAAGTGTTGGGACTGAGAAAATATAGGTTTAAAAATCAACTGCTAATTTGGACAACACTTAACCTGAACAGCATAGACACATTCATCTCCTTGCCAGAAAAACACCAAATGAGGAAGGAATTTTCTACAATAGAAAACAAAAATACTCAAGGCCTAAAAATACCAGGGCCAGTTAAGCAAGGTAAAACGCTTGTCTCCGACCCTGCATAGGAGGGAAGGACATAGGTGGACAATCTGCTCCTTGGAGTTGTGCTACTGTGCAGAAGGATCTAAAAGACTTCTGGTGCCACAAAGGAGAAGGACTCCAAGCTCAGCAATGGAGACCCTCGCTTTCAATGGAGGAAAACCCGGGGCAGATATAGCAGAGGTATCACCAGCTTGGCTCCTCAGGGTGGCAGCAGTTCTGGGCACAAGCAGCAGCAGAGCTTTAATGTTTAGGATGCACCTTTCGGGTATCAGCACGGGACAATCTGGGGAAAGCTTTCGTGGAATGCAGATGTAATGCACCTAAATTTCACCCTGCATGACAGGGAAAAGTAGGTTTTGGTGCTTTTTTTTTTTCTTTTTCTCCCCAAAGAAGAAATTAAGGGTTTGTAGTGGTTGTTCAAATTGCAAAACAAAGGCAAAACTTGAAGTAATGGTATTTTTACTGTTTAAAAGGTGAATCTTTTTCAAAAGAGCATAAACTCTCCCTGCTGTCCCATTTTCTTCATTTTAGAATAACAAGCATTAATGTGCTCTGAAAGCAGAGTAGAAAAACTAGCTAATGCCGAGTGCTTTAGGAGTTATTACCAAACATTACAAGTTTATTTTAAGTTCTATTTATTTATTTATTTTTAAGTACACCGTACTTTAAATCACATACTATCACTTTCTCTCAGGCTCTGAAATAAGGCGAGATCACATACAGCTTCAAAATGGACAACCTCTAATGACACATTCAGAAATTCAGAAAATTCAGACAGCTACTTATATAGACCCTTAGAGCCACACACACGGAGCAGTTGTCATTTATCTGCTATCTGCTGTTATCACAACTGAAAGGAATATCCCACAGGCTCTTCTGGCATTGATTGGTAAAGATACTAGACTTTACAAGATGTTTATTGCAACCTACAGAAATTGCAAATTTAGCTACCAGCCTTTAGGTGTTCAGTACTGGAAGAAAAGAAGAGCTTGAATTACCAAATTAACAACAGGCAGAATGCTGGTCATCTACCGAAGCCTCACAAAAAAAAATAAAAATAAAAATAAATTGGCCTGCTACTGAATCTAGCTCTGCACAGAAGGTGAGCAGCATGCCATGACATTATGGGGAACTGATACTACAGCCCATTGCAATAAAGGTTCAGAATAAAGGAAGGAGTCCATGCCCTATATTGCAAGCTAACACTTTATGGATACGGTGCCATTGGCTTTGAATATGACCAAGCCCTAAATACTTGGGAACTGCTTTATTCAAAACATGTTTTCTTTAACTTGCAATTACCCCAACCACCTGTTTCCCTTAAAGTGACATTTTCTACAGAATTACACCTCTTTGGACAAGCTCACAACATCACAGGAAAAAAAAAACACACCACTGTCACAATGGATGATATGGAAAGCAAACAATTTTAGCATCAACATAAACAAGCTTAAAATTATCATGGAACCACAGCCTAAGCTGAAAAGCTGCTATTGCCAAATTGCTGTCCACAACAATGCATCAATTATGGAACACGCTTTCTTCTACTGATTTACATGACCAATGCTCAGTTAAACAGCAGTGCAAACTTCAGAACATACTTTCTCTTTGCAGAAGTTATAAAAACAGTAAAACCAGTCATATTTGATTTTTTTTTGTTTTGTTTTGTTTTAATCACTGATCTATCAGAACGAGAACCGCCTCTGCACTGTGTGGGCAATGTGTAGTATTAGGTATGGCATATATTGTTTTAAACTTTGTTAAAGCCTCCGAGGACAGGGATAAGAGTTTAAATTCTGAATACGCAACTATGAGCTTCCTCACTTTAAAAAACAAATGCACGTAACAATGACTGGAACAGGCAGGTTGTATTGCTCACAAACAAGTAACAGTCATGCATTCCTCCTGTATGGTGAGACTTAAGTATAATGCTTCCTTGTGCTTACAAATTAAGCAAGACAAAATATCCATTCCTGCAAGACAAGCCACAAAGATTAATTGAATGCAGAAGAACAGGACAATATTATTAGCCCTCTGCTCATAGTTTACAGACTAATAGCACACAGGCATGAAAGTTTTCAGGAATATGAAGGTATTTCACCTAACTTGAGCCTCAATTTCAACAGGAACAGCTCTCACCACACCCAAAAAAAGCAAAATACAGTTTAGAAGAAGTGCTAGATGGGTGGAGTTTTTAAAATTTGCTGAATACACTGATAATTTAATTATATGAGTCATACTTATTGAGTTCCAGGAAAGCAAGGCCAGATATTTGAAGAACTGACAATGAAAAAAGCTACATTGCACAAAAGGTTGGGGGAAAAAAAAAAAAAGAATTTGTTGTAAACTACTCTATCCTGGATCAAGTAACTCTTCTATTTGTTTGCTCTCTTGTTCTTGTTGAAATCACAAGTCACAGGAAAATTCTCTTCTACAAGACGTGATTTAGCATTATCTGCAGACAGTATGAACTCCTTGGGCAGGGAAATCATTCTTAAGCCTACCTTCAACTGGGCCATGCCCATGCAGTTATATTTTGCTGTAAATCTGGAAGAGTAAACATGAGGCAATGCTGAAAAAATCTGTCCTGGTTTACACTGACTGCAAAGTCAAGGCCACCACTGTGCAGTATGATACAATTATTCATAAAAGTATTTTAACAGTCATGTCACTAGACTAGAAAAACCCACTATAGCCCAAGGTAGATCAATAACGAGAGGTAACAAAGAACAGTCAGGAACTTTTATAGAACTTTCCCTGGCCCTCAGAAGATGTAATGCTAGCAGTTGTCACTACAAGTTCATTAACTTTTCAAAAAGGCTAAAGAAACAGGAAGAAAAATACACACGTATACACACACAGGGTTTTTTTGTTTTTGTTTTTTACTTTCTCTTTCTTCTCTGTCAGAAAAAAATATGTAATTTATGAACAACTAGCTCATTGTCTCAAGTTCTCAGCAGGTATTTTAGTGGCAAAAGAGTAATAAAGAAGACAGCGTTTGAAGCAACGTTATTAGATATACTCACTGTATTTAAGACTTTGCTTAACTTGAAGTTATTATTACCCATCTGATCTTCCTAAATTCTAACAGATAAAGAACAACCCCCCAGTAAAACTCAGAAATAGAGCTGTACTATCCCAGCTTGTAATTCAATTCATGGCCAATTTTTCAAAAGCACATAAGTGGTTTACGCATCTCATCTCACTCTCAATTAAAAACACAGGCACTAGCTTATGAAAAAAAGTAGAACAAAAACACCATCAATTCTATATAAGTCACTTAAAGAACACTGGTAAAGACATTAAAGCAGATTCTCTACAATAAGTAGTCTATTTCCCTGTAACCATATAATAAAATGGTTTTCCATATCCTAACTTGGCCACCTACTAGGAAGTATACAAGCAAGAACATAAGACATTCATTTCCCAGACTTCTAATGCCTGCATTGGTTTTATACTAGACTCAAGAAATCTTAATTTTCAGTTTAAAATTCATTTTTCTTATGAAAAATAGTTAACGGTTAACTTGTAATTCTGAAGAAAGCATAAACGCAAATTTGCAATGTCATTACTGTGCTGAACTGCCTTCGTTAGAATACCAAATCTTTTCTCCCAGAAAACTTATGTCAGATCTGTCAGTGTGGCTGTTGTCTGGTTCAGTTACGGTTCTTGTATTTCAATAGTGAGACCCCAGGTAAAGGCAAGCTTTAAGCTGGATGGAAAGCTTCTGTGTCCTTTTACCTCTTTTTCTAGCATGAACTTGAATTTTTAGTTCAAATAACATTTCTTAGAAGTTCTCACCTCGTTCAGAACTCATTATTTAGTACACTATTAACATTAGAACAAAATATTTTCTATTACAGCCATTTGGAATATTCAAACCATTAAAATGAAGAATGGGTGCCAAATGCAACAAGAACGTTTTTTAACATACTCACCCTGGATTATAAAGCATAACGGCTGATAGGTTCTCACAAGATTTTGAGAGATCTGTCATAGACAAGCTGAAGGAAGACAGCAGTCCACTCTAACAACAGACCATAAAATATATATTAGACAAACACTGCTGTGCTTGCAAACTTTTGTTTCACTTGATGAAATATGAAATATTCTATGTAAAACAAAACTAAGCAAACCTACAACGTTCAAGGTATGTCTATATTAGCAGTAAAGTTGTGAAGAGGTTGAAATTCCCCCAAATGCTGATTTTACCTCACCTTTCTTTTTTCCCTTAGTTTAGCAGCTTCTTTGGGATGGTTAAAGCGAAACATATTGGTTCTTCCAAGTAATATAACAGCACCTGATGAGAAAAACACACACCATTTACTGACAATAGACTGTATCAGGAAACGCCAAATAATTTTTCTGTCATCCAATATGTAAGCACAGCCTTCCGTTAAGTAAGAACAAAATGAAAATGCACTTTGACACAGCTATGTTAATGGATGTGTATATTTTATTCCTCCTTCTTCCTACCTAAAAAAACAAAAAAAAAACCAAAAAACCCACATATGTTCATGCACAGAAAGGTCAATCATGTTCATGCAGTTTAGTTTAAAGAATAAGTAGAGGAAGCAGTCATAACAGCTGCTGCAGTTTGACCTACACACTTCAACAGTGTTACTTTAGAGGCTACCAGCAGGTATGGAACACCATGGGAACATCCATAAATGTGACTAAGAACAAACTAATCATTATTCATCCACTTCTGATCGAAGTCAAGATTGAATCTACCTAAACTGAAAGCTACACTTTTTCATAATTTGTACTCTCACTTACCTTTTTCTTCTGTATGTAGAACAACACTGAAGTTTGTCATCACTCAAAACAGGCTTATTAGTCTTTTATAACCAATAGTTATTTTCTGAGGAAAGAACCTTGAATAATTCATATTGTTCAATGCACATCCATTACTGTATTTAATCAGCTACGGTACAGGTCATATATAATCTGACTCTGGGCAACTCTTACAATATTTTAAAGACACTAGCACCAAGATTAATACTTTCCCACTAAAAAGCACATTGTTAGCGATGTCTCACTGCTGTCATAACATTGAAATCTTCCAAATTAACCACAACAAAATTAACCATTTATCTGTCGAATGGTGTGAACGAATTTTAAAAGAGAACAGATTCTATTACACTTAAAACCTGAAAAAAATGCACTTACAACTGCTTACTACAAACAAATCGTTATCATCTGAGAATGAAATGCTGCCCTGAATAAGCAGTGCTTCTCTTCAGATTAGCTTAATTAGGAACATCAACACAAATAAGGCCATTCAGTCTTGGCAATTCAATGATAAGAGGCACTGTAGTCACAATATCACTTCTTGCTGTCTACACAACACCTCAATTTTGGACCATAAGCACAGTTCACCTCAGACTAACGTTAAGATGAATTACCTTCCACAGATCTATATGCAGCTTTGTATTGCCAAGTCATTTTGATACTGCTTCTGTAATTTGTGACAGAAGCTGGTTGACCCTTCCTTCATGAATTGCACTGGGCACATATATACACATATTTTTAATGTAAGCACATTAAAAGGGGTCGCTGCCAGTCATGACTGCTGTAGTGAAAGGGGTAAGTCTTCACATGCTCACAGTCGTGCCAAACATCTCTCTGCTCCACTCTTGCTGCCTGCCTGGAAGGATGTTTTGATTACTTTAGCAGAGAAGACATTGAGCATTTCAGTGAAATTCCTTCAGTTACTTTCAAATGAAGATACTGTAAACATTTTTGGCCATGTTACTAGGTAGAAGTTACTTAAGTAAATTATTAAAAATTTCAGAATGAATTCAGCTAAAGATACTTGTTCCTAACTTGACATATCTGAAAGAAAACAGGTGGAAGAGGCTTAACAGCAGCACATGACATTCAAAATCAGATGGAGGATCATATGAATTACAACTAGGTTTCTCTTTCAGTACTTCTCCAAATCATACGATGATGAGCCTAGCATAAGTCTGAACAGGAAGAAGGAAAAGGGCTATGTGCACGTCACACGATACACTTGTGAAGTACTTCAAATCACAGAATGGTTTGGGTTGGAAGGGACCCTAAAGATCATCTAGTTCCTAACCCCCTGCCACAGAGACACCTTCTCATAGGCCAGGTTGCTCATTTTAGTACACCATTATAGTCAATGCACAGATTTGAAGGGGACTGCAATTCCTCTGCTTTTCCCATTACATTCCTTTTTTTTTTTTATCCCAGAATGTCATAGGCATTGTTACTTCACAATGCCACTTTTTGCATTATGGAACCTCTGTTTGCTGATATAGGATTTTATTGTAGGATTTTATTATTATTGCAGTTTTTCCTTATTAATATAATCCTAGCTCCCACTTGACAGAACTTAGATACGCAGCAACATGAAAACAGATCAAGGAAAAAAACTTTGGATCAAAAGCATACTGTCAAATATTTCCTAAGCATTGGGTTAGATGGTCCTTTATCGTACAATGCAGTTCCCCATCAGAATGCAAGTGTGCAGCATCAATGTCGTCATGGAAACATAACTGGCTTTGCTATGGGGTTTGCTTTTCATTTGTTTACTCTAAGCAACAATTCTTATTCTTCTAGAATGTTAAATAGCAAAGAAAAAAAGGTTTCTCAAATACACTGACAGTACTAAGAACAACAACAAGAACCATTCAAGAACAGTCTTTATCATTTAGGGAACTCTGATCCGGTAATTTAATTGGTTGACTCCAACACAAAAGTGACCAGAGAATAGGAAACAAGTATGAAGAATATATGTTCAAATACCATCAAGCACTTCTCATCTACACACACCAGTGTTTTGGAACTGTGCAAACAAAGGAAACAAAGGTATCCATAATTAAGATCTTCCTAACTTCTAAAATTTTATTTTATGATTCTAAAAGTTACTTGTATTACCGAACTATAAAAAAACAAGCATGGAGAAATGACATTAACTACAGACAGGTTAGCAGTTTGGCCTCAAAATGGAAAACTCATTTTAAACTGAGGATAAATTTAAGGTAAAGAACAAACTCCAGTGAGTATTTGTTCAATTACCTTTACAAATCTTATCACATGTTCTTTGTAAGAACAAAATATCATAGCAAGTTGCATTACTCAAGAGGCCACATTAGCCAGAATTCACAAATGGTGGAAGTAATCTGAAGAAGGAAGTGGTAATTAATGCCTCTTTTTTTATATATTAACTATTATTAATAACTGTTCATTTGAAAGTGTGCTGATTTTTTTTTAGACTGTCACAAACGGAAGCATTTAAATATATCAGTAGATAATCAGCAATACCTAAAGCAGATATTTAAAGAGGCTGGCATTTCATGCTGTGAGACTAAATGCTAACACAGCTAGGAGAGATATATTGTGCACGAGTTGTTAAACCAGTTATTTCATCAGCTTTGCCCACCTGATGTCAAAGCTGCCATCCTTCTTTCAGACTCAATCTGGTTACACAGTCTACAGATCCGCTTGTGCAGCTGTTTTTCAAAATTTAGTAATTCAAAGCAACCCTTTTCCAGCCCCCCTTTTTCTGAGTTGCAAATTTCTTTAGACAGAAATTCAGGAGAAGAAAAACAAAAACAAAAACAAAAACATGCTTCTACTCTTCACAGTACAAAAATCAAGTTGCTGCATATGCCTGAAAGAAGGAAACAGGACCTAAACTTCTGCCTTCTTCTGAGCCAATCAAACCTATAATGCCTTAGAAACACAGTAGGCTAAAATAAAGATGAGCCATTGCAAGCACAATTCGTGTTAACAGTGTTTCTTGCCATCAATGCCAATGTTCCTAACAATTTATCAATAGGAGTTACTCAAATCCAAGACAAAGGAGTTGGGCTTTCTTTTTTTTTGTTCTGTATCTATAACAGAAACAACTGAATGTCTCTTATTTCACATGAATAGACACTTCACAGAATCAACATGCCCTGGCCATAACAAAGCTATTTTCTGAAAGCAAAATCTTGCAGCACTTGAGTTTGAGAAGGTGCAAGACTCGTTGTTCAGCACTACTTTGTCTACTGTGTTCCTCATTTGTTAGAACGAGCTTATTCTGAAAGCTTCTGTCCAGGAGAGGGGCACTGCTTTTCAGCAGCTGAGCTCTGTTACAACCTCACTTCTCAACATGACTTCAGCTCATAGCTAAACGGGAAAGTATTCTGGGTGATCCTGGAAGATAAAACATCCAGAACCTCTGCTGCAGCACTCTTCAGTTTACTTGTTAGTCAGTCCTTTCCAGGCCAACAAAATACACCTTTGTTCCCAGTTGTCCCGGCTGCTTTCAATCATTTCCAGATTTTAAAGCTTTTATATTAAAATTGTAATCCTCTGAACTTCATCTGTAAGGGTTAGCCTCCCTCTTTTTGTCACTTTCCTACATCTGTAGTTAACAGATACTCCAACTAAATCTCCTGCTACCCAAGAGGATTTGGCAATAGAGTGTTAAGTGGGACTGCACTGAAGCCCTGAGAAGGAAAAAAAAAAAACAAACAACTCTGATGTTATTTTAGTCATGCAGAGACCAGTATTATTTTTCTTAATATCACACCAACCTAAGCTATCTGCCATGGTGTTCACTTTACGTATAAACTTTGAATGAAATCAGACAGCAAGGATCAGTTCATACTCAAGATTCTGAAGTGGCTCAAATTAGTAAATAATTCTCTTTTCACCACATAGCAACTCTGTGACAGAACAAAAACTCCATGGCTCTCTCCAGATAACTTTGGGCTGCAGCTAAGAAGAAACTGAATTAAAATTAAACAGTAATCTCTTAATATACACACAGATTTTTCAGTAGTGTTGCCAGAAATAAACAGATGCTGTATGGAAAACTATACTATGCTGGGTAATACCTTGGTTTAGGTGCGTGGCCTCTGTAATCTGAATTCCATTCACAGAACACTGCGCGCCATTCAATGGTATCAGATTCACAGTACCATTGAGATTTTCAAAGATGCAATGCTCACTTTCCAAATCAAGACCATGAAGAACTAAACACACACAAAAAAAAATAATTAGTCTCGTAACAACTAATAAGATTTGCATGCTGATGGTGATTTATTAAGGACAGACTATGTTACATATTTGCAAGCATCTTTTCTTTTTTTCTTTTTTCCCCACCCTGCAGACAGTTTTTTTCGTTCTTTCACGACCTCCTGCATTCCTTAAACATTGACCCTATTTCTTGTTTTACTGTAGTGGAAATAGAAGTGTTTTTTTCTGATTTATTTTACATAATGCTCATTTCTCTTTTGTTTTGGCACCAGATTAGTAAATGCTTATTTTGCTCTGTTGGAAATCAGTGAAGAAAAGTTTACATATTTGTAGAGACAGGGTTTTTTGGCTAGTTCCACTAGGAAATCGTAAGTGTAGCTGCTTTAAGGTCTAGAAGCTTTTAAGTCTGAATAGGTAGGATATAACATATAATTGTAGACAATAAGAAAGGCTGAAATAAGGTTATATCTTCTATTACACTCAGGCACTTATCCATCAGTTATGCTACTTTCCATCTCTTCTTCAAGTAATGTGCGATTATCTCTACCCGTATTGCTTAATCTTACAAAGCAATGTGAATTTCATGGAATTTATATATAAATTTTAATCCAGGCATCTTTTGACCAAAGGAAATACATAAAACTATGTTATTTGTCTCTCAATTTCTCACTTGAGAACTAAAGGATGTAGCTTATTTGATTAAACTGCCTCTAAGCAGCTTATGTGACAGGTTAGTCCAGCAATGGCATGAAGTTGCTTTAGTAAAAAGTAAGAAAAATCAGCACAAGGCTACCTACTTTTCACTAACTTCCAGAATTTTCTTCCAAAATATAAAGTCCAAAGACTGCTTTAGGTATAACAATATAGCAATACTGTCTTTATACAAAGGTTAAGAGAATGATTCTGCAGTAATTGTGGCAGGCGTTGTATGAAAAAGGATGGTATTTTTATAGGAGGCTTTTTCAAAAGTAGCAAGAAATAAATTAGTAACAAGTATATGAATAGATTTGAAGCCAACAAGCTATTTCAGAAGACATGCTTTTTGAAGCAAATCCCATGTAATTTAGTTTTCATAAATTTTCTAATTAAAATACACAAGAACATATAAACAACTAACTACTAGGAAAGAAAGGAAAATTATAAAGCTCTGTTAACCTATAGGGATGTTGAAAGAAAGAGGGGAAAAATGAAGAAAGAAGGAAAAAAAATGAAGAAAGACCATAAAGTAATGCAAAATTCCATACCAATGTCCTGTTCTGTCACAGCATCTTCCCTGCCAACATATGTTTGGCCCTCCTAATTAAAAAGGAGATGTATTATTTTCAGTTGAAATTTCCCTTTCTCTCACACAGAGACGTTTTATTCTTTTACTTTCTCAGATTATTCTGGATGAAATACATGTTTAAATATACTAACTGATTTCTTCCCCTTGTATTTTAAGAATGCTCTCAGTCATTATCATACGATGTTACTAGTAATTTTAAGTTTCAACTATACTGCACAACGCCACCATTGTAGTTTTGAGGCATTAAACATAGATCTAGATTTCAAGTCAAGCTTCACAATCAGATAAATGGAAAACCAAAATAGATAGATAAGCATATGAAGCGCCTATCTCTGGTTAACCAGTCTACACAAACCTAAATAGTAAGATAACTGGCATTATAATGTAATTCGATGAATTATAACTTCTTACTCTAGCAGAGGAATGTAAAGAACTTTTCTTTCCATAGTGGTGAGATGTAATGAACACTTATATGAGCATTTTGACTACTATTTGCCTACTACAATTTGTCTACTGAAAACTCACAAGGCATATATAAAGGCTATGGAAACATAGATGTGTATTTACCTTCAAGTGATACAAGATGATACCAGTACTAAGAAGATCATCATCAATGCCAATTAGATGAGGCAGTTCAGAATCTAGCACAACACCTATCCCTTCTTTCCTCAAAGCTAACGTTTGTTCCTGTAAAGGACAAGAGTACAGTTATTAAAATATGCACAAAATAGCACTCTTCTTTCGCTTTCTAAACCAACCTTAAAGTAACTTATCCTCTGTAATAAACCCTGCTTATTTTTTGGTTCTTTTTACCTAACATTCTAAATGCAACTTTTATATTTCCAGTGAGTGTTCCAAGCTTGCCATTCAGGAAATCTGTGAAGGTGTTACTTGAAAGAAGCCAGACAAACAGCTGAATTATACCAGATAAGGGAGATCAATCAAGAGAATAACAAAGCAATGTTTTCTGAAAGCAAGCTACGTACCACCTTGCATGACAGAAAGAATTTGAAACTACACAGAATTCAGTATGGCTAAGGAACAGAAAACTGAAAGCTCTTTAGCAATCCTTTAAATAAACTGAATCTTGTGCAATGAAAATCCCAGGCACCTGAAAATCTAGTATGCCTAAGCAGATAAAACATCGTGCAATGTAATGGAAGCAGCAACAATAGTAAATAAACGTAGGAACAAAACTTTAATTTTCCAAAATTCCTTTTGGCCACATTCTGCAGTCACCTGTATGGTAAAGTATCATTCAACAGGAGAGGAGTACAAGTGGAAGGCTCCAATAACTCGAAAGAAATGTGATCTTGTACTCATCAGTATATGCAATAAATAAGAGATTAACTATACCTTTGAAATAAGGTTTTAGTATTCAAAAAGTTTATTTTACAACTCAAATCCTACTGATTTCTTAGACCCCAAAGCTAACATCAACAGGCTGTGAACATGTACGCAGACTGCCTTTCAAAGTGAATCAGTTTTACTACCTAAACAACTGAACCATTATGAGCCAAGGAAGACTGACAAATCAGGAAGGAGAGGCAGCAGCAGCACGTATCGCTTCTGTGTATTATGAGGCACGCACTTTTTTCCTGGTGCCAGCAAACACAGAAAACAAATTTTCTGACGACAGTACGACTACTGCTCCTTTTCCAAGTCATCAACATGCATCCTTCAGAGCCAACCAAGACATTACAGTATTTGTAAGAAAAAGCAGAGAGATTGCTGTATGTATTTTCCTAAGTACAGCAACTTGACAAATCTGAAGAAAACAGATGTAATATTTCATTCTCCTGCACAGTATAAAATGTCGCCAATATTGATACTGTCTAAAAAGTTCTCTTGTGACTGCAAACACCTGGGCAAAATGAGACGGTGACACAACACGCTAAAAGTGCTCCAAAAGAAAACCAGGAAATCCCCCCCGGTCACGGGCGAATTAAGAAGTTCTCCAGCGTTCAGAAAGAACGGAAAAAAGCTGTGATTAACGTTGCCCTGCAGCTCCCTGACATTCAAACTGCATCCAGCTATTCCTTGATATTATAAAAGTGTCACCTCATAAAACCAAAAAATACAGCTTAAATCACTGTTCAAGTGAAAAGTAATTTCAGTCAAAATACCTATCACATATTAAATATTTATTGAGTGGCATCTACTGCTATACATAATTTATAACGTTCCTATACGACAAGGCTGATGACTTAGAAGAGTGAATAAGGGTGGCTGTTCACACAACTGCCGGCACCTTTCACCCAATGGAATTGATAAAATATTAAGAGCTGAACATTTTTTTCCAGCATAACAAAGCATTTACTAACATCCCGGACCGAGGAAAAAACAGGCATCCCAGGAGGCAAAGCAATTATCGCTGGGTGAGAAAAATCTATCACATATAATTAAGAATGAAGAAAAAAAATGCATCATTTTCCAGTTTTAAATATTTAATATATTTTTAGTATATTCAGAAAGAGAGCATGTATAATTATGATTTAAAATTGATGTGTTGCTTATTTATTCAGGTCTAAAATTAGAGAACACAAATTAATTTAGTTTCTAAATCCTTTGTAAATGACTACCATTCATACATAGAATACATCCTATTGACGGAAGCATTATAATAAATGCAACAGACTAGTGGGATTAAGTGCGTTTTTTTTTTCCTTGAATATTTCTTGCCTGTTACATTTTATCTTCAGTACTACTTACTAAAAATCCTGAATCTTAATCAGTTACCTGGAACAACTGCTAAACTTTAATCATGTGGCTGAAAATTTAATTTTAGATTCAAAAGAAAACTCCAACCTGTGAACTTTTGCCCCAAACGAAAATCATAGAAACCCTTTCAACAATATTTATTACTCCGTTCTCTCACATTGAAAGAAAGATGAGAAAAAGGCCAGAAAGAAGTAGCCAAATTGCCCCTCTTTCATCCTTGATGGCACAGGAAGGACACATCTAAAGGAGGAAGGACCTCTTTTGAAATAAATTGAAGGTCTGTAAGCTATTATAAGGCAGAGAAATGATTAGGTTTGATCCGCAACTTGATTCACCTTCATTTGTGTAACACAATTTTAAAAAGCAGTGAATCTATAAGCCAAAATGACAGGAGTAGGAAAGGTCACTGTCCCCATTAAAAAAGTACTAATTCAGAAAATGTATGAAAGCCTCAAGGTACGATTTAAAAAACTCGCATGTACTGCATGCGTCTTATCTTGAATTATCCTTGAAAAGAGAAGTGTACATGTACTCCCTCTGTATTTAAGATGCATTCATAAACTGTGGAAAATAAAGCAAGCCAAGTATTACACACAAAGGAGTGCTCCAGTGAATATAAATGGCTGCTCTGTGCGTAGAAAAAAGTTTGCTTCTTTAGGAGCCTCTAGACCAAACGGACTCATGTGAAGAGTAGAATTATTTTCTGACTGAATTTCTGAGTCAGTACATAAGGAAATACTTTCCGAGTCACAGTAAAGATAAAAGGATTTATATTGTTTGTGTAAACGCAGGTCTCTTGGAATTCAGCTCTGACTCAGCAGTCAGAAACATCCTGATAGAATAAATTCAGTAACACTTCGGTGGCAGATAAGGAGAGCTATTAGGGAAACTCATACCTTCTACACTGTTGTTATGTTTGCTCTATTAACCAGATCTAGCGGCATCCCCAAGCTTGCACCTAAGATACATGCCAGCACTTTAGAAACATGACGTTTGTGTAAAGTACCTGCACGACCCTGTAAGTTAATTTTCACCATACACAACTGCCCACGACAAAGAACCGTGAGGATACATAACGTTTCTTTCAATGCATTCATATGCACACAAACACACACAGAAACGGAATCACATTCCTGTTGGATTTTAACCAACAAGATACTGAATTGCAAAAAAGAAAGTGAGCCCAAAAGATACTTCTAATATTCCTTGACCAATCTACCAATACAGTAAAAATAGCAAAACCTTTGCTGTTTCCAGCTGCTACTGGCCCAGCACCTATTAAAAAGCATACGTAACTAGTACGGTGTCCTTTCAATGAACAGAACTGCTTGATGAAGTTTAATTTGTGTCACGCTTTCCATTGCAAAATCTCAATTCTTTCATTTAAATATTCAACAGTTAACTGCTGGCACACAGTTCTGAGAATACACCATGCAGAGACTTACAGTAAAACACATTATGCTAGCTAAGTAAATTGTCCAGATGTCTATATTTAAATTATGCAAAAATGCATAATACCAAATTAAAGAAGTTATGGGTAGAAATGTGCAATGGTGAAACTCTTTGCATTAATATTTAACCAGACTATATACTAGAGCAAATTCTTACACTAACAGGTACTTTGGGTGCATTTGATTTCATTGAAAATATGCTATTACGTCCTGGGTTCACAAAACTGTCTGAAGATCCTCTGTGCCATGGCACTAACATTAAGCTCCCTATGAAATATATATGTGAACTGTACACAAAGGAAATTCTTAATTGTTTTTTCTCCAGTAGTGTACTCACTATATTTTGCATTCCCTTTAAATCACTGGAAACGAATGCTTCATACCTGCAGAAAAAGATATTCCATATTGCTCAGAATTCAAAGGCACATGAAAATGTGTATTTTAAAACCCAGCAGATACACAGAATTAAAGAGGCTACTCAGAGACAGTAAGAATCATGGATGTAACATCCTCAGCCAGTCATCCCATGATCAAGACAGATGAGAAAACAGGACTTCACTCACTGAAGTAAGAATTTATACAATCTCCATCCCAGAATAGTGAAAGATAAGGTGACTTACAATTCCAGTTCTGCAGTAGAGGTTTTTGATAAATCTAGGAAGCAGAGTAACTCCTGATTTACAACAAAAAACGCATATACACCAGTCACAGCTAGTTTATGCATGTGTGCTGTAAGAGGGCTATACTGCTTGCATTTCCAGAGATAACCTTTCAGAAAATAGAAAATAAGGCGTAACTGTAGGACAGGCACCATGATGAAAGCATACAAAACCCAAGCAGGAGAAGTCCCCAATGAGCAATGCTCATTTGCTGTTTCCTTTACTAGGGAGTAG
This sequence comes from Anas acuta, assembly GCF_963932015.1. Taxonomy (NCBI): domain Eukaryota; kingdom Metazoa; phylum Chordata; class Aves; order Anseriformes; family Anatidae; genus Anas; species Anas acuta. Next base: position 12,981,400 of record NC_088981.1, read on the forward strand.
AAAATAAAATTATCCAACAGCAGATCAGAAATGAAAAACAACCCCTTGATAAACTGAAAGATGCCACTGACATCAATAATTTACATAGGTACAAGAAAAACTGGACAAACCGCAAGAAAAAGAAAGGAGGGAATGTGGATGACTGTGCAAGGGTATCTATCACCTAACTCCAAGAACTGCAGACAGAAAACACAAAGTTTTCTGAGGAAGGATTATTATTATTCTGCATGCCCTGTTTTATGCTCCAACAGTGGGCACCATTGCATAAATCTGAATTCACCTACAGGGGCATTTAATCTGATCCAGTATCATCTTTAACTAATGCAAAAAGGACGAGAATGTTTTAAAGTTTAATTTAAAAGCAGGTTTACCGGTGTTTTAAAGTATATTACCAGTAAATACACTTTAGAAAATTGTGTTACAAATAAAAATCCAGTCTCTTTTTGAATCCCACTGATTTTTGACTTCAAAAAATCCTTAGAGCAATGAGTTCTTCAGCTATTAAGCATAAAAAACAACATAAGAAAACATTTACTGCTTTGTTTCATATAATAGTGTTTTTCTCCTGTGTTCTGAAGGCATAGGATCTTAATACTTTAAACTCAATTTTGTGATACAAAAATCCCATAATGATTCATTATGCAGCATCGTCTGCTTTCAGAAAGTTACCTTTCAAGAGATGTCTGCAGAGAAGCGGCAAACGTGACAGCAGCACTTCTGAATGAAGAGAAATGCCTCCTTCCCTGGCCACCTCCCTACCTTTGCAATTTGTTCTTGTTATGTTGGATGTCTTTCTTTACCTACCCCTCTTTTTCTTCTTAGTTTCTTCAAGGTGTAGTTCAAGACGTCTATGGGTAATGTATTGTCGTTTATATATATATCCTCCCCCCTCTTTTAATAGCACATAGCTTTCTGAATTCTTACATGCAGCAACAATACAAGTTTTATCTATATTCATAGTTTTAAATTTTATAACCAAAGGGCACTGCATGCCTTGTTAATAGAAAAACTCACAACGTTCATTTGCATTAGATAGTAAAAACCTGTGTTCAGTCACTCACCATCCCAATGACTAAAGAAACTACATTCTAATTTACTAGCAGAAAGAAAATTTCAGTTAAATTTTGTTAACCTCTAAATCCTTTCTGCACAGAGATGAAGGTTGTCATTGTATCATAAAGCTGAACAAGCTAAATTATAGATCACGGAAGTCTTACAGAATAAACCCAGAAATTGTTTTGCTGAATAAATTACTAGAGCTTCCATGAAACAATTGAAGTACACAAGCTAAATTATTCTGCAATCTTCCACATTAATGTATTGCTTTGACACACTAACTAAATTATCAAATAATCAGGAACTCATATCAACAAAATATTATCATATTCTTGTATGCATTATCTGTGTGTCTCAGAGAAGTCTAATTTATCTTTGGAGTTTAAAACTTTTCCAGATTTGGCACTGGGATATGTGATGCTTCTATTTTTTGTATGTCATCCTCCATACAGTAGTATATTTATGTGTTTAGATGTGTTAATCAAATACTCTTGTAAAATATGAGACCTTTCAATGAAAGTAAAAACATTCTGCTTTTCATTATCTGCCTACCCTCCCCCATCCCCTTTTTCTTTTTTAAACGAGGGAACGTTTTTTACTTACTTAAATAAGACAGACCATCCTCCAACATGCAATTGTTTTCTGATGGAAGCCTTGAAAAGGTTGTTGTAAATATATGAATTCCATAAGGTGTAGGTAGATAGTAACTGTCCATCATTAAAATGTCTAAGGACTTCACCTTGCCTGCTATTCTCATGACTCATGTAATTGTTAAAGCCTCATGTCTGAAGCAAAACCCACCAAGCATTTCTATTGTGCACTCTCTGGTGGGCAAACAAATGCTTGCAAAACACCAACCTATTACCAAGTCAAAGTCTGCATAAGAGCTCTGAGAAAAGCCAGTCCTGTAAACTCAACTATGCAACAGTATCACCACAGTCATACAAAAACAGCTGCAGGTCATGGCCCAGGTCCATCTACACGTATTTCTCCTCCCTTCCAAACACAAACTTTCTAACTTAATTTCCACTGAAAGCTTATTACCACTAATAAGTACGATCATACAGTCCTAGCGCTTGGAAAGGTTTTTAGTAGATTACAAATAGCAATATTTAAGGAGAATACACTGCAAACAGACTTCTATTTACAGAAATTATCTGAATGATTCTGGATTTCACTCTTCTGGAAGAGAAGTGCTACACAAACAGATGGACTACTCTGAATTTTCAACTGCATGGCATGCTAATGATTATACTTTATTACATAACAGTATAATACTGTATACATGGGATGTTGTTATGTACTGTAAAGAATACATGGCATACTACTAAAGTTGCACTCCATATTAAGACATGATCACACTAAAAAATAGTGAAATTTCCAGGTTTCACCGCAGATGACGAGAAAACTTACTTGATTAAGTCTGTAGTTTAAACAAAGCTCCAGGAATTTTGCCTCTGCTTAAAACGACAGCAATGTTCCTCCTGTCTGAGAAAGATGAACTGAAAGTGACCTCCCATGTTACCAGTGCAGTTCCCAAATTCCATAATAAACCATGTGAGAGATTCCATTCAGGCTCTCATCCATTACATAACTGAAATTGTTTTCAACTGTTTTCTGTCTGAACTTACTAATATTTCATACTCCCATATTTTGCATCATCATTGACATTCAGCTGAAATAATTATTCTTCTTCCTGTATATTTATTTATTGATGTGGTTACTGACAGCATTTGTATCCCCTCTTCTCACTGCAGTTTTAACATGCCAAACTCTTAGCGTCTCCTTTCACCTGACCAGCCTGGCCATACCATGGTGTTTAACACATCCGCTGTCTGCATCTCTCATCTGAACTCATCTTCCTTGCCTAAAGATCATAGTATCATAGAATATCCTGAGTTGGAAATGACCCACACAGATCATCAAGTCCAACTCCTGGCTCCACAAAGGACCACCCAAAAATTACACCTCATGTCTGAGAGCGTTGTCTAAATGCTTCTTGAACTCAGGCAGGCTCAGTGCGGTGACCACGGCCCTGGGGTGCCTGTTCCAGCGTCCTCTCAGTGCAGAACCTTCTCCTAACACCCACCCTGAACCTCCCCTGTCACAACTCCATGGTGTTCCCTTGGGCTCTATCCCTGTCACCAGAGAGAAGAAATCAGGCGCTCCGCTCCCCTCGTGAGGGAGCTGCAGGCCGCCATGAGGCCTCCCCTCAGCCTGCTCTGCTGGGGGCTGAGCAAACCAAGGGACCTCAGCCGCTCCTCATGCATCTTGCCCTCCAGACCTTTCACCACCTATGTAGCCCTCCTTTGGAGGCTAATAGCTCTGTATCCTTACACTGTGGCACCCAAAACTGCATGCAGTGCTACAGGTGAGGCCCTTTTGGTGCCAGGGCACGCTGGTAGCTCATGTTCAACTTGCCATTAACCAGATCCCTTTCCATGGGGCTGCTCTCCAGCCGTTCATCCCCCAGTCTGGGGGAAGATTTACATGCAGTGTTCCTCATGGATATGCAGGTTTGCTTGTGTCAGGTATCTCTATTTTTCAGTCACTACACAAAACATCTGAATCTTCCAAGCTTTCATTTGTCTTTCATGCTGGTGCTGTACTATCTCTTGACAATGAAGTCTCATGCTGTCCTCCCCCCTTTCCATGGCGTTTCAAGTTCTTATTAGTCCCCATGCTTCAGCACTTCAAAGTATCTACCATCAATCTCCCTTCTATTATTCTAATTCTGACTCATCCTGTCCTCAGTGAGATGTTCTGCTAGACAAATGATGTCTCCCAACTTTATTATCAGCAAACTGCACCAGTTAACACTCCTAAGGAAAAGATTAAAGATGATCAGGGCCAACAATGAGCTCCCACTACCAACTTCCCTCTCCTCTTCTATCATATCCTTGCTACAACCATTTTTTAAGGTCTAATCTCCACACTAGCTAAATAAGGAAGCATTTTCCTGTGTGTCCCATGGCCAGGTGGCTTTCCTGATAGGCACAGAGATGAGGACAAGTCCTACAGCTGTTTCTAGCATGGGTCACTGACGGACCAGATCACAGACAGACTGACAGTGTGTACTGAGATGGCAAAGTAGTAACAACTAGTTTTAGAAACTACCACAAGATCATAGACAACGTTTTAAATATTATCTGAAAAGGCAAGAATTATATTAAAAGCATTTTTTTAAAAAACAAATTGTTCCAACTTTGAAAGACACATGGCAGAAGTATTCCATTTTAAAGAAATCTTCAGAAGTAAAGCATTTCTTAAATTTCCTCACTAACCCTGCAAATACAATCCAGTTAATATTAGTCAAGGCTTTGAGTTCCTCCACAATTTACTTCAGCATAATGAATGTAGGTCAAAGTAGCAGTTCTGAATTTAACATTTGATTTAACTTTAAATGTTTAGCTCCACTAGGTAGCATTTTAACAAACTGTTCTTCTTTCATTTCATGTTGAGAACAAAGCTTATAATGACTTTTCTGGTAGTTCATGAAGGTATTATCACCTTACTTTTTCCCCCAGAAATAATGTGCTACTTTTTACTAGGTCGGTGACAGTAAACATGAGTTGTCACCGATGTCAAGTTTTTAATGCAAATTAAAGGACTATTAAAAGGTCAGAAATTGCAAGAAAATATATATATATATATTGTTTGATCTCAAGTCAAACATTTGAGGATGCTACAAAATGACAGAATAAAGTGCCCTTTTAAAACAATCAATTTTATTTTGTATACCCAAAGCATAAAATAAATGGTGCTTTAAGCTGACACAAATGTCATTAGTAATTGGTTGCACATCACAAAATGACTATGTTTGTTGATACTCTTCTTTTGAAAATCTGGTCAATTCAGGAGAATTAAACTTTTCTTAGCAACTATATGCATCTTTAATCCAAATTCCAGTGAAATAAACCCTACATAAACACAAACACAAATCATATCATTAAAAGTATATTTTATAACATGTTCTATACTTACCTAAGATCTGTTTAAGAACATAAAAATATGTAAATAAAAACTGTCTACATATATACATATATATATATACATATATATATATATACAATATACTGTCAGTTGAACTGAATTCTCAAAATTGCAGCATTTACTGTACCATTACTGAACGTCAGAAGAGATGAGACACAGGAAATGCCTATGCCCATTAATTAACTAATGAAGCTATACTATTTCACAATTCTAATAACAAAATATAGATTAACAACTTACTCTAGTTCACAATATCTCGATACAGTCATTTAACTGCTTTTAAAGGAACAGCATGAGGGCACAACAAATGCTTAAGTGTAAACATAACGAAAGAACACCTGTTATAATCAGTAACAATAATGAATCACTTAATACACACCTCAAACATGACAGAAACATCCATTTAAAAAAAGAGAATCAAGAGAATAAACACACACAAAACAGGGAGAAGAGGGAAAATGACTCTTGTCATCTTAATCAAAACAATATAATCCTCAAAATATACTCAGCAGAAACGTACTATTTGTATCAAATGGAAGTGTCCTATAAAATTAAATAAATAAAATCTACCTAAGAGGTAAAATCTATAATCCGGCACCAGTCCCTAACACTAAGGCCAGAAGAAATATCAGATCTAGTGAACAAAATAATAATGCTTAAATCCTATTTCTGAGTCAAGACAGAAATTCCAAATATTCACTGAAAAGTTCCAATCACATTTTTGGTCATGTCAACTAACGTTGAATAGGAGAAAGTAATCAGAAAAAGGGCTGGGGTGATGGTAAAGAGATTTCTTGAAATCTTTGTAATCTAGATTAAGGTATACTATGGCATTCTTGGCAGACTAAAGTTTTTCCAGGTTAGAACACTTTTAAAATTTAGTGTCCATTTAGCCCATGACAGTATACTAGCACAGCTTTGCCAACTATCAGCAGACAATAATACTTCATTTAAGGATGTAAACTTGCTGTATCGTTAGGGAGAAAATTCAAAGCAATCCACACAAACCTCAAGATGCTGCCAGTGACCTTTGCACTTCACTGATTGATTTGAATCCTAACTCAGATAATCATCATCTTTCTTGCATTCTCAGAAAAACCTCCATGGGCCTACAGAGCTACTACAGAGTAATAAGAAAGTCATGTTCATGAAAGGAGGCATGACATTATCTTTTTCCTTCTCCAGCAGCAAAGATTTATGATATTTTTATAACCATATTGAGATTTCCAAACATCAGTGCACAAATGCTGCGCATCGTGGCAGCTTTGCCTCTCACATGAATTCTCAGTGACTTCTGACAAATGCTACTGCACCTCAAAGTCCTAGATCTAGTGCGAGGTAGGTTCTTGCCATTAAGTAAATGAGCTCAAAACAAAAGATTTATGCACTGGCATAGAGTACAACGTAGCACTTTTCAACAGCTTTATGACTGGCAAGTAAATTACCCTCTATTTGTTGTGGTTAGAGAAAGTCTACCATGTAAGCCCAAACCTTTGATACAGCCCAGACACCAAGAGTTTCACATTCCCAAAAGTTAAATTAGACCTTGTAATGGGTCTAATTTTAACTATTTCAATAAAAAGAGGACTAGGTGTTGGAAATATTCATTTGAACGCTTCATTAACTTAGACTGATTGTGGAACTCTGTCTCCATTGATTGAAACCGGAGAAAGAAATAATGGGAAACTCTGATGTGATCATGTAATTAAACACTGCATAAATAGAGGTAAAAGGGGTGGGTGTTGCTCTAATTCAGCTGGGCAGCTTAAACATGCACATTTCAGTTGCTCAGAAGTCCAATATTATATTTGCCACATTATCAGTTGCATTTGTCAATATAAAAGCTTTCTTTGCAAACATTAAGTAGGTATATGCAACCAAAAAGATAAATGGATGCATGCTTTCATATAGGGGTCAATTAACAACTCAGAAGAACACCAGAGAACTGGAAGCATATTCTCTTCTTCCTTACTCATCTTATCACAGTTAATTCTTGGTTATCTGAAAGTCACTCTGCCTAAGTATAATTTTTCCCCAAAATTCTGAGTGCTCCTGCAGCATGTAATCAGCAAATAGATGAATATTGCAGAGGAATTCCCATACCAGTATTTCAAACTCTGGTTTTCTCAGCGTCCCCATTAAAAAGCTGTCACCACAGAAGCTGCAGAAATACAAATGACAGGTAAATCCCACTGCTGGTGAAGAAAAGAAAGAAAAGACACACCATTTCTTCATGCAAAAACATAATCCACAATTAGGTACCCTGATTGTTTTTTATTATTTTTAAAAGCTTCCGGACAGCTTACCTTGATCTTTAGAGCAATCAAGCTTCCCACCTTGCCTAGGACATGAAAGTTTAAATAGTTACCCCTAACAAGAAATTATTCTTCAAAACAAGCTCCCCTGCATCCAGCTGAAAAACAGCGAAGACCAATCACTCCTTTTTCCAATGATTCAAAAGATGGTGTTTTCTTGAGCCACTTGTCTTGGCCTACCACCACCTATCACCCACCCATCACTTCGGCCTTTCATTACCTTTAGGGAAGGCTAAGAATAGAAAGAGAACAGTATTGAGCTACATTAGATTATCAGGGCTGGATATTCTCTATACTGTCTGCCTCAATAACATCCTCATAATCGGAGGGTAAAATCTGAGTATACCAGAAAAAAAAAAATATTCTGCATAAATAAGCCATCTTGCATGACTATGAACCAACTAGAAAACCTACAATAACTGTGCCAGAAAAGTGACCTGGAAGCCACACAGCTATATTCAGAGAGCTTTTTGTATTTGCACTTATGGGTTCAATTATCCCTACTGCTGAAGACTACATGCTGAAGAGATGGGAAAGACCCACTTCTTACATTTGAACATTACATTGCCTCTTGGAAGAGAAAGGCATTTCAACAGTTTCCCACACAACTAGCACACATGCATGCAACCTACCACTATTATAAAGTATTGGCAATGAGTACCAAAAAGTATTCTAAATGTCAACATTAAGAAAGTTACTGTTACAATGGCTTAGAATGTAAAAAGTATCATTAATATTCAAGGAACTCAAGGAACAGAAGAGGAACAAAAAACATTTATTGTCAACACAACTGTGCAAATGAGAGGAGCAAATGATAGGGGACTGGGGAAGATTTCAACATACTGAAAACTGGTTTGGGCTTACTAGTAGTAACTCCTAAAGAGATGGGGGGATAAGCAGAACTGACTATTTAATTTAAATTCTAGATGGGAACTAGTTACACGTATATTCTTCCTGCTCTGCAGGCCTGCACCCTTGCAAAATCTTGCCACAAAGATCAGCCAAGACAAAACACTGAGAAATTCAATTGTGTGGAGTAAAAAAAAAAAAAAAAAAAAAAGAGAGAGAGAGAGAAAACTGTTCCAAGAGAACAACTTTGAAATATCTGCAATTCCCACTGAAATGACATATCAACTAGGAAAAGCAGGTTTTTTTTCTGTATTGTATCAGTGACGTTGCTTGTCTCATTAGTGCACATTTTAAGCTTTTTCTGTATTCTATAAAGTTGTACATACAATACCAACTGTCTGTCCTATGTTATACAATGCTCAGCATGACACAGATGCAGTTTTGGTAATAACAAAAAAAAAAATTCTCGATCACCATAAAAGTAGACACTTTGGAAGGCAAAGGGAGGAGGGGAGGAAATACGGATAATACCGCCGGCAATGAAGCATCTGTTTCATAATCTGCGGAAAAGCCAAACTACATTTTGTACTATCCCAGGACTTCAATAAACTGGTTTTGAAAATTAAGGAATATGCCCTTCCTTTAAAAGCAAGAAATTAATTATTGATATAATGATTAATTATGAAAGGTGATATTGATTCTCTCCTGCATACCCGTATTAAATGCAGCACAAATTCCTACCAAGCCTGCTCCTTCCAGTCAACAGGTCAAAGAAATAACACCATCCTCCTGGCTACCAAAGCCAGTTTCAGTACAATTAGTACAGATAAGACACTTAGGTCTTGCGAGGGGAAGAAATTTCTAATACCCAAAACCACAAAGAGAACCACAACTGAGAAGAAACTCTCTAATCAGATTTTTTACCGTCTCCTAGAGCTTTAGGCCACACCACCCTCATCAATCAAGAAAACCCATTAAAAAGCCTGCAACAACGAAGATCAGAAAACTGTACTTTTGTTGTGAACAGCTTACTGTGAAAGTACATGTGCTCCTGTATCAGTCCACACAGGCATCAATAGCTGTCTGAAATGAGTGTTGATTAAAAAGGCAGATGCAAAACTACTCAAATGAGCAACGGCTAACATAGTGAAGCTAAAATTATGGAAAATTAATAATGCTATTCCTTTAAAGAATAAGGGAATTGCTCAAGCAATTATCATTCTTCTAAGGTCAGCTTACCTTTTCCATTTTTTATTGTTTTTTTTTCCCCCCTCAAAACTGGTTGTTCCATGTTCACCATGGAAATTCAGCTGTGTATTAATACACAGACATCCTATTATTGCAGTGGCACCCAGAAGCACCGTTATATTTAAGGTACTTTAAGTTATTTTCATTAGAAGCCTTGGCAAATTCAAAGTAATTTTTCAGGAACCTTGGCCTTCATTCCTGGAATTACCAGGACAAATCCAACAGGTTGAAATGCCTGCGCCTTGACACTTTAGATCTTGTACAGACACAACCGCTACTGATATCAGAGAAAAAATCCCTGAATAGAACTGCGGGATTTGGCTAATTTTAAGTATAGATGCTTGTTTGCCTGCTTAAGCTTCCTGGACACTCGGCTGTAAAATCCTGTTTTCCAGTGGCTTATAAAGCTTCAGCCATCAAAGCTGCCATTTATCCACGCTGAAGCATCTGCAGCAGGCTGGTTTGTGCCCTCATCAACTTGAGTTTAAGGGACAACTATTCTTCTATTTCAACAAATGAGGCACGCCAAGTATTTTATAGGTAAGCTGTGTCTGAAGCAGGACAGGCCTCACCTCTTCGCAGCCTTCCATCTGTGACTGCACTGAGCATATCTTAATCTCAAAGGAAAATTATATCCATGACTTTCAAGGCTGACTATCACAGGAGAAAACATGACATGTTTGCCCTTGTTGATGTTTCCTAGCAGGAAGTACTGTACCTTCCAGCTAAGAGAAAGCAAATCTGCCCTCAGTATTCTCCATCTAAAGAAGGGAAAGGACCTGGCTGGAATAGAAAGAAACAGCCAATCTTAATTCAGGCTCTTCTCCCATATGCATTATGATACAGTCTTTAATTACATGATCATATATTGTCTACAGGACCTCTGAATAATTCATTCTACAGACTGTACTCTGGGAATGAATCAAGTGAATGCAGTGAACAAGACTATTATCTACAGGACTCCTACCTCATTTGTTGCTCAAGCGGGATGATGAATGAGTCATGGAATTGTAGAGGAAAAAAGACTAGTCTCCTAGCTAATACATTTATTCATTTTAAAAGCTATTTTCTTGTTTGTATTTCTTGAGGGATGGGAAAATTAAGGAAGTGTTTCACTTCTCTGGAATTCTGTTTTATTTATTTACCTAGAACATCATCTCTACTTCCGCAGATTACCTTAAATCTATTAGTCCCTTACTACAGCTAAAATGTGCCCCTCACTACTGAAAGAAACTCAAGAAAGGAGTAGGACTATGGACAGCAGTATGTAGTAAATACCAAGGAAGAAGAGAGAGGAAAAAAAAAAATCTGGAATAGCAATGCAACAGCAAAATCTTTTTAAAAAACAAACAAAAAAAACCAACTTGGTTGCCAGAGCATTCTTGTCCCTCACAACCCAGTTAGTGAGGTACAGAATAAATGAAACTGGAGAGACGCGTGGCAGCCAGAAAAATGAACCTGTCCTCTCCTTTGTTCAGGAAGACAGTCTGATTGCAATAGCCGCAGATTTGTGCTGCCATCTGTGTTTGAGACATCTTAGTGGATTTCATTAAAAATATCGTCTCTGTACTTGAGAAGAAGAACAAAGAGCAAACACACCACTCCTACAGCAGTAGGACTGTATGAAGCAAGGCAATGCTCAGTTGCCAATTAAGACATTAAGTCAGGTGCACAGCAGTACCATGTATTCAAAGCTCTCAGAATCACGTAGTAATAAACTCCTAAACAGGCTGGAAAAAAAAAAAGTGGAATAAAGCAGTTCTAGTATTTCATATCAAATACGCACATTTCCATACAAATATTATAAACAGTTCTTTTGTGAAGGTCTCAGACATATTTGCCTTTTTCTTCTGAGATCTTGATGTAAGAATGTTTCTTTACCCTCCCATAACCAAGTCCAACAAGGAATTTACATTCTGTCTTTGCTCCTTCTCATTACTGCTCTGCTGATCCTTTAGAAGAAATGGCTTTCAGGGTTTATTTCTTCTTCTCTTTTTTCTACAGCCTAAATCAGAAGCTTCCTCTGCTTTCAATTTAGCTCCCCTTCCTGCCACAAGAAAATTAATAGAAAAGCAGACCAAATGCCCAGGAGAAATTGTTGAACAAGTGGCATCTGAGCTGTAGAAAGAATTTCAAAAGCAACTCTCTCTGTCTGACTCCCTCTCATTTGAAAACTGCCTACAAGCCCTAGGGATGGATTAAAGCTAAGTATGGCCTGGATAATCTACAAATGTGGGGCCCCAGTTGTAAGGAGAAGGATGGCAGCAAAATAGTTGGGAGTATGGTTATTCCTAGAAACCAGAGGGCCTCTTTTGGAATGCACAGCCAGGATCAACCAAACTATTCAAGCCTGCCTTAATCCACGGCTGGTGAGCTCAGAAGCTGCAGCCCCCAGCTGTGCTTCTCTGATGGTCCAGGTGGTTTCAAGTGGGGGAAAATGGCTTAAAAGTGAAATAAAAAACAATCAGCAGCATTAGGCATCTCTTGATTGCGACTTTTTAGTAGAAACTGAAAGTTAAAAGTGGTCAGACCACCACAGAGGCATAGCAAGCAGCTAAAGAAGCTACACGAGAGAAAGGAGGTTTCTTAATAAGATGAACACAGGTGGCAAAGACAGACTTGAAATCAGACATCTATTTCTTTTGAAATCTACTTTTGACTGCTGCACTCAGTGTTCCCCAGGTGGCTGGGACACTTTCAATAGTGTTTCTATTAGGAAAAGAGCTACAGTAGATCAGTAGCACCAGTTCCCAATTTAGTATTTTTCCTTTCTCTGACAACAGCAAGCCAATGCTGTTGTGGACAAAGCACTTTAACAAATCATTGGCGAGTGAAGAGCAATGAGAGCTGCTCTCCTGAAGAAAAAGCAATGTGTACCTCAAGACAACTATATATTCCCTTTAAAAGTTTTGGGTTGTTTGCTTTTATAGAATTTGTTATCTTCCTTATTCTCAGTCTACACTAACCTGCACATATTGATCAGACGTAAGCAAGGGGAGCAATTTGACGATGAAATCATCTTTATTTAATAATGGCATCTGATCCATAACATAGTATCAGAAACAATGTCTGTTTTCTGCTGAAAGAAACCATATATCCTGTTTGCACTATCTCTGTCCAAATTCAAATGCCAACGCAGAAGTCTGTGTATTGACCAACAGCATACAGATCCTGGCATGTAAATAAATTAATTTCATCAAACTGGCAAAAAACATGATATGTTTTCATGTCCCTGCGTCTGTGAACCAACTCATAACAAACAAATAGTTGGTATGCAGAGGCTGTGGAGGCAGGAAGAGAAGAGACATTTAATAACTACGATGTACCCCAACTTTCTATGTCATTACCAGAGTAGATGATTTTATGAACTACACCTACTGCCAGTAATTGCTACACTTGAGAAATAAATAAACAAAGCACTGGTATCAGACAACAAATGCTAATAAAGCTGACAACTAAATTAGACATTATGTGTCATGACACAGGGGGCAGAAGTTAAGTACTGTACAAGGACGAATAACTAATAAACGTTTCCTTGTTATCAGACAACTTTCCTTTTAAAAAAAATACTAAATTAACTGAAACTTAACTAACTGTTTTTTTCCAACTCTAAGATACATTAAAAGTGAAAGAAAATAGATGAAGTGTCCTGGATCTATATCCAAAAGCCTGTTTGGTTTTTTGACTGTACTAGCTGGCCAAATAAACAGGAACTACCTCTCTCATAACCTACTTTTTATTATCCCCAAATTATCAGAGCTTCAAAGTTGAGAAAATAAGTGTTTTAAAGGCTTTAACTAAAGTGATTTGTCAAACATTCTAGATATGCAGTAGTTTGAAAAAGAGAGTTGAAAAAGGTACTGACAAATAATGGTGATAATCCTGAACGTACATAATCACTTTACGCTTCATCCCACCTGTGAATTGTTGTTCAGAACCATTTCTGTCAAAACAGTTACTCAGGTTCTTCAGGACTTGTTCTTAAACCAATGTTTTGGCATACTCATAATCTTATTTTAGTACATCTGCACAGCAATGAAAGTCAAGATATTGCAAATCATTTTGCCTTAAAATATCTGAATTAAACCTCAATTAAGGATGTAGAAACATCTGATTTTTGTATCTGCAGTGACATCTGGTGTTAAAAAACCAAAACTGCATTTTAACAGGCTTCTAGAGGAACAGAAGCTCTTATCTGTGTGATTCCCGAATGAGAAAGGCAGACATGAAACATTAAGATCAGCTCTTTTAAATTTTTCTTAATATCATCTTCTTCACAACATTCACAAGCCCGCTGAAGGGAATATTCGGGATAATATTAATAAAATATTAATAATAATAAAAGAGGCTATTTAACACAAATGTGCATTCATGCCTTTCCATACAAATCCAGTTTAAAAAAAACATATAAACTCAGTTTGATAAATGTACATACATTATGCAACTGTTGAGCAGAGGGGTTGCCCTGACAATACCACCAACCTTCAGATTAGTTGGTATTCTATTTATTCTGTCAGCTTTTCAAAAAAAGGAAACAAATCCAGGAATAACATCTGACTTAAATTCTTCCTGCCAGTGATCTTGAAACCTCGTCCTTTAAAAGCTCAAGCAGGAGACATAGCTTCTAAAGTAGAAAACAAAAACTGGAAGCATGCAAAGAGTCTTGTATAACTTCTATTTGTCATCTGTATTATAAAGTAACAAAATTTGTTTAAAAGAAAATACAGATTTAAGTCTCATTAAAAGTATACAGCTATGCTTTAGACACAGCCAACACCACACATTCTAACCAAAATGCAACACCAACATGTCTGACTAGCAACAATTTTACAAAAATGATTCACCAACTGAAATGTGAAAAATCCTTAGAAACAAGTGGTATTCCTGCCAAACATACAAATAAACACATATGCCAAAGCTGAAAATGAACAGTTTAAACACGGTATCATGCATACATTTTGTATATAAACGCACACCATTCCTCTAACTCCTTTTTTTTTTTTTCATTGACCTATAAATACAACCATTTTAGGACCTGTGTTTTAAAGGCACGCATCCAAGAAGACTTGAAGAGTCGCACATAACTTTTCAAGGGCAGGACTGAAGTATATACTGGTGTCTTTTGGAAAAACTTCCATAATATATGATTTTCCAATACCCAATGGTAAAATAATTAAAGGTGATAGAAATGATTATAAGTATCAAATTGTGGTTTTTGTCAGATAATTTTCATATATACATATATGTACAATGAATATGTTATTCATTATGTATTCATTAGTGATCTAGGACAACTAGATTATGCATTAGGGTCCTAATGCTCTAGTACCAACAAGATTTTATTGATTGCTAAAAGTATTGAATAGGAGAAGTGTCACAACCACTGAAATATGTCACGAGTCATGAACTACCATTAATTCATGATGTTAACGTACTTAAAAAAATAATAATCTAGAGTTTGTTCTTCAAAAACCCAACAGTCTGCACAAGTTCTCTACTCCACAGTCAGAGTGGATTTAGTAGACAGGAGGATTTTATGTTGAAGTTGCAGATAATTAATTGAAAGCACTTTTCACCTGAGGATTGAGCATGTTAAAACGGTTAAGAAAGTCCTTCAATCGGTATTTTATCCCTGCTTGCTGCCTGTCTTGTTATAATAGTCACTACACAGAATGATGCAGGTGAGAAAGATGTCAGTGAGGATAAAGATGAGCAGACCTGTTAAGTCAGAACAGACAAGATTTAGGTTAACATGACTGAATTGCTAAAGCGAGTAAAGCACAGAAATAAGCTATGAAGTTAGCAGAGGCCAATTCAAGAAGCACAATGAAGAGAAGGAAAGAATGGAGAAAACAAATGCTCAAAGGGCAAAGTACTGGGGAAGAACATGAAACATGTGAGAAGAAGAAAAGGACACAAAATAGTCAAGGACCAAAACAGTCAAAGTTTATATATAACTAACAAAAAGGCATAAAACAGGAAACTGTGATATATGTCTAGCCTTATATGCAAGAGAACTGAGATAAATGTTCTTAAATACCATTTGGCAAGTGAGGGTTAAAAATAAAAAACACTATCTGAAAGTGCAAATAGCTACCGAGTAATGCAGAATTTCTATAGAACACAACAGACTACTCCTGACAGAGTTCACTCCAGTATACAAGCCAGCATGGAAAGGAAATGATTAAAATCAAAATCTATTAGCTTCTGCCACCCTAATCCATACCTTACATAGAGCAGCATAATTACTTTCAGTTTTGGTTTCCTGATGCCTTTGCTGGATGTAGCCAAGATTCATAAAGAAAATAAATTCCTGTTTAGATAAATGTCTACCAGAATAAGTGTTTAGTATTAGTCTGCATTTATTCATAATGGCAATTTGAGTGAGTTTTTCACCTCCCTCAAAAAAGGCGTATGTAGCTAAAACAAATAATAATTAAAAAAAAAAAAACAGTAAATATTAATGCTTACAAATGGACACAATTAGCAACAGTTTTCTTCCCTAGGTAGGAAAAACAATTGTTTTTGTAGGAAAAACAATAGTACATAAAAATGTACTAATAACTGATACTCAACCAAAGGGCACAAAAAAGAAGATGATCAAATAGACAGTGCTCAATAACATATTTATACAATGTGGTAAAGGACTGCAGCAGAATTAGTATTATTGATTAAAGTGAGGCTATGTCACTAAATCCAACCAGACAAAGCCAGAAGAAGCAGCTACTAGTTAAACTATTGATCATGAGAATTAGACACACACAGAATAAAGAAAAAAAAGGAGTCTATCCTCTCATAGACTCTGGGAAGACTGCATCCTTTGACATCAGTTGAGCGCTCCTACACAAAGCTAATGACATGATTAGAATCAAACAACAATATAATGAAATAAAATGCAACTAAATCCACTTAAAACGCATGCATGCACACACAAAAGAGCATCTGAATACCTTAACACTAGGTAAGAATGGCATACATCAAAGAAGGAAAACACTAGAAGTATTAAACCAATTTCTATACAAACAGTAAGAGGGAGAAGAAATTTAAAAGACAGTTGGAAGAAAACAGCGGAGAATTATATAAAGGAGTGCACATTTAAAAATTTAATATAAAAGCTGGTAAAGGTTACAAATAGAAATTGGAACATGCACAGAACAAAAAAAAATAAGATGCCAGTAAAAGAAAAATAGACAATACATGCAGTCAAATATAGCTGCCACATCACAAGAAGTTTTGTACCAATTAAAGTCTCAAAGAAAGAAATCAAAAGTTGGATAGGCTACCTTAACATCTTAGAAATGATCCAAAGAAATTATAGACCCCAGGACTGATCTTTAACAGAACAATGCAAAAAGGACTAAGCTAAGGGAAAGAAGTTTTTCTTCCCTCCTCCTCTTTCACACGGATGTGCATTGAAGAACGTTAATGGAAGTAAAATTCAGAGAAAGACTCAGTGAGAGCGAGATGAAAGCAAAATCCTAAAGTTAAACAAGCGCTGAGGTTGCAAGACACCTGAAGACAGAGAAACGATGCAAAGCAGTACTGTCTTGTAAAGTGCAATTCTTTTGACAGCTGATGACATCTGAGGAAATAACCCAAAGCCTACAGGCTTTAAATCAAACACTATCACTTCTGTTTACCATGCAGTATTTTACCCAATGCTAACCATCACTCTACCTATTTATGAGGCATTAGAATATCCTCCCTTTGATTAAAAAGAGGGATAGAGGACAGAATCTACTGCTAGGTTAGTCAGGTTAGAGTATCATGCTATACTATAGTGAGGAGGTCAAGTATGGAAGTAAACACCACCATTGGAAACAATGCTTGTCCCTTTAGACAGAAGTCCAAGCAGCTGCCATGCTGGAGTAAAGGATAATTCATATGAATTAGGATAGATTTAAACCCCTTTTTAAACTCATTTTAAAACGTATGCAGTGTCTTAATCTTTGCACTATGATAGCGGGAGGATTTTGGCTTTAGATGTGATTTGGCAGTAGTTCAGACTCCATATGAACCCAGACAGTCTCCCTACAAAGAAAGGGCTTCTTCCAAATGCATGGAAGAAAGAGCACACTATCACTGCTACCACCGCCAGTCCAAGACAAGTTCATTCTGGCAGCGGTACATATGAAGGATTATAAACGATGTTCAGAGCTGATAACGGCACTCAAGTCACACAGACTTGGCACCAAACTCTGGATTGGTATCACTTCCAGACGGAATGGTTCAACGTCCTCAACATGAAGATGCACCCTGTCATGGAAACCCTAAGTTCGGGTGAACTACATCGAGACAAAATATCAAAAGGGGAATAAGCATGTTAAAAGCTACAAGCAGAAATAATGAACGATACCTGGATGTTTATCTCAGCTGCACACATGGAACTGTACTGACTGAAGTACTTGAACTTTAAGTTGTCGGATACTTTTTAATAAAAAATTTGCCTTCACATGGTATTCTCTCTTTCTCAGTGTTTCCTATCTGAACAGTTTCCCATTCTGAATGTTCTGTATTTTCAAGGTAGCATTTAGTTGTTGCTGATATAGTTTAAGACAAGGTTCAAGTAATTCTGAAGAGAGATCAAGTTGGTTAAATTTTTTGAACCATCACAAAGAGATTAGAAAAGAACGAACTCAACATTAGAGTCTGCCATAGTGCGCTGCAGGAAGAACATATTAAAGACTTGAACATTTCCACTGAACAGCAACAAACAAGCCTCATCTGCTCAAGCACAGCTCAGACAATCTTCCAATAAATGGAACCCAAATAGAACTGCCATTTAACCAAGCCCGAATCACACAGACAAGGAACAACACACAGGCAAGAAATTACCAGACTCCTCCACACAGTCAGCATCAATGTCCTACATACCATACTTACTTACTTAGGGAGAAGAAGGTAACGAGAAGCAAGTTTTAAACACAAACGTGATATATTAAAGATCTTAATGAAGAATATTCTGAATGTAACTGGATTATGGCATGGAAAGTTGCAGCTGTGACAGTGGTGATGTGGGCACATGAAGACAATCGCATTTCTAAAAGTGCACTGAGACCTTCTAGTTTCATAAACCCAAGGTATGACCCGTGCATGTGAGAGGTGGTAATTGAACGAAGAAACAAAAAAGCCAGTGAAGTTAAAGGAGTCTATTACAAGAAACACCACTGCTTTCTCTAGTTTAAAATCTGCTTTCCTGCTATTCGGCTTGGCAAAGTTCCAAAAAGCTCTTTCCCACTCTAATGCTGGCAGGGATCTCAAGAATTGTTAAACAAGAAGCAAATAAAAATACAGATAGCTTCAGTAAAATGGTGCAAAATAAAGCAGTAAAAACAAGGAAGCTTTTGCAGATTTTCAGTTTTTCAGGGCCAAGAAAGTTTCATCAAATGCCTTTAACTCAAAAGCGAAATATAAGCTATATTTATATGCTAAAATATCGGCACATAAAAGTGCAAAATACAGAAGCTGTGTGAATTAAACTAACAAAAGCTCAGTACCAGAAGAGCAGAATTACAGCTTCTTGGATTTTAAGTCCTTTATGTTCAACTATTTAATAAACATGGCTTTTCCTTGTTTATTTGAATTGCTCAATTAATTCCTCTTACAATCCTGTAATTTCTGTGGAATAATCAGCGCATTTCCAACATTATGGTATAAAGATTTTCCACATGCTACCTACATCACGTTGACTTTGTAACTGAACAACTTCAATTCAAAAATTCTCCATGTAACAATGAACTCTCCAATCTAAACCTGAGTAAAGAGAGGATTAACAAAGTTCTATATAGATGTATATCTGTAAAGATGCTTCAAAATAACAAAACAGAGGAATAATGTAAAACTGGACCCAAAACATCTCTGAGGGATATGCAAATGGTAATTCCCAGTTCAGTATCTGGACAGACATTAAACAGTCCATTCTGCCATGCCATCTGCTAGGCAGTTACCAGCCCTGCTCTGTTCTCTAAGCTATCTGTGCTTTATTTTTAAGCATGGAGTCATTTGACTTACTTGGAAGTCAGATAAAAGACATGGAGGTAAACAAAAAATAAATTAACAATTAAAAAGTGATATACAGCAAAAATCAACTCCAAAAACAAGTCTCAGGTCAACGATAGGGGGAATTAAAAAAAATACTCCCATATGCGCGCTTGAATTGCACTCTGAACAAGCATATGCACAGCATATACAGCAAGGCATGAAAGCTTAAGGTTTATTTTTCCATATTTGTATTTAACAGAACAAATAAAACATTTGGCAAAGAAGCTGGTGAATGTTGTGGAAAAAGACGCTACGGGATTCGTTACTCTGTGTGCGTACACGTACAGAATCATGAAGTAGCTCATTAAAATATCACCTCAGAATATCACTTTCATCAAGAGCCAAACACCAACATAAAAACTTACCAATACAATCGGACAGTACAGAGGCAAAGATATACGCAGAGAACACAAGAGTCTCAGTCTGTATCATGCAAAAACACAGTATGTAAGTCATCAAGTTGCCCTCTCAGATCTATACTAAATCTACAAAATGCAAGAGAGCACTGCGTGGATTTAACTGCTCCAGAAGTAGTCTGGAGTCATATAAAGAGTGCAGGCAAGCCAGCTTATGTGAATCACTTGCAAAAATCCCTGTCCTTGTAGACTCCACAGCACACTTAGCTCAGATGCATCTGTTTTGTTTGATGGAGACCTACTGGAGGATATTCAACTGCAGAAGTCCCACTGAAAGTTTTTCTTCAACTTTACATGCTCCTTCTGACTGAAACAAATCTGAAGGCCAATGCAAAAATCTGTATCCACACGCACTGCATTCACTGAGATACCCAGTGTAGCCTAAAAGGTGATTATTCGCAGGTCTTGATACAACACAAACACCAAGGGGATCCACTTGCCTTTGCGATGGAACCATTCAGTATTTTAAAGATTTGTAATAAACTGTTTTATACTGAAAAAAGCAGAGAGTTGTGCTTTTTATTAATATTACGTACAGTCTAATTCACAAATATCACCCCTTGCCTGAATCTTTGCTCTTGGAAGTTCTCAAGAAAGAAAGAAAAAAAAAAGTAAGTGAAAAGGCTGAGAAAGTTCTGTGTTATTAAAAAAAAAGCCAAAGAAGGTGACTTAGCACAGGAATCCCCCCCCCCCTTTTTTTTTTAAATAAGGAAAAAACTCTAAGATTAGTTCAAATGCCAGGTTGAAAAAGGATGTATTTGCCTTACTTTCAAAATATTTTGGGTTTCATTCCACTTGTTGGTCCATTCTTTGGTCAGTTCTTGTACCTATAAAAGAAAACAAATATCTGAAAAATCACATCCTTTCCCAAGTTCTTGATAATGAATTCTTACACAAGTATTAAAAATTTGTGAAATTCATTGTCAAGTTTAATACTTAAATACTTAAAAGAGAACTACTACTCCTGCATTAAGTGACCATACAATTTTTCTCTCTCAAAAAGGAAAACTATAAGGCTCTTCTTTATAATGTAAAATGAAACAAAAGACAGGGATAGCCACTTCAAATAATGATAGGTATTTTCAAAGAAATTGAATAATTTCAAAAATTGCCTAGTCAGTCCTGAAAATTACTGCAACAGAACGGTCCCTTAACTATGACAGGAAGACAGCTTCTTTCCTGCATCTCAGCTAGGCATGTTCTGGCTCAAACAGTCTCGTGAATGAGAGGAAGAAGCAGACAGACAGCGTTCAGGAGGGAATGAAAGCAAAGTTTGCTGCAACGGAAAAGTCACACACTCGGAGGAAATCAGCACTGAAGTGAGGACCTGCTCACAAAGGTGGGCAAAACGTGTATCAATGCTTGTGTTGCCCTGCTGTTTCTGCTCACCAGGCTGCCCAACTCATAGCTTATATCCACCAGTAAAGGCTCTTTGCATTTCAAAGCCCTTCCAAATTTTTAGAAGGCGCTGTATAGAAGGTGCTTCAGGCAGATCAGCCTCAAAGCTCTGGCTGACTTGGAATCATACTCATATTAAATTGATGTATGTGCATGTTTGTATACATACATATATAAATATATATGGATATATACACACACACGCATGCATACACACACTTCCATTTCCTGAAATCACCAGATTTCCACGTAGGAATATATAGACTTTTGAAAATGTACACCAGCCTTTTTTATAGTTGAATTCACTTCAGCATGCAGAACGCTGAAAAACACAATGGCTAAGTCCCTTTAATACTTTATATTTAAATCCACTGGGGGAAAAAATGGTCTTTAGCTCTTCCTCCAAACTACTCTCCATTTGTAGCCTATAGCCTACCACCCAAGCTACCTTTGCATTTCAAGTGCAAATTAATCAATAAGAACTGAAGAAATTTATCTCATTTCTACTTACATTTCAAAATTTCAACAGAGAAAAAGTAACACGTTTTTCAGTGCATTATTAGTGCTGGTAATCAGAATGTTAAAACAGAACAATAACAACCGAAACGAAAAATATGAAGAATGTCCATTGTGAGTCTTATTACCATGCCAGAGCAATTTTTATGCAACAGAATGTTATTCAAAATTGTCCTTATATAAGGACAAATCAATTCGTTAAAGAAAGCCACCATATATTTATCAGATCATTTAAATATGGTGATAAAATCTGTAGATCTGTATAAACAAATTAATTATTGCATTCAATTATAAAAAAGCTATAAACACTGCAATATTTACTAAGATTTTTCAGTAATTGTGGCTGTAGTAATTGCATTAAATAGTAATCACATAACCTTCTAATGAGGTTGACAAAAGATAAAATATGCTCAATATACTTTCCATGCAGAGGCCCAACACTTATGAGCAGGACAAGCAGTGATTACTGTCAGGGCATGAATAACGTTCTAATTAGCATATATCCAGCAGTTCATATTGCTCACTACTCTTAGATAAAAGCTTTGTGTTTGTGCACAAAATAAAAGCATATTACATTAGTAACACTACCAGCAATTTTTCTGGTTCAGCTGAAAACATTTTTAATGCCTCGTATTAATATGAAAAAAATATTTACAACTTGAAGGCTCCTATCACTGCTTTGTAGGTTTTACCTGAAGTATTGAATGCAACACAATATGGATTCCTGAATATATTACAGAGTTGCAAAATACATTCCTAAAAGAAACTTGGCTTATGAAGAAGCCTGAAGTCTGCTTTGTAGCTATGGTTCACACTAATACACGTTGTACATTTTCATCAAGAAGTTTGTTTTTGAAGAATCGTTTCACAGAAAAGTACTTCGACATTTCTTTAAAATTGGCATTACCAACTAGAATCCCAAAAAGTGCAAACAGATACTATACCACCAATTACTTCAGTCAAAACAAGATTCTCAGAAAGCAGTGCATTGATTCTCTAATTGTAAAGGTCTGAGCAGCACCAGTGAAAGCCTTACAATTTAACCCTGCTAAGAAACCCCTATTTTTTTTTGAGGCATCTGAATCTATATATTGGTTAGCATGTTGTTGACAACATTCAAAAGTAAATATGCCAGTAAATAATTTTGCAATATGCCATGTAGCTGAATGATTCCAAATTATTTCCTCCCTCTTTTCCCAAACTGTGTAATACTTTTCGTGGGTTTTTTTGTTTGTTTTTTAAATGGTTTATAGTAGCTTTAAGAACAGTCGAGTAGACAGAAAAGAATTAACACAAAAAGACAAAATAAAGAGTGAATGATTGCAAATTCAAGAAATCTGAGTACCATTACATTTATATTATTTTGGACCCTATCAATAAATCTCAACTGTCTGGGTATCCTTTCCAGCTTCTGCACTGGGCTGGATTACTATAGGGGCACACCATGAAGTACATCCACCCAGATCTTAGACTCCCCCAGAAAGACAGTTAATTAGAAACTGAACATATTTGTACATGTCCATTCCAGATTTAAAGACTGAAACTTTCCAGAAAACCTAACCTGCAATATAAATTATTGATTACTTGAAAGCATGAGCAAGTTGGCCATTTCCCCGGAAAATATTTACTGTATTGTCTAAGCACTGAACGTTTTGTCAGCCTGATTTAGTAGTATAAAGCAGTCAGTTTTCCTTCTCTGTTCTACCTCCAAACACACTTTATTTTTAATAAAAGAGGGCAAGCTTGCCAGGGAACGAATATTTTCATTACTTTAGGAGAGCCATAATATAAATATCCAAGACACATAACTTGTTCTTAGTTGTAATCTGTTATCTTACCTTCTAAGACAAAAAGATACAAGTTAATGTATAATTAAAAAAAAAATAAAACTAGGAAATGCTGGTTTGTGGGCGAAAATTAAGTCATGTTATTAAAAAAAAATGAAAATGACTATAATTTGCATCAAGAATACTTTTTTATTTTTTCAAACTGATTTATGAAATAACTCACCCTTGCTTCATTCTGCTGAAGCTTTTCCTCCATACTTAAAGCTGTCGGAGAATCTAAGAGAGCGATCTAAAATCATAAAAAACACACAGTATCAAGTTAGAGAAACAACAAAAAATGGTGAGAATTTTCTGGCAGAATCAAATGAAAGAAATGCATTCGATCAACTTCTTATTTAAGATGAAATATTTTGAACTCCTACGTATACCATTTTACCTTAAAATACTATAAACAGAGTAATCAAAGTGTTGTCAAAGCAGATATTCTGAATACAAATCACCTGTTTAGGTGTACTGTTTTCATTCACTATGTATACATATTGTCACACACATGCACACAGAAACCAGACAAGTTTATAACAGGTAATTCCTGACGTTTAAAGCTATATTCCTGTTAAACATGAAAATTTATGATGTATCAACATTTGATGACTTTGCTATAAAAAATATCTTACTGCTTATCTTTTATTAAAAAAATATATAAAGATAACTGGCCTTAGAAAAGGAAAATTACTATACAACACGCACAAGCAATACTCATTGTTATATGACCTCCCACACTGAATCCAGCACTGTATTTGGGTACCAGTATCTTCAGTGATCTACAGAAACATTTGCAATACAGTACTCTGGGAATATAAAGGAAGATTACAGAAGAAATTATACAGGTTTTTATATTCTGTTGTGCATACATAACACCACTTTGCTTTTTACCAAGCATCACAAATTCAATTAACTTAAGCAAGTTCTCTGCTGTGCCCAACACAACCATCTATCACATCCTACAACTGAACTAGATTTATTTTGTGATATCCTCTGTGTTACAGCTTGGAACTAGGTCAAAGCATTAGATCTTCAAAGAGGTCTATGTTATACCTACTTCAACTCTAACACAACTTATTTCGAAAATAAAAGTGATCAGACAATCCAGGGAAGAAAAATTCATTTTCCCCTCCTAAAGAATACAAAAGGAATACAAAAGTAGAACAGTAATTCAAACCGATGAAGAGCTTTCTAATTGTCTGTAACAAAACAAAGCTCTCAGCTTCAATCATCTACAATACCTATTACTGTTTCATACTGTGGTCCCATCCCCTTTTCAGGGAATCTTTTATACAACGAAATCTAGCTGAAGTATTAAACTTCCATGAAACAAGTATGTGCTAAACTGACATTTCACATTGCACAGCCTATCTAAAGTAAAATTCGGAAGTTCTAGAGATAAATCTAAAGTATTCTTTCACATGTCTTCCCATATCATATTTGCTCACGTATTAAATCTAGCCATCTCAAGTGGCATTATTTAGAAGAGACGACTGGCCTGAGCAATTGCATATTTCTTATTGTTAGCTTGGTTTCATCACCCTGAAAACAGCAGAAATTAAGCTTAACTGGGCTTGTGCAGCACATGTTTATAGTGGCCAATACTGATAGAAGAACAAGAAATAGCAAAACCATGCAAAAGAGAAACTCTGCTGGTCAATACAGGTAGGGAAAGAGGAGATACAACAAAAGGTCTTTGTTGAAGCAAAACAACATACTGTATATAGAGAGGGTGAAACATTTCTGAGAAACCGTGCTTCATTCTGAACAGCCCCTTAAGTACATCAGATATACTCCAGTATGCAGAGCCTTTATACTGGTCAGGATGATTAGGCCAATAACCTGTACTGATGTAAGGAAAGCTTTCAAATCTGATAAATCCTAATGCCTCAGTTTTCTTGAGTTTATTCATAAGTTTGAATCAATCACTGTCCTTTAAGATTTAGGGAAGATTTACATTTATTTCAGCACTATTTCTTTATTTTTGTCAGCTTGCCTAGCACGTGGGGAAAACAGCAACAGTGCATTTTCTGACCCTTCAAACGAAATAGCTCAGTGACTCAACACTGCAAGCGTAAGCCAAATTAGCATGCTTTAAAACAAAACAATGGTTGTTCAGGCAATCAAGTTCAGAATCCTTCCTCACAATAAAAATAACCCCAAAACAATATAGCTTTTAACCACTGGCATTTCTTGGCCATATGAACTCCCAGTCAGTAATGGGTACATTATTTCTGTTCATGATAACCTCTATCATAATCACCACGTGTTACTTCAAGAACAGTAAGGTTAAGTAAGCAGTTGGTATCAAATAAACGTTGCAAGTTTTACTAATCAAGATCAGAAAGGTGAGAAAAATATCTAAGATCTGTGCTTTTATCTTTTTGGATTTACTAGTATATCAATCCTGTTTTCTCTGCTCTGTATTACATACACACAAGTGGAACCTGATATTTACTGGAAGAAAAGAATTAGCAGTCTAAGAAGACAGAGTCCCTCAGCAGTTCTTTATCTTCCCTTATCTAAGACAAATCTAACTATGAGAGTTTCCAGTCTGTTCAAGTAATAAGTATAAATCTTTTCTTAGACCGTCATTGAAAATACTTTCACATGTTTAGCACGTGGCATGCTTTCTAATGTACCGTGCATTCAAACACAAATGCCATTCGAGTTCTTGTAAATATAAAATGCAGAATTATAGACATTTTAGGTATTTAAGGTACTTAATACTTTCTGCTTCTTTTAAGATACTAAAGTACAGCTTCAGTCCATCAGACTAGTCATGGCAAATGTTTATGCTCAGTCTCCTTTGGCTGTGGTGAGTACCTGTTCCACAGCACACTGCAATCAAGGTCTGATTATATTAAGAGAAAACTAGAAGCATTAGGCTGACAATTTTTCCCCCTTATGTTAAAAGAGGAAATCTACTGGCCATATGGAAACTGATTCAATCAGGAAAATAATATTCATTCATAGCCTCATAGAGCTTGTTTACTCAAATCAATATAATGAAAGATAATTATCTCATTACATTCTAGAAATAGATGTTATAACTCAAGGAAAATTACACATAAATTTTAAGTAAAGCTAACCTGATTCCCTTGAGCAAGCAAGGCTTTTAATCGGGCTATTTCAGCTCTCAGCTCACGGATCAGTTTGACGTTAGGATCCTCATTAATAGTAGGCTTGTTGATGATGTTTTTGGCTCTATTTGCATAGCGAAGTGTACTTAAAGTTTCTCCATAATTGACATCAGCAGGTGAAATAGCTAAGGAGACGAAATCAGAAACAGTTTATCCATCACCATATGTTTCATTTAGTAAAGTTAGCTCATAGTTTAAAAGTCGGATGAAGTTAACATAGAAGAGACAGAAATACATAACCACTACAGCTACAATTTGCTCCAGCTCTTCACCTTGCTCCACTACTTTCACGTCAATACAACTTTGCTTAAGTGAACACTGTATTAGAATAATTAGGTCCAGCGATCAAGATTCATAAAGCAATCTTGTTGTGAATCTATTTAATATTTACAACTCTCTGTTAAGTGTAAACGTCCTGTATGAATACTTCATAGGTGCTCTCATGATTTTCTACATCAACAGTGGGAAAACCAGCAAGTATTTTGTAGAGGATCAATGTAATCACATAATGGAAAAGTCATTTTGAGTTAACACTGTACTTTTGCTCCAAGTTTTGAACAGAAATTAAACAGCATTTATGCAAAAAGCAGACATGAAAACAAAAACGAGAAGAGCTATCACCCATTTACAAGTCTACCTGCCCTACTGAGCTGCAGGTGCCTGGCAGCATGTAGAACTATCACTTAGCTGAGGCATCAAGGAAAACCAGGATGATTTTTGCAGATAGCTTAACCAGGAAACATGATGGATTTTTAATGAAAGTGCTAATGCTGTCCTTCAATTAATTTTCCTAATATATAAGATGTTCAAAATTTTTTTAAAAAAAGATAATTTACTGCATCCCAGTAGATGAGGGAAAAAAAAAAAAAAACAGAAGGAAACACCATTCAGCAATGAGAGATCAGACGTCTTAGTGATTCAACTGAACTAGAAACCTGAAGAATCAGGCAATGAAAACGCCTCAAAAATACTTAAGCAACCAGTATTCTGCCCTTCCTTATTCTACCAACAGTAATAAATACTCTGTGGTAGATACTGCCTGAATTAGGGGGAGATGCTATAGCAATAGAATATACTTCCCTTAGCTCAAACTACTCACTTTACTACTTTATTTACTGTCTCCTTTCCAGTACTCAATTGCTTTCCTTTTGGAAGAATGTTACAATATCTTATAGAAACATGACAAATCAGAATTGAACATGTTTTTATAAGATCCCTTCCCAGAGTTTGAGATCATCTTCCTGCATTTTTGTGTTTAGTTACAGAAAAGGCAGACCAAACATATCTGGACAGCTTGTCAGGCTCTGTTAGGCGATTCAGCCACATTATCAGTGGAGTTACTGCTGGAGACGAGATCAACCATCAGGGCTCTGCCTAGCAGATGCATCGTTAATAGATGGGGAAGTAGCTGAAAAAACAGCTGTGCACTGTAATCATTAGTAAAGGCACTGAAAGCTCCCTGTGTTTCTGAAACTTCTTCCCCATCCCTACAACAGAAAACATCAAGTTAGTCAAGCGTGTAACTGAAAGAAAACATCAAGAAGCATGTCAGTACAGTGGTACTTGAACAGCCAGAAGAACAAAGCAGCATCTGGTCCGAGATCCTCTTTTCATACTATGAGCAGTCTCAGGAAAGAAATCAGCATGGATTCCAAAAACATCCCCAAAATCATGCAACAAAAGAAATGCTAAGAAGAGAATTTGCCTATAGCAAAGCATGTGAAGAACCAGAATTTGATCCATTGCATTTTACTATCTCACCTTTGCTCCCTCACCATTCCCAAAAGACGACTCTATCAGTTAAACTGCATCTCATTTGAACAGGGGAGGAAGAGAAATTTCAGAGCTGCTCGTCTCTTCACACCTTACACCTTTGACATCCCAAATCCATCCCTCTCCTTAAATACTCTCACTTGTTTTTTTTTGGAACTGGCACTCCCATTCCAATTTATTTCAAAAACTGCAATTATGGCATATGTGCATTTCTAAAACAAGTGATCCTTAAAGAACTTCCAATGGGTAAAAAGAAAGCTGTAAAAAAAGTTTGTAACATGACTGATCATGAATAATTAAATTTAAACAAAAAGTTAAAATGCTGTATGCCTCAAAAATTGGGTTATACAAAAATGACATTCTAATCCACTGAATGTCAAAAGAGACCAGGTTGCTCTGCCACTAGCACTACAAAAACAACACAGCTTTGAAAAAGCAAACGAATTCACACATCAATATTGACGAGACGCATAAATCTTTTTTTTTTTTTTTTTTTTTTTTTTTAAATGGGAATGAAAGTTTGCAACCTGGGGAGGATAGAGGACAGGCTTACGTACAAGTCTTGGTACAAGACTTGATCTAGATCCCAGTTTGAGCATTTATCACAAGTAACAGAGCTGTCTGGAATGTAAATAAGCCACAAGAGCTATTACTTGAAGCTTAACTAGTCAGATTAGATTATCGTTACACTGTGCATGTGTTAAAGATGAATATGGCAATGAGTCTGATGTCAGAGCAGATGCAAACCATTATGCACATACACTTGGATGACCTTTATTTATACCTAATGACAGTACATACACAACCTGGATGCCCTCTTACATTTGTGACCAAGTAGCCGGTGATGTATGCACACAGATGATGTGGGTATGGGAATCAAACTCGCAAGTTCTGGTGACACACATCCCTGCTATTGCTCACGACATTACTGAACAAACTAGATGGTCCCCTTATACACAAGGAGACCACCTACAGTTTTACTGCTGCAAGAGTTGTTCTGCAGAGCATAGGTAAAAGCAGAGTGTTACTAGAAAACTCAGGAAGAAAGAAAGAAACAAAGAAATGAAAACATGTAAATAACACTCTGCCTTAATGAAGCATCTGGAATCTAAATATTTACAGCTAATCCTATTAAGCATGAACTGTTCAGGATGCAAAAAAAGTAATTTAAAAACACTTACTGGCAATCATTATAGTTTTAGAGTTTCCTCCGAGGCTATCTTTTAACAGCCAAGTCAACACGGAGTCTCTGTAAGGCACAAATACTTGCTTCTTCTTTGAAAGAGGATTTGTTGCATCCTGAGATAAATCAGCTGTGATGTGGGGGTAGGAAAAAAATACCATTTATGAAAATACATAACTGTTATGTGCTAAGCCACTATTTGTGTAAATAAAAACTGTAAATTAGCAGAACAGTACTTAACGATTAAAAAAAAAAAACAACAAACAGCCAAGCATAAAGACCAGCGACTTACCTAAGGCAGAAATGACATTTCCCAGAGTAACTAGAGATTTGTTAATATTCCCTCCTTCCTTTAATCTAACCCCTGTGGCACCAGTGGCATCTGCTCTCTCACTTCCAGCAAGATCTACCAAATGAATCTTGCTGACAGTCTCACAAGGCATTTCAGAATCAAATTTAGCCTAAAAAAAAAAAAAAAAAAAATGCATTAAAGCATTAAGCTACCAGATTCTGAAATCTTACTGAAACCAATTTAATTGCCTTTTTCATGTCATGATTTATCTTGTTTACATTAGCACAGCATCAGAAGTCAGGTGTATTAGAGGTGCCACAGAAAGGCATTTGATCATGAATCACTGCATAACTCCCACATGAGTAGCTATTTCCTGAAAGTGTAATATTTGCAACTTTCAAGCCATTTAAGCACATGCAATGACAATTGTGAATTTGTATTTACCTGGTGCACCGTAAACATTTGAGCTCCATTCATATTATCCGGCTTTCAAGTAACATTTAAAGTTGCACATCCACAAACGGATACCCCTACACTCACGTTGCCCCCCCACCTCCAAGTTCAAGCAAGTAGCAATTGCAATTTTACACTACAATTTTTAACTGAGGCTTCCAACCAATTTTTATCTTAATTTGTATAGATTGATTCAGACTTCTTTTACAACACAACAGTAAAGCAAAAATCTTTAAGCCTTGCTGTCTGCCTCTCACCCTCTTCTATAAGCTTTGTGACGAGCAATTCACCACTAGTCAACAGTTAGTGCATGCCACTTCGCATGTGTTTGCTTTGGGGTGGAGACATGCAAAGTTCCATCAGGACAGCAAACCATCTCTATGCTGCCTTCTCCCAGCAAGTTACCCACAGATTGTCTATGAAGCTCCCCAACTCCTACCCCCAAAACAATGACAAAGAACAGGTATCATTAGAAAAAGAGTATATAAACATAAAATATAAACAAAAATATCACTATGCTCTGAAAATATGCAATCGGTCTCTCCATCGTTCCATCAGTAAATCAAGGTATGTAAATAGGTTTCCAATAGTAACAGAGGAAGAGTCAGCCAAAAAACGCTCAGAAAACAATTCTAGTCTCTCTGATTTTGGTCATAGAGACAGAAATTTATTTTATTTTTTTTAAACATTGGATAACATCACAGCATAAAAAGTAGCTCATGCCCAACTCATGCTGAAGTCACCCAGAATGTTCTCCTCAGCCGTATCTCCTGTCACAGCAGTGTCATGAAATGTGCCTTAACTGTTCGGTGTTATTTAGCCTGAATTTCCTACCCAAATTGCCTCAAGATCTATTAAATGATCAGGTAATCATATTGCACTGTAAATTCTGTGTATGATCACTGATAAAGATACTTCCAGTTCTCAAAACTCTGTTTTCACACTTTTAACTTTCTCTGTGAGAAGACAACCTACAGCCATCGTCTATCCATAGTTGCTGATTTGAAAACTGTATTTTTTAACTATCAGATGAGTTACTGAATTCAAGTACATTAAAGAACGGTTGTTTTACCTGAGTGAAGTTGATTGTGAAAATGGCATGAGACCTGCTACTGACATCATTCATCCCAGTTGCTGCTGTAGTTCTGTTCATATTTCCTGCGTCCATCAGTTCCTCTACATCAGCATAATTTTGCACTAAGTGTTTAGACAAATCTGAAGAAGAGTAGGGTGTTACAGTATGCTCATGCATGCACTTGACTTTCTTTACAAGAGAATTCAGGTAGGTATGGCAGGATTACTATCACTATTATAAAGCATTGATGCAATTACAGTGTTTATTGTTATGCTTGTTTTTACCACTCTTAAGGAAAAGAACAGGGCCTCATGTGAACAATAGAGAATTTACACAGTTACAGCAAGTTAAGAAAAAATTATGCAATCTTACTGAAGAACTTAGCGCATAAGCATAATCTCTCAAGAGACAGGAACCTTTCCCTGGCAGAAGATGGATTAAGACAATTACTTTAGTTCTTTCCATCTCAAACATTAGCTTTGTAAATTACATTCCACAAATTCTTAAAACTAATTGCATTTATTAGCATTATTTAAAATGTTATATTTTACAGATAAAAATTGTACAGGTGTAATAATCTTAGGATTTGGAAAGCAGGTGGGGATAGAAAATGAAAGGCTATTCTCCTTGATTGGTTTTATATCAAAGCAAAGTTCTGTACCCATCGTCATCTATATTGGAGAAGAAAAAAAGTCTTATGCAATTAGATCTAACACTTTATATATTTTAAAGGTAATAAAATATTCAGTGCAAAACACTGAAAGGGTTTTTACCCTCAACATACGGCCCTTCTTTTGGATGTTCTCGTATTCGTAAATTATTTGTTTTTGATGACTTCCGTCTGAGAAGATCTCTCACCCGTTCATTATAAATTTCCAAATAACTGAAAGAAAAAGGTCAGAAAACCACTGGCTTATTCAAGATTCTTTCAAGGAAAGCCATGTTAAGGTTGTTTGAAAGCAAGATGAGATGCCTGGCAAAGCAAATCCAAAGTTAAGATTCGAAGTCACTTAACATAGTAATGACTATGGTGGACTCTTATCATGAGGGAGAAAAAAAAAAACAAACAAGAACAAGAAATAGAAAGGAAATGCACATTAGCAAGATGAAGAGCAACTAATGACAGCCTTAAATAAAAGGGTAAAATAAGAAATATGCCCTCTAATAGCAAAGGCATTTTCACTACCATGTAAATAAAGCAAAATATACAGTTGTAGATTGAGGTTTTGCGCTTTTTGACTATGACTGCCAACAAAAATCAATTATAGGACTGAGGCCAAGCATGGAAAGTTATCAGAGAAGCATACTTTTCTCAGAGATAAGCGGAACACAGTGGTTCTAAATGAGACAAGTTTGATGAAAACAGCAAACTATTAATGTGCCAAGAAGTACCTGACTTCTGTTCGAAAGGATGCCTCATTCCGCTTTGTTTTTTCACTTATTTTGCTGAATAATCCTTCACAAATCCGAGGTATTAAGCCAGCATCACCCTGCAACAACAACAATTCTTATTCTCGAGGCTATACATGCCTGTGCAATATATTTTGAAAAATAAAATCTCAAGTCACTAGCTGAGAGCTTCAACATCCAGAAACAGTGGCAGGGGAGGACACAAAACCTTTTTGGCAAATACTGTCTTGCCATTTATTCAACTGCCTTCACCGTGCTACTTTAATCTTTGCATGTGTTGTGATGTATGTACTAGCCCCAACGCCTCGCTATCGGGCTATACCTCACCCTTATGTCTTAGTTCAAATCACCCCGGCTGCTTAAGGCAAAAACTGACTGTACACAACCTATGAACTGCCTTATCTCAAGACTATCTTTTCTAAGCCCTCCATCTATTCCACTTCACTATGGACCCAGCAACATGTGCAGTGAATGGGATGAGCTATATACATTTATCCACGTGCCACCCTCTGTCAAATCTCCAATCCCCAGCTCGCAGTCCATCCACTGTCTCAAAAGATACCTCTGGATAAATTAGTATTAGAACTATATCCACTACATCTCCCAATGTAGACAAATTACATTTAGTGTTGACCTTCTGGATGCTCAACTTCGTAATTAAAGACTTTTTATGCACAACCTTATCAGTTTAAAAAAAGCAAACTGAAGAAACTCATCCTTTCACACAGATCCCTACAGGCCATGCTTTACTGGCAGGGCCAGAGGGGTGAAGGAGAACTCCATGTAGCTCTGGTTTCAGCTGCCAAGTGGCTGCTTGCTCCCAGCTCCCATGTCCCCACGCAGGGCTGGGTCCCAGCGGGTAGATAACCACCTACCTGAGCCCACCTCCTCCTCAGCACTTCAGAAAGACAGCAGCTGACACCCCGCCAGAGCTGAAATGAGTGAACTTGGCTCCCAGGGACAAAGGGAGAGGCCACAGACATACAGATGAGCTCTGGGCTCAGGGACACACAACCAGAAGTAGCTTACAAAACAGTCTGTCAGCTACAATTTGCCTCCAGTCCAAAAAAGCAGAAGAAATTTGATGCGATGGACTAATTCTAATTCTATGCACTGCCGAGACGAGAACCATTCTTCCTTAGAGTTAGTGGCCTTGTAATGAGGCAGGAAGCAAAGTAGGACAAGCTAGAACTAACATCCCATGTGAATATAGCCCAGGCACTTCAGGCACCCTAAAAAAGTTGCCTGATGGGATTCTAGAGATATCTGTCTGCAGGAAAACACAGAACCCGTGGACTCACCTCCACCAGTGCAAGACAACTGCTGCATAGCAATGGTTTCTCTTCTACTTGGAAATAAAATCTCACCCTGTTTGCCCAAGTTCACTCCAGCCTGCTCCTGCACTGGCCCCATCCTTCCTCAGCACCTTCTTCAGTGCCACAGCTGAGCTCCTCATTTATTTCCTTTGCTCAGATGGTATTCCTAACTGGTTCTTGGTTCTTCATCCAGTTCTCGCTTTCCCCCCAATTTTCCCTTTTCCTCCAAGATCTTAACGACGGCTGCACTGCCCTACCCAAATCAGCCTTTATTCTTCAAAATAATTTTTCTATTCCCTCCTTCAATCACACCTAGCCCTTCACCTGACTGCACCTTGTTTAAAAAATAAATTTACACGTTAATAAGGCTTATTTTTGAGAGTTGCCTTTGTAATCAACCTCTACTCCAGCTAAAATTTCTGGGTGCAATATTGGCATTTCCCCACACATTTTTCTTTCTTTCCTTTTTGAACATAAGAAGAAAAAAAGACATTTCTTTCATCTCATGCTTGGAAACCCCTGAATAGTTTTAATTAAAGCTTAAGGAAAAAAACATGAAAGATCCATCATGAAGTTTTAGGCAAGCCATTAGTGTCTGACATAATTTAGCAACTGCAAAGTCTTAAAATAGGAAATATTAGCTCTAACTGAGTAACTTCAACCATAGCGATACAGTGGCAAGAAAGGAAGAACACGTAATTCCCAGAATACTTTGTTGGTAAAGTGCACATCTTACAGAACATATATTCTTTTTTTTAGGAAACAAATTTAAACATTTTCACCCTTTTCAGCCCCTACAGCTCCACAGCAGGATTAAGTACATCTGCAGCATCCCTGTCAGGGTTTTTTCTGGGTTACAGAGTTTCCAGGCATGGAAGCCTGTAGAACCAAAGTAAGTTGTTCACTCCAGAGCTGAATTTTCTCATTAAAAGCCTGCTTTCCTTCTGCATTATCTAACCAGGAACTTCTTCATGGCAATTTAAGCATATTGCTGCTTTCCCATCTACCTTAGACACAGGGAAAAAAAAAACACTCCCTTCTATTCTGCAGCAGCCTTTCAGATCTTAGATGACTTTTGTTCCTCCAGAGCCTTCCTTTTTCAGCGTATGCAAGTCAGACTCTCCTGATAGCTCATGTTTTATAAACCTGTGACCATTTCAGTATCTCTGCTCAAGACTTCTTCTGGTCCACATATTTCTCGAAACAGTTGCTGCACACAGTATTGCAGAAGCAGCCTTCCAGAGCCAACAACAGCAGATACTTAAAGCAAAAGGAGAATAGAATTCATACTTGTTAAGGAGAAGTAGGGAAAAGAAAATTTATTTCCAATTCAAGTTTTCTTACAGCACTGTAGTGTCTCTGACAGGGCCATCAATTTTAAAGCATTTAACTTGGCAGCCGAGTGTATTTTATACACACACTGTACAAAACCAGATTAAAGTATTTATGTATCATGGCAAGAAGATTAGACCTTTATTATTGAATAATGTCAAACAAACTTCAGCACCTATTCATTTGCAAAATGTCTTGATGATTACGGTCATTACATATAGTCAGGCAGTCCCATAAAAATGTCACTTACAAAAAATTCTGAAACAGAAATCCACATCTAGGTCATAAGATCTTTTCTGGTTACAAAAGTCTGTTCTGTTCACCATACTGAACCTGAATATAAAGCTACTTATTCTCTGACAACTGAAAGAGAAACATTTACAGGTAATTTACTATCCTAAACTCAAGGAGGTGCAAAGTGGCCAGTCTCACTGCATTTCCAAAGAGTGATCTAACGAAGGACAAGAGGCAATATTCCCCTTTTCAGTTCTGCTGGGAACAGACTGGTTGTGTTTTTACCAAGGATTACAGGAGAACTAAACCCGCAGAAGCTGCCTTGCAAACAGGCTTCATCAGTTGGCCCTTTAAATTGCTCTACTCCCAACAGTTTTATCAGTTCCTTGCGTCCTTGGGCAATCATGGAGGAAGCTGCAAGAAACTACTCTTGTTCTTTACTCAAAAACTGCCCAATATCCCTCCTATCACACCTTGCCTTTTCCAGGGTCTTTACCGCAGTGCTAAGCAGGACGAAATCCTTAAAATCAAAAATCAGCGTATCAACTCAAACTTATCTCATTTCTACTCCCTACCTGATACCCTTTTTGAAATGAGGGTCAAGGACCTATTTCAATCTTCCAGGCCTTCAAAAGAGGTCTAAAAACCAGATCTCTTCAGAAGGCTGACCATTCACTTACCCAAAATCAGCATCTGTTTTTGGACACTGAAAATCAACAGTAGCATTTGAAATGTTTGGTTCTGTTACACAACGGAAATGATTGTTATTTTTCCAATATAACAAAGCATCCCTTAAAGACACATCTTCCAGCTGCAAATATCAACGCGTAGAAGAAAGAGAGCTTCTAAAACCTCTGACTACTACTAGAAGTTACGATACAAGGGGAACCAGTAGTATTCAGAGCGGATTGGTGATAATAATAACATAAAGGCATGCACTCGCAATAGCACAATTTCAATGCATTGCTACGGAATAAAAATGCACATTTGCAAAATATACATACCACATTTCCCATCATGGTGTAGGACTTCCCAGATCCTGTCTGTCCATATGCAAAAACACAAGCATTATAACCTTCAAAAGCAGATTTAAGTACATCTGTACCAAGATTTTTGAAAACCTACAAACAAAGAAAGTTTTTTGAAGACAATAGAAGTTTGGGGGAAAAAAAAGTTGTCATCAGCCCAGCATAATAAATACTAAACAATAATATTGAAGTACCACGTTATAAACTATGGCCATCAACCAGCAATATTTACTATGACTGAAAATAAGAGCTTCTAATAAAATTGCTATA
This sequence comes from Anas acuta, assembly GCF_963932015.1. Lineage (NCBI taxonomy): Eukaryota > Metazoa > Chordata > Aves > Anseriformes > Anatidae > Anas > Anas acuta. Next base: position 13,018,570 of record NC_088981.1, read on the forward strand.
TTTTATTGTATTTAGTTTACAGCAGCACAACACTGTATTTCCTACTTGTTTTTCTGTCAGACATCACCTTGACATGCAGAAGTATTAAAAAAAAAACCACTCCTCCTTTCTATAGCTCCATTTTTTAAGCTCATCTCAGATGCTTCATTCAGTTTTCCTTACTGTTAATACCTACTTTTAGCATCTTTGCCAATTCTGCATGTCCTATAAATATCTGTCCTGGTCTCAAAAGGAAACATTTCGATGATCCTGTCGGTACTTTGGGATGGGATTCTTTTTTGCATACTTTAACCAAGTGTAAGAAGAAAATAGCCTGTTAATTTTCTAACTGGCTTTTGATTATTGTTGTAATTTAGACTCTGGCAAATAAGGAAGCATGTTTTTTATAATGGTAAGTAATCCTTTTTCTCTTTTACCCTTAACATTTACGTCTGAAACCAGTAACACTCCATCCTCCCCATCACATAATATGGGTTGGTCTGTTCTCACCCAGTAAGTTCAGCTCTCATTAGATGCCTTCACCACCTTCCTCTGCAGTACTGCCTCCAGTTCGTTCCACCGCCCCTGGAAACCTGGCCTTTCATTATCATTACTCCTTGTTTCCATCTGTGCCCCCACTAGCCCAAGTAACACTTGGTGCAACTTCCCCCTCAATGAAAACATGACTATGGGTCCTAATCGATAAATGATTTTCAAAAAATCTCATAGCTGCTTCTATGGCTTCTACACAATTCTACTCCTCAGGATATGTGGTATAAATCAACCAAGGTGTCCAAGTCCTTATTAATAAAGAATAGTGTACACGCACACACGCTGTAATTATGCCACTCCTCATGGAGGAACGCCAGTAGTTCCTTCAATTATTAATGCTCAGTTGCAAGGGTGCCTATAGAATACTTAACTTGACCTTCCCTTGAGCAAAGAGACTACACAATGCTGTAATCAGTTATGCTTGTCAAGGAGAAAGAGTACAAGGATCAGGCAAGGCACAATTTCCCTTTCTCTTGTCATTTGAAAAGTAGCAACTCAGTAGAGTTCTCCCTCCTGAGTACCAGCTACATTGACTTTTCCCTTTTTCTCTTTTCTTTATGTCCAAATGTTTACTTCACCATCTGGACCACATCTGTATGCACTACTGTTTTGACTGCAGCTTTCCTGAAATTCCCACCTGCATTTATGTCCTGCAGCACTGCCTGGGCCTACCCACAGAATCACAGAATTTCTAGGTTGGAAGAGACCTCAAGATCATCGAGTCCAACCTCTGACCTAACGCTAACAGTCCCCACTAAACCATATCCCTAAGCTCTACATCTAAACGTCTTTTGAAGACTTCCAGGGATGGTGACTCCACCACTTCCCTGGGCAGCCTGTTCCAGTGCCTCACAACCCTTTCGGTAAAGAAGTTCTTCCTAACATCCAGCCTAAAATTCCCCTAGCGCAACTTCAGCCCATTACCCCTTGTCCTGTCACCAGGCACGTGGGAGAACAGACCAATCCCCACCTCGCTACAGCCTCCTTTAAGGTATCTGTAAAGCGCAATAAGGTCGCCCCTGAGCCTCCTTTTCTCCAGGCTGAACAAGCCCAGCTCCCTCAGCCGCTCCTCGTAGGACTTGTTCTCCAGGCCCCTCACCAGCTTCGTCGCCGTTCTCTGGACCCGCTCAAGCACCTCGATGTCCTTCTTGTAGCGAGGGGCCCAAAACTGAACACAGTACTCGAGGTGTGGCCTCACCAGAGCCAAGTACAGGGGGACAAGTCCCACAAGTCCTCCAGGGTGCACAGGCTACCATTAACTGTCTTCCTGTAGTCACAGAGGTGTAAGATCATTATTCCCCAAATGCTTCTCCCTACACATCCTTCACTCACAGCAAAACCTGAAATGTTTCCTTTTTGTTAAAATGTCTGTAGGCCATCAACACCAGACTTTATGAAAATGCACATCACTATTTTTATCCAGAAAACTAGCACCACTTTCTTCATTCTTGCTGTATCATGAGAAAAAAGCCTCTTTCCTCCTTTCTAAGCTTCTGGAAACCATTTTCAGAGTGGTTTCTTCTTTCTCATCATTCCAGCCAATTTTAAATCAGAGCCACATCTATCTGGTCAGCTTTCTGTACTTCCCCTTTTAAAAATTTGTGCATACCTTGCAAAGCAATTTGAAGCAGTACATAGGATAGTCAATTATACACAGCTGTCTGAACACAGACTTAACGTACAGGCCAGAGGAAAATACATTGTTAAGATGGGATTTCATCAGGATCAAACCACTGAGATACTGTTTTGTCACAGAAGGTCGGGAAGCTCATCAATATTCTAATCATTTCTCTTCCATGAATACAAACTAAGTAGCTTGATGATAAATTGCCACTCCCACTCTAATTTCTGAATTCTAAAGCATATTTCACATCTACAAGACATATTAATGGGGTACACAATATTAGACAGAATTTCATGTGTTATTTCTCTGCCATTCAAATGGAAAAACATTAACAGTCACCAACAAAGCACACTACCAACAATCAAGATCAATTTTGTTCTACAGAAAGATGAACATGAATGAAGGGTGCCCTTCTTCCACACCACTGGTGCAGTAAACTGGAAATTCTGCAGCAACTTGATAAGAGCTTAACTACAAAGTCTCCCGATTAAATATGAAATGAATAATACAACCAAAACAATAGCTTGTGCAGCTCTTGTTTAGAAACTGCATTCCCATTGTTCAAGAACTCCTTTTGTTTTCAATGCGCTGCATACGCTGTAATTCACACCACACTTGATACTGGGACAACATTGTTTTTTCTGACAGAACAAGAGGAGTTACCATTCCTGCCTGTAAGGATCAAGGAGGCACGTTGGGATCAAGACACACACTGTAATATCAGTATACTAAGCACAGACATCTAGGCTGTGTTTAGGATTTATCGTTAACATCCTACCACTAGGAACCATAAAGCTCACAGCTTTAATGTATACTTACGTTAATACATATACGTACATATATTTTGCTCAAGGCTGCTGCAACTATCCCTATATAGGCATGTTTTTCCCTAAATTATTCAACTATTCACTAGAAACTAGCACTCCAAACCTTGTGTTCAAATATGCTTCTTCTTGAGTTTCCAGCAGTGCTAAAGCAATTAGGATATTCCTACATGAATATCCAAATAAAGATATACTTCTTGATATTTCAGGAAACAGCAAAAAACATTAAACAATCATCATCAAGAAATTAAGTTTAAGAGTATGTGATCTAATGTCTAAATTAAGCACTAACTATTGACTTTATGAAGTTAAGAAGTTTTCAGAAAAAAAGATGATCATTTGTTTATGCAAATGGTTCAAGAGAAATTTCAAGTTTAAATTCCCTATTTATATATGTATAAATATATATTATATATAACAGCTTAGTCATTAGGAATGTCAGCACAGCTTGCCATTCCTATAAATATTTAAAATCGACTTAATCTTATTGTTTTTTCTTATTAATTTTAATTCTGAAGCTTGTTAGGATTAGCCACTCTAATATCCCTGAATTTGGGGATTACAGAATAGATAAGGTACATACCAAAAAGGGATGTAGTCAACTGGCTTACAGTATATTCAGCAAAGCCTTGCCTTACTTTAAGGGGAAAGACAGACTCACATATTGAGCTTACATTTCCCAAGTCTCACAAAACCAAAAGAGAAGATACCAATAATGGAATACTTCAACTTTGCTCAGTAAATGTATTTGGGGATGTGAAACAGTAAAGAGGTTCAATGCTCACATGAAATGCAAGGTCAGGCAGGGCCAAGCTGTTCACCTAAACTATGTTTATTGTTCAAAGTTAGATTTTCTATTCTGAGTGTGCAAGAAGAAAGGTGATTTTGTCCTTTCCTAAGCTGAATACTCAAGGGAAGAGAAGAAACAATCGCTTTCAAGAAGGTTCTTCAATGTGTACCAAGTCCTGTGGACAAAAACACAAAACCACACAAAACAAAACAACAACAAAAAACCACTTCAACTACCTAAGAAGAATGTTTCTGTCTAATTGAATTAAAGATATATGTTTGCTTCTCAAAAGTGATTTTTACAAAAAGCTTTTCAAAAACAAATTTAGTGCCTCCTCCCACAAAATAGCCCAGAGAGGTTTTCTAGCTTGACCTTACGAGACACATCAGACAAGAGAACCAGAAAGAAGGCATTTAGCCTGCTGTATTAGAAAACACAGCACTTAACAGTGTTAGATAAGAAAAAGAAAACAAAACCCAAACTCCCAGGCATCTAGGGAATTTCTAAATTAGAGGAGAAGCACTTCCAGTGGAAGGAAGTTTCAATAATGCTTTCACCACAAAGGAAAGGGGGGTGGGTGGAAAAAAAAATTCTTTTTAACATTGAAAAAACCTACCGTTTCTTGACAAACAAAGCTGGGACTTTTACTGTCTGCTGAGAAATAGGAAAAATCATAGGTAAACGTCTTAGTTCTTTCTCTTCCTGTGTCTCCAGTACCACCCTCTGGTATCTAATAAAAAATAAAGAGATGATACAATACATGCTGATGAAATAATTAAAAACATTTTATAATAACCAATCCAAATGCAATTTTAACATCAGGCTACAGACATTAAAACAATCGTAATGACAGGTTAGCCTGCTTTTCTAACAGTGAAAACATTAGCAGTAGATCTATCACATTCATAAGTAATGATAATCGTGTTACAGGACAGCATAGCAGGAATCCTTTGGATTTTAGCATACTGCTCCAAGCAGTATATGCTTGTCACAGTATTTATGTTTAGTTAAATCAATCCTGTGTATGAAAAATAGATTATATTAAGGGATTATCCTACACTTGTAGTTAGTAGGATCCAGAGAGACCTTTGCACTGTGAACAGCATTCAGTGAGAAGCCATAATTAAAATGGCATCATGTACCTGCTACTTACGTGTATCTTGCTCAAGACTTGACAGTTAGCAATATACTTCAGCAATGTTCACAGTTATCTGAATCTGTCCATCTAACCAAACTACACTGAAATTACTTTTCATATATTTGTCATTGGAAACTATCTTGCAAAAATCTATTTGCTGTGCATGATTTCTCCTTCTTGCAACAGAAATGTTAAAATACACCATCAAAATATTATAGCAAGTGATAGGCACTTTGGGTTTAGTTCATTTTCATGGAAATTCTTAAAGACTGCTTCTACAGATGAACTGGAGGTTTAATAGCTACTGGGCATGTACTTTTCTTCTACCATAGGCTTTCTTCCAGCTCAGTAATGACCAGAAAAATAAACATATGAGATACATCCTACAGTTTAGTTAACAGAAAACCCTGGTACAGAAAGAAACAATTTAATCCATTTCACCTAGGGATTACTTCAACACTCTATTTCCAAAACTAAGGGCTGTTCTCTATAGTGTCATGAGCATCACTGATTTGTCCATATTTTGGCAGCTATTTGGTTAGAATTTCCTTCTTGAAACTGTGTTTACTCACCTTTAAGTTGGTGATTGTCGTTTTATTTTTCTCCATTGAAATAATAAACTTTGCATTGAGGTCTTTCTCCCTGAAAGCAAAAACAATATTTGAGTATGTTACACAGAGCGTATCACAATCATCCACAGTAATATTTCCGTTCAGTAAGTTACTTGCCACAGTCAATCAATCAAATGAATCCATATTTGACTGTTGTGACCGATACCTATTTTCTTTCTATGGATATATTTGAAGCACTTGGCCTTGCCTCAAATCCAAATCCTTTCACTCAGGAGCAGAGAACCAGTTTGGGGAAACCTACTTCACAAGTTTGACTCCGCAAGTCAACTAAGCGGTTTGTTCTCAATTTGAAGTAGTCTGATCCAAAGGCCAGTGAAGTCAATCACGTGGCTCTAAAAAATTTTGAAACAGAACACTGCAAGATAAACCCCAGCTCTTACCATCTTAGTACCCGTTCACCCATATGGGTTAGGTAACAGGGACTAAATACTAGAAGCACAAACGCCCAGTATTTTAAACTCTTAAAAGTGGGCACCCAATTTATTTTTGAAATGTGATACATGGCAGTGTAGGAGAGAGGCTCTACTACCAAAGGTGTGTTACGCAGGTTTGCTGCCTCCCATAGCACGATTCCAGGAAGAAAAGCAGTCCATTTCTGCAGCAGTGTTTTCATGCACGCAGATCTGTATCTCAGCATTTGTTTCTGAATGTTTTCAAAAGTGGCACAAAAAGTTGTTAGCTGGGTGTCTAAAACCCGCATATATCAACCTGCTTGCTAGAGATGGGATTTCATCACACCTGGCCATAAAAGCAATACAGGCTGCTTTTGAATGACAACCTCCTGTATTATTAAAAACATGCACATAAAAAAAAAAAAAAGAAAAGAAACAAGAGGAAGACTGCTATACATCATACAAAACCTTGTTCCCCAAATGCTAACAGACATGCCTGTTCCAAATCCATCTGCTAAGGCACCTGACAAGCGGGTACTGCTGACTGGTACAAAAGCCAGCAGAGGGCTTTTAAAGCAGCGATGTGAGGCTTTACCATATTGTATGGCATCTCAGCAACTGCCAGCTCTCCCCTTACACCAACCTAAAAATGAAAGAGAAACTTCTTCATATTAACAAGAGAACTGAGTTTGGGCTTTTTAACATGACTTTTTCCTCTCCATGGTGTGCTGGACCACCCAATTCTCCAACGTTCATCAGCTGACTGTGAAGTCACCCTCTATCCACAGCCAGTTTTCTGGTAGAAATTCTGAAGAAAAGCAAAGCCTATTTTAAAATCTACATTAATGAATAAAGATTAAGCAAATAAAAGTGCTTACTTAAATATCAACACATTAAGTTATTTTCTAAGCTAATAAAATATATAATTGTAATAATTGCAGCAATAATTATACAACTGAATTTAGATCTACCAGTGAAAAACATTAGAGGCATACTTTTAGAGATGCCTCTCAGTCATTTCTAAGTCATCCTCATCATCTTTTACTAGGTCTAAACTTAAGAGACTCAAATACTAAAACACAGCTATGGGTAATAAACAGGGAAAGGAGAAGTTTCCAGTGGTCCTTTTTAGCAGGAAAAAGGCTTGGACAGAGCAATAATGCAGCTGTGCACAGCTCCTGCTCACCCCACCTCCACCCCACACCCTACCTGTCAGTAACTAATTGCTTGGAGAAGGTGTAATAAGTAACTTGGCCCAATTAAATGGTCTATTGTGTCACAAAAATGTTTCAACTAATTAGCAACCTGCTTCCTCTAGGAAGTTCGGAAGAACTCCACGTGGGCAGAAGGTTGTGCCAGAACTCCTGCTGTCTGTCTGGGCTCCGTCATGCTCGAGGTGCACAAGGGGAAACAAGAAGACGTGGCTGTGCTTTCTTTGCTGCACCCAGCTGGCTCTCCATGTTACCAAACCTACAGCTACTCAATAATGAAAAGCTGAAGAAAAATCTTTGATGTCTAATACCCATACATCAGCTGCCCACTGTTCTGACAAGCCTGGAATCATTATTGTTTATGATAAGAGTGATAGTAAATATTATTGAGGAATAATAATATTAAAAAAATATATTATTTTATTATTATACTAAATATTATTAAGGAATAAGGATTCCAAAGCCACAAAAATAAATAAATAAATAAATAAAAGGCTAGTTAAGCACCAGCCAATAACAAAAAAGAATTTTGCATTTTTATATGGGAAGGGAGAGAATGACCTGAAGCAGGAGTGCTGTTATCTGAGTTGGTGAACCAACCTGAAAGAAGCAGGGTGCATTGACAGGAGAAAACATTTGAATCAAATACTAAAGCTTCACTTTGTTATCGGACTGTTGAGTATGATTTATTGAACATAAGGAGCTTGAGAAGATCCCATAAAAAAAAAAAAAAATGCTTGCCCACCACCAGTCACTTCCAGGCAACCATTTCATGCAGCTCAGAAGGGGCTGAATCCCTTTCAAAAAGTTCTGATTGACAGTTCCACCCCATTTAAAAGTTCAGGCTGTAAGCAAGTGGATTTCAGTTTTAGGCACCCAGCCCTGAATGTATTCAGGGCTGGAAGAGGCCCTGGCTGCAACCAGCTCGGCCCAGAGGCAAGCACCAGCCGATAACCAAAGGCGCTGCCCGGCAAGTCCCACACCCTCCATAACAAGGCAATGTCGAGTGGCCGGCTGGCTGCCAAAACGAGTTCCCAATTACTGCTTTGGTGGCGGAAGATGACTTGTTTCCCCTGAAGCCCGATCTGTTTGTGCAGTGGTGTTTCGGGCCAGCCTGCAGGCACCACGTGGAGTTCCAGGATCACAAGGGAATGAACCGTGTAACCCGTGATCCCTTGGCCCCAAACCAAACGGCAGTGTGAGCAAGCAGGAGAGTTTTTTGGCACAGATACCAGGAAATCCATCACCTCAGTGCTGCTACTGACCCTCTGCTACTGCTGAATTCAGCTAGCTAGTCAGCTCATAACTAAGGGAAAGCGAGACGAAGCCATCAGAAAAAGCTCTTCAAATAACACCGTCACTCTATTTTTATATAAACCATACCAGCATCAGTACCGAGGCACGTTCAGAAGAGCCTGCATACATCTCTTTTAATGGGATAACCTGATAAATGCTTCAGTTGGGCAAAGCTTCAGCAACTCCTCCTCCTGTATGAGTTAGGAAGAAGTGCCCCAACCTAAAGATGGTTCAGCAGCCCTGTCAAAACACAGCAGCTTCGTGGAACAACCTGCAATGTAGACACCTCTAAAGGGAGTTTCTTTCCCTCCTTCCCTTATATCCCCTGACTATTTTCAGGGCACAGACCTGAGCAGTTTTGCACCTCCATGGGCATCTAGTCCAAATGCAGTAAAATATGAGTAGTATCTCCAGCTTTCACGGCAGCATTCAAAGACCTCCTTGCGTGAAGTCACTTATCTCATCCTCCACGAGACTTTCTGAGGATCCTCCCGCAGACAGGCAGAAAGGAGCGGAACATGGAAATGCACTCTTTCCTCAATGTCACTAACAAGGGAAGCTTTAGGAAGAACCCTGTTACAAAGATGCAAAACACCTTTGGTCTTTTTCCAAGCTCATCCATAAGGTCCTTCACTGGAAGGTTAAGTTATTCAAATGGTGGCTTTTTAATAATCTGTTCTGTATTATTCAGACATCAGAGCATTTGCTATAGCTTCTCCTGTCAGAAAATCATGATATGATTTCCATTAAATTGATGCCACGGTGATCAGTTGTGAGTACCGTAATACCCGACAGACATGACTCTGAGAAAAAGAACAGAAAAAAAACAAGATGTGTTTCAGCCAGGGGACTGGAGGGGAAAACCAAAAAAGGACAGGACAAAAAGTGCCACCAGTTTTCTCCAGCACAGTGTTTCTAAAGACCACTTCAGCAGGCCTCCAAGGCTGCACAGACAAGGACACGGGTACTCCCTGAAAAGCCTGCTGAGCATCTGTGTCAAAATGAAGAGAGGGCCTGTAAAATACGTCTTGGAAATTACTTTACTGTAGACATCTAATGGACTACCTGTTGGAAAACAGGGTTATCAAAGAGCAAGCGTGTGATTTTGTTTTTCAACTACTCAAAAACATAGTCTGAGCGCTTGTTAAAGCAACTCAACCATGCTCAATGGCTTTTCTTTTCAGCCAAGTGCGTGCTTTCTACATTCACACTTGACGCACGACATTACAGATTTCCTATCTTACCACTCCATTTGTTCACTGCCCAGGCGTATTTCTGGGCTCACGATGGGAAAAGCACGAGGGCTGCTTCACCACGATTCGGGAGAATTCAAGGTAGATTTAACTACAAAACAAACACAATGTGTCACAGAAAGAACTTGGCTTGTTCTTGTAGCTCAGTAACACACAGACTGTACGTTGTGCCTTCATGTCTCATTGACTTGCACAGACCAAGAGCACTTCCCTTTGTTTGGGGAACTCTTGCAAGGAGAACATTCAATTCAACTGTATGCTTTAAGATGTCAAACAGAAAGCCCACTACACAAGGATGTTTTTGTTACTTTCTCTAACTACAGGAAAAGTCAGCACAAAGTAAACCATCACACAATTTCCAGTTTTCCTTTTGTTCTCCAGAGGTTTTTGTTTATTAGCTTCCTCAATGCTTATCGAATCATTTTTTATAAAGTGCATTTTCTTTAAACGTGTTTTTTAAAAACATATATAGGTTCAGATTAAGAACAAATCTGGAGGTCCGCATAGGAAACATCCAATTCAATCCCAAGATTTTGGTGGTTTGAGTCACCGGTGCCACGTGACAGCACCCTGGGGGAAGGTTCACTGGGGGAAGCTCTGCTGACTTCCACCGCCTCCCATTTTCTCTAAACACCACAACTTCATCACCTTGGAGACCTCTACCAAGCTGCCAAGTCTGGATGACATCAAGCAACAGATTCAGAAGCTGTGACATGGGAACCGACGGGCTGCACAACATCTTCTGCTTCACCTCAAGCAGCCTGACAAGAAGAAAACAGCCGAAAACAAATCCTGGGGATTGAAGTTAAAATAAACAGCCCGCTGTGCTATGATTGTGTCTCAGGAAGACAAAGACATGATACACATTCTTGAGACTTTAAAAAAAAAAAATGCAGCAGTTCGGTCATGAAGCCCATTTTTCTGTGGTCAATGTAATCTTAGTATTTTGCTAGTGCAGACTGCTGGCTTAAGATGATAGCCACATTCCCTTTTGTGATACTACTTTATAAGAAGAGCTGGCAAACTTCGCAAATCATTAAAGGAGAGCTCTGCCACTCTCGGCACATTTCTTCCCACAACACAGCTGAAACCAGAATACCAAACTCAGGCACAGAGAATGCAGAAACAGGACAAATATTGTACAGCTCCCGAAACAGAAATATTCCATTTCTATACTAGTACACACGTATCAGTTCTTGTATGAAGGACAACCTAGATTAAATGCCTGTAGCCATAACAATAAATTTCATCAACAACACTGAAAGGCAGTGGTTTAATCTACAGCAGGAAGGCTCTCCTGGAAAATGAACGTGGGGGTGTCCTTGCGCTGTCTTATGTCCAGTGATACCTCGCTTTCCTTGGAAAATTATGCATGCTCATGGCAACACCTACAGACCGGTCACTGCATTAAATCGTGTACCTGACCTGCTCCTTACATTTGTTTTTAACAATATGATAGGTAGTCCTCAGGCCTAGCAGGTATCCACATGAGCAAATTTTTAACCACTAGCAACAGCTGGCTTTTAAAAAACTTTACCGTATCCATATACGCCACAATCAATGATCACATAACCTGAACAATATGTAAGCCTCAACCAGCAAGCTATCTCGGTGGCTATTCTCAATTTTGTCTGTGCAGACGGAGTGCCAGAGCAGGCTCAGTTATGGCCTCACCAGCTCCCAGTCCTGCCTGGCTCTGAGCTGCGCACATGTGAACCCCCTCTTATACCTACCTCTCTGTTGGCACTCTGGAGGAAAATGCAGCAAAATCCCTTCTTTAGCAGAAGCAACGTAGACTAACCTCACTCACCATCAAGTTGATTTGACATCTTGGAATTTTGTTGCCATTATTATGAAACTATAAAGTTTCTCTAGGACTTGGATTTTAGGCCACATGTTACTTTGCTTTTAATATCCTGTCTCTTCCGATTCCTTCTGTTGTTACTGCTGCTGTGCCAAGTCATACAGACAGTATTGACTTAACCTCTTGTGTACAGAAAAGCCTGATTCAAAGGAAGCAGATTGCTTCCCTGCAGTGTCCTTGGCTTTTGGGGTAGGGGGTCCTCTAATTTGAGATCCAGAACTGACAAACTGTGCCTGACCTCACACATCTATTAGGCTCCCAAGTAATCCGTAAGGCTGTTCTCTGGTCACTCTTTCCCTTAGCCGAGGCACACACAAGCAATCTGGATTGAAAAACAAATGACTTCAGTAACCCAAGTACAAATATCTTCCAACCATCAGCATACAGAGAAATGGCTGGTGCGATCCAGGTTTCCGTGTCTCTCTGTTGCTTCATATTTACCATATCAACTCTTTGGAGGAAAGCCTTCATAAAGCCAGTATTTGAAGTGTCTGAGTGTTCAACAATAAGAACTTTAGCCCATGGGCAATTAAGATGCCTACTGCCATGTATGCTCTCCTTCTGTTAGATAACTCTGAAAAACCCTCTCTCAATAAATAACCCCGGCTTTGTATTTATAGCTGCTGCAAAAGAAAGGACTTTGCTCTTCAGTTCAGTCAGCTGTTCTCTCCAACAATACCTGCCTTTCAGAGATACTCAGACTTCTGAGAGCCTTCTAGTCCAAGAGCTCAGTTGGGTTAAAACAGCTGAGTGCTAATCCCATTTATTCAAAAAATCGGTCTTCATTTCAAATAAACAGAGCCTAAGAATCCAACAGACTCACCTTTCTCTTGCTTTGTTTCATTAGGAAGGTTACAACACAGAGACTCACTGCCCTTCTCTGCTGGTCTCAAGGAGCTCTCAACAAAAAGCAGAGTCTGAAAACATTTTATCGTCCATCATTTTAGTGATATAACATGTAGGTAACCTGCTAATGTGCTCGGTAATACTGAATTCAATGAACTAGGAAATGCTGTTCTAAAGCCAGGCTTTCAAGTTCAAAATGCTTAAGATCATAAAGCTTCGGGGGGTTAGAAATTGTAAATGAGGTCAGTTGAACCATGCTGCCACATGTGCCCACGCTCCTGCTGTGCTCCGGTCACACTGGCACTGGAAGGTCTTTGTTCCTTCGTGCCACGGAGGGCAACAGAAGGAACAAGGTGGCGATTGTGACAAATCCCCCAGGCCTGAAAAACTTCGAAGCATTTGCATTAAGCACCGAAAAGGACAGAAAAATGAGCCCACATCAACAGAAGCTCTGTGTGGGTCTCCTGTTCTCTCCTGGTTTATGCAGGCTGAGCTGTGGGTCGCAGCCGCTAACCCTCCAGGTAACACGAACACAGAGCTGCGCTCGAGCACCTCCCGCCGTGTCCCGCTCACCTCTCGCTTCGCCACTCGCTGCTGCGAGGATAAAGCTCTGCGGCTGGGGCTCTCCCTCCCCGATACACCTTGTGTTATCAGTGAAAATGGCAAGATGCTGCTGGAAAGACTGCGTACTTGGTTTTGGTTTTGGCCTGTGTGTAAGGCTGTGCCAAAACCCCTGCAGAGGAAGCCACAGGCAGAATGGCAGAGGCAGGAGCTACTTAAGTCATCTGCATTTAGTCTCCCCTTCCCATTCATGCCAGATCACATCCTATAATGACATTCTTCAAAGGAATTAGCTCTTCCCAACTGCCTGGGCTTTTGTTCCCCTTGGGAGATTGGCTCTCCCACAACCTAAACTATCTCATTAGCAGTAATTCCTTAGATATAGCTTAAGCTGATGCATCTTTAGCTTCAATCCATTATTCCCAAGATACTATGAAGAAGCCATAACTAAATATTTAATTCCTCTTTTCAACATTTAAGCCCCGCAAATATTTCCAGATTTGCATCTCCTTATCTATTCCAGCAGTCATAACGCATGAAATACACATTTAGCTCGACGTTTTTTGAATCAATGATTCCAGTCAGTTTTGTTAAGCTTTTCCAACGTAATTCAGATAATGAGCTTCTAGAAACTGAATTTAAAAAGGCGTGGATGCAGGGGCTCACTGGGAGAAGCAGAGAACACAGCTTCTGTTTGGTCACATGAGCTATGTGCGAGCAAGAGCTGAACTCCGATCACACTCAGAAATTCAAATTCATCAGCTTGCTGAAGAACTTCAAAGATTAACCATCGAGGAAAAGGGCTCAGAAAGAAAAGAAGAGGAAAACAAGTCACAAGCCACTGATGTCCAAAGACCATGTACTTTAATGTAGGTGAGAAGTTCTGAAGAAATGAAACACCGGAGTGCTGGCATTTGTTACCGCTTGCACCCCTAAGTTTCAGCTTGCTTCAGCAGCGCTGACATTTTTGATTGTGGAAAAGCCTAATGAGAGTCCAACAAGTTTTTCTAGAATATCCTGACCTGTGGCATCCCAATTCCCTGCCAAGGATCATCCTTGCTGTTGGCAACTCTTTGGCATTAATTTCTCATCTTAGCAAAGGCCACGCTCATTAGACCCCACTCCATCCAATGCCACATTTCACCACCCCTTAGGAAACACGTGGCATTTGCTATTTAAGCTCTCGAGGAGAGCAACTGTTCTGTTTGACACTTGCCAAGTTCTCTCTGTACTACTAGGACACCTTTGGCATTTCCCCCCCAACACTCACAGCTGCCGCTTCTTCCATTCCTACAGGGCCAGGGCTGAACTCCACACCTACTACTTACTACCTTTAAGCAAAAAAAAAAAAAAACAAAAAACACCACAAAACCTTAAACCATAACCATATTCCATGCTACTATATTGATTATAAGACTTCTGTCACCTCCTTCTTAGTTTTGCCACTGATGATGACCTGAATTCATGACAATTAATGACAGAGGCAATGCTCTGCTATGAGCAAACTATGATTTCTAAATGTATTTGCTCCAACAGCAAATTCTCCAGCCTTGCCCCCATTTTCAGAAGGTCTGCTTGCAGCCTTATAACACGCCTTACTACATCCTGTCCCCAAGCATAATTCCCTTAGCTGACATTTCAAGGAGCCCCACAACACCAGCACCTCTGTTTCCCAGCAATCTCTGTTAGCTCAGCTGCACGTTGATTCCAGGATGACAGACAGCAGGAACAGTCACAAGCTGCCATCACTGAGCCTTCCATCATCTTTGAGGGCATTTTTACACTTATAGAAATCCACATCACCATTTGCAGACACCTGAAGAACTTGTGGTCTCTCCACGTCAACCCCACCTGGGAACCTGACCGTACCTACAGGGTATCATCAAGCCACTGCCTGTCTTTACCCATCTGTTTAGTGTGTCTTCATTGGGGTCAGTTAAAAGACAGCAATTATTAGGGACAGAAGATGCATACACTGTCAACTGATGCTCGTTCCTCTGGTTCTCCAGCTCTCCCATGATAGGTCCTATGACCTATCCTGAAAAGATGAGCATGACCACGTTGTAGAATAAAGCTCTTTCTACTGTTTGCTTCTCTTGAAAAGATGAGATAATAAATAGAAAATAAAAACATTCCTTTACATGCTGCACAAAACCACTGATTTTTTTTCCCCCCAAGATCTCTTAGTATCAACTTTACCTGATACAAGAACTCAGATTTCAGCCTACACCTTTATGCACCGGTCCAACACTCACAAAAGAAATAGCATACCGATGATGGTCTATACACACCCCCTCCTCCTTATTTTCAGGGAGAAAAGTGTCTGTCCTCTTGCAACCTTCCCGAAGGAAAAATCTACTGGAGGTTCCAGATTTTGGATATAAAAAATGGCAAGGTGGAAAGTCACGTTCAGAACAGTTAGTTTGTCTTGCCAACCTAGAATCTATGTATATTTTTACTGGATTCACACTCCCCCACTGACAAAGGCTGAGGCGAGACAGAAGTACGCTCACTCTAGGCACACCAGAGCCTCACCTGTCCTTATAGATCTTTCAACTTCTTTTTATAATGGGGAAATTGTACATGATAATAAATGAAGTCACAAGCACCATTATTACAACACAAGTTCAAAGAGTTAACATAAGAAATAGCAAACTCTGCTTGCTGACAAATGGCTTATCCTCATTGGTATTGTAGTTTAAGAAGCGATGGTTTTGCACCATTTGGCCATATTTAAGCTCTGAGTTATGCTTCTCCTATTGCCCTGGTGCCTCTTAGGAACCACAACCGGTGAGCAGTGCTCAGAAACAGACCCAGCAAAATTTCACCAGGCACTTCAGAGACAAACACAGGATTTAACCGTTGGTGTGCTTCATTCTAATCATTTCAGCTTTTCTTACTCTACCTGCTATACTGATGTTTTACATATAAAGATGAAGTGTTTTGATAAAATAAATTCATGAAAATGAAAAATACCCACAGTAACACGTATTTCAGCCAGAGCAATTTATGAAGAGACACCAAAGCATTCCTCTCTTGCTTGCATTAGAAATCCTGTAATATATTCTCCATTTGTATGTCGTGTGTCTCAATTCCAAAAAGCATGGATAGCTAGGAAGAACTTTCACGCTCCCAATAATCTCCCACATAAATCACTTTGAAACATAAGGAATACAAATTGCGATTTCTGCTGGCTCTTAGTTGTTTACTTGTTTATCACTGCTGCCACTAAAAACACTCTAGTCATGTGTTTCTTGTAAAATGAAGCCCCTCATTTTATATCTCTTGTCCTTTGCAGTGCTATATTAATTTGAGATGTTGAAAACTCTGCTACTGATACTAAGGCTTCGATTGTGCAAGGAGTTATTTTTAAAAGATAAAAAAGTGTTGGTCCTATACATCCCAAGGTACTCAGACTCCAGCCCTGAAGCTGAAGAGTTATTTAGACTTAACCAAGAGGCGTAAAAATGTAAAACCAAGAGGGACAGCCTTATGTGTAATGGCTAATATACAGCTACAGCCTACACGACTAAATTGTCAGTACTGGCATGGCTTTTAATCCACACAAATCCCAGAGCCACACAAAAGCCTTCTATAAGCAGTAAAACATCTTCTGTGTCTCACCACTATCAAACATAGAAGCTGTTAATCCTCGTGCAATAACTGTGAGCCACTTCAGGTTGGAGAGCACATCTAAGGAGAGCTAAAAATTGATCACTTTGAGAAATCAAATCGGAATTCCTATTCCTTGATATCAGAAATAATAACAGAGCTGTGGGAAAGTCTACCAAGTTCATTTAAATAAATGTTTAAATACACTGACAGCACTGGATAACCACAGGATCGTTTAGGTTGGAAGGGACCTTGAAGTTCATCTAGTGCCAACCTCCCTGCCAATGGCAGGGACACCTCCCACCAGCCCAGGTTGCCCAAAGCCCCACCCAGCCTGGCCTTGAGCACCTCCAGGGGTGGGGCAGCCACAGCTCCTCTGGGCAACCTCTGCCAGTGCCTCACCACTCTCCTAGTGAAGAATTTCTTCTTTATATCTAACCTGAATCTACCCTTTTTTAGTTTAAAGCCATTCCCCCATTGTTGTACCCCTACACCCCCGACAAGGAGTCCCTCCCCAGCTGTCCTGTAGCCCCCTTTAGGCACCGGCAGGCCGCTGTAAGGTCTCCTCGCAGCCTTCTCTTCTCCAGGCTGAGCAACCCCAGCTCCCTCAGCCCGGCTCCATAGGAGAGGTGCTCCAGCCCCCTGAGCATCTTCATGGATAAGTACGCAGGAGGAAGAACTTGCTGCAGTGCAAAGCCAGGAAAGGCTGCATATGACCTTTACTTAGTTTATTCAACTAATTAAATTCAATAATTAATTTATGCAAATACAAGAAACAGATAAAAAAAACATTAGAAAAAACAGAAAAGGTTTGTTTTTCTTTATTACTTCATGGACCGAAAGCCAAACAGAATAGACCTGTCAGGTATAAGAAAGTGAGGGGCACAATAATTAGTAATATCAACTCAATTCTTTCAGATACCACTCCCTTTATTAAACATCAAAACATTTTCTCTTGGACTTCTAATTTTCTCATAGACTTCTACTCTATGAAAAAAAACTAGCCTTAAAACCTGCTGACAGGTTTTTACCCGTTTTGTAGAATTATTACAATGTCAGCACAAACTGAAAGACTGTCACTGCAATTGCATGTTGAATTAGGGAAAGCAAAGATTAGATGGAGACTCACGAAGTAACTGAACTTTCTAAGCTCACGCTCACAACTGGCTTCAAAGCAGTAACTGTAAAGTAATTAGACACCACTTTTATTACATTATCCAGAGATACAGTCAAAAACCTTTGAGGTAACCTCTGTGTGATCAATTTGGGATGTTAACTGTTTATAAAGGAACGGTCGAGAGCTTTGACGGTGACACTGAAATGAACGAACTCCTTCCAAGTTAAGACAGAGAAAGAGAACAACAAAAATAAGTCACTGGAGCAAGGAAAGGAAAAAAAAAAAAAAAAAGGATCAAAGCTTGTCATCTAAGCCATGGCACAGCAAGCAATCCCAAAACAACCCCCGCCCTGCCACATGATCCATTCCAAGATCCGTGTTCATGACTTATTACACAATTAGCAGGGGTATGACACCACACAGTGCAACTGCTCCATAATGCAGCAGTCTGAACAACTGTTCATTAACTCAGTCTTCTCTAATTAAAAATGACTCACGAAATAAGTTGCATTGTATGACTAAGCTTAGAAGAAACCAACGCAAATTTACAGGCACACATGAAATCAAATTTAACTCTATACAGGATCACGTTAAAGATTTCGGAACGGAGCACTGCAGAATGAACACCCCAACTTTCCAAGTCTTCCCCACGCATATCAACCAACTCAGCTACCTCACTTATACCAAGTTAAACTGCACATCCAAAGAGCCTCTCTCTTGCTCTGGTGGAGGAAAAGAATTACAAAAATCCTGTAGACTATAATTTTGCCAAATGTTTACCACACACCTAACGTTCATATCTTTAAGCATTTCTCCAGTGTGTCCTGTATAGGTCTAATGCCTCCCTTTATGCATATTCTTTAATTGTTTGGTGGCTTGCCAGAGCCGTCTGCTGTGCTGCTGAGTGCCAGGCGGAACAGCAGCCGTGCACCCAAAAGTTGGGGATTGGGAGCAACACCCCCGGCACCGAACCCAGCCTCCTGATACCTACCGCAAACATCAGGCACCATCCTGTAAACGGTGGGGTCTGGGGAATGTTAACAGGGAGCCTCTCCACTGCTTTTTTTGCACAGTCCTGGAAACTTTCAGAAACAAGACGCTCCTCCACAGCCACCCCACACACACACACGGTGCCAGTGCCCACCTTCTCAGTTCGCTGCTTTGCCTGCAGCAGGGCTGCAGCCTGCCCTGCTCCTCGCCTCTCCTTTCCCTATCACACCCCGAGCTAACTTCACCCCCTCCTAGGCGTGCTCTGACCCGCTCCCACCCGAGCCGTCCCCTCCTGTGGCACCTGCCAGAGTCCTCCCGTGTCAGAGGGTGCCCGACACCGGCCCCCCCGACCCCCTCCCAGGCCGGCACCCACCTGCGGTTCATGGGCCGCACCCTCACGGCCACCTTCACCGACGCCATGGCGCTGCCGCTGCCGGCCCAATGCCGCCAGGCCCCGGGCAGGCCGCGGCCTAGCCCATGTCGCTATGGCGACGCCGCCCTGCCCCAGCGGGCCGCTACGGGGCCGCGGCGGGGACAAACGAATGGCGGTGGGGAGCTGACACAGCCCGCCCTCGGGTGGGCAGGAGGAGGAGGAGGAGGAGGAGGAGGAAGGGCACGGGGTGGGGAGGAGCGGCCCCTAGCGAGGGCCTCCCGCTGGGAGCCGGAGGGCGCCGTGGCAAAGCTGTGAGGGCAGAGGTGCGGTGGTAATGCGGGGGGTGCCAAGCTGCCCGCCACGGCTCTCAGGGTGTATCCGTGTCTAGATAAATAAATAACTATGATATTAACTGTTGGTTCCGGCGTCTGTCAATATCTGTACATCCGCAACGTGTATCTATGTATCTATACGCCCACAGCTGACAGGGATCTGTGTCTGTAAGCAGGTCTATGCATCCACAACAGACACAGGTGTTTCCGTAAGCAGATCTACACATCCGCAATAGCCAGAGATCTGTGTCCATAAATATACATCCACAACAGCCAGAGAGATCTGCATCGATAAATCACACAGAATCACATAATTGTCTAGGTTGGAAGAGACCTCCAAGAGCACCGAGCCCAACCTCTGACCTAACACGAGCCAGTCCTTCACTAAGCCATATCCCTAAGCTCTACATCTAAACATCTTTTAAGGACCTCCAGGGATGGTGACTCAACCAGTTCCCTGGGCAGCCCATTCCAATGCCTAACAACCCTTTCGGTAAAGAAGTTCTTCCTAACATCTAACCTAAATGGATCTGCACATCCATGTCCATACATCCACATCCACACTTCCCTACAGATTTCCACTGGTACCTTTTTTCTCCTCATTTTCTCATCCCAGCTGCAAGCAGCCCCCAGCAGGAGCCCCATTGCCATGCCAAAACAGCAACAAAACCCAGTGTGGCCGTGGCCACCAGAGCCTCCATGGTCCCCCCTTGTTGGTGCTGGCGCAGTTCTGCGAGGAGGGGTGCGAGGCAGGTGGGCTTTGTGCAGGTGGGCTCCTCCAGCACTGGCTCCAGGGGGGCAGCAGGACACACAAGAACAACAACAACAACAACAAAAAGCCAGATTAAAAGTAATAACGCAATACATAATACATATGTTGGTTTGTTTGAAGCTGTCAGTGTCTGGAAGCTACACCCAGGACTGAGACATCCACTGCATGGACTCAGTCGCCGTCACTGCAGTGGTGTTGGCCTGAGAAGACCTAGGACCCCAAAACCTTATCTTCAGTGAACACTCATCATAACAACTGATTGTGTCCAAAAAACAGGAATGAGACATAGGGGTGACAGGGACAGGACTAGAAACATGTACTTGGCTAACCAAGTAAATCAGATAAATGCCACAAGTCCCCACCAGCTGCTGGGGAAGTCCCACAGCAGAAGGACCACACTTGGCAGATGCGGCACCGGCTCTGTGAGCAGCAGAGCAGCAGGAACGGGTGTCAGAGAAACAGAGGGAAGGGGAGGCTCCGAGTGGGATGCTAAGAGGGCAAGGTAGAGAGAAACATCAGCTAGTGAGCGGTTAGCATAGGTGGCAGCCGGGGTCATGCAGGCTAATGAGATGATCCAGGAAAAGGAAGAGACAGACAGGCCCATGTGTAAAACCTAAAGGTGTTGGCAGAGTGTGAGGAAGAGGGACAGAGGAACACAGAAATGGGTTTGGAGCCAACCCAGCGCATGAGCCAGATGGGCAGAGCGTGGGACTCCCCATGGAGGAACCGGCCACATTGCTGGAATTTTGTCGGAAGTTTTAAAAAGGATATGGGAAAAGTGCAATGAGATGACAGTGAATATCACATTCAAATTAGAAACAGAAGAATAAGCTAAAAAGTGTGTGTAGATAAACCTATACATGCATGCATAATAAGACAATAAAAAACAATGGTAAAAATAAAATAAAAAAATAAAATATAGCTATTTTCAGCATCAGCCAGAGATGCTAGGAAAGTGAAACAATGCATACTTTAATTTGTAGAGCATCTACTAACTCTTCCCAGACAACTGTGCCTCTGCTAGCTCTGACCAACAAAGCTATAAAGCAAGGCCTCCGGTACAACCTTTCATTGACCACATCTCCACACACTGCTGTTCAAGGCTGCATCCTAAGGCCAGCCATAAGGGCATGCAATGAGCTTCCCCACCTGGGCAGATCCTCCCATGAAATGGAAAATATTTTCCCATTTCACTAGGAAGCTTCCATTACAGATGGAAGTCAGAGCAGCTGATGTGCACGTGCAACGCACCCAGAGTAAAGCAGCAAAACCTCCCCGACTGCACTCTGATTGCAATTCAGTCCAACACAAATTATGGCCAGGGAAGTGGCGTAAACAGTGCGGGACAGATTAGTCCATTCAGTACAACTAAGCAGCCCTCAGTTAAATATTGCTCTGGTTAGAGACACTCAGCACCTGCACTGCTTGCCCATCTTTAACAAACAACCACAGAGAGCACAGTTTTGCTCCTTGGATCCATTTCTGTCTCTGGGGCCCTCTCCCCTCTGATGGCTCTGTTCAGCAGTGAGTTAGTATTTGCCTTGAAATTCATATTCTTTCAGTCTGACACATTCTCACACCAAGCATGTAACATCTTTTGCAATTTCAGTAACTACCGTGTTAGTTGTAGAAGATGGGGATCCAGCAGGAAGTCTGCTTCCTTATGGATGCGTCCTGTAATTAAGCTTTTTGGTGGGTGTTTGGAAGAAGACTGAGCCTTTAGGGAAGTCACTCTATACACAGTCTGAGTCTTACAAAAGTTGCCAGAACATGGTATTTTTAAGGCTTCCATTTATAGATAAGAGTGTGTAGGTATCAATGAAAAAGCAAACATAAAGGCACAACTTACATATCCCCAAAAGTGCATTAACCTCCTTTACTTAAGAACCTGGTGGAAAGCACAGCTGTCAGTTTCTAAGTACTAAATATTTTACACTCAGAAAATGGTGGCGAACGGTGTAAACCAAAATCCAAACCAAACCCAAGAACACACATTCCCAAGTACTCCTTTATTTCCCTGGCATAAAAGCATTTAGTAAAGACATCACTGGGATATGGTTAATGAAGCATTTCCAAGGTTCCTCCTTGTGTTATCAGAAAGAGTTTCTGCTACCTTTCACTCTTGGTTTGGAAAGCCTGTTCTGCCTGCTGTAGAAATTGGGCTTGGACTCAGAGATGGGACCTTTGGTGTTCCTGTGAGTCTGCAAAGGAGACAAACTGGGCTTGACCTAACTCCTGACCATAGTTTTCTGCACTTCTTTCTGCTCCTGGTAAGTGTAATTGACCTCTTACCATGGATCTGCTCACTCAGAAATGCCCTCAGGCACACACTGTTGTCTCCTGGGGTTGTAAAACAGGTCACAAGGCCAGAAAATGACAGCCTGGACTTTAATAATGAGTGATGCAAATTCATTCGTTCACACCCTTCAGATGCACCCTTCCCCATGACTATGCCCAGCTTCCCTTACTCACCCACGCCTTCCAACTTTACTCCCTTTACATGCAAATAGCTTCAAAGGGCAGCGATTAACAGCTTGGCCAGTGGTGACATCCTACCTGCTGTAATCCTCTTTATCCCATTTAGAAATAGGTTCCTGAGAACAGGTTGGAGACCTTGACTTCTACCCAAGCTTGCTGAGGTATCCATTCAGCTGGCAGCCGAATGGAGGGACAGACAGATAGACAGACAGACATCTCCCTGTCTTGCGGGGAGCTCACTGTGAGCTCCCCCAGCTGCATACTCTGAGCATGTATTTACTAATTCGATGCAGAAAGCCGAGCTGTCACCACTAAAGAGACTGGTTTCACAAAGTGACATGAGGGTCCTCTGTGGCCAGTGTTTGGGAACAAGGTATTATCTTGTCACCGTTACGGATCAATTCATCAAGCAGGTTATCCTTCTCTTGATTCCTGTGAAGTCTTCGGGGAGAAACACTCACTCAGCTTCCTCCTGAGGCCTGCTGCTCCCCGCCATGGTGAGCCACGGGCTGGGGGTGCTTTTAAAATCTACCTTGCCATGCAGAATTAGCTGTCATTTCTGCCTTCCCCACCAAGACATGTTGTGAACTCTATCTCAACTACAGGAATTGTCCTCCTGGCCAGGCTGCTGGATTCCCATCGTGCTGTCAAATTCACGAGGAGCAAACAGCATTGCCCCTGCCCATTGACATCCTCCTCCTCATCCACATACCATTCTTTCTGTGGGCTTGTTCTCTAGGTAACTTTCAGGTGTATATTCACACCCACTTGGCACAGAACGTGCACCTTTGCATCTCCCTTTTGAACTCTTTGCAGAAACAAAAGTGAGCAGCACGCATCCCTCCATGAGGTCTGCGCTGCCCTCGCTGTTGTCACTCTTTGGTGGCCGTCCCCAAGATGATGCTTCAATTCAGGCAGCTGCACTTGTCCTGGCTAACTTCTACATGTGGTGGCTGCTGCCCTGATCCCTTGGGGGCTGCCAAAGCTGCTTCATATCTTCCTGGTGGAGCATCCAAATGGAATCCCCCGATGGTTGAAAAAAAGAAAGGTTTGCACTCTATTAAGAATTAAACCAAGTGCTGCACGAATCCACATTAAACAGGGAGAATTACTCAATTTCCAGCAGGGCTCAGCAGGAAGTTTCAAGTAAATAAGTATCAAGCTGTCAGCTTGAAATTCTCCTTTGGAGCCATACAGTTTTAATGAGCTACCACCAGTGCCGGATTTTGGCACCTTCCCCCTTGCTCTTTCCCGCAGTTGCCTTTTTGCTTTCAATGAAACGCTGGGGATGGGGATGCTGGGGTCCTTCAGCCAGCCCATCTGGCAGGGCACTGCTAGCAGCTGAGGTTGGAGTCGGGAGTTTTTGGCAGCCGGATTTGGGTCACCTGGAGCCCAGTGGCTCAGGGAGAGCAGCGGCAGCAATTGCAGCAGAGGCAGCAGCACCCAGTGCCAGCAGTGGTGGCAGTGAGCAGTCACATCAGGCTGTGTGCCAGGCTGAGTGCTGTCCTGGCCACCGCTTGGGAAGTCCTGTGAGGCTTTAAATGTTAGTGGGCCCATTCCCCTCACATCTTTCTTATTTGCATCCCTCCCATTGACCCCTGTGGTTGCAATAACAATGACAATATACAACACAACACAACTCCTGGCTCATCCAGCAGCTGGATGTCACGGCTGGCAAACACCTTCCTCCTCCCTAGGTGCCCCCCTTCCTGGAGAGCCCTGTGCCCATCACCGTGTTCGGAGGCTGCACCAAGACGTGCTTGCACAGGAGATCAGTGAGGACAGAGCAGCTGCTGTCCAAGCCCATTTCCACTGCAGGTAGCACATCCACTGTGATTATTTGGATTCCTTGCCAGAGCAGAAAGAGAAATGGGTGGCTGTGTTGAAGGGTGTCCTCACTGATACCCCTATGCAGACCTCTGTATAATGAGAGAGGATGCAAAGGGCTAACAGCCGTACTGAGCATGGAGAAACGTCCGTGCCCAAAGCTTCCTGACCTTGTGTTTCTCCAGCAGAAAGCTGGCAGGTGCTTCCTGCTGGATGGTGCAGAGGATTTCCCAGGCAATTCCTCCCTCAGTCCCAGGGGAGCAGTGGAGAAAGGCTCAACACGCTGTGCTGGCCACTTCTGCCCAAGCAGGAGAAGGACCCACCCCAGCCAGCAGCCCCTGGCTCTCGCACAGAGCTGGGAAAGCAAACCCAGGGGCTTGCTCAGCACCTCGTCCTGCAGCCAGGGAGGTGAGGAGGAGCTGCTGCGGTGGCAGGAGGGGGAAAGGGCTGCAGCTAAACACACATGGGGGGTGGTGAGTTACTGCCAGTGCAGCGTTTGGGTACAGACAGCTGAATTTCCTGCATGTAGAAAATGAGCAGTGCTGCTTGTAAGGCTCCTGCTGGATCTGCTGTTAGTGCTGCATCATGCTGGGCTCCTCCCGGAGGAGATGCCTGAGTACACGTGGCACGAGGGGCAGTGAGCTGCTCTGTGGGAGCAGCAGGGAAACAAATGCTTCAGGGTGCTCATCTAACCAAGAGTAAAGCCCAGTTCATGGAGCAGAGATCACTTCTTTCAGCTTGCCAGGTTGAGCATCAAGATCAAATCCTCTTCTGGACCGCACAAAAGAGGTAGTGATTTGTAAATAACCTTTGAATTTCACCATCTGGGAGAATTAATCAAACCAAACCTGGATGAAGCAACCATTCAAAGTGCTGGATACGCGGCACCATTTCCAGGTTCTCTTAGATTTGACCCAGAGCTGAACCAGAACAGCTCCAGCCAAAGCTTTGAGCTGAATCCACTGCTCTGCCTCTCTGCTCTTTCGATCTACTGCTGATTGCTTCATTTATTCTCCTGCAAATTGATATCCCTTTTGCTGCATTTTTTATCTCCCCTTAGTTTCAAAGAATTTTAAACCTATTTCATGTGGGAATAATCACATGAGGTACATAAGAACAGAGAAATAAATGTACTGCTTACATTTCTATATGTTTTACAGGAGACCACTTTCCCCTTTGACATACAATTGTCACCTCAAATCCTACCCCTGGAAACGCAGCCTCTTAGTTTCTATTTTATACTACTAAGGAGAGATGGCTTTGCACAACAGGAAAAGTTTGTCCTACCCAGAAACTTTTCTCATTACGAGCAGCACTCAGAAATTTCACAGGGTACATTCCAGCATTTTAAATGTATTGTTGGCTTCTCAGAAATGAGCTTGTTTTTGTCCCCTCTCGCTTCACTTTCAGTTAAGAAGTCTGACAAGAAAAAGTATGGTACATAGAAGTAGAAATGAAGAATAAGTGGTTGTAGTTGACATTTAATTTCTGCACAGTTGGAAAGAGAAATGAGACTGTCTATTGTTCAATCCATTATTTTTCCCAACCAACCAAGAACATAGCAATTTGTTGTTTCTTTATTAAATATAATAGGGAGATGTTCTGATAATTTTTCCCTATCAAGTTCTTATTATTTACAATTCATGTACAGTGGCAGCTTCTGAGCTCCCTCATTTGCTCTGTTTTCTGTTACATCACTCAATTAACACAGGCAATCTGTTATGTCAAAAGGTAATAAGACAGCACTTGATAAGCAAGCCACAGAAATCTCTAATAACTTCTAATGAATTATTGCAATGCTGCATTCAGAGATGCTCTCTCGGAGGCACCCTGGGATTTACATGATACATTAACACGTAAGCTGTCTCTGGCTGGTGCCACTGAGTTAAGAAGTGTCAATGCTCGGTACCAAAAATAGCCACGCATTTCAAGTCTCTCCTTATAGAGATTAAAGAAAAAAGTGTGAAAAAACATTTCTACAGAGGAGAAATCCTACCGTTTGTGCCCATTTTACAGAAATGTTTATTGCTGCTTTCTCCACAGCTGGCATTAAAGAGGGAAGAAGCGTGGGGCTGCGCAGGGTTTCTCTGAGGCTTTTCAATGAGTCACGAGATTCAGCGGCTACCTGTTGACATCTCACATCCAAGGCCTCGGAAGAGAGGATGCTGATGGCGACCACCTCATCAGCCAGAAAGAAAAGCTGCGAGGTGGACGTCTGGCCTGCCAGGTCCAGGATCAGCTACAGCTGCTGTCAGGGCATCTGGGTTTAAGGCAGGAAAGGGTCCTCCAGGCACCAGCCTTGGGGAACAGCAGGCTGTGGACTGAGGCCATGACTTGTGTGGAGTAAGTTAAACAGCATGAGGTGTTTAGTGGAGGACTTGTTAGTGTTAGGTCAGAGGCTGGACTAGGTGATCATGGAGGTCTCTTCCAACCTAGATGATTCTGTGAAGTTTCTCTGGAGACCACAAAAGTTTTGCTTGATGTCATACAGAAAGTAATAATTCAGCTTTCATTCTGTATTTCCGATGTTATTCCTGTTCCTACTCAGGCAGAAGCTCCCTTTCCCTTTCCCTGGAAGGGCTGAGGATGCAAATTAGTGAACAGTTTACACTACAGGCTGAGGGCAACTGATAGTCAACAGCCTCTTGAGTCTGGACTCTGGAAGCTGATGGGCACAAAAAGCACAGCTGCTTCTACTTCACTGTTTGCTCCCTGGTCTTTAGGAGCTGCTGGGATTCCAGTGGAAATTAAAATTATTATTATACCCCCCAAAAAATAACAAAAATACCTACCTAGAACCTAGGAAAATATAAATGGATACAAAGTCTAAGGTAAAACTCTGAAAATCATTAAGAAATCTTGTATTGACCTCAGTACGATGTGATCAATATCTACAGGGAAAGACAGACGATTGCATTCTTGGAATAATGCTCCCAGAGAAAACAGAGGATTTGGATAAGCCAAATTCACTGAGAAAGATCTCTCTGAGTTAGTATAGTGCATGTTTATTTCCTAATACAGTGCTTCTACGCGAAGCCTTCTTGTATTTAATGTTAAGATTAGGATCAGTGGAAAAATAGTCTGAGTACAGGTCAGCTTTTTGAAGATAAGCCGTATCTGTAACCCCCAGGGAAGGAGATGGTGTAGGCCTGAACTGCTGAATATGCTAATATCCATAAGAAAACTATTTCAGAAGGTACTTCAAAGACAACACACACATCTTCAAAGGATCTACGGATTCCACTCGATTGGAATGAAATCTTTAGGCGCTCCAGAAGAGCCATTTTCCTGATACTTGCTCATGAAAAATAAACATAGCCGGCTTTCTAATGGGGCTCGGAGCAATCAGCGGCAAGCCGAGTCTCCTGCCCAGCGTGGCAGCGGCAGAGTCACGCTGAGAATTTCAAGGGACCAAAGAGGAGGCCACAACACAAACACCAAACAGAGGCAGGCGCGTGGTGACAGATCGCTACCTGGGGCTGGCGGCCTTCTTCTGAAGAAAGGGACATTTGGGGAGCACCAGCGTGAGAAGAGCCACGGGCTGATGAATGCAAGCTGTGTTCCTGTCTGGAGTGGACAAGGGGGGGGATTCAGCCCGCTGGGGGGGCAGCACAAGCAGCCCACTGCATACATCCATCCCTGCAGTTCCTGCCAAGCCCCTGGAGATGTATAGAACTGACTCCGCTTTCCCCCCAAGATAAAATAAACTTCATCATGCAAAGCTGCCACTGGTTTCAAAGGCCAGCTTGGCCTGAGTAAGGAGGAAGGACCGCAGGACTTGGCCTCTTTTGAAAGAGAGCTGGGTAGGTAGAGCTTGGTGTGCTCTCCAAAACCCCTGCCCGTGTTGCTTCAGCTGCAGATTGACTCCCCCAAAGGGAGCATCCCTCACAGTGTGCTGGGTACAGAGCCCTCACCACGCACTGCCTGCTCTTCCTCACTTGGCAGCGCGGGACCGATCTCCTTCACTGTCCACGAACAGAAACGGAGATGTTCAGACAAGGGAATTGAACAGCTCAACCAGATAGAAATAATAATAATAATAATAATAATAATAATAATAATAATAATAATAATAATAATAATAATAATAATAATAATAATAATAATAATAATAATAATAATAATAATAATAATGAACTGGCATATATTACAAAAGAGTGTTTTAAGGAGAATTTAGCAAGCAGCTAAACACTACCAGAAAGCTTTCTTTTCCTCTTCCAAGTGGCCAGTGTTACCCAGTCCTAGTTTCTTTTAGAAATAACCTTTACTGAGCAGAGATGGCTTGTTTATTAGCAAGTATTTCTCCAACTTGTAACATCATTTATTTTTTAATAATAACTGCAAAGTGCATTAGGTGATGGTTGCTGTAATCTATACTCAGATTGAGTCAAATGAAGTATTTTAATGAAACTACAGCTTGTAATTTTGACTTCATTGTGTTTCTTCAATGAGATAAAATTAGATTAGGATCACATGGATCAGAACACGAAAAACAGGCTTTGTGTGTCAGTAATTGCATATAGATGTCTTTAGTGTGAATGAGAAGCATGCATGTCCAGAGCAAACACAACCTATTCTCCCTCTAGTTGCCAATATTTCCCTTAAAAAAAAAATAAATAAAAAATGGTGTGGAGATAAATTGTACTGTGCTGCAAAAGCAACGTCAGGAAGCAGAGTGAAGAACCCTAAAACTGCTCTTAATTTCAAGTGTCTACCTTTCTGCTTAGCACCATCTCCCTGGCTGATACAACACTGCTGGGCAAAGCCAGCCACTGAGATCTCATATGCTCATGCATGAGCTCCAGCGAGAATCATCTGCTTTAAAAGCACAGTCAGAAGGATTTTGTTGGAGAGGGGCCAGCTGCATTTCAATCGCTGAGCTATGGTTCCAGCAAGAAAGCACTAAAAACATTTCTGAGCTGCCATATAATGACTGCATTAAAGAGTCACCACTCTTCACTAGAGTTCAGAACAGAAGAAAAACTCAGGTACAGAATTTTCTTTTTAGCATTACGTTTAAGTATTTCAATTGCTATAGTTTCCATGTTTGATATGAGGTGTAAGCAGTGCTACAGTTATTTAAAGTAATATCACTTTCTTGATTAGCAAAAAGTTGTGTATAAACACCTAAAACACTAATACAGAATTTCAGTGATACTTGACAGCGTTAAAAACCTGTGATAGCATTTACGTTGGATGTAAGAAGCATCGCTGCTGCTGTAACAATGATGGCATCCTTAGAAAATTTGCATGGGATATTGTTGTACACATACTCTCAGATAAGCACTGCCAGAGAGAATTTATGCTTTTCCTCCTTGCCTTGGGATAAATATGGTGATATTCTTATTGGCAATAACAATTTATGCTGCCATATAAAACATCCGGAGCACCCACTCAGTCAGACAGAAGGCCCACTGTAGGGGCGGTGTTGCAGCGTGGCTCCTTCTGCACAAGGAATTCGCAGCCCAGACAGGGAAGGTGGGTAAAAGAGGGTGGCAAGAAGGAAGGGAAAGGAGATGCCTGCAGTAACGCTACGAGTCAGCGAGCAAGAACAGAGGTTTTACCAACAACACACCCAAGTCCCACAGATGGATCAGGAGGGCACAGACGCTTGGGTCATGTTGGAAGACTGATGAGCGGCCCCCAGCACACCCCCAGCTAATCCCTCCCCTGATTAACGAGGAGGGGAAGACTGACAATATAATGGCACGTGGGCATTTTATCTCACACAGCAGCCCTGTCTGGCATGCTAGGGAAAAATGTGTCCTGCCTCTGAACAAAAAGCTACCTGCTCATGCATGAAATTAATTCTGGTGAAGTACTGAAATTACAGTCAGCGCAGTTTTAAGGTGTATTTACCATTCACAGGCTGAAATGGAACTCCTCATATCAACACACAGGCCAAAGACAGGGTGTTAATCCCACATGGCAAAGCTCATGGCTGTCAGGATGTTCCCCCCCCCATGCTGACAGCAGAGGAGACACAGGCTGCACTGCTCCTGCTCTGCCCATCCCTCTGCTCCCAGCGACTGTGGCTCTGCTGGCACTGACAGCAGGGGCAGGATGAAACCAAAGGGCCTGCTTCAAATTGAACATGGAAACAGGGAGAGAAACATGCAGGAAGAGGGTGTCTGGGCACCCCTGCAGCAGGCAGCTTGTCCGTGCTCTGTCACGCCATTGAATTTAGCACAGCAAATGGCCTTTTCCAAATTAACGTAGATAAACTCTTCCTGGGTGTGGGACCTTTTGCTAGCAAGTTTTAGTATGGCTGGTAGGGCTGATTAAAGACAGGAGGGATTTGACCCTAAGTGAGGATTGTTAAGAGCCTAAGAAATACCAGATGCCTTGAACAGTGACAGTGCTTGCATGCTAAATCAGGATCCCAATTTTCAGCCACTCCCTTTGTGACACAGCCCAAAGTTATCTGTTGGTTATCAGAGTCCCAAAAGACGTCCCTCTGACTGATGACAGTTCGCTTGGTTGCTCCATCACGGACATCTGCCAGGCTTCCACCCACCACAAAGTCAGCTCAAGATCAGATTTCATCCCCCTGAGGAAAGAGCCCCTCCTAATGGGGGGGAAATAGGGAGGCATGGCAGGAAAGCACTTGCTGTTAGAGAGCGGCAGCAGCTATACCCATTACCTGTCTCACAGGGCCATCGGTCTTCCAGGGAACCATCTCACTTTTTCCCTGAATCTGTTTAGACGAGGCCTCTAACACAAAGGGAAACACAATGCGGTGGGGCCGTTTTGTTCTCCATTAGAAGCTCCCACCTGATGGACAAGTTCTGCCTCTTTCATCTCCACATTTTCACGTCCCGTTGGCTGGAAAGGTCAAAACGCCGGGCACATTCGCTCAGGCTCCTTCCCTCCGAAGCTGGGCAATACCTCTCACAAGATTGGTTTTGCTTCTCTTAAGACATACATTTACCAGAGGTTAGGGCACTTTTTTTTTTTCCCTCCTTTGGAGATGATTGCTATCAGCACTGGAAGAGCCTCCCAAGATTGCTAAAAGGAAATGTCATATCTCAGTATCTAATTTCCAAAGAGAAGCTACAAATAGCCTCTCCGTGCGCTACCGAGGAGCTGCCTTTCACTGCAGCATTCACGACTCCTGCATTACCTTTTCAGGGAAGTCTCATCATTTAAGCACTCCTTAAGAGGTGCTATTTGAATAATTAAGACCAAGATGTCAGCCTGCTGCTTTCAAAAAGATGGCAAGCAAAGACAGCAATGATAGTCCAGCTGCTGAGAGGAGAGACAGCTCTCCGGGGTGATGGGCACTGGGAGCAGCAAGGAGACCACAGCTGCTACCAACACCGATGTCCTTTGCCCACGTCCTGACCCAGCTGAACTGTGCTTTCCAGCGGGTATTTATAAAAGATGTATGGAGTCATTTTAGAAGAGCCATACACAAAAATTGCTTTCCCTTAAGATTAAAAGAATAGAAAGACTAAAAGCAGCCTCGGACTTTCATTATAATCAGCCCTTTGAACTTGCAAGAAGTCTCCTGCAGCAGATTCCAGCAGAGCCCAAGGACACTGGAACTTTTCTTTATTTCCAGGGCTTTTCCATGCTTTAAAAATCCCAACCTAAAGACAAAAGACACGAGTGAGAGAAAGCTGTTGCTTTAAAAAACATACTTTCAACTTCTCTGTAGTCTTTGCCACAGCTGACTATGCTTCTTACACAAACTTAAACACATTTTTCTGAAAGACTGCTAAAAGACAAAGGAGACTCAAAACCTTACTAGAATTCATTACCCTTACTAGGAACTGATGTTAATCCTTTGAAAGTCAGCAGG
This sequence comes from Anas acuta, assembly GCF_963932015.1. Classification (NCBI taxonomy): domain Eukaryota; kingdom Metazoa; phylum Chordata; class Aves; order Anseriformes; family Anatidae; genus Anas; species Anas acuta. The sequence continues at coordinate 13,050,837 of NC_088981.1, forward strand.
ACAGCAGAAAGTTCCCTGTGTGGGTCAGACCATTAAAAAACTACAGTCTTGCAAATGTAGATGTGAACCTTATGCCTTTCCCACTGAGCAAACAACAGGAAATAAGGCAGAAGGGAAAACAAAAACCCTCCATGTTTTGGTAAAATCCTATACATTACATTACAACCTGTGACTCAAAGATATTTTCTTAATTCTGCTCACACAAAAGCTTATAAAGAAAAGCCCTGTCTTAATTAATGAGGTCCCTCCTTTGCCTTTTGTAGTAAAAATGAGCATCTCTGTGCATTAACCACCACTAACACCTGGTGGCCCCTGGTCTTGCGGAGGCAAGTCACCGTGGCCATACTCCCCACATCTAAGGAGCAACCAGTAGAAATGCTTTATGCACAAGCACAAAACCCCATAAAACTGCATCTGAAGCAGCAGAGGACATTTTTCAGAGCTCTGGGGTGATGCTGTTGTTGGCTGGGGTTTTTAATGTTCTACATTTTTAGAAAACTGTTAGTGAAATGACCTTCCAAAAATCCCTGCCAGCCTGTGCAGGCATTCGTGTTTGCAAATGATAGAGATCTCGTGTCTGCGAAACACAGGATTAATGCAGCAGCCCCATATCCCTATCATCAAGCTGGCATTGCTATACTTTCATTACAGTTTCCTGGCAACAAAGCACCCAGGCACTTTCATGAATGCTAACAATTCTTATTCATATAGCCTCTAGACATTTCCTGAGAGCCTTGCAGAAATGAATGAGTGTATCAGAGTTATCAGCTCCTGGAATATCAGGCTCAAACACAAATCACGGTGTTGTTTTTTTTTTTCCCTGTACAGGGAAAGCATTATTAATGTGATTTTTATCTAAAAATCACTTCTGTTTCTATCTAGACACAGATTTTTGAAATCATAGCATATTATTTCACCCAGAAAGATAACAATACCATTTCTGCTTCAATTGTGAAGAATAAGCCTGATTTTATCAGTACATTCAGCTCTACCAGTTGGATGGTTTGATGGTTGGATTTTTGTCCTCCCAGTTTACAGGATGAATGTGTGGTCATGTGAGAAGTCTAGTACTGGGGATAGAAGTTATTTATTTTAGAAAGGAACATAATTAGTATTTCCCTTTCTAAGCAGAGGTATCATTTCATTAATATAAAGACTAGAAGACAAAAAACAAGCCATTACACTTTCCACTATCTGAGCGATACCACTCTCAAGCCTTTTTAGCACAGAACTAAGGCAGAAATAACTAAAGGCAGAAAAGCAGACGGAGACGCTGGTTGTATTTTATACAACGTTCTGAATGCACAACGGGAGAGGATTGCTCCCTTGCCAAGCAACTTCTCCTTCAAGTCCTAGCAGGCATGGGATGAGAAAGACCAACAATGCATAACACGCAGCTCTCATAAGCACTTTCAAATACACATTTGTGTTTTCGAACAGAGCACACTTCCTTCTTTTCCTTTCCTCCCCGTAGTCAGCTGCCGTTTTGGAGGCTCTGAATTGAGCCCAAATCCTCACAGATGATATGGGGAGAAAAGGAAGGGGCAGAGCCCTCCTGCAGCGGTGTGATGGTACCTACTGGGGCTGCGCAGAGAAGTTCTCACCTCTCTGCCGTGCCGTGGACTTTGCTGGGCACCAGCAGCTCTTCTCAGCTGCAGTTGTTGGCTGAAGCAATGTGCACCAGCAAGCCCTTGCTTGGTCTAGGAAACCTGAAGAGGTTAAAAAGCCAAAAGAAAATGGATAACCAAAAGCATTGCCTGTATTAGGACAAGTTTTGAAGGACATGGAGCAAAAGGGAAAGAACACTGATCCTCATTCTTGGTTACGGAGAACTTCTGCCAGTATTTTCATACAAGGCTTCTCTCCTTCATTCCTGTTTGGCTGGTTGTCTCAGGTTATGCAGAGTATCTGCAGTCCTCCGGCCCCAGATGGGCACATCATTCATACCCCATTCCTTACAGCCTTCCTCCCCAGCCCTGGTGAAGCTTTAGTTAATGCTGCAGTGCTCATTTAACAAATGAACACACTCCATGCACTGTGTCTGCCTTCCCCAAGGGCTTGCTCATGCCTAACTGCTGTCAGTTTTACAGCATGCAGATAGAGAGAAGATGCATTGCACAGTCCCATTATCAAGAAAAAATATGATTGACAAAGAACCAATACAGAGGTTTGCATTGATGCTGCCAATATTGCTAATACCTTCAAGTCCTAAGGCAACATTTGTTTATCTTGGGGAAGAATGCAAGCATACCCTTGAACAGGCAATTTTCTGTGCTTTTCCCTCTGGCAGCTGGCTCTTGTTTAAAGTCGGAGCAAAGAAACCTTTTGGGTCATTAACATTGTTCTATGACTGTCTGCATAGGGAGTTTTTCCCCCCAACGATTGTTTTCTCGGATAAAACTGTCCAGGTAGTGAGAAAGCCTGTGAGTAATGTGTTTCAATCACACTTAGCAGATATAAAGGGTTAGCAGCCCCTTTATGTAATATATGGCTCTGACTGTGTTAGCCTAAAATGAGTTTAAGATGGATTCCCTGAAGAAACGGTTCAGGGCATATAATCTGGCTTCCTAGCAGTATTTCTCGGGGTGACAGCATCCCTACCTGACTTACCCAGGCTCAGTGGCTGTGGAGACAAGTTGCACCAGGACATTTCCTGCATATAAGCAGATATCCCACAAAAAAAAATGTAAGTTTTTATTCTTCGGTGAGTCCTTCGGAAGCCAAACCCCACAAGGTGAGCCCTGACACAATCGTGCCCTCTGTGGTCTTGGTACACAGGGGCAAGAGACAACACCTTCAGAGCCACACAGGCCTGGGGAAGTCACACAGGGTGCAGAGACGTGAGCACTGGGCACCTAGGAGCAATATTCATCCTCTCCTCGTCGATATACCCACTTAGGCTAAACAACAGGTGACTCCCTGCCCGGGGTATGGATTTCTCCATTGCGAGACTTCTTGAAATTGAGAACTCAAGCTCTGCCGAAGTCTGAAAGGGCAATGACAGTCCCAAGTCTTGTTTGCTGCTTAGCTACAAAGAGCAGGCAAGGATGCAGCATGATAAAGTCCAAGTACAACTGATTACTCTCCCAGACATGTTTTGGACACCAGTTCCCACTCACAGCCCCTGTTTTGGGGAGATTAGAGGCAGAGTTGCCAGAGCTGAGAAGCTACGGGCTGTCTCTCCCAGGGCTGTTTGCAAACCAGCATCTGGTGCTTGGAGGGAGACTGCCAGAGGGAGGCTTTGCTGCGAGCCCGGGCCTGGTACAGGAGAGTGGGAACAGAAGTAGATTTGGGGCTTTATTCAACATTATTAATAGTGCATAGAACAGACCATAGCATTTTCTGTGGAAGAGGGGGAATTTGCTTTGTGTGAACCAAATTTAGGTTCACTGTTCCTTGAGAATGTTTAACACTGATTTATAACATGGTGTTAGTGACGACTATTCCATAGTTAAAACCCAGACAATAAGAAAACCAAAAGGTTTCACAATTAGCAAACAGAAAAAGACTACACAGCTCTACATTTTTAGAGAAGAGATTTTACATAACGTGTGAAAGGTAGCGTTATACTTCTAATGCTATCCCAGGTTTGGGGGTGGTATATAGGAAAAGGCAGTGTGTTTTAAGGCAGTGCTACCCATGAGGTACACCTTCAATGACAAACTCACAGGAACAGGCTTAGCTCTGCCTGCTGGTCCTGCCCGGTAGCTCTCAGGCTGAGGAGATGCCCATGCTGCCCTGGCTTACGGCACCTCTCCCAGTAAAAACCCCGGTTACAAAGGTAGCAGTGGAAGTGGGCAAAAAGGTAACAGCAGCCCAAGGTCTGGTTGGAAGGGCAAGTGGAAAATAGCCACAGCGCTGCAGCAGAGCCAAGGGAAAAGCTGCAGTCAGGGAGAAAATTGCCATCTTGTTCAGCTGAGGCTCAACTATCACTTCTCCTGTCTACGTTACAGACAGTTCTCCATGTCTTCTTGGAGGACTTCGGTGCATACCTGAATCAAGCACAGGAAAGAGAAAGCTGCCATTCCACTACCCGAGGTCACTGGCTGCTTTGCAGAAGTCACCTTTCTCAGCTCTTGTCACCTTGATGCTACTGCTACATGAGCTAGGAAAACTGCTGCTAGAGCAGAAATGTCTCCCTGTGCTGGAAATCACATCCTTGGCAGCAACGCAGACCTCCCTTCAGACAGCAACCATAAGATCACGGTTTCACATTTATCTGAAAAACTACTAGCCTCAAAGGAATGAGGCTGCATCAGTTGAATGGGACTCCGCAGTACGAGGCATCACCTCGAGCACAACGAAGGAGGCAAAAGGAGCACTGCAGAGGGAACTTAACAGTCCCTGCATCTTGCAAGAAAAGAAGAAAGCACCTTTTTAATAAAACTTTTGGTCTTGGAAAATGTTTGGTTTATTTTATAAAATGAGAAAGCCTTCCATGAAAAATGTAATATTGTTTCTAAAATATTCTTAAGCAAAATATTTTTTTTGTTGTCTAGGTCCCTATAAATCACCTCCCATAGGGCTAATTCCTTCAGGTACTGGATTCCCTTCTCCATAGTGGTCCACTTGCCTGGTAGACGTATAAGTTCTTCTTTGTAGGGACACCTTTCCTTCCCAGCTGACAGGAGACGCCTCCAGAGGCTGTAAGGTGGTGCTCTGTTTCCAATTGCTTTGCCAATGCCTGCATCTCCAGCAAGGGATCCCAGCCGCCTGGCTTCCCTGCCCTCTAATTCCAGACTGTTGGCTCCAGTGTCCCAGCACTGGAGCAGCCAGCTGACAAGCTGCTCACCTAGACAACGACCAAAGTCTTTTTGCACATCTCGTAGCTCACGCTGGGACAGGTTTCAGGTAGTTACCGTTGTTTTTGTGACATCTTCTTCTTCATCCTCCTGCTCGGTAAGCATAGGCCAAGCCCCAGCTCGTTGCAGTGACTTGTGTATGTCTGGTACTGCCAGGGCGATGATATCTTTTCAAGCACTCCACCAGTTGTTTTTTTTTTAATTATTTTTTTTCCTCTTTTTATTTTTTTTTTTCTCCAGTTGTTCAGGGGTGAATGTCCAAAGCACTGGAGTTGTCCACTGCTCTAGATGCCTGCCCATATCTTCCCACTCATAAATATCCTGCCTCAGGACAGATCTCTGGATGATACTCTGAAGTATTTATTTAACCTCAGACAAAACCCAGAGTGCATTCAGGAGACATAATGATAAGAACATGCTGGTCTGAACATCCCAAGGATATTGAAAGTTTTGGAAAGCTACCATAACTTGCCTAGAGAAGAAAGGGAGAGTGAACAAGTGGGAAAAACATCTTCCCCTGACGCTACCTCAGAAACTATTAATGGTTACACATTTCATGCTTTTTCTTCGGGGAGCCACTCTATGGAGGGGTCAAAGGGAGACATCCAACAATAATTTATTTATTTAAAGTTACCTCCTTGGAACTATAACTTCTAGTAATTTAAAGTCTTTTGACTTGCATATTGTGAAAAGAGCATTTCTTTTATGAACAGCACATTCTCACGATTTCCACTTAGTGACAGTAACAATAATGCCTCCAGTATCTATCCAAATCTCTTTCTCCTCACCACAAGGCAAAATTTGAATTCACATTAAGGCACCTTTTTCACACAGCCTCTTGTTCAATCTTAACAAATAATTAAGAACATTCTTCAAAGTCAGGTTTACCTGTATGCACTTGAGCTTCTGAGGTTGTGGGGTTTTGGTTTTGTTTTAGGACTGGGAAGGGAGCTTAGAATCCATGACCTTGTGGAATAGGCTCATCTACCTGGCTTCAATGTCTTAACGTCAATCACTCCTTATCACTAATAGAAATAACCTGACAAGGGGCTTAGTGGTTAGAGTTGACGTAATGAATTAACTACAAAAAGTGCACAAGGGTCATATTTCTGTTAGTCATTCTGTGAGGAAAATTAGCATGGAGCCTGTTAAAAACATAAATAAAAATAAATAAAATAAATAAATAAAATAAAATTGCCTTAAAGACAAAATTGCTATCATAGATTTTCATCTGTATAGTCATGACAGATAAAGAATATAGCAATCAGAATTACTTTTCTTGACATTCATGTTATTTAAATTTACTTTTCTGAGTTCTCTTCTTTATGCAGGACTTTTCAAAATCTAGCCCTCTGACTACACTATTTACTTTGGCTGCATATAAACTATCACGTATGAATGCCAGGATCTGGATCCTCACTCACTATTCAGGTTAAGGACTGGGCTGAAAGTTTTTGTTCCTTGCACTGGCTGTTCCTTCACCTCCTCGTCAGGTACAAGGACATGCATCTCTTTCACGCTCCTTCATTAGTAAACAAACCAGGATAGATTAAAGCCTCTTTCTTCAAGTCAGTAAGACACCTGCCTTTGGTTTCAGTGAAAATTCATGCCCTACAAACTGAAGTTTTTTCTGGATGGTGTTTCTTCTGTTTGGGATAATTTCATTTCCTTTTTGAAGACTTACAAGGATGTAGTAACCAAAGCAAAAGCATAAAACAGTACCTGAGGCATAGGCTACTTCTGAGCCTGCAGCAGACTATAGCTATGATATTATCATTTCAGACAAATATATGTAATGTGAAGTGTCAGCATGCTTACAATCTGCCAAAGGCCAGAAAATAGGACCTTCATTTTAAGACTGTATGGAAAAGAAAACAAAAACAATAACAACAAAAATTAAGAGAAGGAACTTTTCCTTCACCTAAATTTTATTATTTTGCAACTCCTTCAGGTGTCCACAAGGAATTACGCCTCCTCCTCCCTCCCCCCCCCAGAAAAAAAAAAGAAAAAAAAAGAAAAAAAAAAAGACATTGTGGCATAGAGGTATAATTTCAGTTCACACCAGAAGACATTCTTCTCACTAAAGCACAGTTAAGCCCCACAAAAAACCTGCCAAAAAGTAATGTATTTACAAGTTAGTTTTACATGTTGGCATTATTTACTTGTCTTGCATTCAGGGCTTGATCTGTCTGGGGGGGAACCTGTAATGCCGTGCAAGGTTGTTTGGTTGTATGACTGACAACAGGACTTTAAAAGTTTGAACTGTTTGTATAGAAGCAAAATACAGAAGAGTACACTATCCCCAAGGGAAACGTATAAACTACCCGCTGCATTTCAGGTTTAAAGTTTTCCCTTAAAAGATGTAAGCATCTATTAAGGTGTAAGAAAAAGGTGTATTCAGCTGTTTGAGTACAATTCTTACATATACGTGAACATTGTCCTCTCCAGTTTCCAACTTGGAGTGCAACATTTTTCATCGTGCTCTTAGATCAGAATTCTGATTCTAACACTGGTTCCTAGTGCAAATTTCCAGAGCAGAGAGAAGCAAACCAGTCCTGTCTGCTTTGAATGAGATGGAGAGAGCAAACAAATGTAAATGAGGAAAATAAACCTGTAGGAATGTTTTCAAATAATTGTCATTGTACAGAAGTTTTAAATTGGTTAGGTCCTTGAAAGTTAATTAATGTAAACTCAGGTTGCATCACTGAATTTGAAGTAGTAAGAGAGACTTGCATCATTGCAGAGCCTCAGTCACAGTTTAAATTGGCACTGCCTCTGACTTCACAAGAATGAAAGAGAAAAGCACATCTTCCTACTTTGTCAACTACTGGCAGACTTAGAAAAAAAAAAAAGTTGTTAAAATTAAAAAGTAATATATATTTTTTTTAGGTCATTTCACTGAATATGTAATATTTAGTAGTAACCAGACTACAAATGAAAGGGAAGATGAAACAGTATATGGTGCTTGCATGGCCTTAATTTACATGGCAATTGATAACAACCACAATCTGCAATGATTTGTAAGTGCCTCACACCATTCACCCTTGAGACAGAAAAATGGGATTCCCATATTATGTAAGGGGAGTGCAATCCCTCTCAAAATATGAGAGTCTGGGGTACGCCACTGAGTACTGAAAATCTTGAGTAGGCAGCACCGAACTCAACTGAGAAGGGAGGATGAGTCTCTTTGGATCTTCGTGTAACAGAATGGAAACTGAGATTTTAGCCCTAAGCGACTATTTTTAGAGACAGGCTGGGAACTTGTTCTTTTTAATCCAGGGTTCGTTTCAACATCTTCAAAGCTAAAGAAATGGTTGACTGCTCTGTTGAATCATGTTCCGGGCAGAAAAACTCATGTTCCTATTAATATAAAGAGCTTAATGTCTTGCTTCTGTCCTAAAAATGAGTTTTGGATTCAAACATAGCCTCTCCAAGATGAACAACTACGTTTACTTTGTGGGGCTCATATTTTGCATAAGAGATTTGTAACTTCAAGCTTCATAATGTCTCCTCTCGATGAAGGGAGGAAGTTGCAGATGCATAAAAGGGCAAGACAACCTCCAAAAATACATTGCATTGCCACAAAACTACTTGAACCTATTCCTGCCAGTGCAAAAACTCCTTTACAAACCACCATTGATTGGACATTAGGGCTAAAATGTGTGGAAGGCATTAACATTTGCCTGTATACTTCCAACTCTGCGAGCCAGTCAAGCTGAGATGACAGCCTGAGATTCCAACTGTGGCTCAGGATCTGCTGTGCACCAGAGAACTTCCCTCCTCATGAGACGTCTTGTTCAGGAATTACATGCTCTGTGGCAATCTGACTTTTAAAGTTCCTTCAAAATGTTCCTGGTGTTATGTGTTAAATCACCCTGCCTTAATCCAGAACTTTTTCAGCCACTGTTATTGACTAGAAAATATTTGGTTTGACAATGTATGACAGATCTGGGACAAACTGTTGCCATTCACAATAGGTCTCCCTCCAACCCCAATGGAGTGGCAGTATTAAACACCAGCCAGCCAGCCAGGCTGGTAGCAAAGCCTTGTAGCTTTTTTTTTTTATTATTATTATTATTTTTAAATTGGTTGGAAACAGAAGTGCCAAGGTACTAACAGGCCAACTCCTGTTCTTATGCCTGCCAACAGAGGGGTTCCAAAGAGTGTTTATCAATATGGAGATCTGGGACACGTCTGGGTTTTTGTCACTGCTACTTTTCTCTTGAAAGATTACAACAGCTACATGTGGAATAATGACCTTCCAGTCAGAAAACAGGAAAATTTTATTTGATTTAGGATGCTGGCTGCTGCATATTGTATAGTCTTACTTTGTAAGCAGGAATGCAGCAGGAGGGATTGTCTTAATCCACCTGCACACTTAATTTTAAGCCAGCAGATCCGTACATCCATATATATCCAAGCACCTGTTCTCATTTCATTCTTTGGAGGTGAGAAATTTATTCCTTCAGAGGTAAAAATCTCATCTCATGGAGCTAAGATTTATTTCTTACGTTACTGAAGGCAGGACAGCGTAAATCATTGCTGGAATGGAGTATTTTCAGAAGCTAATGCACACACACAGCTGCTCCAGGGTGGAATTCTGACGGAGAGAAGATCAAAGCCCCATTTGACACTGCTCTCGACCTACACCATATATATATATTTTTAAGGGTACGTGGCACACGAGAACCCTAACACTTGGAAGGGGCTACACCACGCTAAGGCTAAATGAGAAATAGGCACTGAAAGGTCCTCTGCATCCCAGCATGGCTGCAAACACAAGGCAGCACAACACGAGCAGCCTTTTCCACAGACAGGCAAGCTTTAGGAACACTAGAAGAATTTATGGCCTGCTTGAGTCCACCAGATATGGTAAATTTACAATTTGAAACTCGAGTACCAGAGATGGTATGATTTACCATCAGCTCCCCAGTGCCTGCTGTTACTGAGAACTCAATGATTTAGGTCAATAAATGTTTGAAGGAACGAGACCATCAAAATAGCTCTCAGGCTTTCTTAGTATCCACACGGAGAACTGGCAGAGCTTCAACACAAGTCCAGGCAGAATTTGTTAGAGAGGCTTACTACTGCTGTTTGCCTAAGCTGCAGGAATTATTAAGCACAAGACTTATAACAAACAAGCTTATTTATGGCTTCATAGCTTGACGCTGGCATGGGTCTTAGCAATTTCAAGGCTGAGCTGGCTTGAGAAAAAAAAAAAAAAAAAAAGCTGTGGAAATCTGAGAACTTCTTTACAGGATCTTATGGTCCATAAAGCCCCACACTTGATGCTGACAGCAAGCTGCTAGTGCTGTGAAAACCCTCAGCTAGGCAGGCTTCCCTCAGTTAGGATCAAGGTGACAAACTCTCTGCTTTTAAGGCCCTCTTGCTGGACAAGCTTGTCGCAGTTTTGTAGTCAACCTGTATTTCCAAGGGAAAGTTGCCCTTCCATCCAGGGCATACTGTATTTTCTCCTCATCTATGGAAAGGTTTCTTCAGCAGTAGAGCAGTAACAATAGATGCTTGAGACCACCATACCTAGCAATTTCTTTAGCTTCCAACCCAGCAAAACTCCTTAAAGCAGCCTAAGCTGGCTAATCACCTGCACATCACAGCTCACCCAGGCCATCACACACATCACCCCTAGCCTTGTACTTCCAATTCATTGCCAGCTCAGAGGCACAGACTATTCCTGCAGTACCCATTTGCACATGATGCTCCTGGCTCCACCATCAGCAGTCCCTTGGGTGTTTGCAATCTGCATCACAGCCCTCATCACATCCCTCCCAGCTGTTTACCTGCCTGTGCTCAACACCAGCTCTGACATGGTGCAGCCGTGACTTTGGCTCAGACTGCTGGGAGAAGGGCTGTCTTTGTGTGGGAGGTGTGTTTAGACCCAGTCTGTTGCCTCTGGTCCTTGCCTGAGCTGTGTCTGGCCAGGTACCTCAGATCCAGACCTGCAGACTCATCTGAGACCTTTTCTTGTTCCTCACTTGTCCGCTGGTTAGCGTGTTGTAGCCAACTCTCACTGCTGTTGCCAGATCTGCTCATCTTGTGCAGGTACTGAAGAACAGTGCCCCTGCTGGGCCTTACCGTGCTCAGTTCTTGGGCTTGCCATTCTTCATAAACCTGCCCTTGCTGCTCTCTGACAGCCCGAGCCAGACCCTTTGGTCTCCATCTCCCCTCTAGCAGGCAGCAGTGCCTTCCCCAGCTGTTCCCTCCTGCATTGCCTGGGCTTGGCTCTGCAGCAAGTCATGCCCTGCAGCCAGCTCCCAGCCTCCTGCCTCTGCTCCTGGCCAGGCTTTTTGCCCGGTGAGAGCCCATCCCTCCTGTGCCCAGCATCCCTTGTGGGCGCGTTGCACAGAGAAACCATAATTCTGTTTCTTTTCCCGATTTTGTAGCCAGAAAATCCCCAGTGAGCTGGAAGCTCATACACTGGGGAGATGCTGCAAGAGTTGTAGCTAAAACTGCTTTGTATCAACATGGGTAAAGATATTTAGTGAAGAATTGGCTATTTGTAAGATTAAGGAAAAAAAAATATGAGGCAACTTCACATAACTATGCAGATAAATCTTGATTACATTATACTGCAGTGTTTTCTATGGGGTAGGATTTAAAAGAATTTAACTTAAAATGCCAAAATAATGTTAGTCACCTCACTTACCCTGTACTAGTATGCTGATTCCAGTAAAACTAAAGACTTAACCCAAACTGAAATAAAAGGGAAAGGAATTCACCTGTTCTTGCAGAGTAATAAAACAAACGAGTGCTGCCATTCTTCTCAGCAAAAAGTTAGCAAGGACAGATGATGCTGCCACCAATCAATGCCAATAAAAGAGAAACCCAAGCACCCTAATTTGAAGCCATCTGCATGAAATTAAAAACACCACCCACATTTCATGTTTTTCAGTATATTAGCATGCCCCAGTGAATGGGGAATTACCATAACATTAAATAGAGTAAATGTGAGGAATTCTCTGTTCTTCCAAGGGTGGTGTTTAATGTACTTGTAATTTCTGATTTATTTTTTTCCTTATGGGAATTGAAGTAGTCTAAAAGATGTAACCCTATGCAAAGCCCTATACCTGTCAGGAACAACAACTGATCTGAGAGGGGGAAAAGGCTCTCTGACAAAGGAAAGATCAGTCTAGAAAGTGTGTGACCACAGAAGAAACTAAAGAGCCTACTAAGGGTTTAATAAGTTCCCTAGGATATAGACCCTTCCTTTCTGTTTTTTATTTTACTTTGGGCAGGCAGAAGGAATGGGAGAAGGCAGCTGTTGCCAGCTTCCAACAGCCCTGATGTTAGCTGAAACTTTTAGGTATTAATATAGCAATGATAATTGCTGTCATCTGTTGACCACTAAATTGAAGAAACCAAGCTGAGATGGGGAACAGAGTAATTAATTCATTAGTGAGCTTGCATGGGGGCTTTGTTAAAGAAGTTTGTTCTATGGCCTGTCGAGTCCCCCTCTAAGTTCAATTTATTTATTTATTTATTTATTTATTTATTAGTATGGCTAATAAAACACAAAGGTGAAATGTAATCCTTTCATAGCTTATGCTTGTTATAACTAGCTATGAAAGGTAAGAATCTAAAATTTAATTCTGTCTCACTTAACCACGATAATTAGTTGTTCCTTTTAAAGCAATGCAATTGCTTTCTATTGTCATAAATTAGAATATATTATAAAGAGATAGTGTTCTTTCTTTCTTTCTTTCTTTCTTGGTGAGTTGGAAATGTGATGTCAAGAGAAGAAGCAGAGATTTACATATTATAATCAAGATAGAGCACTCTTCCTCTGAAGCAATAGTAGTAATTGGTTGTGATGGTGTACTCTGTTCTTGGTTGGTGAAGCTTCCTTGACTAAGTCACACAGTAAGTGAAAGGCTTATCAGGCAGTGTATTTAATAATTAGAAATATAAATTGCTAATAATAAATGTCAGAGGAACATATGGGGTTTTGTTTTAGACCGAGCAGTAATAACTTCAAGCATCTTTTCAGTGATTATGAAGCAGCCTTATTAAGGGAACTGCAGTACATTATTTTTCCTTCTGTGTGGTGTTTTTGTTTGCTTTTTTTCCTAGCTCTGGGTGTTTTATTGTCCTCCAGACAGGGTCATCTAGGTCTTCTTCCTGAGTGGTTACAGTTAATTCAGAACTTCACTATGTGTAGTTCAAATGATTCTTTTCCAAGTGCCTTGCCACATGCTTGTCAATACTAAATTTCTTCTGCCATCATGTTGTCCATTCCCTTTGCTTTGTTAGTTTAGAGATCATGTATCCTGAGCCTTTGAACAACTATCTGTAAATCACTGCAGCCTCCTCAGCTCCCTCTGGCAATTTACGCTAGTGGATGGCAGTCAGCGTAACGGCACAGCAGCCACTGATTTACAGGACACAATATCTTCTATTTTGCACCTTCCAATTGAATATAGATCTGAAAGTTGCTCAACCTTCAAAAAACCTTTTATGCCTTAGATGCGATGTTTCACGCAGAAATGAATTTCATTGACTCTGCAGATGCTCGCACCACCAGTGTACATTGGTATTTGCTCGGGAATTTCCGTATTTCCTGACCCTTTGTCCATTGTGTCTGTCCCTTTTCCACTGTTTAGCAATGTGCTATATTATCATACCTGACACAGCAGAACAGATCAGTCAAAGGGTGGAACCAAAATACTAAAGGCAAATCCAGCCACATCACAAAGCATTCACACGCATGCTTTGTAGCATGTGATTCCCCCCCCCCCCCACCTTGAGACAAAGATATTCCTGTCCTGATAAATCTGAGTAACTATTTTAATGATTGTACAATCTTAATGAAGCAAGATAACTACTGTGACAAGTCTGAAGCATCATTTTGTGTATGTGGACCCCATCAAAGCTGTGAAGACTGCGTGACGCTTTAAAACCAGGAGTGAAATTTCTACTGTTCGCAGCTCTTAGTTATTGTTGTACTTTATTTTAGAGTAACTGTTTTTAGAAAAATAATAACAAAAGGATTTTTATTACAGGTGGCATAACAAACAACAGCAATAATAAAGAAATGCTAGGTTTCCTTGACCTTGAGCAAAGCGCAGGAAGAGGGAAGAGCTGTGGCTACTATACTAAGATTTTTCAAGAACCCTGTCTTTGCTTTGCTTCTCCAGCACTGCTTGACAGTCTCTGCAAAGTGGCTACCTGTTAGAGTTGGAAGTATGTTTCCAGCACATTATACTGGTGATGTATTATAACTCCTTACTAAGTTGCTATGGGCATTCTTGGTAAGAAACTTGGAATAATTTTTACAATATTTCAAGCTTTCAGAGACTTTTAAACAAATAACTGGGGTAGTGAATACAAGAGTATTGTACCTCCCTGGAGATTATGAAAACAAAAGTAATCCAAATAAATCTTGGGGAGGGGTGGGGGAGCCAACCTGAGAAATGAATGCTGCTTCTATTGAACCTGCAGTCAGGCTGAAATCCCACCTGAAGAGCAGGAAAGGAAAGGCACAGCTTTCTGCTTTATTGCATTCACATTCGGCAAGAATAAATCAGCAGTGCTTAAAGTGACGCTGAGCATGTATGAGTGTGGCACGCTGCACTGGAAGAATTATAGAAGTCATGAATTCTTCCTTACTCTGTGTCAGGTTGAGGTTTTTTGTGTGTTTATTTTCTTTAGTTTCTTTATGAACAGTTTAAAGACTTTAAAATGAAGTCATTTATAATAAGTCATTGTTTTTGATTCCAGGAGAAAATCAAATTCCCTTAGCTACATTGATTCAATAACAAATAAATAGTTTTGAACTTTGTTACTAAATTATGAGTTATGTGGGTTGTATTGCTGATCAGCACATAAAATAGCACATAGCCTCTCTGAAAACTTTTTTTTTTTTTTTAATAAATTGTTCATGCTTGGACTCCAACTCCAAAGATATTTTTGTTAAATACTTATAGGACAATTAAAAAAAAAAAAAAAAAAAAAAAGGACCCTAAAATGGACAATAAAGCGTGCCTTGAACTGCTATCATCATTTTGTTATGTGTATATATTGCACACAGCTTTCTATGGGCACTATTTCCCATACCATGCAATGCTATTATACAACTGAAGATAACGCTGTTCTCTTCCACCAGTAAACTCTCAATCAAGTGCTGTGGGTTTTTTTTGTTTGTTTGTTTTTCTCTCCTCTGTTAATTCACTTTAGAATCTGGAACTAATGTGTTAACTTCCCCTGACAAGCAACTGAAGCAAGAGCTCTCCAATAGCCTTGTTTTTTTATTGGTGGTGGTGGTGTTTTTTGTTTGTTTGTTTGTTTGTTTGTTTGTTTGTTTTTCAAAGAAATGAGTTTCAGTGTGGACCTGACCAAATACAGTTTAATTTGAACGCAACGTCTCTTATGGATTATAACCTTCCCCGGTAACTTTTTGATATGCAGCCAGGTTAAACTCTGACGACTTGAAGTCATTTCTGGAAGGGACTGCATCATTGTTCATTCATAGAAACGAAGGTATGCAGCCTGAAAATTATTCCAAAAATTCAAAGGCTGCAACCCCAATCTGTTCTCTTGTGTATTTATCCAGAGGTTCCACTACTGCAGGGATTTTCAAAGTGCTTTCAAGAAATGAAATGTTCGGATAGTTGGGATATTGAAAAGGAAATCTAAAAAGAAACATTAGCTACTGGATGCTTGTTAAGAGGGGATTTTTAAGGTGTTATTTCTCTTCGTTCTCCACAGAAGACACGACAACAAGAGTTAAACGTGTTTATATTTCTTTATTAGAACACTATCAAGAGAGAATCTGGCTGAGGAAGCCCCAGTTTCTGTCAGCTTCACCCCGCGGCTGAAGCACCCCACAGAGTCGGCCCTGAGGGGCGTCAAGATGGCGGCGGCCGCCCGCGCCGCGCCGCGCCGCGCATGGGCCGCTGGGCGCAGCGGCGGCCCCGCCTGCGCGCGGCGGCGGCGGCCATTTCGGAGCTGAGGCGCTGAGGGGCTGTGGGGCCCTGCGTCGGAGGCGCGTCGCGGAGGATGGATATCAGGCCCAACCACACCATTTACATCAACAACATAAACGATAAGATCAAGAAGGAAGGTACCGCTGTGCTCGGGGGGCGCTGCGGTGGGAAGGTGCACGGGAAAAGCCAGGCTGGGCTGAGCCCCCGGGACGCAGCTGCCTGCGGGGGGACCTGGGCTCCTCACAGCGTGCTTTAAAAACTGAATAAAAAATGCCTTATCCTTTAGCTGGCTCTGCATTCACTGTATAGAGCCGTCCGGTTCTTAAAACCGTGTTTGGGTGCTGCTCAGGTGCCTCCGGGTGCTGCGGGAAATGGCCTGGAAGTGGAAGCAGCTCTGCTAATAAAGTGATGTGTCGAGGTGGTTCTGTGTAACGAAGGAAATGTTAAGGGCTTATTTGTAGCGTTTTAGGTGCCCTATAAGCTAATAAGTGTCCATTATTAAATTGCTTGGTTATAGTTTTTAAACGCGATATTTGAAATGACCAATAAAGCCTGCAAATCCCATTTTTAAGTACATTTTTTAAGGTATTTAAAGATAAAAATTTCGATAAGAAAACAAAAAAACGCTGATGAAGCAAGCTGCATTCTTGTATTTTTCTATGCATCTGTTGCTTCTGGAAGGTATCATACTTCACAGGTTGCTTTAATTGGCTTCCTGTTGATTTTGATTTTTTTTCTTTATATAGGGCTGTGGCTGGTCAAGAGCAGCTGGAAGAAGTGATGTTGGGCTGGTATTGTCAGGTCTCAGCAGCAATAACCAAGAGGCAGTGCTCTTATGTAGCTGAAATGTTTCAAGCGTAGGACTTGTCACTTAAAATAATTATGCCATACAGAGGATATATTTAGCTTAATTGGAGAAGATTAATGTTTAATTTGACATGTCAGGTGACTTTAAATAATAAAAATAAATGCATGGCAACTGCAAGTTACAGTGTGATCGTATGAAAATGCATTCATATATAGAATATGAAAAATATTTGATGCACTTGAAAGGATTGATTAAACAGTTAGAAACTAAATGTCCAAATTTGTTTAGCCTTTGATTAGCTCTTTGCAGTATTCTTAAGTCGTACCTCTTTACTGTTGCATGTGATGGTATTGATTTGCTAATTGGTCTTCAATAGCTGTAATACATCATACTGGAGTGTGTATGTTTGCGTATATATATGTGTGTGTATATATGCGTATACTCAAGAATGTGTATTTGTACCCTCCTGTAGTGTTTGCTGTCTGAAAAAGTTAAAATGCATGGAGGTACAGTTTCTTTGGTAGGTGAATGCTTGCAATGTGAAACCAAGAATTGCACACCAACTTGTAAAAACCAGGCAAATCAACTTACGCTTGTGCAGCAGTCTGACTAAGCTCATGTAACTTATTACTGTGAGATCAAGGTGGCAGAAATGACCCTAAAGGACAGCAAACTCTCTAGAAGCAGACATTTATATGTAACTGATTATAATATTTTTTTTATTTTTTTTTAACACGTCAACAGAGCTGAAGAGGTCCTTGTATGCATTATTCTCACAGTTTGGTCATGTGGTTGACATTGTGGCTTTGAAGACTATGAAGATGAGAGGACAAGCTTTTGTTATATTTAAAGAACTTGGATCATCTACCAATGCTCTGAGACAACTACAAGGCTTTCCATTTTATGGGAAACCAATGGTGAGTTATTTTGTTCTTTATACATAACAAAAATTTATTGTGGTATGATGCAGTGTTTGGGTATTTGCACCTTAAGAATTAGCTGTCACGTGTAATTGTGCTGTTATTCAGTGATGACCTCTCTCAATTAATAGATATATTTATGCAAACTTGAGGAGAGATTGGAGAGACGGTACTTAAAGTACAGTGAGGCTGAACTTAGCATTTAGGTATCTTAAATGATGGCATTATGTTTTTCTGTGGTAGGTTGAAGTTTTCAAGATCGGAAATGCTTCCAGGTTACACATCATGTCTTCTGCTGAACAGATAAAATTCCTGTAGTAATGTTCTTGAAGTTAGGTGCTTTCTGTTGAAATGATCATTATTGGTTACTTAAGTTGTTCTTAGTTAGACTACGATGCTTCCATTTTGAGGCAGCAGTGAGTAGGGTGAAGATCTCTAGTTTTATTTTCCAGAAATTGGCAGATGTGGTCAGTAATATCTTTTTTTGAAATTGTTGACTAGTTTTGCTTGTGCATACATCAGATTAGCAAGCCAAATGACCAAATTTGGGTATCGCTTCCGTGATGCAAAAGCACTACTACTCAAGAAAAGCTGATTTAATAGTGTACTTGATTAGAGGCAGAATGGCACAACAGTTGGCACGTTTCTGTTGTTGCCTGCTTGGATAACTATGCATCTCTGATAACATGCAAATGGCTCACTTGACTTCAGTGCTAGATGGATATATTTGTACTGGCTTTCAGCTCGTGGCTTTGAGTGTTAAGGAGTGCACAGGCTGTTGTGTTGCTGAGTCGCAAGCTTGTTTCATTGACACTTTCAGATTATCTAACAAATTCTTTAATGAGGAATTGTGCAAGCTTAATTCTGTCATTTGCCCTTAAGATCTTTGTGCTCTGTAAAACTTAATAAGAAATAAACTACTAAATAAATTGAGGCATCGTAAGCTTTTGGGCATACTTTCCTCTTTAAATAATGACTGCAGCACGCATACTACATCTGGCAACATATAAAAGCTTAAAAAAATCTTTGCCTTGTGTAATTCTGTATTGAGGTAGTTCCAATAAGTGATAAGATTGTAAATGTGTGCGCACATGTGTGTACACGTTGACATATATAATGTTATGTCATCTGTAAATTTCTAACTGAATCCGTTTAACTCCCTGAATTTGTGCATTGGGAAGCCTCTGTCAGAAAAATAATGCAGTTGTGGTGCTGACAAAATTGGTGCAGTTCAGGTTGAATTAAGGCAAGTACTTCACTTTTTTATTTGAGTTTTACTGAACTCATTTTTTCTGCAGAGATCTGAGAAACTACTGTGGAGTGTTAATGCCTAACACCCCCCTTCCTGCCCCTGAATGCTTTAAACCCCTCATTTTTTTAAATAGCATCTGGTGGCAGTTTTGTTAACTGACGTTATATAGCTTTGTACAGCTGTTACCTTGATAGACATTAAAAAGGTGCCATTAGCTGATTAGAGTTCCGATTCCAATGAGTGAGGTAAAATTAGTAATTTCTTCTCATGAGTGGTCCATCTGAGTTCTTAAAAAGTTCTCTAGTTGTGATCAGAATTAATTATGAGGATTGGATACTCTGTAAGCATACCTACAACTTACAACAGTATTTTTAATACAAGAAGTTTCTACAAAAATACCATGTCAGTAGTGCGCAAGTAGAACACTGTCAACAAAGTTGCTACAAGATTTTTGGTATAATAAACAACAACGTATTTTTTCTTTTAAAAAGCGTATTCAGTATGCAAAAACAGACTCTGATATCATCTCTAAAATGCGTGGCACTTTTGCTGATAAAGAAAAAAGGAAGGAAAAGAAGAAGGCCAAATCTCTGGAGCAGTCAGCAAATGCCGCAAATAAAAAGGTTATCCAGGTAAGCTGTTGTTGTTTTAAAAAACAAGGGGGAGCAGGCTATTCAGGTTTTTCTTCTGAAGACTAATTATTGTCTTTTAGTATTTCTCAGTTCTTTGAATTGTTGTCTGTTGATACCTACTGCTCTCTATCACTCACTAGAACACAGGAGAGAGAGCAATTACTTAGTCCTTGCTGCTTTTTTATAATTTCTTTCTCATTCCTGTTCTTGGATGAAAAAGATAAAGGGCAAAGGTACAATAAACCAAAGTAGAGACAAACATTTTTTTATTTTTAAAAACAACTAACGAGAGGTGGCTTTAATGTTGGCTTTAATATTATCTTCAAATGCTCAACCAGCTCTTCCCTTCAGTGTTTAAACGCTTATTTGCACTACAGACACTGAAGAATGGCAAAGGGGTAAAAGGGAATAAGATTACCCATTTACAGTTAGATGGGAAGGAGTTGGCTTGGAATATATCTCCACTAAGGGTTGTCCTGACATAAACTAATAACGTTTAGTCACTTATATCCTCAAGTTTAGTAGAAAATACCAAGGTGCAGGGTTTGAATATTGTGTTACCCCACTACTGTTCCTGCTAAGACATAATTAAGGAGAGATCAGAGCGATCATAGAAAACAACTTTTTCCAAGTAGAATATTAAATTTTCTCACAATTTATTCAAAATCAATGGTTATATACAAACCTTTTAGGAAGAATTAGTTGTCTCTATTGATAATGGTAATAGCTTTAAGCTATCCTTTGTAAACTGCTGTCGGAACATCTGGTTTGATTTTTCTACTAGATGTGTCCTGTCTAGGCCTTCATTTTCAGAACAACTTCCTGTCTTATAGAACTGAATTTTATGATGTGGAGAAGTAGTGATTCTGCTGACATAGCCATTAGTTAGATGTTTTTTTCTTTTGTTGTCTGGTTTTGGGGTTCAGTGAAATGTACATGTTGTTGTTTCCCTACAGCAGGTATTTCATAAACAACGAATGTTCCTTGGATTATGGTTTAATCAATCAAAATATTAAACAAACACACCAACCTTAACATACTGCTCGAGTTTTACAGAAACATGGTGATGTGTGTTTATACATTTCTAACCAAATATCTTTTAAAAACTATTTTTTACTTATTTACTAGGGAGCAACACAAAATTCAGCCAGTGCCCCTGGGACTTCACCACAGAATCAGCAGGTAACGCTTGTTTTTGTGACCAAAACCGTTAAAGATTCTGAAGCTTAAAAGCTAACAGGGTTTCTAATCAATATGTTTTAATAGAACACTCTCTAGTAAAACCAGTGTTTTGTGTGGTTTTCAGTTGCTCAAAGAAACTCAGTGGTTCAGTTCTACTGTAGATGAACAGAGTATTTATTGTGGCCTCCAACTGCTCTACCAGAGAGGGAGCTGTGGAGGGCTTGAGTTCATCACTTCCCCCACAGGTATCTTGGATGGCCTGAATAATCTAAAATGGCCTACGGGTAGTTGTCAGGCACCTGCTTTGGTGGAGTACTGCAGCATAAACTGTTGAGCTGTCAAGTTTAAATAAGATGTCTAAGAAAATACATTAATGTGATTTTTTTTTTTTTTTTTGTGGAAGCAAGAGACCCTCTACATTTTTATCACCGTGAGATAGACAGTTTGAAAAAACAAATGGGGATTTGCCTGAATGTTGCATGAAGGTATCCTAAAGCCCAACTAGCAGTATTCTGAGTAAAAACTGAGAATGCACGAGTCTTAGTTCAAATAATAATGCAGATAGGTTGCAGAGGAGTGGACAGTTGCGGATAATCTGCTGAGCATTGTTCTTCTGTTGCAGGTGCCTGATAACCCACCGAACTATATCCTTTTCCTTAATAACCTACCTGAGGAAACAAACGAGATGATGCTGTCCATGTTATTCAATCAGTAAGTTTTCAGTTCTTTGAATCCCTCTGTTACCTTTATGCTGTCTCAGTTGGCAAGTTGATATTTTAGAAATAAGAGGTTTTGAAAGTATTTCAGTTTTCTGTGTTACTGCCAAGATTACAGATGTCAGATGTCTGATGTCTTGGTGCAGAAACCAAGTGCAATTTTCTTTTTTCTTTTGAGTTGCTTTTGATTGTGTAAGTTATCTATTATCAATCTGCACTGGATTTGAGTTAGTGATCAATATGAAAGACTTTACAATATCAGGAACGGTTTCAAAACTGGCTTTAGTTGCTTCTGCATGTGTGCAAGACTGATTGAATTACTTCCACAGAATGATCCTTAGGTCCATAGTTACGGGGACTGGACATACCAAAAATTCTTCAGTTGAATCTTTTATTAGTAGTAATTGTTATACTAGTAGATGCATATGGTAAGGTCCTACGGCTACTGAAGAGATATAAATTATCAAACCAGGAAATAATATCTGACTCTTTCAATTTCTTTTAAAGGTTCCCTGGATTTAAAGAAGTACGATTAGTGCCTGGGCGCCATGACATTGCATTTGTGGAGTTTGAAAATGAATGTCAAGCAGGAGCTGCTCGAGATGCCCTCCAGGGATTCAAGATCACTCCGTCTCATGCCATGAAAATCACTTATGCTAAGAAATAACTAGGCACTCTTTAAAGGACTTCTTTGGATTGATTTTTTTATCATGATGATACTTTGATCAGCTAGCACGTTAGCTGTTCTATGCAGAAAAGATAAGACTGTTGTGTAAAATGGCCACAGCTGTTGGGCCAGTTGCAGGACTTCCATGGATCTGTTGAATAGTGAACTTTTGTGCTAAAATGCCATTTTTTATAAAATAAATATAGTTGATGCTGTTTTCAAACGATGTTTTTCCTTGAATTTGTCTTTCCTTGAATCTGTTAGGTGTGCAGGGCCAATTAATTATATTGGTTTAACTATGTTTAAGGTGGTCTTCGTTTCTCAGAAGTGAATGCTGGAAAAATAGCCATCTCTTCAGAGCAAAAAGCATGAGCAGGTATACTAAGTGTCAGCATATTCAGAATGCAACACTCGGTTTTCAGTACTTTTATCTTAAGTCTTAAGGCAAGACATTAAGGCATTATCGTTGTCTTAAGACAAAATTACTCTCACAGAAAAGCAACAGATTATCGTTGAAGTCTTTTTTTTCTCCAGGTACTGGTAGACATTGATTAGACTTCGATAGCATTGTTCAACTTCTTTGGTTTTGTCTCTGCAACGATGGCTGGTAATAGAAGCAAGTGTATAGAGGGCCCATAAAAGCTTATTTTTCCAATCCTCCGTTATTTTCCAGCAGTTTTAATAAATGGTTTAGGAAAAGCTTTCTTGCTCTATACAAAGACATTGCTGATATGTCTGACAGTCTGACAGACGGGTTTTTCAAAATGCGTGTCCTAATGTGTATGGTTTGCTGAGGTCTTTTCCATTTGTTTAAAACAGTTAAGGGGCTTGTTGGACATGAAATACACTACATGCAGAGAATTAATCAGATGCAGTACTGGGAGCTGTAACTATTATAAATACTTGCATGGAAAAAAATTGCTTCAAGAGCTGGAGTGCTTTGTTGAGGTGAAGGAGGACCTAGGAAGATATTTTAGGCTAAGAGAATAATGAAATTTTATTAAAAGTATTATCATATTTCTGGTGGAGCAGTAAGTTTTGCATGGTGATGTCTAGAAGCATTTCTATCAGACCTTTGGAGATCCATGTTTGAGAGGAAGGGGTGATGTGTTTGTGCTGGTCATGTTGCACCATTCCTCAATTCTTAAATTCTCTCTCTGTGAGGCCTCTAACTACCCTTTCAAAAATGTAATGGGACGGACACAGCACAACTTTCTTCAGAAGTGGTTCAGGCAAGTATTAGAGTACCTGATGTGAAGACCAGAAACTACAAGGAAGAATGTTCAGATTAGCATAGCAGCTACATTGGAAGTATTGAGGCTTTTTTTGTTTCCAGAGTAAGTAGGTCAACTGGAAAAAGAGGGAGTATGCTGGTGGCTGTAGCTCTTCCTGTTACCATGGCTTGTTGCGGTCCCTACCTGTGTTGTGTGGGCTTAGTTGTAGCTGCAGAACATTGTTTTTCTTAGTTTGTTCTGAGAAGATTCAGATTTCACTTCAGACTATTCTGTGGACGAAGAGCTGTGCTTTTTATTGCTTTTTATGAAACCTTGCAGAGCTCCGTATTTTGGCACGTCAGCACAATTTCTGAGCAAGTGCTGTTTCAGGGCATCAGAAACTGCTACATGAAACTTTTTTTGCACAAGATCTGCAAAACAAACAAATTGATCTTTTTCTCAGATCACACTGCAAGATGATGCTCTTTCCAGTAGTCCTGATTAATGTCATTAATCATGATTAATTTCCATGTATGCATTTTTCATTCTTTTTAGTAAATTCACAAATTTAGAGCACTTGCAAGTGAATTTTGTTTGTGCACCTGTAAAGAGTAAAAGTGATTATGTTCTGTCATTAACCTCGGGTTTTATCCTCTGCAGTTGCAATTTTGTAGGTATTAATGATGCTGTTCTTGCTTTCCACTATTTCATGTATGTGAGACTCCTTTGCATACTGCCACACTCTACCTTGATTCAATTAGAAGGGTTTGTGTGGAGCTGTCTGCAAAAAAAAAAAAGAGAGAAGAAGAAGAACAAAAGTGAAGATGTATGGGAGGTTGGAGGAAGGAGTAATGGAGTAATGGGCTGGAAGGCTAGAGGAGGATGTTGTTAAGTCAGCTGTAATATAAGGGTGATGTTAGAAATAGCAAGATGCTCGTTCTTTAAAAAATAGTGTGTTTTTTCAATGACAGTTGTCTGAAAAATGGTACAGCTGGTAGCTCTTCAGGCCTTCTTGTGAATCACAGAGCACTGATGGGCTGGAGTGCCATTTGGGGAATTCACACACTTGCTTTTGGTCACTTCTAAGGACTGATCCAAACTAGCTCTTTGTAGCGTGACAGCTGTGATGTGAGCAGCTTACAGTGTAGTAACTCAGGTTTCTCTTTGTGTGTGTGTGTGCATATATTTTAATTATAATACTCCTATTTTTCTCCTTACATATATGTTACAATGAGATCTTGGTAACTTAGATCAATTCTGGATGTCCTAAGGCATAACGAGCACCTCTTAAGTCAGTGGCATGGTATGTTTTTAGGGTCCTGCATCTGCAAATCTCAACTGAGTTCAGCTGTGTAAATAGAAGTGAGATGGCCACTACCCTGGCACAACCTGAGTACTTTGCTCTCCTCCTGCATCTTCCCATGGAAAATAAATCTTGCCTATACAACTATGCAATGCTTGAATTTTAGACCACCAATTTAAACGTCTGACTTGCCAAGCCTTATTACTGGGTTACATTTGCATCTATGTTTTAGGGTCCTCATAGGGCCTGTCTGTGGGCTGTAATGAGGAAATTTCTGCCGTGGTGGGTTTATGGTGCAGGGAAGACGGTTTGTCAGTGAGTGTACGTGAGAATAAAGGACTGAAGGATTTGAAAGGATGTGATTTCCTTTCCCACTTACCACAGTCCGACTTAATTTTTCATTCTCAGACAATTTTTGCTTGAGGTAAGATTAAGCCTATGGATGACTACCGGAAGGCTGAAGAATGTGTAAGTAATACAGTTGCTCACTGAAATGCTAACCCAGAATGTGTTCGGGAAGGGATTCTGTTTTGTAAGTGGAACCTGAGTCTTTCCTCCTGCCTGCAGCTCCTCCTGTAGCAGTGGAATGTCCCCTCGATCCCTTCCCATTGGCCAGGGATGTTTGTCCAGATGTTTGCTTCTTCCATAAAAGATACGGATCGCTTGACACGGTCCGCATTTGGGAGGTGCTGCGGCAAAGGAAAAAATGACACAGCGTGTTTATTTGGTTATCTTGCTTCTGTGTCTCAGATTAATGTATCCCCTTGTAACTGGAATTTTTATGGATAAACTTGCCAGCAAGAAGCTGTGTGCTGATGATGACTGTGTCTGTAAGTAATCCTGCTTTAACTGAAATTATGAGAGAATATATTCTGAAAAACAATTGTGGAGCTTGGATGGAGTTTGACAGAAAATTGCTTTGCTTATTTAGCTCATTTCTAGGTTGGTTTGTCAATTGAAAGCAATGTGGGAGGATTGATAGAGAACATCACATCCCATTTTACTGCAAACAAAATTTGTAAGGGACCTTTTTCACTTGAGTGAAAGGTAAGTGTAAAGAGGAGGACTGTGATTCCCATCCCGATGAAATACACATTCTTAAGCTGTTCATTTGCTTACTGGAGATGGAAAAATAAGCAGGACAAATTCTTGGCAGACAATAATTTCAGAATAACCTACTTTTGTCTGTAGAAGTGGTTTTACATGTGTGCATCCACAGGCATCATATAGTTATATTTCTCTTTATAAAAGTATGTCCTTAAATTCATCCAGCTCATTCTTGATCTTTTTTTTTTTTTTTTTCTAGACACCATTTCCCTTGTCAGAGCAGAAGAGGATTATAATGCTCCAGACTGCAGATTCATTAATATTAAAAAAGGGCAGTTGATTTATGTTTACTCAAAACTAGTGAAGGAAAAAGAATCTGGAGAATTCTGGGCTGGAAGTGTAAGATGAGATTCTTGTGTCTATGAGCAAACCAGAAGTAGATTAACGTGTACTTTTGTCAAGAAATGGATGCTAGTGTGGGTTTTGATGTAACAATTTAGTTTTCAAAGTGGGTGTTAAAACTGAAGAAACTGATTGAGGAGTCTTGAGGGCTTTTTTTTTTATTATTATTAATGTTATCTTCAATAACTGTACAGGAATTAGGCATTGAACCTTAATGGAATGTCTCAACAGTTCTTTTCTGTGGGTGCTTGATGAAACTATGGATGAGAAAAACTTCTGTCACAGCTGCTCATAAAACTCTTAAATTTAAGGGAAGAAAAGATAAATATCACCTGTATTTGTATATTAAAAAAAAATCCAGATAAACTATAGCTGGTATTACTTTACTCCGAAAATACATGCCTATGTTGGAAATTAATTGTTCATTTCATGTGCTAGTTAATTGGAGAACTAAGATATCCAGAGTAAGAAACGCTATTAGTGACTGCTTCTGACTAAATTATGGACTAGCTTAAACCAGATGAGGATGGTTGTAAGGTACCTAATTATACATCTCCTTGCTTCAAGGTTTATGGAGAAGAGTATGAAGACCATATGGGGACAGTTGGTTATTTCCCTAGCAGTTTAGTCTCAGAACAACATGTCTATCAAGAAGCAAATAAGACAGTTCCTACAACGGTAAGGAATTTGCAGAAGCCCAGCTGGCTGCATAATTATACTTGGCTGTGCAATGCTAATTTGCTGTAAAAACAAATCATAATTGTGGCAGTTGATTGTAGCATATCACAGATGCTTAGGGATGCAATCTTTGGGCCTTTATACAGGCAAATAGCCTCAATAAAATCCTAACATAAGCTCTCATAATGTAGACATTGCAAATGCTGCGTTGCGGCCTTGATACTATTAGAGTTCCTATTGATTTGAATGGTACAGCTTCAAGGCCACATCAGCCTGTTACCTGAGCTTCTTGCAATGTGTTGCAAATGTTTTTCTTCTTTGGAATCTGGACATTGTGCTGCATATTTTATTAACGTGTCCAACCCCATTTTCTAATTTAATTGTGTGCTTTGATTGCCATTTTTATAGAAAACTTTAATTTTACCCCCCGAACATCTCCCACTTCAGTGAGAGGAGGTCCCTGGCAAACAACTGTATGTGAAAACTCACTTTTCCACTCTTCATTCAGAAAGATGTACTTTTTAGTTCTTGTTTTCCATAGTAAAAATGGGTTAAAATCTTGGATGCAACTTAAAGAATAAAACTTTGTGTTCAGAGTACGGTATGTGTATGAGAAGAGTATGCTTGCTGTCTGATAGCAAAAGTTCTTAGTACATTTTAAAAAAAGTTGAATTGCAAAGCCATTGAAAACATGTCTTTAAGTAGGCTGCACTTCTGAAAGAATGGTTCTCCCTGATCATACAGTAGTATGTTGTATAGCAGACAGTTCTTAATTTTACTGAAGGTCTGAAACACATCTCACAGAAGAGTGGAAGAGGAGGGTCCTTTCTCACAGGCTGATGTGGTCTGGCTTACAAGTAACGGTACTGGTAACCTATGTCTGTGCTTAAAACAAATTGAACGGTAGGTTTCCAATAACTACCTTCAGTAATATTGAATATTTAGTTACATTCTATTTTGAAGTGTACAGCAAAATACAATGATTAGTGAGTCAGTCTTGAAATCACATATGGAGTCTTTAATCCTAGCTCCGGATTACTAGGTGGGTTTCATTAACACAGGAAATAAGCAAAATGAAGAACTTAGTTTCACGTTAATAGTCGCTAGGATTTGCATTATTAATGTCAGACAACTTTTATATGAGCAAATGAAAATCTTGAAGTAAGTGATTGCTTTTCTTGACACTGTATTAGAATATTCTGAATTTGGCCCAGAAGCATTGTAGCAATTAGTCACAGAACATGAAAGAATGACTAAAATATGTTTCTAAGCTCTTTACTCAACAATATGACAGCCAGTCTGCTGAACGGCAAGCTGAATTGGAAGCAGAGGCAGGTTAAAGTGATGTCTCAGCCTGCAGGCTGGCTGAGGGTCCAGAATGGGACGTTGCCAGGCTGCAATGCAGAACTTTAACTGGCAAGTAGAAGTTCTGCATCAGGCCTCCTGCAAAACTAAGGACACTGAGCTTCACAGTCATTTCATTCTCATTTCACATTCTTGCTATACAGGAACTTTGTTACAAAAACTTGTTGTAGCAGTTCTTTTCCTTGTTCCTCTGTTCTTGGTTGTATGTTGCAAACATGACCTTAAGTCTGACTGCAGGTTTACCTTTAAAACTGTCTACAGCACATCTTGACCAATCTGTATGGGCAACACTGCTTCTCCTTTAAAGGTTACTGTCTTATACAAGAGCTACTATTGCACAGCTCTCATATGCCTCTAATGCCACCAGTCTCCTATTTGCAAGTCAGTAGCCAGTCTTGTGCTTGCAGCTCTGTAACCCTTCAGTTACAGAGCTCTTGGCAGTAATTCAATGTTAAGCTGTTGGCAGTATTTTCCCTTGCTTTCCTGGTCTTGGACCTGTGAAGCCCAGGGCTGTTGCTACCATGGGTTCTCTCAGGAAGTGGTGACCAGTGGTATGAGAACCACCTTCTCCAGCCACTCTTTCTCCTACCCCTTTACTGCATTGTTTCATTTGCACTGGGGCACCTGATGATGCCCAAAGCTTAATGATCAATCAGCATGCACCTGCCTGATAACAGCACTGAGTAAGCCACTCAATAGTCAGCTTGATGTGTGGGGAGGAAAGGAGATCAAAGGGGGACGTGCTCCTCTCCACTGCAGCAGGAAAGAGGACATTAGAATGGGGGTCTTCATGTCATTGTCTCTCCTTTCATTTTTTTTTCCCCAAATAGTAACTTCTCACAACTGGAGTCAATGTATGCCATCAGCTACAGACCCTCCTAATAAATTCTTGGTCTTGTGAACTTCCGTCAGCATCCTTTTTGCAGTGTTAGGTAATCCATGCCTATCGGTGGCTGTTTCAAGTGATAAGTCTTGGAAGATGTTTTTCTCAGTGCTGCTACTTCTGAATTGCACTGAACACAACAGATTCAGTACAATAGACTGTGTACTACAAAGTGGTCTTGGATTGCCTTTCTTCCCTCAATCACTTAAAATTGGCCATTTGCTAGCTAAGATGAAAGTACTTTTATTACCAGTAAGCATCTGCTCTGAAACAGCTCCCTGTCTTCTGCTTCCAGGGGACAGGTACATGTGATAGGCTGGTCTAATGTATATGTTGCTCGGTTTCAGCAGCATGAGGTGACAATTCTCTACAGTAGAATCAAGATGAGATCTACATGGCTATGTAAAATGCTAGCAGAAAGCTAGATTAAAGCAATATGCTGTGAAAATGTATCGCTTGCTGGAAGTTTTCAAGCAAAAAAAAAGGCATTTATTTTCTTAGTGGGATTTCTCTGGAGGAAGTGCAACAGCCTCAGTCTGTTTAAGGTGTCCTTTCCATGTGTGATTAGGAACAGTTTAAGGATAAGGGGTTACATACAACTCTTAATAAATCCAAATATGGATGTGGGAATACAAAACAAAAAGATAAAGGATTTGCTTGAAATAAGAAAGAACATGGCATTGCCTATTTCAATTTAAAGATTTATGGCAGGAACAAATCATCCCAACTACATAAAAGGAGTTGAAAGAAAAAAAGACTTTTTTCTCCGGAATTGTGAAGTTAATTTATAGAGAACATACTTTGAGTATATTACAGTGTACTCAGTGTTTGCATCTACTTATCTACCTTTGGGGGATGATAAAAGGATGTTAATCCTTCAGTAATCTCAAAAGATCTTTCCTTTTAACTCTTTTTCAGGACATTGATTTCTTCTGCGAATAGTGCTGAAGATGGCTACGTAATCTCTAGGGTGCCACAAGAAAAGCTGACAAAGAAACATGGACCCTCTCACTGAACATATATATTTTTAATCGATGTTTATAAGATAAGTAGTGTTTCAAATGCAAAAGTTGATTTAAAGGGAGTTATTTGGGGTAGGAGGAATGGCCTCATAACAGACTTTATTCTTTAGATTATTTTTTTTTTTATCTACATATTCTTTGCTTGTTAATAAACCTAGCCGTTGAATTATTGTATGTCTGAGTGGCATAAATATGCTATATATAAAATGGGATGTGCTATCTTCACAGAATCACAGAATTTCTAAGTTGGAAGAGACCTCAAGATCATCGAGTCCAACCTCTGACCTAACGCTAACAGTCCCCACTAAACCATATCCCTAAGCTCTACATCTAAATGTCTTTTAAAGACTTCCAGGGATGGTGACTTCACCACCTCCCTGGGCAGCCTGTTCCAATGTCTAGCAACCCTTTTGGTAAAGAAGTTCTTCCTAAGATCTAACCTAAAACTCCCCTGGCGCAACTTTAGCCCATTCCCCCTTGTCCTGTCACCAGGCACGTGGGAGAACAGGCCAACCCCCACCTCGCTACAGCCTCCTTTAAGGTATCTGTAAAGAGCAATAAGGTCACCCCTGAGCCTCCTTTTCTCCAGGCTGAACAAGCCCAGCTCCTTCAGCCGCTCCTTGTAGGACTTGTTCTCCAGGCCCCTCACCAGCTTTGTCGCCCTTCTCTGGACCCGCTCAAGCACCTCGATGTCCTTCATGTAGCGAGGGGCCCAAAACTGAACACAGTACTCGAGGTGCGGCCTCACCAGAGCTGAGTACAGGGGGACGATCACCTCCCTAGCCCTGCTGGTCACGCTGTTTCTGATACAAGCCAGGATGCCGTTAGCCTTCTTGGCCACCTGAGCACACTGCTGGCTCATATTCAGCCGACTGTCCACCATCACTCCCAGGTCCTTCTCTGCCTGGCAGCTCTCCAACCACTCATCTCCCAGCCTGTAGCTCTGCTGGGGGTTATTGCACCCCAGGTGGAGGACCCGGCACTTGGCATCTTGACCTGCATTTTGCTGACACAGCCTCATACTATGTATTAAATAAATGTTAAAAATACGTTCTCTTGTTGAGCCATCTGTTAATCATTTTTTGTTGCAAGTGCTATCCTCTGCTGGAGGAACTGATAGAAACTAAAGGTGGGCTTTACTGTGTCTGGGACAGTGTCACCAGTGTGTCACCAGGCGCATGAGGGGAGGGAGGTGAGGGGTAATGCCCAACATGGCGCCGGGCCTGCGCCTCGCCCCGCCTGCCACAAGGCCATGGTGCCAGGCAGGAGACTCTGTGGGGACGAGGCGGCCGTGCGAGGAGGCGCTGGAGCTCAGATTTCCAAACAAGGTGTTTGTATGCATCTGTTTTAGGCAGGCTTAATGCATCCTACCCCAGGCACAAGCTAGAAGCCACGAGAACATGAAGAGTACACAGCACCAGGTGTTTGTGAACAAGCAAAACATGAAATTGCACATGAACAAAAATGGTGAGGTGATGTTTAGCAATTGTTATTGGAAAATACAAGTTTTTCCTCATGTCATCTCAGATATTCCCTTAGAGTTGTTAACATATGCAGTTCTGCATAGATATATACAAGACGGTTGTGTAAGCTTTATATACATTTCTCCACAAAGGCACTGTAATCCCCATTTACAGTGCAGGAGCTCCAGGCCATAACTGGGCTCTACGTGGTACAAGATGAGACCAGTGTTTATAACCCTAGACATTGCATGTAATCCTTAACCCATGTCCTTGTAAAGAAAAGCTTGCAGACAACTGCTTTCAGCTCCTGATAACTCCACAACCAGCTTATGGATGCTTCAGGACAACAACACAACAACTAAGGAAGAGAATTCTTTCTGTACAGGATACATACAACAGGGAGTAGGTACACATTACATATATTTCCCTTTTTGAGCTTGCACAAAGGACAACATTTGAACTATCAGTGAAAAACAACCTGCAATGCTTTTTTTTTTTTCTTTTTTTCTTTTCCTATTATGGCAAGTCTGAGGCCTTAGTAGGAGAACATGGATGGTGGCTCATTGGCTATTTATTTCTTTTTACCTTTTCCCTGTCAGTCTTTAGAGACACTGTTCTGTGGTCATCTCTTCTGTGCACACACACACACACGAAAAAAACAACAACAACAACAAAAAAACACTCAGTAGGCTTGCAATAGGCATCAAAGTCTGTCTTAGCTACTTGAAAACCTAATTCAGAGCCAAGACAGCTAAGGGTTCACTTTGTGTGGTATTCCTAAAGCACCTAGCTGTGAAGCAGCTTTGTACTGATGAAGCTACTTGTCTACTGAGTTCAGTCTCTAATGTGCAACTGTTGGATGGTTTCCAGTTTAATGAAGCTTTATAGCACCTTTTGTCTGCACAATGTCATAGGTATTTGTTTCATACGTCCACTTTGTGTAAAACTGTCATCTCACAAGCATTGGTGACCTATGCTACAGTCTGAACTCTGGTATGACAGACTAGATAAATTTATAGCTTCATCATGTAACTTATTGGCTGGATCCTTTTTTAAGTTGTCCGAGGGAGAATTGTGACTTCATTCACTAGTCACCAGGGATGTGGTACAACAAATGCAGCAATTCCTGATCTTTATGGCCATTGCTGCTCTGAGGGCAATCTCTTCACTATATAAATGCTGCACAGAGAAAGTGTGTTGGGTAGATTTGCTTTGCAAGAGATGGTGTCTCTGCTCAGAAGGGTGGAGATGTTGCAGTCTGACATACTCATCTCTCTCAAGAGAAGATGTTTCCCCACTGTTGTTCGTTTACTTAAATCATCGCGTGGCTGTATTTTCAGTATGACATTTTTCATTATTTTATTGCAAATTTCACAAAGTTTGGTTAATTTAAAATTCCCACTGTTGAGACCTGATTATTGCTCGAGAATCTCTCTTGTTTTTAAAGCAAAGTCTGAGTTTCTGCCCGGCACAAAGGAGTGGAAGTGTGACAACCATAATCTTAACAGCACTGGCACGAAAAGTAAACAAAATGATCCCAGACTTGTACTATGAGATCCGGGGGAGGAAGAAATGCCAAGGGAGCATAGGATGTCTGCAGAAAACTTTTGAGTACTTGCAGTTGGCAGCACTATTAATGTAAACCTGACAGCTGAAGATCGATAGTTTTGACACTGAACACAGATCTGCTTTCTGCATTTCACATTCCTAGGTGAAGCTCATTTCAGAACAACACAGCTTGCCATTCAGACCCCTAAGTGTTCATGCTGTAGCGTACCTGGCTGAAATAAACAGGAAACGACTTTCAGGAGAAGGAGAGGAGAATCAATATTATGCTAGCAGGCAGCGGAGGATGCTTTTGATTTTCTAGCTTTTCTTTTTCCCCTACAGTGATTATTCCCCTTGCAGTTTCCTTATGGAAATCCCAGCAATTTCTCCACTATTGTTTTAGTAAAATGTACAAAATATCTTACATGCGGTGTGTGGTAGCCATATAACAAGACCTTATAGTCTATTTTCATTCGTTTTATCCCAGCATAGGGGAAATACACTCACAGCTTGTTCTGTGTTTTAAGTTTTGTGCTTAAACAAGACTGTGGAGGACTCTTGATGTGGCCTTAAACCACCCTGTTTAACTTGCGATCTCGTGGTCTCTATTTGGGTGGCGATCCAGAAGCCTTGAAACCAAAATGCTGTGTATTTCTCAGCAAGGCTGGTTTTGAAGAAGCGGAACGCCCCTCAGTCATTACGTGAAGTAAAAAGCTTGTTGTAATTAAGAAAGCCTCCCCGCTGCGATGGGGCTTGAGCCTTGTTTGCCGGTGGGAGCAGCGTTGTTGAGTGAGCGCAGGCTGACATCTAGCGGCTCGCCTGGCCAGCATCGCCGAGCACATCCCTGCCGCCCAGGGCCCCCAGGGCTCTCCCGTGCAGCCTCCTGCCCGACCGAGCAAGGCCATCTGAAGCCACGTCAAAGTGCTCGGAGTCCTGCGCAAACCTGAAAACCTCCAATAATTAATCTTATGAAAATTATTTTCCTTATCTAAAACTCCCCCCCCCCCCCCCCCCCCCAATGGAATTTCTGTCCATTGTCCCTTTTCCCCCACGGAGCACCTCAATAAAGAGCCCAAATCCATCCTCTTAAAAAACCCCTTGTAGTTGCTGGGGGCTGTTTCTATGTCCCCCTGAAGCAGTTTCATCCCGGGAAGAGCAAGCCCAGCTCCCCCAGCCTCCGCAATCATGTTGGTGGCCCCGTGCCACCCCACCGGCTCTCTGCAGAACATGCTCAAATGACAGCAGCTGGCCAGCTTTCTGTTTTGGCTTGCTGGTAACAATAAGGATGACTGAGGTTATGAAGGATTTAAACAAACTTATCTAATCCTTACTCCCGATGGCACTAACGTTTTACACCGGAGATTTTCTCCTAATTATATACACTGCTTTAATCATCTTATTATCTATTCTGCAAATGATAAACATGCCTTGGGGCTTATGAAAGATGGCAAGTTCACTGAGGGCTTTCCTGCAATGTGTTTTTTCCACAGAAAATGCGTTCCCGCAACCACAATTTTGTCATGCCAATGCACTCTGGCAACGCTAGCACTGTGTGTTCCTGAAGTGCAGCTGGCCGTGTGGCAGAGACAGTGTGCGAGGCGCCTGTGCCACAGCGTGGTGGTGCCACCAGCATGTTGGCCAACTCAGCGCAACAACCTTCAGCGACAGAAAGCAGCAGGCAGCAGAGACGGTGCGTGCCAAGTCCCTTTCTGCTCATGGGTTGCAGCATGAGGGCTTTGGAGGAGGGCAAAACTACATCCCCAGCTGCCCTGGGATAGCCTAATGAAAGGCTCGCTGCTGCCCTGGCTGGGATCAAAGGGTGACTAGCAACAGCAGCTGTGAAAACCACCACCCCGGAGGGAGCAGGGGAAGGCAGGGGCTATGAATGTAGGCTGAGAGGGGGGCTCAGGCTGACAGGTAATGTGAATGCAGGAGTAAGAGAAGATGAGAAGCGATGTTCTCACTTGAAATGGGGTTGCCTGTGTTCTGCTTCACCTGTGCTGTTTTTTTGCGAGAAGTCTTTCTGATGTGAGTTTGAATCTTTTATGACCGTGAGGTTTCGGAGCCTCTGTTATAGAGTATTACAAAAAGTAGTACAGAGTAGTACAAAAAGGACTTTTGTGCTGGGCTTGGCTGTGAAGTGAGACTGTGGGTGCTGCTAGGCTGTATCTCCATCAGCAAGTAGCATGACCCAAAGCATAGTGAGAAGCGTAACTGGCCCTAAAGTCACAAAATCAGAGAGTTGTAGGGGTTGGAAGGGACCTCCAGAGATCATTGGGTTCAACTGCTCTGCCAAAGCAGCTTCCCTAGAGCAGGCTGCACAGATAGGCATCCAGATGGGTCTTGAATATCTCCAGAGAAGGAAACTCCACAACCTCTCTGGGCAAATTCATGATTCTTGTTCTATACTGATGTGTGGGTTTTGTCTGGTCTGGTCCTGTAGTCACACATCCCTGGTGAGGGAACATGTGAGATGCATTCCTGGGGTTAAACCTCTAGTTGCAACTTGTTCTCGAAGAACACAGTAAATGTGTGGTGAGGCTGTTCTGCACCGTGCCTTAAGAGGAAATGGAGGAGAGGTTTTGCTGGAAAGGCAACTTTCTGCTTCAAACCAAAATGCCAGTGTGGATGTGCCAAAAGGTGGTAGAAGAATGGTTTAAAAATACTTGAGGTGTCAGAGCTGGTGGAGGTAGCTTCTTCATGAGGAACTTTATACCTCAAGTGAAACAACAGGTGAGAATTGCACCTGCTCTAGGGTATGTGTGACAGAGAAAACTAAGGAAAAGAGTAACTGGAGAATATTGTCAGTCTTTGGGCCTGAGCTGATTCTGAAAAATTGTGCTTGCTATTACACTATTCCTGATTTAGA
Organism: Anas acuta; assembly: GCF_963932015.1. Classification (NCBI taxonomy): domain Eukaryota; kingdom Metazoa; phylum Chordata; class Aves; order Anseriformes; family Anatidae; genus Anas; species Anas acuta. Next base: position 13,086,550 of record NC_088981.1, read on the forward strand.
CTGGAAGGCTCTTAGTTGTTGGTTTTGTTTTTTTTTTTGAGGGTGGCGGGGTGGCGAAGGATGGATGATTTATCTGTAGCCACATGTCTGCAGGGTTTTCTTCCTTTACAGCCTCCCACTCTTGCTTTGTTGTCTAGAACCAGTGTGATATGGCTTTGTCCCCAGCCCTCAAAGGTGACTGATGAACTTATGGAACTAAATGGCTTTTGGGTTTAGAAATAGCAGGTTTTTTTAGGAGTGGGTGGAAAAAATGGCTTTGGAATGAATAGTGTTATGTCAGTACAAATCACAAGGAACCAGTGTGAAGCTGATTGCTTTTCCTGCTCAGACTGAAATTATACTGCCAGCCCGTGAAAAGCAGGAGCTCAAAATATATGGTATTAGGTAAAACTCTGTGAATGTTTAGTAAATAGCACTGAATATATATGTATATACACATAATATTGGAGTTCTTCAGCATCACTTAGATGAAGGTGTCGATGTCTCAGAAGACTGTAAAACGCAAAAGAACACCTAGCCTTGAACAATTGCACAGACTGTAAAGCTTGTCATATGCAACAGAGCAGTGAGAATGCAGTTTAAAGGCAGCTCTCCCCTTTGTACCGTAATGCTTGTTTTGGTGTGTGGCTCAGTAAAATGCTGCCTGTTATCAGGCCCTCAAACAACAGTAGTATTGTTGTTAAAATTTTTTAGAAGACTTCAAAAATTTTTTTGAGATGAGGCTGCTTCCCTTTACAGGAAACTGCTCTGCTATGTGTTTTTTTGTTTGTGTGTTTTTTTTATACAGGACTGTGTAAAATTGCTTAAAGGATGTACTAAGTTTGGGTGTATAGTACTCAGCTCTACTCAAATAGATTATTTTTTTTTCCTCCTATATAGCATATCCTTCGAATAGTAGTATGGAAGAGAAGGGCAGCTAGTCCGTCCCCTAGTGGCTGTAGGGGAGCATAGCCCACACCGGTCAGTTTGCTACTGATAACATTCAGTGATTATTACATACTGCTCACATTCAGTGATTTTTCGTTGGCTGACGCTGCTCAAGTTCTAGCTAGGATTTTAGGAGACAGAGGTGGAGACTGCAATCTGCGTGTGTAATAAACGAGGGGTCTGGATACTCAACCAGGATACAGCAAATTCCTATTTCTAATTGATTCCTATTTCTAATTCCTGGTAGTTGAAACTGACGAGCTGCCTTCGCTTCTGAAGATTACTGGGGCAACAACTTGTGTCAGAATAGGATGGCTCCTAGTTCTCATGCAGAATAGAGAAGTTTCTCATTAAGCAAGTTTCATTGAAGGAAAACCTCATACATCCTTCTGACTTCTAGCATATTTTGAAAATCTTCACATTGAGAGAAATATCCAGTAGCTGTTTAAATGCTTGTAGGTGATGTAACCTACCACTGCCTTCTTTGTTTACACTTCTTTGTGAACAGGGACACTCCTTGGTGCAAACTAAGTGCAGCTAGCTTGGCACCTGGGTTCTTCTACGTTAGACAGGCTGCTGCAATTAGAGCTAAAAATGTGAAATTGTAAGTACTGGTCTGGTGTACCATCAGTCTAGCTCTGTATGCTGTGCAGCATGTATTGATTTTGATGCCAATGAAAACATTAAATTTATTTGCATTGTCTTTCATGTGCAAATGGATCTTTGCAATATTCCACATGCAGTTCTGTGAGATCTCTAGAAGGAGCTGTAATAGAGAAATTATAAGCTGACCTCTTTAAGGATATCTGTAAATATCCCCATTGTTTTCTATTGTCTCTTTAAAAAAAAAAAAAAAAAAAAGTTGCCTGTGATTCAAAATGCAAAGCAATATTGAGAAGAGAGATAAGGTAATAACTTTTGGGGGGTTGTAGCAGTATGCAAAATAACAGTAAAAGCAGAAGATGCTAAGTCACAATAAAGTCCTCAATGTGTCTTCCTGATACTGTACAACTGGAGCTGCAGAGACTGGCAAAACTTCTTGATTTGGGCTGCAGCTCCTCTGAAACTCTTTAAGCAGAGAGGTTAAGCGATCCCTGGAGGAGCAGACCTTACTCAAGTAGTTGAGATCTGTAATTGGTTTCCATTTCTGCTACAGACCTGTTTCCCGTGTCTTTGGCTGTATAGTTAACCTGACCTCTTACTGTGGTGCTGCCCTTTCACCTTGGTGTACAACCCAACTTGCTAAAATTTAGCCTGTTTTTTTCTGTGTAGGACACCGTGAATATTAGAACCTGGGCTCAGTTCTCAGGAGGCATGGGATGTTTGGTTGTGAAAGTGCAATAGTAATAATTTGAAATAATTTACAGTCATGAGGGGTGCTCTGTCTGCCATGTTTGTGGACCAAGAAAGGCGGCTGTAGCTCAAGGCAAGACTACAGCGAATGTAGCAGTCTACTAATACAGAAAATTCTGGGCTCAACTGATACCGATGGGGGTGAGAGGACTGTGGTCTGAACAGTAGCAGTGAGAGACCGAATGATACCAGGGCAGGGAGAGGACTGGAACTCCTCAAGAACTCAGAGAGGCAGACCTGACGTAGGAGAAGATCCAAACTGGGGGAACAGGCGTGGGAATCATGGCTGTGCATTGATGAATGCAGCCAGCCTGAGTTAGGTGATGGGTTATCACCATGCACCTCGGACCAGAGACGATGTCTTTGAATTTAGTAACTCTGGATGGATTCTTCTTTCACAAGCCTGCTTGGTTGCTTTTCAAAGCTCATCTCAGCCACCATGGATTAATCTACCCACAGTATATTTGTGCTGTTCCACTCTGTGTTCTGCAAGAGTACTCAGCGTGTACCAGACTTCACTCTACCTAAACAATGTCAAGTTACGGTGTTCCAAACTATGAGTGTGGCTCAAAAAATGCTTGGCCACATGAGCGACATTGTACCTAGTGTAAATCAGCCCTATTTTCAACCTAATAAATGGCTTTTGCAGAGCATTGCAGTGTTGTAACTCTAAAGCCTGCAGCTTGTTTTTAGCTAGCTCAAAGATATCTTCCTTATGCTGCCTTTTACGGTATAGACAGACTTGTGGATCACGCTGTTAACTTGGGAGAAAAGGTCAGAGTGTTGTGGTCCAAGTGTCACGCTTTTCAACAGGGAAAGCTGCATGTACAGTGAGAGCCTTATGTTATTAAACCTAATCAATAGAGGGAAGACTGTAAAATCTCTCTCACTAAGGCATTGCCATCCCCTTTTTCCCTGGGTGAGATGTGGTTTTCTGCCAGAACAAGTCCAATATGCTTTTTCCAGCTTCTGGTTGGTACTGTAGAAGTGTCAGCAGATGCTATGTGTTCTTAAGGGCCTGAACTGCTACCTTTTGTTCCAGCTACAGAGCTCTGTTCACAATACCTTGTTTTTTTTCACCTGTTTTAAGGGTGAGAGGAAAATGCAGGAGCTAGTAGCTATTCATGGATACTTGGAACAACCATGGTAGTGAGCTAATAAATCTGTGGTTCAGGCTGTTAAGCTGGGTCATCTGTTGCTGTTTGCAGCACACATACATACGTGCATGTGAATAGTCATAATGTGCTGCTGAGCAAACTCTTCCATGTGTTTAGCTTCATTTGTGGGGGCTAGACAAAATTAGGCACCAGGAAAAGATTGAATTGTTTTCAGTGTTTTGATTGTTGAGGGTTTATACAACTTGAGTAAATGGTAGTGTTAAGACACTAAGGGGAGTTGTTCCAGATGTGATTAGTGAACGTAAGGAGTATTGCAGGACATCTCTGGAACTTTCTCAGAAAAGCTGTGTTGCACGAGTACCTAGCTGGTACAGTTTATGGAGAAGCTTAAAGAAGTGTAGTGGAAAAATCCTTATTTTGACTTCCTGCAAATTTATATATTGATTGTTTCCCACCCTCTGCCTGTCAACTAAATACCCCTATGACTGTTTGTTGCAAAAACAAGTGAAGGGTAGGCTGCTTTAAGTGTTCCTCATGCTGTGCTTTCTGCAGTTCTGCTCTGTTGTACCTTGAGCTGATTGTGGTATTTTGGCTCTAGCTGGCTGAAACTTAAATCTGGCAGTAGTGAGGCCCCTGACTGCAGGGTGCGGGCAGTGGCTTTCTCATTTTGTTTAATTTGGTAGCCGTTGATGGCTGGCATTGTGTGAAGAGCAGCTGGTGTGATTGGGAAGATTGGCAGCTTTTAAAACCTTTCTCATTGTGGGAGGTGCAGTGCACGATGGATTCAATGTCCTCATGATGTAATGGAGCTCATTGCTTTGGTTTTCAGTTCGTATTGATTGCAGTGCAACTTCAAGCAGCAGGGTTCTGTGTACTTGCTGCATGACACCATGGTCATCTCTGTGTGATCTGCCATGAGGTTTCCACTCATAAGCCAGCCTTGTTGGTTTCTTCATCTGCTTGCAGACACACAGCTCTGCTATTTGTGAAATTCTGGGGTCAGCTGCTTTGAAGTTTCTCTCTTTATGTATATATGTATATATGTATGTATGTATATATGTATGTATATATATATATTTAATATATCTTCAAAAACAAGATGAAGCTGCTTGTAGTTGTCTGTTTGCATTGATAGCCTGGAACATACATGTAAAAATAACACCCTGCTGGTTTTGGCACCCTCTCCTGGGGGGCGTAGGGAGGGAAGATTGCACCTTGCACCGTGACATTGGGGTTGCAGTGACATCATCAGAACAGCCATTGCTACCCTGTCTTTCTAGGGGAAAAAGTAGTTTCAATGACTAACGGAAATGATGGTAAACCTGAATAGTTTTGCTAGCCTGTGCTTTAAAGAAGATTTAGCATTCATATCTCTTTTATTATACTTGACAACACTATCAAATTTCTTCTCCAGTAACACTAAGGTGATGTAAATGAAATCCCTATTCTAATTTTTAAGAACATATTACGTGTCCTCTGATATCCACAGGGAAGGAAAGGTTGTTGGTCTCTTGTCAAAGTCAGTAGTGCTTCAGTGAAAACTGCTGTGGGATATGACAGAACCATTCTCAGTCCTCTTACCATGCAAAGAGCTGGCTTGCTTCAAGGCATAGCTTGTTCTGCACATGCCATAATGTGAACAGGTTCCATACCAAGGCCTTCTTTGCCAGCACTCATGTGACTGGCATCCTGTAGGTTCTGCAGTCTGAACAGCAGTAGGAATACAATCAAGCCCTCTTTCTAACCTCAAGCATCTCCTCAAATAGGTTTGCTTTAACTTCCTACATCTGGCACTTCCTCTTAACTAGAAGTGCCAAAATGGATATGCATGTAAGCTGACCTCTTCTACTTTTCTCATAAAACACCTCAGGGAAGAGATTCCAAGTGATTGTACCACCAGACAGAAAACTAAATGCCTTCACAAAGCTGGCTGCAAGCCTGACTTTTAGCAAGATTTGACAGGTAGCATTGGCCACCCCTTCTAATATTTCAGAAGAAAGCTTTTGTTTTAATCCTGCCAGGTACTTTTTAAAATGAACTGTTCTTGTTCCTGATTTTAAGTGATGAAGGAGGAAAAATCAGTTGAAGGTAAAAGCTATTAGTGCTTCAAAGGGGGGTGGGGGGAGCATGTCCTGCTTCATCCCTGTTGAAACTTTAAAATTGTTCTGTTTTCCATGTATAAAACAGAATCAGAGGCACTGGAAAATCAGCTCTGAGAAAGGGCAGTCTGAAATAGGTTGTTCTCCTGCATGGAGGCATTGATTATTCATGATCCTCGCCTACTGAGACTGCAGTGTAAATTGCTAATCCAATTCTTCAGAGACTAAGCCTTAGAGTAGAACCTGTTGGGTTTAGTTGGTCTGTTGCCACAGACTGGGGTAGAGCTGCAGTGATATCTTTATCCTGGACTGTGATGTGCTCAGGTACAGGATACACCTCTTGGTCAGCAGCTCCTCATCTCCTCTGAGGAAAATGGGTAAGGACCTCATCCTACAGAAGCCTTCTGCTCAGTTAGCACAAAAGGTTATAATACACAATGAGGAAGAGAGATTTTGGGTTGCTGATGACGAAAATGGGTTGTTTCAGGGGCCTTCGTTTTGAAGCAATATTCAAGAATATGTTAATTTTTTGTCATCTATTCCGTGATGTGTTGACACCACTATCTAACTGTGAGCTAGCCTGAAGACTACTGTACAACATTGAATATGTTATTGGATCAATTTGGTCTAATAACATTTATTAAACAGGATGTTTCTCTGAATTGTTTGTGACATGAAATGCCTTAAAGACACATTTTCTGGGCTGTTTTTTTATTCCTATGGCTGCAGAGACTGTTCTAGTAAGACTTGTGGAAGTCAGCTTTATTTTGAATACTAGGACATAGGAATGTCCTGGGTTTCCCTCAGTCACAAGCAGCTTAGCTACAGGCATAATGCTTCATTTTGCTCATACCTAAGATTCCTCTGTAATGCTATCTGTAGTCTATCCTCTACAGAGTAATATCATAGAACAACTGAAGTCACAGATGTGTATTGGCTTTCATTAGAGCAGCTGGATTTAGTACTTGCCTTGAGCTCTAGGTGGCCTTCTTGTTTAAGTTTAGAGGCATAAACATCTTTCTGTGTACCAATGAAGCCTTATAGATTTAATAGTTGTAGACTTAATAGTGATGGTAGTGCTAACTGAAATGCTGCTGGAAAATGTTGACAGTATGTTGTTTTCTCTTTGTAAATCCAAGTGATGTTGGTGACTGATCTGCGCTGTCAAAGTATTCTATTTTAAATTCTCTAGGAGCCAGTGTTAAGTGAATTTCTGAAATTGTACCATGGCCCTAACCTGGGGAAAAGGGCTTATGCCACAGCTGGTGGTTTGCTTACAGACTAAATGGTTCCTGATCCTGGAGTCTGGGAACCTGCAGATGTAGGGCACCTAATCACGTTTGGTCTCTTTCGGTACTAGACAAAGTCAGACCCAACCCACTGAAACATTTTATCTGTTTTCTCACTCTTACCATCGGCCTGACATTTTGGATGCAAAGGTCTATGAAAATAGTGCAACGTTAAGGGGAACAGCAAACTTCCAAGGAGATGTGCAGGCAAGGGCTGCAACAGAAGGGCCTGCAGCAGCATCACGGAGCTGTGTTGGTCATCTAAGTCTCAGTGATTTGTTGGTATATGCAGCTTCAGATCTTTTTCTAGAGGATCCCTCACAACTTGTTTTCTGCTGAAGCTTGTGTTTACTTTGTTCAGTAGAACTTGATGGAGCTGAAGAGGCAACTTTCTCTGTAAGAAGCTGGAAATGGCAGTTGCTGAAGCTTTTCAAGACAACATGTCCTGGGATAGAGTTATTTTTCCTCCTAATGTGGAACAAAAATCAGTCTGAACCGGTATCTGAGAACAGAGACAAAGTATCTTTGGACACACAACCCGCTAGCAAAGGCTTGCTTTTTAACCTTTTACAGTAGGCACACTGCTGAAGGTTCGTAGTTACCTTGCTCTAACCTGTGGGCGCTTTGGAAACACTTTGCAGGCTCCTGTAATATTAATGGCTCTGTAGTTCCTAGCACTGCGCTCTTCTTCTGCTTGTAAAACTTGCAGGAAGTATTTCGTTCATGTGCAGGTTTGTCTCCTCCAGCATCTATCTAGGGGAAGGGGGCTTGGCTTGGACGTCTTCAGTTTAAACTAGCTGGGCCTAGGTATCTGCCACTTTCTTTTATATCCTGTCTAGCTTTCCTCTGTGTGTTATTTTTTCGTTTCAGCCCATACTTTGCCTTTCAGCCTGTACTAATTATGTCACAGCATCAGTCTCAGCAGCACTATTGATTTTAATTCAAGGTGATTAACTTGGGCTCTGCAGTGTAAGGGCTGATAAGCTGCTTACAGATGGAAAGATCTCTTAATGATCTTTCCATCAAATACCTGATGCAGGAGGAAGTCTGTTAGGGGATATAGCAAGATCATAGCGGGATCCATTTGGGCACCCTTCTGTAACCACGATCTTGCTCCTGACAAGCCCCGTGCAGCACTATTCCTGGAGCAGCAGTGGCAGTGGGTGACTGGCTTGGGTCAGACCCCTACAAGCTGTGGCCTCTTCAGAACAACAGAAGTAGCTTTCTATACATAACACGTTAGATGACAGAACTGTCTGTTGGCTTCACTGCTTATTTTTTTTCCCCAGTAAAAGAGATTCAAGAAAGGGGAACGTGAACTATGAATGTTGTGCTCACTTGGTGGGAGCAGCTGGAGATGCTGCTGGGTGGGATAGAGGAGACAAGGGAATTGTGGCAAAGTGCTCTGGTCTTGTAAGGCTTAAGTGAAGCCTTAGATGGTTGTTATCCAAAATGCTTGCAAATTATTTTCACTTCATTTAAATTGTTCAAAGCCTCCTCTCTGACCATCCCACTATGTACCTGAGATTAAAGAAACTTGTCAATGGCTAGCTGTATTTGATTTAGCAAAATCATAGATTCTTAGAGGATGAACTGCCAGTTGCTTTTTTTTTTTTTTTGATAATGTGGTGTCTTATTAAATCATTCTTTTCAATGTCTTGCATTAGTTATGTCATAGTTTTATACAATACTTTTTCTCTTGATCTATCCAGGTTTCCATCTGAGAGGTGGTGGTTATTTCAAAGTACTTTTCTATTTCCTCTGTAGTTGTCCAGGATTCTGCATACACAAGCAACGTGATTTTTTTTTTTTTTATATATTTTTTTTATATCATATGTCAGTGAAATGGAAATAGTTTTCTCCAAGGGATGGTCTGGAAATGTTGGGGAGGCCAAATGAGTGAGGGGAAAAATCACTGAAACAGTTTTACAAGTTACTTTCATCCTGCTTTTGGAAGTCTCCAATGTAAAATTCAGTGAAGGATAGCTAATACCTACAGATCTTTGTGTATATATTTGATCCTAGATTAGGTTGTATTTATATAGAAAATCAAGATTTTTGATATCATCTGCTACAATGCTTGAAAGAATTGTCTTCAGCTGTCCTTCCTGTTTAAAATTGGTTGGGATAATAGCAGATTAAAAGCACTTGTTTAGCACTTCTAGTGGGGAGAAAAAAGGATTTTTTGCAAGGAAGAGAGTGATTATTAAGCCTGGGCTCATGAAAATATAGGGAAGAAAAAAGAAAGACAAGCAAGTTCATAGGGCCTGAGAAATGCAAGGAAACAAAACCAAAGATGAAAAGGGGAACAGCAAAGGGAAATGGAACAAAATATTTTGAATTGGCAGACTCCATGAAGGAAAAAAAGCCTTCCCACTTTTTCTAATCATTCATAATTATTTTGTTTTTGTTTAAGGCTTGATCTTGAAATTCTGAAACAGGCTTTAAAGCTGTGTTTTTCAAAGCACATAGCAATTGCAGCTGGAGGAGGAATATCACAACGTAGTTCTGTAGAAAAACAGATTGATCTCTGTTGTCCAAGTCTTATGAATGTGGGCAGAGAAGACTATTTCTTACATTATTTCTTCTAGGGTTGGTTTGTTTGTTCTGTAATCTAAGCTATAATTTGGAGTGACACACTACTGAGGTTTTATTTGGTGTAAAATATTTACAGTTAAGTGAAGGGAAATAAACTAAGATATGGGTTGATTGTGTGCCTTTTTGCTTTTCTGAGAACACATCAGCCAGTTTATTACAGTGTACTGATACGTGGTTTTGCTGCTGGGCTGTCTGAGCTGCTTAAGCAGCCATGGTGGGCCCTCTAGTGCTGACTGTTGCACGGAGAGGGGTGCTCTCATCTCACAAAAAACAATTGCTGCAGACAGAGCGGGCATCAAGCCCAGGTGTCGGTGTGCAAAGTTCCAGTGTGGTCCAGCAGCATAAGGCTCACAAGGCATCTTCTGTGACACCAAGTGCCACAAAATGTAACTCTTTGTGGTAACAATCAATAAGAAGTCCTGGAATTCCTTGGTTTAATTAAGATTCTGGGGTTTTCCAGTCTCTTTTCTTTTAACTGTATGTAGCAGTATCCCTGAGCAGCATTACTCTTCTAAATGCAGGCTTCGTGGCATCTTGACTTTGAAAACGAGCAGCAATTCTGTTACAGGGCCAATGCATGGAAGACTAATTCTCTAATTATGAGTGAAAATGGCAAACTTTTGGTTTGATGCTGTGGAGAAACTTGAGTAAAACCAGCTGCAGTGTGCTGAAGTTTACTTACCGTTGAATACTGTGGGGGAGAAAAAAAATTGTGCCCTAGGGTAGAGTGCAAGTTTCTTGTTCTCTTTTGTTAATCTAAAGCTACCTTTTAGACTTGTAATCATTTCTTAAGGCTTAGCAGCTGTGATAATTGGGCAATGTTTTTGCATGCAGGAACTGCCAACCCTACAGTGTTCTATGTGCTTACCCTCCATACCCTGTGGATATTTTGTTGGTGAAATGAAGCTGTCATGCACGCAAGCAATATTTATGGCTAAGTAGAAATATCACCTGGTACAATTTTTTTTGGGGAAAAAAAGTAGCTTTGCAATTAAAATGCAACTGAGTTTTGCAATTCAGATTGCTCTATCGTATTAATGCATGATAGAGCCATCTTCTGTCTTCACCTGTGCTTTATCCCACACTGGCTGTTAGCTAGCTTAGTATTGATTTTTTTTCCCCTGAATACACAGGAAAATACTAATGTATTTTTTTGTCAGGATGATAGAGTGAAGCATTCAGCTAAGGTCTTCTGGTGCTAATTTGCTCATCTTTCTTAACCAAATTAAAGCTAAATCCATGTAGGTCCATGCTGTATCAGCTATGTGCTACTGAAGATTACATGAAAACGTTCCATCTGGCTTAGCTACCCATCTCTTGCTAATATCTTTTTCTTGAACGTGCCAAGTCCTATTTACCAAGCCTGCCAAGTGCCTACTTGGCATGCACGTGGCTGTTCGTGAGGACTGCATTCCCGTCATCCTCAGCACTGCAGAAAGCAGAGCCCTTTTCAGGCTAGCTGCAGCTGCCTATGGTACAGCCTGGCTGCTGCTAGTGGGCAAGTTTTATTTTTGGTCCTCTTTCACACATCCGTCCTGGTATGTGTGCATGTACCAGCATCACAGCTGGGATCCACTGAGTGTGACCAAGGTGATGGCTGGAGCGGGGTAGGTCATGTAGGGACTGAAAAGAAGACCTCTGGCTGCTACCATCGTGCACTTCTGCTAAGAACTGTGGTTGTTAACCAGCTGTTTGTGTACTACCTCCATGATTTGTAGATAGTAAAATATCATGAAAGGATCACTGCAATGTTACGAGGCATTCAAGTGCCTCTTGTACTCACTCTGGTCAACTCCAGAGCCTGATACACAGCTAGTCTTCATGCAGCTCTTTTGTTGCTGCTTCACTGCCTTCTTGGGCTCCTTTGGGAGAAGCTTTGCTTGATTTACTTAAATATAACAGAATGTGAGTGTAGCACTCTGTTCACCACTTCAGGGATGCAGGGTGCAGTGCCTCTTTATTTATTGGCTGTCTGCTTTTAAGAGTTTTTTTTGGTGAAATCACTGTTGTTCATTTTCTTGCACAAATGGAAGACAGACATTCCTGTAGGCAAATCTGTTACGACCAAAGAAGCTTCTAGTGATTCACTCAACACAGGGACTTTGTGGGGATGGAGTGTTAGTGGGGAGGGGAGGAATGTGGAGCTGGTCTCTCTGGCAATAGCAAATAAAAAGGCAACTTTGAATAGAAGGGCTCTAATGCTTGCTTTGTGGAGTGCTGCCTTCTGCCCTCTTTCCCTTCTCCATTTGAAGAAGGTTTGCTTGCACCTTCTCTCTTCTATCTCCAGTTTCAAGTTAGTGCCAACAGTGAACAGCAGCAAAAGAAAGAAGATAAGGCAGGAGTTTCAGGCTTCATCACCTGGGAGAGAGAAGAAAGAGGCTGGACTCTCTGTCCATCTTCTGTGCAGAAACATGCACAGAGTTGTGTGGCATGAGGGCTCTTGGGTCTGTGGGTTGGACATGGACTTTGTGGCTGTCTGCTTCTATCTTGGTGACTTTGAGGTTTTGTGCTCTTGAGTTTGACACGGTTAGTTACTGCATTTCCAGGACACTGAACTAATTCTCAGGAAAGAGCTTATTTTGCTCAGTCCAAGATACCAATTGTCAGTGCACTAGATAGAAGAGTTGTCTTCTAACAATCTCAAGTTAACTTCTACGGTAATTCAGCTGATATGGATTACTGTGTCTAGGGGAAGAACTTTCTTTTGCAGCTGTGGAGTATCTAATATGGTATTGGAAAAGCTTCTTTGTCTTATGTCTGCAGAGATTTTTTTCCTTGCGGCATAGCATGCTGTTGCCCCTCAGTGTTCAAACACCTCAGCCCTGTGCTCAGAAACTTCTGTTGAAAGGGATAGATTGATCTTGGACTTGTATATGGACAATTATATGGGTTTAATTGCAATGTCAATGGCTTTGAATAAAACACTACAGACATTTGAGGGCCAAGACAGTGTTGGACAGACTGGTTTTCTATACATACAATTAAAACGGCCTATATGAGCAAAAACTTGAAATTGAGATTAAATGAAGCCTGCTGCTGCTTATTCTGAGCTGTTTGTTTGGACAGTAGGTAAACTGCATACAAATAGTTCTGTCTAAATACAGTTATCCCCACGTCCATCCTGGTGTGACTCCTGCATGTAGGGAAAAAGAAGGGCTGCTGCCTGCAGGGCTGTCAAGCCTCGTTAGATGAGGTGATGCCAGATACATCAGCAGCACGGCACCAAGTGGGTGGCTAGTAGCTGCTTTCCATCCTGAGCTGGTGGGCCTTGACAGCTCGTACAGTTGTATGTAAACAAACCTGGCAATTAAAATGCACTTATTGATCTGGGGGAAAGAAACACCATGTGGTTTTTCTGAAGTGTGGAACAATAGTTTCTTCACATGAATTCTATTCATGGAGATGGATATGCAATATCTCCCTCCTATCCCCCCTGCCCTCTCCCCCTAAAGAAGAGAAGTTTAGGCAGTAATTATAAAGCGGAGAATTAATTTTGGAGGGAAGATTAATGATTCCTTGCTCATGCTTTTACTTGACAGCTGAAAACTGAGAAGACAAAGGTATGACAAAATGTACCACGCACCTCTCTAGCTGTTTGGGAGCAGAGCCCAGGCCACCCATTGATGGTGGTGTAAGCAGCTCAATAAAAAACAAAGAGATCAATGTGTCAGGTGTGTGAGTTAGATTATGCAGTTTTGAAAGTGAGGAGACAAGGAAGCCAGTCAAGAGGATTCCAAGACAGGTGTAATTCGAAGTCAGTCATCAAGGGGGGGGAAAAAAAAAGGAGATTGTTAATGGGAAACTGAGTGGAGAGAAAACTGGTTTTGAATTTTGTGGTGGGGATGTAATGTTGAAATCTAAAGTGAAACGTAAGGGAAGAGATGTGTTAACATGTACAGCAAGACATTAGAGTTGGTCATGCTGAGTCAAGGCAGAGAGCCAAAGGGCTGAAAGTAGAGGTGGTCGCATCTGGATGGAAGTGAGGATAACTGTGCTTAGACAGAACAACTTCTTTGCAATTCACCCACTGCAGTCTTGGTAGAAGCTAAGTTTCATATATTACCTAGGAGAAACAAATGGTTCTGCGTGGCCTAAATGAGTGGAATGCAATGCAATGCAATGAAATGAAATGAAATGCAAAGAAATTAAAAGGAATGGAATGAAATGGAATGGAATGAAATGGAATAGAACGGAATGGAACGGAATGGAATGGAGTGGAATGGAATGGAGTGGAATGGAATGAAAATAAATGAAATGGAATGAAATGCAACGAAATAAAATGGAATGGAATGAAATGCAATGGAATGAAATGGAATGCAATGAAATGAAACGGAATGGAATGAAATAAAATGAAATGAAATAATGAAATGGAATGGAATGAAATGAAATGGAAAGGAATGAAATGGAATGCAATGAAATGAAATGAAATGCAATGAAATGCAATGGAATGAAATGAAATGAAATGGAATGAAATGAAATGAAATGAACTGGAATGGAATGAAATGGAACAAAATGGAATAGAATGAAATGGAATGAAATGGAATGGAATGAAATAAAATGAAATGAAATGGAATGGAAAGGAATGGAATAAAATGAAATGAAATAATGGAATGGAATGAAATAGAATGAAATGAAATGAAATGGAATGAAATGAATAAAAATGGAATGAAATGGAATGAAATGAAATGGAATGAAATGGAAAGGAATGGAATGGAATGGAATAGAATGAAATGGAATGAAATGAAATGGAATGAAATAAAAATAAATGGAATGAAATGGAATGAAATGAAATGGAATGAAATGGAATAAAATGGAATGAAATGAAATGGAATGAAATGGAATAAAATGGAATGAAATGAAATGAAATAATGAAATCAAATGAAATGGAATGGAATGGAATGAAATAGAATAAAATGGAATGAAATGAAAATAAATGGAATGAAATGAAATGAAATGTAATGAAATGAAATGGAATGGAATGAAATGGAACAAAATGGAATGAAATGAAAGATAATGAAATGGAATGAAATGGAATGGAATGAAACGGAATGCAATGGAATGGAATGGAATGGAAAGGAATGCAATGAAATGAAATGGAATGAAAGGAAATGGAATGAAATGAAATGCAATGGAATGGAAAGGAATGGAATGAAATGAAATAATCAAATGATATGGAATGGAATGGAATGAAACAGAATGAAACGGAATGAAACGGAATGGAATGGAATGGAATGGAATGGAATGGAATGGAATGGAGTGAAATGAAATGAAATGAAAAGAAATGGAATAGGATGAAATGGAATGAAATGCAATGGAATGAAACGGAATGGAATGAAATGGAATGGAATGAAATGGAATGAAATGGAACGGAATGGATTGGAATGGAATGAAATGGAATGGAATGAAATGGAATTAAATGGAATTAAATGTAATGAAAATAAATGGAATGGAAAGGAATAGAATGGAATGGGCTGGAATGGAATGGGATGGAATGAAATGGAATGGAATGCAATGAAACGGAATGCAATGGAATGCAATGGAATAGAATGAAATGAAAAAAAATAAATGAAATGGAATGGAATGAAATGGAATGGAACGGAATGGAATGGAATGGATTGGAATGGAGTTGAATGGAATGGAATGGATTGGAATGGAGTTGAATGGAAGGAATAAAATGAAATGGAATGGAATGAAATGGAATGAAATGGAATGGAATGGATTGGAATGGAGTTGAATGGATTGGAATGGATTGGAATGGAGTTGAATGGAATGGAATGAAATGGAATGGAATGAAATGGAATGAAAAGAAATGAAATGGAATGGAATGAAAAGAAATGGAATGGAATGAAATAGAATAAAATGGAATGGAATGAAATGAAATGAAATGACATGGAATGGAATGGAATGAAATTTAATGATATGGAATGGGATGGAATGAAACGGGATGGAATGGAATGGAATGAAATGAAATGAAACGGAATGGAATGGAATGAAATTGAATGAAATGGAATGAAATGAAATTGAATGGAATAAAATGGAATGAAATTGAATGAAATGAAATGAAATGAAATGGGATGGGATGAAATGGGATGAAATGGAATGAAATTAAATGAAATGGAAAGGAATGGAATGAAATGGAATGAAATGGAATGGAAAGAACTGGAATGAAATGAAACGGAATGGAATGGAATGGAATGAAATGGAATTGAATGGATTGGAATGGAATGGAATGAAATGGAATGATATGAAATGAAATGAAATGGAAAAAAATGAAATAGAATGAAATGGAATGAAATGGAACGAAATTAAATGGAATGGAATGAAATGAAATGGAAAGGAAAGAAATGGAATGGAATGAAATGGGATGGGATGGAATGGGATGGAATGAAATGAAATGGAATGGAAAGGAATGGAATGGGATGGAATGAAATGGAATGGAATGCAATGAAATGGAAAGGAATGGAATAGAATGAAATGAAATGGAATGATATGAAATGAAATGAAATGGAAAAAAATGAAATAGAATGAAATGGAATGAAATGGAACGAAATTAAATGGAATGGAATGAAATGAAATGGAAAGGAAAGAAATGGAATGGAATGAAATGGGATGGGATGGAATGGGATGGAATGAAATGAAATGGAATGGAAAGGAATGGAATGGGATGGAATGGATTGGAATGGAATGCAATGAAATGGGAAGGAATGGAATAGAATGAAATGAAAAAGGATAAATGAAATGAAATGGAATGTAATGAAATGGAATGAAATGGAATGAAATGAAATGTAATGAAATGGAATGAAATGGAATGGAACGGAATGGAACGGAATGGAATGGAATGGATTAGAATGGAGTTGAATGGAATGGAATGGAAATGAATGAAGTGAAATGGAATAGAATGAAATGAAATGGAATGGAATGAAATGGAATGGAATGAAATGGAATGATATGAAATGTAATGGAATGGAACGGAATGGATTGGAATGGAGTTGAATGGAATGGAATGGAATGGAATGGAATGGAAAGCAATGCAATGGAATGAAATGGAACGGAATGGAATGGGATGGAATGAAATGGAAAGGAATGGAATAAAATGTAATGAAATGAAATGGAACGTAATGGAATGGAATGGAATTGAATGGAATGGAATGGATTGGAATGGAGTTGAATGGAAGGAATAAAATGAAATGGCATGGAATGAAATGGAATGGAACGGAATGGAATGAAATGGAATGGAATGTAACGGATTGGAATGAAATGGAATGGAATGAAATGGAATGAAATGGAATGGAATGAATTCGAATGGAATGAAATGGAATGAAACGGAATGAAACGGAATGAAATGGAATGGAATGACATGGAATGGAATGAGATGGAATGAAATTTAATGAAATGAAAAGGAATGGAATGGAATGGAATGAAATGGAATGAAAAGGAATGAAAAGGAATGAAAATAAATGGAATGGAATGGAATGGAATGGAATGGAATGGAATGGAATGGAATGGAATGGAATGCGACGGGATGGAATGGGATATAATGGGATGGAATGGGATGGAATGGAATGGAATGAAATGAAAAGGAATGGAATGGAAATAAATGGAATGGGATGGAATGGGATGGAATGGGATGGAATGGAATGGAATGAAATGAAAAGGAATGGAATGAAATGGAATGGAATGGAATGGAATGGAATGGAATGAAATGAAATGAAATGAAATGAAATGACAAGAAATGGAATGGAATGGAATGGAATGGAATGGAATGAAATGGAATGAAATGGAATGAAATGAAATAAATTAATTTAATGGAATGGAATGCATAGGAATGAAATGAAATGGAATGGAATGAAATGAAATGTTATGGAATGAAACGGACTGAAATGGAATGAAATGAAATGGAATGGAATAAAATGGAATATAATGAAATGGAGTGGAACGAAATAAAATGGAATGGAATGAAATGGAATGGAACAAAATGGAACGAAATGGAAAGGTATGGAATGGAATGGAATGGAATGGAATGGAATGGAATGGAATGGAATGGAATGGAATTAAGTGAAAGGGAATGAAAAGGAATGGAATGAACTGAAATGGAATGGAATGGAATGAAATGGAATGGAATGGAATGGAATGGAATGGAATGGAATGGAATGGAATGGAATGAAATCGAATAAAATGGAATGGAATGAAAAGAAATGAAATGAAATGGAATGGGATGGATTGGGATGGAAAGAAAAGGAATGGAATGGAATGGAATGGAATGGAATGGAATGGAATGGAATGGAATGGAATGGAATGATATGAAAGGAAATGAAATGAAATGGAATGAAATGGAATGAATGAAATGAAATAGAGTGGAATGGAATGGAATGGAATGGAATGGAATGGAATGGAATGGAATGGAATGGAAAGGAAAGGAATGAAATGACATGGAAAGGAATGAAATGAAATGGATTATAATGAAATGGAATGAAAAGAAATGAAATGAAATGGAATGAAATGAAATTAAATTACATGTAATGAAATTTAATGAAATGGGATGGAATGGAATGGAATAAAATAAATTAAATTACATATAATGAAATTTAATGAAATGGAATGGAATGGAATGAAAAGGAATGAAAAGGAATGGAATGGAATGGAACGGAATGGAATGGGATGGAATGGAATGGAAAGCAATGCAATGGAATGAAATGGAATGGAATGGAATGGGATGGAATGAAATGGAAAGGAATGGAATAAAATGTAATGAAATGAAATGGAACGTAATGGAATGGAATGGAATTGAATGGAATGGAATGGATTGGAATGGAGTTGAATGGAAGGAATAAAATGAAATGGCATGGAATGAAATGGAATGGAACGGAATGGAATGAAATGGAATGGAATGTAACGGATTGGAATGAAATGGAATGGAATGAAATGGAATGAAATGGAATGGAATGAATTGGAATGGAATGAAATGGAATGAAATGGAATGAAACGGAATGAAATGGAATGGAATGACATGGAATGGAATGAGATGGAATGAAATTTAATGAAATGAAAAGGAATGGAATGGAATGGAATGAAATGGAATGAAAAGGAATGAAAAGGAATGAAAATAAATGGAATGGAATGGAATGGAATGGAATGGAATGGAATGGAATGGAATGGAATGGAATGGAATGCGACGGGATGGAATGGGATATAATGGGATGGAATGGGATGGAATGGAATGGAATGAAATGAAAAGGAATGGAATGGAAATAAATGGAATGGGATGGAATGGGATGGAATGGGATGGAATGGAATGGAATGAAATGAAAAGGAATGGAATGAAATGAAATGGAATGGAATGGAATGGAATGAAATGAAATGAAATGAAATGAAATGAAATGAAATGAAATGAAATGAAATGACAAGAAATGGAATGGAATGGAATGGAATGGAATGGAATGGAATGGAATGGAATGGAATGGAATGGAATGAAATAAATTAATTTAATGGAATGGAATGCATAGGAATGAAATGAAATGGAATGGAATGAAATGAAATGTTATGGAATGAAACGGACTGAAATGGAATGAAATGAAATGGAATGGAATAAAATGGAATATAATGAAATGGAGTGGAACGAAATAAAATGGAATGGAATGAAATGGAATGGAACGAAATGGAACGAAATGGAAAGGTATGGAATGGAATGGAATGGAATGGAATGGAATGGAATGGAATGGAATGGAATGGAATTAAGTGAAAGGGAATGAAAAGGAATGGAATGAACTGAAATGGAATGGAATGAAATGAAATGGAATGGAATAGAATGGAATGGAATGGAATGGAATGGAATGGAATGGAATGGAATGGAATGGAATGAAATCGAATAAAATGGAATGGAATGAAAAGAAATGAAATGAAATGGAATGGGATGGATTGGGATGGAAAGAAAAGGAATGGAATGGAATGGAATGGAATGGAATGGAATGGAATGGAATGGAATGGAATGGAATGGAATGATATGAAAGGAAATGAAATGAAATGGAATGAAATGGAATGAATGAAATGAAATAGGTTGGAATGGAATGGAATGGAATGGAATGGAATGGAATGGAATGGAATGAAATGACATGGAAAGGAATGAAATGAAATGGATTATAATGAAATGGAATGAAAAGAAATTAAATTACATGTAATGAAATTTAATGAAATGGGATGGAATGGAATGGAATAAAATAAATTAAATTACATATAATGAAATTTAATGAAATGGAATGGAATGAAAAGGAATGAAAAGGAATGGAATGGAATGGAACGGAATGGAATGGGATGGAATGGAATGAAATGAAATGGAATGAAATGAAATTAAATGAAAAGGAATGGAATGAAATGAAATGAAATGGAGTGAAATGAAATGAAATGGAATGGAATGAAATGAAATGGAATGAAATGAAATGTTATGGAACGGAATTGAATGGAATGGAATGGAGTGGAATGGAATGGAATGAAATGGAATGAAATGGAAAGAAATGAAATGAAAAGGAATTAAATTAAATTAAATGTAATGAAATGGAATGTATTGGAATGAAATGAAATGGAATGAAATGGAATGGAATGAAAGGGAATGGAATGGAATGGAATGGAATCGAATGGAATGGAATGAAAGGAAATGAAATGAAATGGAATGACATGAAATGGAATGAATGAAATGGAATGGAATGGAGTGGAATGGAATGGAATGGAATGGAATGGAATGGAATGGAATGGAATGGAAAGGAATGAAATGACATGGAATGGAATGAAATGAAATGGATTATAATGAAATGGAATGAAAAGAAATGAAATGAAATGGAATGAAAAAAAAAATGGAATGAAATGGAATGAAATGAAATGGAATGAAATGAAAAAAAATGGAATGAAATGGAATGAAATGAAATGGAATGAAATGGAAAGGAATGGAATGGAATGGAATAGAATGAAATGGAATGAAATGAAATGGAATGAAATGAAAATAAATGGAATGAAATGGAATGGAATGAAACAGAATGAAATGGAATGAAATGAAATGGAATGAAAGGAAAATAAATGGAATAAAATGGAATGAAATGAAATGGAATGAATTGGAATGTAAAGGAATGGAATAGAGTGAAATGGAATGAAATGGAATGAAATGAAATGGAATGAAATGAAATGGAATGAAATGGAATGGAATGGAATGGAATGGAATGAAATGGAAAGAAATGGAATGAAATGAAATGAAATAATGAAATCGAATGGAATGGAAAGAAATAGAATGAAATGGAATGAAATGAAAATAAATGGAATAAAATGAAATGAAATGAAATGGAATGAAATGGAAAGAAATGGAATGAATTGAAAGGGAATGATATGGAATGAAACGAAACGGAATGGAATGAAACGGAATGGAATGGATTGGAATGGAATGAAATGGAATGGAAAGGGATGGGATGGAATGGGATGGAATGAAATGGAATGAATGGAATGGGATGGAATGAATTGAAATGGAATAGAATGGAGTGGAATGGAAATGAATGGAATGGAATGGAGTGAAATGAAATGGAATGAAAAGAAATGAAATGGAATGGAATGAAATAGAATAAAATGGAATGGAATGAAATGAAATGAAATGACATGGAATGGAATGGAATGAAATTTAATGATATGGAATGGGATGGAATGGAATGGGATGGAATGGAATGAAATGAAATGAAACGGAATGGAATGGAATGAAATTGAATGAAATGGAATGAAATGGAATGAAATGAAATGGAATGGAAAGAACTGGAATGAAATGAAACGGAATGGAATGGAATGGAATGAAATGGAATTGAATGGATTGGAATGGAATGGAATGAAATGGAATGAAATGAAATGGAATGATATGAAATGAAATGAAATGGAAGAAAATGAAATAGAATGAAATGGAATGAAATGGAATGAAATTAAATGGAATGGAATGAAATGAAATGGAAAGGAAAGAAATGGAATGGAATGAAATGGGATGGGATGGAATGAGATGGAATGAAATGAAATGGAATGGAAAGGAATGGAATGGGATGGAATGAAATCGAATGGAATGCAATGAAATGGAAAGGAATGGAATAGAATGAAATGAAAAAGGATAAATGAAATGAAATGGAATGTAATGAAATGGAATGAAATGGAATGAAATGGAATGGAACGGAATGGAATGGAATGGATTAGAATGGAGTTGAATGGAATGGAATGGAAATGAATGAAGTGAAATGGAATAGAATGAAATGAAATGGAATGGAATGAAATGGAATGGAATGAAATGGAATGATATGAAATGTAATGGAATGGAACGGAATGGATTGGAATGGAGTTGAATGGAATGGAATGAAATGAAATGGAATGGAATGGAATGGAATGGAAAGAAATGGAATGAAATGAAATGAAATGGAATGAAATGGAATGGAACGGAATGGAATGGAATGGATTAGAATGGAGAAAATGGAATGGAAAGGAAATGAATGAAGTGAAATGGAATAGAATGAAATGAAATGGAATGGAATGAAATGGAATGGAATGAAATGGAATGATATGAAATGTAATGGAATGGAATGGAATGGATTGGATTGGAGTGGAATGGAATGGAATGGAATGGAATGGAATGGAAAGAAATGGAATGAAATGCAAAGAAATGAAATAGAATGAAATGGAATGGAATGGAAAGGAATGGAATGCAATGGAATAGAATGAAATGAAAAAGAATAAATGAAATGAAACGGAATGTAATGAAATGGAATGTATTGAAACGGAATGAAATGACATGGAATGGAATGGAATACAATGGAATGGAAAGGAATGGAATGGAATGGAATTGAAAGAAATGAAATGGAATGGATTTGAATGGAGTTGAATGGAATGGAATGGATCGGAATGGAATGGGATGGAATGAAATGGAATGGAACGGAATAGAAAGGAATGGATTGGAATGGAAATGAATGAAGTGAAATGAAATTGAATGGAATGGAATGGAATTGAATGGAATGAAATGGAATGGAATGAAATGGAATGAAATGATATGAAATGAAATGGAATGAAATGGAATGGAATAGAATGAAATGAAATGGAATGGAACGAAATATAATGGAATGAAATGGAATGGAATGAAATGAAATGAAATGAAATGGAATGAAATCGAATGGAATGAAATGGAATGAAAAGAAATGAAAAGGAATGGAATGAAAAGAAATGGAATGGAATGAAATGAAATGAAATGACATGGAATGGAATGGAATGAAATTTAATGGAATGGGATGGAATGGAATGGAATGAAATGGAATGGAATGAAATGAAATGCAATGGAATGAAATTGAATGAAATGAAATGAAATGAAATGGGATGAAATGGGATGAAATGGAATGAAATTAAATGAAATGAAATGGAAAGGAATGAAATGAAATGGAATGGAATGATATGGAATGAAATGGAATGGAATGGAATGAAATGGAAAGAAATGAAATGGAATGAAATGGAATGAAATGTAATGAAATTAAATGGAATGGAATGGAATGGAATGGAATGGAATGGAATGGAATGGAATGGGATGGGATGGGATGGGATGGGATGAAAAGGGGTATAATGGGATGGAATGAAATGGAATGGGATGGAATGGAATGGGATGGGATGGAATGGAATGGGATGGAATGAAATGGAATGGAATGAAATGGAACGGAATGGAATGGATTGAAATGGAATGTAATGGAATGGAATGGAATGGATTGGAGTTGAATGGAATGGAATGGAATGAAATGGAATGGGAAAGAATGCAATGGAATGGAAATGAATGAAGTGAAATGAAATGGAATGGAATGAAATGAAATGGAATGGAATGAAATGGAATGGAATGGAAAGCAATGCAATGGAATGAAATGGAATGGAATGGAATGGAATGGGATGGAATGAAATGGAAAGGAATGGAATGAAATGTAATGAAATGAAATGGAATGGAATGAAATCGAATGGAATGAAATGGAATGAAAAGAAATGAAAAGGAATGGAATGAAAAGAAATGGAATGGAATGAAATGAAATGAAATGACATGGAATGGAATGGAATGAAATTTAATGGAATGGGATGGAATGGAATGGAATGAAATGGAATGGAATGAAATGAAATGCAATGGAATGAAATTGAATGAAATGAAATGAAATGAAATGGGATGAAATGGGATGAAATGGAATGAAATTAAATGAAATGAAATGGAAAGGAATGAAATGAAATGGAATGGAATGATATGGAATGAAATGGAAAGAAATGAAATAGAATGAAATGGAATGAAATGTAATGAAATTAAATGGAATGAAATGGAATGGAAAGGAAAGAAATGGAATGGAATGGAATGGAATGGAATGGAATGGAATGGAATGGGATGGGATGGAATGGAATGGAATGGAATGAAATGGAATGAAATGGAAAGAAATGAAATAGAATGAAATGGAATGAAATGTAATGAAATTAAATGGAATGAAATGGAATGGAAAGGAAAGAAATGGAATGGAATGGAATGGAATGGAATGGAATGGAATGGAATGGAATGGAATGGGATGGGATGGGATGGGATGGGATGAAAAGGGGTATAATGGGATGGAATGAAATGGAATGGAATGGGATGGAATGGAATGGGATGGGATGGAAGGGAATGGGATGGAATGAAATGGAATGGAATGAAATGGAACGGAATGGAATGGATTGAAATGGAATGTAATGGAATGGAATGGAATGGATTGGAGTTGAATGGAATGGAATGGAATGAAATGGAATGGGAAGGAATGCAATGGAATGGAAATGAATGAAGTGAAATGAAATGGAATGGAATGAAATGAAATGAAATGGAATGGAATGAAATGGAATGGAATGGAAAGCAATGCAATGGAATGAAATGGAATGGAATGGAATGGGATGGAATGAAATGGAAAGGAATGGAATGAAATGTAATGAAATGAAATGGAACGTAATGGAATGGAATGGAAGTGAATGGAATGGAATGGATTGGAATGGAGTTGAATGGAAGGAATAAAATGAAATGGCATGGAATGAAATGGCATGGAATGAAATGGAATGGAACGGAATGGAATGAAATGGAATGGAATGGAATGGAACGGATTGGAATGAAATGGAATGGAATGAAATGGAATGAAATGGAATGGAATGAATTGGAATGGAATGAAATGGAATGAAATGAAATGGAATGAAATGGAATGAAACGGAATGAAATGGAATGGAATGACATGGAATGGAATGAAATGGAATGAAATTTAATGAAATGAAAAGGAATGGAATGGAATGGAATGAAATGGAATGAAAAGGAATGAAATGGAATGAAAATAAATGGAATGGAATGGAATGGAATGGAATGGAATGGAATGGAATGGAATGGAATGGAATGAAATGAAAAGGAATGGAATGGAAATAAATGGAATGGGATGGAATGGAATGAAATGAAAAGGAATGGAATGAAATGAAATGAAATGGAATGAAATGAAATGAAATGACAAGAAATGGAATGGAATGGAATGGAATGGAATGGAATGGAATAAATTAATTTAATGGAATGGAATGCATAGGAATGAAATGAAATGGAATGGAATGAAATGAAATGTTATGGAATGAAACGGACTGAAATGGAATGAAATGAAATGGAATGGAATAAAATGGAATATAATGAAATGGAGTGGAAGGAAATAAAATGGAATGGAATGAAATGGAATGGAACGAAATGGAACGAAATGGAAAGGTATGGAATGGAATGGAATGGAATGGAATGGAATGGAATTAAGTGAAAGGGAATGAAAAGGAATGGAATGAACTGAAATGGAATGGAATGAAATGAAATGGAATGGAATAGAATGGAATGGAATGGAATGAAATGAAATGAAATCGAATAAAATGGAATGGAATGAAAAGAAATGAAATGAAATGGAATGAAATGGCATCAAATGGAATGAAATGGAATGGGATGGATTGGGATGGAAAGAAAAGGAATGGAATGGAATGGAATGGAATGGAATGGAATGGAATGGAATGGAATGGAATGGAATGGAATGGAATGGAATGGAATGGAATGATATGAAAGGAAATGAAATGAAATGGAATGACATGAAATGAAATGGAATGAATGAATTGAAATAGAGTGGAATGGAATGGAATGGAATGGAATGGAATGGAATGGAATGGAATGGAATGGAATGGAAAGGAATGAAATGACATGGAATGGAATGAAATGAAATGGATTATAATGAAATGGAATGAAAAGAAATGAAATGAAATGGAATGAAATGAAATTAAATTACATGTAAAGAAATTTAATGAAATGGGATGGAATGGAATGGAATAAAATATATTAAATTACATATAATGAAATTTAATGAAATGGAATGGAATGGAATGAAAAGGAATGAAAAGGAATGGAATGGAATGGAACGGAATGGAATGGGATGGAATGGAATGAAATGAAATGGAATGAAATGAAATTAAATGAAAAGGAATGGAAAGGAATGGAATAAAATGAAATGAAATAATGGAATGGAATGAAATAGAATGAAATGAAATGAAATGGAATGAAATGAAATGGAATGAAATGAAAAAAAATGGAATGAAATGGAATAAAATGAAATGGAATGAAATGGAAAGGAATGGAATGGAATGAAATGAAATGGAATGAAAGGAAAATAAATGGAATGAAATGGAATGAAATGAAATGGAATGAATTGGAATGTAAAGGAATGGAATAGAGTGAAATGGAATGAAATGAAATGAAATGGAATGGAATGGAATGGAATGGAATGGAATGGAATGGAATGAAATGGAAAGAAATGGAATGAAATGAAATGAAATAATGAAATCGAATGGAATGGAAAGAAATAGAATGAAATGGAATGAAATGAAAATAAATGGAATAAAATGAAATGAAATGAAATGGAATGAAATGGAAAGAAATGGAATGAAATGAAAGGGAATGAAATGGAATGAAACGAAACGGAATGGAATGAAACGGAATGGAATGGATTGGAATGGAATGAAATGGAATGAAATGGAATGGATTAGAATGGAATGAAACGAAATGGAGTGGGACGGGATGGAATGGGATGGAATGAATTGGAATGAATGGAATGGGATGGAATGAATTGAAATGGAATAGAATGGAGTGGAATGGAAATGAATGGAATGGAATGGAATGAAATGAAATGAAATGAAAAGAAATGGAATAGGATGAAATGGAATGAAATGCAATGGAATGGAACGGAATGGAATGAAATGGAATGGAATGAAATGGAATGAAATGGAACGGAATGGATTGGAATGGAATGAAATGGAATGGAATGAAATGGAATGAAATGGAATTAAATGTAATGAAAATAATTGGAATGGCATGGAATGGAATGGGATGGAATGGAATGGAATGAAAAGGAATGGAATGGAATGCAATGGAATGGAATGAAATGAAATGAAATGGATTATAATGGAATGGAATGGGATGGAATGAAATGGAATGGAATGCAATGAAACGGAATGCAATGGAATGCAATGGAATAGAATGAAATGAAAAAAAATAAATGAAATGGAATGAAATGGAATGGAATGAAATGGAATGGAACGGAATGGAATGGAATGGATTGGAATGGAGTTGAATGGAATGGAATGGATTGGAATGGAGTTGAATGGAAGGAATAAAATGAAATGGAATGGAATGAAATGGAATGGAATGAAATGGAATGAAATGGAATGAAATGAAATGGAATGGAATAGAATGGAATGGAATGAAATGAAATCGAATAAAATGGAATGGAATGAAAAGAAATGAAATGAAATGGAATGAAATGGCATCAAATGGAATGGAATGGGATGGAATGGAATGGAATGAAATGAAATGAAAAGGAATGGAATGGAATGGAATGGAATGGAATGGAATGGAATGGAATGAAATGAAATTGAATGGAATGGAATGGAAAGGAATGGAATAAAATGAAATGAAATAATGGAATGGAATGAAATAGAATGAAATGAAATGGAATGAAATGAAAAAAAATGGAATGAAATGGAATGAAATGAAATGGAATGAAATGGAAAGGAATGGAATGGAATGGAATGGAATGGAATGGAATAGAATGAAATGGAATGAAATGAAATGGAATGAAATGAAAATAAATAGAATGAAATGGAATGGAATGAAATGAAATGGAAAGAAAGGAAAATAAATGGAATAAAATGGAATGAAATGAAATGGAATGAATTGGAATGTAAAGGAATGGAATAGAGTGAAATGGAATGAAATGAAATGAAATGAAATGAAATGGAATGGAATGGAATGGAATGGAATGGAATGGAATGGAATGAAATGGAAAGAAATGGAATGAAATGAAATGAAATGAAATAATGAAATCGAATGGAATGGAAAGAAATAGAATGAAATGGAATGAAATGAAAATAAATGGAATAAAATGAAATGAAATGAAATGATATGAAATGGAAAGAAATGGAATGAAATGAAAGGGAATGAAATGGAATGAAACGAAACGGAATGGAATGAAACGGAATGGAATGGATTGGAATGGAATGAAATGGAATGAAATGGAATGGATTAGAATGGAATGAAATGAAATGGAATGGGATGGGATGGAATGGGATGGAATGAAATGGAATGAATGGAATGGGATGGAATGAATTGAAATGGAATAGAATGGAGTGGAATGGAAATGAAGGGAATGGAATGGAGTGAAATGAAATGAAATGAAAAGAAATGGAATAGGATGAAATGGAATGAAATGCAATGGAATGGAACGGAATGGAATGAAATGGAATGGAATGAAATAGAATGAAATGGAACGGAATGGATTGGAATGGAATGAAATGGAATGGAATTAAATGGAATTAAATGGAATTAAATGTAATGAAAATAATTGGAATGGGATGGAATGGAATGGAATGAAAAGGAATGGAATGGAATGCAATGGAATGGAATGAAATGAAATGGAATGGATTGGAATGGAATGGAATGGGATGGAATGAAATGGAATGGAATGCAATGAAACGGAATGCAATGGAATGCAATGGAATAGAATGAAATGAAAAAAAATAAATGAAATGGAATGAAATGGAATGGAATGAAATGGAATGGAACGGAATGGAATGGAATGGATTGGAATGGAGTTGAATGGAATGGAATGGATTGGAATGGAGTTGAATGGAAGGAATAAATTGAAATGGAATGGAATGAAATGGAATGAAATGGAATGAAACGGAATGGAATGGATTGGAATGGAGTTGAATGGATTGGAATGGATTGGAATGGAGTTGAATAGAATGGAATGAAATGGAATGGAATGAAATGGAATGGAGTGAAATGGAATGAAAAGAAATGAAATGGAATGGAGTGAAAAGAAATGGAATGGAATGAAATGAAATTTAATGATATGGAATGGGATGGAATGGAATGGGATGGAATGGAATGGAATGAAATGAAATGAAATGAAAAGGAATGGAATGGAATGAAATGAAATTGAATGAAATGGAATGAAATGAAATTGAATGGAATAAAATGGAATGGAATGAAATGAAATGAAATGAAATGAAATGAAATGAAATGAAATGAAATGAAATGGGATGGGATGAAATGGGATGAAATGGAATGAAATTAAATGAAATGAAATGGAAAGGAATGGAATGAAATGGAATGAAATGAAATGGAATGGAAAGAACTGGAATGAAATGAAACGGAATGGAATGAAATGAAATGGAATTGAATGGATTGGAATGGAATGGAATGAAATGGAATGAAATGAAATGGAATGATATGAAATGAAATGAAAAGAAATGAAATAGAATGAAATGGAATGAAATGTAATGAAATTAAATGGAATGGAATGGAATGAAATGAAATGGAAAGGAAAGAAATGGAATGGGATGGGATGGGATGGGATGGGATGGGATGGGATGGGATGGGATGGGATGGGATGGGATGGGATGGGATGGAATGGGGTATAATGGGATGGAA
Source organism: Anas acuta (assembly GCF_963932015.1). Taxonomy (NCBI): domain Eukaryota; kingdom Metazoa; phylum Chordata; class Aves; order Anseriformes; family Anatidae; genus Anas; species Anas acuta. The sequence continues at coordinate 13,115,954 of NC_088981.1, forward strand.
TGGGATGGAATGGAATGAAATGGAATGGAATGGAAAGGAATGGAATGCAATGGAATAGAATGAAATGAAAAAGAATAAATGAAATGAAACGGAATGTAATGAAATAGAATTTATTGAAATGGAATGAAATGAAATGGAATGGAATGGAATGGAATGGAATGGAATGGAATGGAATGGATTTGAATGGAGTTGAATGGAATGGAATGGATCGGAATGGAATGGGATGGAATGAAATGGAATGGAACGGAATAGAATGGAATGGATTGGAATGGAAATGAATGAAGTGAAATGAAATTGAATGGAATGGAATGGAATTGAATGGAATGAAATGGAATGGAATGAAATGGAATGAAATGATATGGAATGAAATGGAATGAAATGGAATGGAATAGAATGAAATGAAATGGAATGGAACGAAATATAATGGAATGAAATGGAATGGAATGAAATGAAATGAAATGGAATGGAATGAAATCGAATGGAATGAAATGGAATGAAAAGAAATGAAAAGGAATGGAATGAAAAGAAATGGAATGGAATGAAATGAAATGAAATGACATGGAATGGAATGGAATGAAATTTAATGGAATGGGATGGAATGGAATGGAATGAAATGGAATGGAATGAAATGAAATGCAATGGAATGAAATTGAATGAAATGAAATGAAATGGGATGAAATGGAATGAAGTGGAATGAAATTAAATGAAATGAAATGGAAAGGAATGAAATGAAATGTAATGAAATTAAATGGAATGAAATGGAATGGAATGGATTGAAATGGAATGGAATGGAATGGATTGGAGTTGAATGGAATGGAATGGAATGAAATGGAATGGAATGGAATGGAATGGAATGGAATGGAATGGAATGGAATGGAGTGGAATGGAATGGGATGGAATGAAATGGAAAGGAATGGAATGGAATGGAATGGAATGGAATGGAATGGAATGGAATGGAATGGAATGGGATGGAATGAAATGGAAAGGAATGGAATGAAATGTAATGAAATGAAATGGAACGTAATGGAATGGAATGGAATTGAATGGAAAGGAATGGATAGGAATGGAGTTGAATGGAAGGAATAAAATGAAATGGCATGGAATGAAATGGAATGGAACGGAATGGAATGAAATGGAATGGAATGGAATGTAACGGATTGGAATGAAATGGAATGGAATGAAATGGAATGAACTGGAATGGAATGAATTGGAATGGAATGAAATGGAATGAAATGAAATGGAATGAAACGGAATGAAATGGAATGGAATGACATGGAATGGAATGACATGGAATGGAATGAAATGGAATGAAAAGGAATGAAAATAAATGGAATGGAATGGAATGGAATGGAATGGAATGGAATGGAATGCGACGGGATGGAATGGGATATAATGGGATGGAATGGGATGGAATGGAATGGAATGAAATGAAAAGGAATGGAATGGAAATAAATGGAATGGGATGGAATGGAATGGAAATAAATGGAATGGGATGGAATGAAATGAAATGAAATGGAATGAAATGAAATCGAATAAAATGAAATGGAATGAAAAGAAATGAAATGAAATGGAATGAAATGGCATCAAATGGAATGAAATGGAATGGAATGGGATGGATTGGGATGGAAAGAAAAGGAATGGAATGGAATGGAATGGAATGGAATGGAATGGAATGGAATGAAATGAAATGAAATGAAATGAAATGAAATGAAATTGAATGGAATGGAATGGAATGGAATGGAATGGAATGGAATGGAATGGAATGGAATGGAATGGAATGGAATGAAATGATATGAATGGAAATGAAATGAAATGGAATGAATGAAATGGAATGAAAAGAAATGAAATGAAATGGAATGAAATGAAATCAAATTACATGTAAAGAAATTTAATGAAATGGGATGGAATGGAATGGAATAAAATAAATTAAATTACATATAATGAAATTTAATGAAATGGAATGGAATGGAAAGAAAAGGAATGAAAAGGAATGGAATGGAATGGAACGGAATGGAATGGGATGGAATGGAATGAAATGAAATGGAATGAAATGAAATTAAATGAAAAGGAATGGAATGAAATGAAATGAAATGGAATGAAATGAAATGAAATGAAATGAAATGGAAGGGAATGAAATGGAATAGAATGAAATGAAATGTTATGGCACGGAATTGAATGGAAAGGAATGGAGTGGAATGGAATGGAATGAAAAGGAAAGGAATGATATGAACTGAAATGGAATGAAATGAAATGGAAAGGAATGGAATGAAATGGAATGAAATGGAAAGAAATGAAATGAAATGGAATGAAATGGAATGGAATGAAATGGAATGGAATGGAATTAACTAAAATGTAACGAAATGGATTGGAATGGAATGGAATGGCATGGAATGGAATGGAATGGAATGGAATGGAATGGAATGGAATGGAAGGGAATGAAATGAAATGGAATGAAAAGGAATGAAAGGAAAAGGAGTGGAGTGGAGTGGAGTGGAGTGGAGTGGAGTGGAGTGGAGTGGAGTGGAGTGGAGTGGAGTGGAATGGAATGGAATGGAATGGAATGGAATGGAATGGAATGGAATGAAATGAAATGGAATGGAAAGGAATGGAATAAAATGAAATGAAATAATGGAATGGAATGAAATAGAATGAAATGAAATGGAATGAAATGAAAAAAAATGGAATGAAAATGAATGAAATGTAATGGAAAGGAATGGAAAGGAATGGAATGGAATGGAATGGAATGGAATGGAATGGAATGGAATGGAATGGAATGGAATGGAATGAAAATAAATGGAATGAAATGGAATGGAATGGAATGGAATGGAATGGAATGGAATGAAATGGAATGGAATGGAATGGAATGGAATGGAATGGAATGGAATGGAATGAAAATAAATGGAATGAAATGAAATGAAATGTAATGAAATGAAATGGAATGGAATGAAATGGAACAAAATCGAATGAAATGAAAGATAATGAAATGGAATGAAATGGAATGGAATGAAACGGAATGGAATGGAATGGAATGCAATGAAATGGAATGGAATGGAATGGAAAGGAATGCAATGAAATGAAATGGAATGAAAGGAAATGGAATGAAATGAAATGCAATGGAATGGAAAGGGATGGAATGAAATGAAATAATCAAATGATATGGAATGGAATGGAATGAAGCAGAATGAAATGGAATGAAATGAAATGGAATGAAAGGAAAATAAATGGAATAAAATGGAATTAAATGAAATGGAATGAATTGGAATGTAAAGGAATGGAATAGAGTGAAATGGAATGAAATGGAATGAAATGAAATGGAATGAAATGAAATGGAATGAAACGGAATGGAATGGAATGGAATGGAGTTGAATGGATTGGAATGGATTGGAATGGAGTTGAATAGAATGGAATGAAATGGAATGGAATGAAATGGAATGGAATGAAATGGAATGGACTGGAATGAAAAGAAATGGAATGGAATGAAATAGAATAAAATGGAATGGAATGAAATGAAATGAAATGAAATGACATGGAATGGAATGGAATGAAATGAAATTGAATGAAATGGAATGAAATGAAATTGAATGGAATAAAATGGAATGAAACTGAATGAAATGAAATGAAATGAAATGAAATGAAATGAAATGAAATGGGATGAAATGGGATGAAATGGAATGAAATTAAATGAAATGAAATGGAAAGGAATGGAATGAAATGGAATGAAATGAAATGGAATGGAAAGAACTGGAATGAAATGAAACGGAATGGAATGGAATGAAATGAGATGGAATTGAATGGATTGGAATGGAATGGAATGAAATGAAATGGAATGATATGAAATGAAATGAAATGGAAAAAAATGAAATAGAATGAAATGGAATGAAATGGAATGAAATTAAATGGAATGGAATGAAATGAAATGGAAAGGAAAGAAATGGAATGGAATGAAATGGGATGGGATGGAATGGGATGGAATGAAATGAAATGGAATGGAATGGAAAGGAATGGAATGGGATGGAATGAAATGAAATGGAACGGAATGGAATGGAATGGAAGGAAATGGAATTGAATGAAATTGAATGGAATGGATTGGAATGGAATGGAATGGGATGGAATGAAATGGAATGGAATGTAATGAAATGGAAAGGAATGGAATAGAATGAAATGAAAAAGGATAAATGAAATGAAATGGAATGTAATGAAATGGAATGAAATGGAATGGAATGGAATGGAATGGAATGGAATGAAAAGAAATGGAATGGAATGGAAAGAAATGGAATAAAATGGAATGGAAAGAAATGAAATGAAATGGAATGGAATGAAAAGAAATGGAAAGAAATGAAATGGAATGAAATGAAATGGGATGAAATGGGATGAAATGGGATGAAATGGAAAGGAATGAAATGAAATGGAGTGGAATGAAATGGAATGGAATGGAATGAAATGAAATGGAATTGAATGGATTGGAATGGAATGCAATGGAATGGAATGAAATGAAATGAAATGCAAAGAAATGAAATAGAATGAAATGGAATGAAATGTAATGAAATTAAATGGAATGGAATGGAATGAAATGAAATGGAAAGGAAAGAAATGGAATGGGATGGGATGGGATGGGATGGGATGGGATGGGATGGGATGGAATGGGGTATAATGGGATGGAATGGGATGGAATGGAATGAAATGGAATGGAATGGAATGGAATGGAATGGAATGGAATGGAATGGAATGGAATGGAATAGAATGGAATGGAATGGAATGGAATGGAATGGAATGGAATGGAATGGAATGGAAAGGAAAGGAAAGGAATGGAATGAAACGGAATGTAATGAAATGGAATGTATTGAAATGGAATGAAATGGAATGGAATGGAATGGAATGGAATGGAATGGAATGGAATAGAATGGAAAGGAATGGAATGGAATGGAATTGAAAGAATTGAAATGGAATGGATTTGAATGGAGTTGAATGGAATGGAATGGATCGGAATGGAATGGGATGGAATGAAATGGAATGGAACGGAATAGAAAGGAATGGACTGGAATGGAAATGAATGAAGTGAAATGAAATTGAATGGAATGGAATGGAATTGAATGGAATAAAATGGAATGGAATGAAATGGAAAGAAATGATATGGAATGAAATGGAATGAAATGGAATGGAATAGAATGAAATGAAATGGAATGGAACGAAATATAATGGGATAAAATAGAATGGAATGAAATGAAATGAAATGGAATGGAATGAAATCGAATGGAATGAAATGGAATGAAAAGAAATGAAAAGGAATGGAATGAAAAGAAATGGAATGGAATGGAATGGAATGAAATGAAATGAAATGAAATGAAATGACATGGAATGGAATGAAATTTAATGGAATGGGATGGAATGGAATGGAATGAAATGGAATGGAATGAAATGAAACGCAATGGAATGAAATTGAATGAAATGAAATGAAATGGGATGAAATGGGATGAAATGGAATGAAATTAAATGAAATGAAATGGAAAGGAATGAAATGAAATGGAATGGAATGATAAGGAATGAAATGGAATGGAATGGAATGAAATGAAATGGAATGGAATGGAATGAAATGAAATGGAATGAAATGGAAAGAAATGAAATAGAATGAAATGGAATGGAATGAATTGGAATGGAATGAAATGGAATGGAATGGAATGGAATGGAATGGAATGGAATGGAATGGGATGAAAAGGGGTATAATGGGATGGAATGAAATGGAATGGAATGAAATGAAATGGAATGGAATGGGATGGAATGAAATGGAATGGAATGAAATGTAATGAAATGAAATGGAACGGAATGGAATGGATTGAAATGGAATGGAATGGAATGGAATGGATTGGAGTTGAATGGAATGGAATGGAATCAAATGGAATGGGAAGGAATGCAATGGAATGGAAATGAATGAAGTGAAATGGAATGGAATGGAATGGAATGGAATGGAATGGAATGGAATGGGATGGGATGGAATGAAATGGAAAGGAATTGAATGAAATGTAATGAAATGAAATGGAACGTAATGGAATGGAATGGAATTGAATGGAATGGAATGGATTGGAATGGAGTTGAATGGAAGGAATAAAATGAAATGGCATGGAATGAAATGGAATGGAACGGAATGGAATGGAATGAAATGAAATGGAATGGAATGAAATGGAATGGAATGGAATGAAAAGGATTGGAATGAAATGGAATGGAATGAAATGGAATGAAATGGAATGGAATGAAATGAAATGGAATGAAATGGAATGAAACGGAATGAAATGGAATGGAATGACATGGAATGGAATGACATGGAATGGAATGAAATGGAATGAAATTTAATGAAATGAAAAGGAATGGAATGGAATGGAATGGAATGAAATGGAATGAAAAGGAATGAAAAGGAATGGAATGGAATGGAATGGAATGGAATGGAATGGAATGGAATGGAATGGAATGGAATGGAATGCGACGGGATGGAATGGGATATAATGGGATGGAATGGAATGAAATGAAAAGGAATGGAATGGAAATAAATGGAATGGGATGGAATGGAATGGAATGGAATGGAATGAAATGAAAAGGAATGGAATGGAATTAAGTGAAAGGGAATGGAAAGGTATGGAATGAACTGAAATGGAATGGAATGAAATGGAATGAAATGAAATGGAATGGAATGGAATGGAATGGAATGGAATGGAATGGAATGGAATGGAATGGAATGGAATGGAAAGGAATGAAATGACATGGAATGGAATGAAATGAAATGGATTATAATGAAATGGAATGAAAAGAAATGAAATGAAATGGAATGAAATGAAATTAAATTACATGTAAAGAAATTTAATGAAATGGGATGGAATGGAATGGAATAAAATATATTAAATTACATATAATGAAATTTAATGAAATGGAATGGAATGGAATGAAAAGGAATGAAAAGGAATGGAATGGAATGGAACGGAATGGAATGGGATGGAATGGAATGAAATGAAATGGAATGAAATGAAATTAAATGAAAAGGAATGGAATGAAATGAAATGAAATGGAATGAAATGGAATGAAATGGAATGGAACGAAATGGAATGGAATGGAATTAACTAAAATGTAACGAAATGGATTGGAATGGAATGGAATGGCATGGAATGGAATGGAATGGAAGGGAATGAAATGAAATGGAATGAAAAGGAATGAAAGGAAAAGGAGTGGAGTGGAGTGGAGTGGAGTGGAGTGGAGTGGAATGGAATGGAATGGAATGGAATGGAATGGAATGGAATGGAATGGAATGGAAAGGAATGGAATGAAATGGAATGGAAAGCAATGGAATAAAATGAAATGAAATAATGGAATGGAATGAAATAGAATGAAATGAAATGAAATGGAATGAAATGAAAAAAAATGGAATGAAATGGAATGAAATGAAATGGAATGAAATGAAAAAAAATGGAATGAAATGTAATGAAATGAAATGGAATGAAATGGAATGAAATGAAATGGAATGAAATGGAATAAAATGGAAAGAAATGAAATGGAATGAAATGGAAAGGAATGGAATGAAATGAAATGAAATAATGAAATCAAATGAAATGGAATGGAATTGAATGAAATAGAATAAAATGGAATGAAATGAAAGATAATGAAATGGAATGAAATGGAATGGAATGAAAGGAAATGGAATGAAATGAAATGCAATGGAATGGAAAGGAATGGAATGAAATGAAATAATCAAATGATATGGAATGGAATGGAATGAAACAGAATGAAATGGAATGAAATGAAATGGAATGAAAGGAAAATAAATGGAATAAAATGGAATTAAATGAAATGGAATGAATTGGAATGTAAAGGAATGGAATAGAGTGAAATGGAATGAAATGGAATGAAATGGAATGAAATGAAATGGAATGAAACGGAATGGAATGGAATGGAATGAAATGGAAAGAAATGGAATGAAATGAAATGAAATAATGAAATCGAATGGAATGGAAAGAAATAGAATGAAATGGAATGAAATGAAAATAAATGGAATAAAATGAAATGAAATGAAATGGAATGGGATGGGATGGAATGGGATGGAATGAAATGGAATGAATGGAATGGGATGGAATGAATTGAAATGGAATAGAATGGAGTGGAATGGAAATGAATGGAATGGAATGGAGTGAAATGAAATGAAATGAAAAGAAATGGAATAGGATGAAATGGAATGAAATGCAATGGAATGGAACGGAATGGAATGAAATGGAATGGAATGAAATGGAATGGAATGGAACGGAATGGATTGGAATGAAATGGAATGGAATGAAATGGAATTAAATGTAATGAAAATAAATGGAATGGAAAGGAATGGAATGGGATGGAATGGAATGGAATGAAAAGGAATGGAATGGAATGCAATGGAATGGAATGAAATGAAATGGAATGGATTGGAATCGAATGGAATGGAATGGGATGGAATGAAATGGAATGGAATGCAATGAAACGGAATGCAATGGAATGAAATGAAATGGAATGGAATGGAATGGAATGGAATGGAATGGAATGGAATGGAATGGAATGAAAATAAATGGAATGAAATGGAATGAAATGAAATGGAATGAAATGGAATAAAATGGAATGAAATGGAATGAAATGAAATGGAATGGAATGGAATGGAATGGAATGGAATGGAATGGAATGGAATGGAATGGAATGGAATGGAATGGAATGGAATGAAATAGAATAAAATGGAATGAAATGAAAATAAATGGAATGAAATGAAATGAAATGTAATGAAATGAAATGGAATGGAATGAAATGGAACAAAATCGAATGAAATGAAAGATAATGAAATGGAATGAAATGGAATGGAATGAAACGGAATGGAATGGAATGGAATGCAATGAAATGGAATGGAATGGAATGGAATGGAAAGGGATGGAATGAAATGAAATAATCAAATGATATGGAATGGAATGGAATGAAACAGAATGAAATGGAATGAAATGAAATGGAATGAAAGGAAAATAAATGGAATAAAATGGAATTAAATGAAATGGAATGAATTGGAATGTAAAGGAATGGAATAGAGTGAAATGAAATGAAATGGAATGAAATGGAATGAAATGAAATGGAATGGAATGAAATGGAATGAAACGGAATGAAACAGAATGAAACAGAATGAAACAGAATGGAATGGAATGGAATGGAATGGAATGAAATGGAAAGAAATGGAATGAAATGAAATGAAATAATGAAATCGAATGGAATGGAAAGAAATAGAATGAAATGGAATGAAATGAAAATAAATGGAATAAAATGAAATGAAATGAAATGGAATGAAATGGAAAGAAATGGAATGAAATGAAAGGGAATGAAATGGAATGAAACGAAACGGAATGGAATGAAACGGAATGGAATGGGATGGGATGGAATGGGATGGAATGAAATGGAATGAATGGAATGGGATGGAATGAATTGAAATGGAATAGAATGGACTGGAATGGAAATGAATGGAATGGAATGGAGTGAAATGAAATGAAATGAAAAGACATGGAATAGGATGAAATGGAATGAAATGCAATGGAACGGAACGGAATGGAATGAAATGGAATGGAATGAAATGGAACGGAATGGATTGGAATGGAATGAAATGGAATGGAATGAAATGGAATGGAATGAAATGGAATTAAATGTAATGAAAATAAATGGAATGGAAAGGAATGGAATGGGATGGAATGGAATGGAATGAAAAGGAATGGAATGGAATGCAATGGAATGGAATGAAATGAAATGGAATGGATTGGAATGGAATGGAATGGGATGGAATGAAATGGAATGGAATGCAATGAAACGGAATGCAATGGAATGCAATGGAATAGAATGAAATGAAAAAAAATAAATGAAACGGAATGAAATGGAATGGAATGAAATGGAATGGAACGGAATGGAATGGATTGGAATGGAGTTGAATGGAATGGAATGGATTGGAATGGAGTTGAATGGAAGGAATAAAATGAAATGGAATGGAATGAAATGGAATGAAATGGAATGGAACGGAATGGAATGGATTGGAATGGAGTTGAATGGATTGGAATGGATTGGAATGGAGTTGAATAGAATGGAATGAAATGGAATGGAATGAAATGGAATGGAATGAAATGGAATGGACTGGAATGAAAAGAAATGGAATGGAATGAAATAGAATAAAATGGAATGGAATGAAATGAAATGAAATGAAATGACATGGAATGGAATGGAATGGAAAGAACTGGAATGAAATGAAACGGAATGGAATGGAATGA